>NC_055699.1:4252500-4935000 GCF_017639745.1 Melanotaenia boesemani | reverse complement strand
TTCTTAGACATGTTACCCTGATGGGAATGTGGAAATGAGCTTGCTGGAACAATTAACTTGGTATGTTTACTGGCAGGAGCAGTGGTTAATCATTAGTTGAAGAAGAAACATAAAGCAAAAATGAGAAAAGCGGAAAAAAGACCACCGCCTTGCACCGCCTTGCATTATTTATTGATGGACACAGTTTTCCAGTACTGACATCCTTGTCACTGAAAGAAATTGGCCATTACTTCTCTTTCATACCATTTAGTGGCAGCTACCAGTGTGACTGAATTTGGCATCATTCACTGTTTTTCACTAAGAACAAAAATAAATAATTTGGAAATAATGTCAATGGAGCAAGAATGGTGATACCTGCCATGCTCTCCTATTAACACAGCATAATTTATGTGCTAATGTCATTTGGACATAATTTTATGTACCTTTTTCTCCATATGGCTTGGTACCTCTGCAACCCTGCATTGGATTAAGCATATAGAAAATGGATGGATGGACTTGGTTTACACTACAAACATTTTCCTTCTATAATTTTGTCTGGCCTTATTGTTGTGAGCAATTACTGGCTGCCTCTGACGGCTACTATTACTAGCTGTCCTCCAACAATTAAAAAAAAAAAAGATTAGATTTCATATAGATATGATGAGAAGGCACTCATAGGCAGTGATACAGAGAGGATTCCCAAGAAATCATGCAACATGTGGAAACAATTTTTCACTGCTGATGAAGAACTTTCTCAACTATTTTCCGACTTTGATTCTGGAAGGCAGTATTTACTTCCTGAGGATGAGGATTGGTTGTACAGCGACAGTGAAAGTGATAATTCTGTTAGTAATTGCGGTGCATTCATTCACAAGAATGATGTACCAGAAGCAGCACATGTCAGATATGACATCATGAGGTTTTACCCAAGTTTGGGGAGATAGAATTCAGGGAATATTTAGGAAAGCTTCTGGATGTGGTAGAGGCAGCAGGGTTAAAAGAAAGCTCTAAAAACAGAGTGGGAGCAACATAGGTGGTCAGAATTGTGATATAAGTGGTGGAACTAATTAGGGCTGGGTATCGTGACTAATTTCCTGAATCGATTCAATTCACAACAGCCTATTTCGATTCGATTTTAATTAAATCTGATTCAATTCGATATTGATTCATTTGCAGCTAATTATGTAACCCTAACTGTTTTTCTTCAATATTAAAGATGTTCTCAGATAACTGTTATATAAATTAAAAGTGTGTACACATACACTACCGTTCAAAAGTTTGGGGTCACTTTGCCATGGGATTCAATAGGGAAGTGACCCCAAACCTTTGAACTGTAGTGTATATATAACACTGAGTGCATTTACTTGACAATCAAAAGCAGTTATCTGGAGTAATCAGATTACTGTAATAATCTGATCTGACACATCTACATTAATGAAGTACCGTAACAATACAGTGTTTCCCTGGACTCAGAGCCAGAAATGCTGTGATGGGAAAAAAAATTAATAAAAAGATAAATAAATAAAATAAAATAAAAAATCCACAGGACAGAAATAAAGCTAAACTTTTTAAATGGCCCGATGAAAGCGCTTTAAATAAATAAATATACTTTAAATATTCTTAAAGTACAGATCTCAGATAAAGTGTTAATATTAATAAAACCTACAAAGAATATTGGATCCATTTAAAGCCGTAACACAACTCAGAATTTCCTAAAATGAGGGTAGATTCAGCTTGGTCAGCTGTACTTTTCTCATGATAACCATTATGCTATCGGCATAACACCGGAGCAGGAGACATACTCCAGCTGCTCCTCATTGGAGCAAGAAGCTTCCATCTCCACCTGCCTGAGAGAATCTAGAAAACTCTCATATTTTTGTCTGATTTTCAGCTGGATGATGAACACGTGCACTCTGTCCTCTGATGGAAACATGTATGTGCACGCATGTGTCTGTGTGTGTGCTTTTTAACCCAGCTCTAGCAATGATGCTATTGTCTTTTGAATTTTTAATATCAAAATTTAACATTTTCTTTGGAAAACTGTGGCACATTGTGGATTAAAAACAATTGTTTGGAATTTCCTTAATCAATTCTGCTTTTGCTTTTGAGTTTTGAAGCCAGCGAGTTGCAATTTTCTGTCCAGGAACTTCAATTAACCAATCGAATGAAATGAAATGAAAAATACTTTATTAATCCCAAAGGGAAATTCAATTATATTGGGGTTGTTTACCTCATTTTCAACAAACCCAATATGAGAAAGAAAACAAAATGAAAAGTGATACACCACTGATAACCTGATATCCCTCAGCTTTCTTTTTTTCAGTAAAACTGACATTAAAGGCAAGGCAAGGCAGTTTATTTGTATAGCACATTTCATGTACAGGACAATTCAAAGTGCTTTACATAAAACAAAGACATTACAGATATTTAGAAATAATAAAAGGCATCAACACATAATCACAATAAAATAATAAATTACATTAAAATGATTAAAAGCAAGATAAGTTAAAAAAAAGTTAACATGCAGATTTCATGCATAGGCGCATGAGAAAAGAAATGTTTTTAACCTGGATTTAAAAATATCTACATTTGGTGAAAGTTTAATCTCCACTGGCAGTTTGTTCCACTTGTTTGCAGCATAACAGCTAAATGCTGCTTCTCCATGTTTAGTCTGGACTAGTTGACCAGAGTCTTTGGATCTAAGAGCTCTGCTAGGTTTATATTCTCTGAACATATCACAGATGTATTCTGGGCCTAAACCGTTCTGGGATTTGTAAACAAGCAGAAGGGTTTTAAAATCTATTCTGTGACTGACTGGAAGCCAGTTTAAAGATTTCAAAACTGGTTTGATGTGTTCAGATCTCTTAGTCCTGGTTAAAACTCCAGCAGCAGCGTTCTGGATGAGCTGCAGATGTTTAATGCTCTTTTTAGGAAGTCCTGTTAAAAGACCATTACAGTAATCCAGCCTACTGGAGATGAATGCATGGATGAGTTTCTCCTGGTCTTTTTGGGGGACTAAACTTTTAATTCTTTCGATGTTTCTGAGCTGGTAAAAAGCTGTCTTAGTGTCTTAGTTAAAGATAAGGTAAACTTTAGCTCATTAGAAAACCAGCATTACATTCTCAGAATGTGTAGTTTTCAGACTTCAAAAGGGTACCAGAGAAACAGCAGTGGCCTATCAGGACATGACAAGAAGTCAATCACACAACAAAACCCCAGTCACCTGACTCATACATAGAAATAGAAGGAGAAAGAATAGCTCACCTTTTCTGTCCTGTAGCTAACCTGTGTTTCCTTTTTTGAGTTTCATTATTTACAGAGGGACACAGAAAAGTATGCATCATGCTGACATTATTGCACTATGGGTCTCTTCAGTATGGGTGAGAGCAACATTAGAATGATTCATCTCCTACTCTCTCTGTCAGTGACGAATGGCCAACAAAGCATTTCCTTTAAGAGCCCTCAGCACTATAAGAGGAAGTTTGATCGTGGGCAAGCATCTACAGTAGGTTGTTGCATTATGGCATTTTGCTTTTGACCTCAAAGATGCACAATGAATGATAAACGTTTCCAAACTGTCTAAAATAAAATCAGCTTTTGAAAATATCTTCCCTTTTTAGTCAGCAGCTTAATTTATTTTTACCATTTATTACTGACTTTCTGTTTTGAACACTTTAGGATTTAGTTCTCAGTCTCAACTTAAAAAAAACAAACAAACAAAAACAATTTTCATTCCTCTTCCAGCATACTGCACTTTCAGATAAATCCTTAGTCTGCTAAACACCTTCTCACATCACAAAAATCTTGGCAACACGCTGCCATTCAAGGATTATGCTGAAACACTGGTCCATCCTACATGTAGAAAAAGCTTTTTGTTTGGCTGATTTGATATAGTTCCATAGTTGGGAATTACATTAAAATACAAAACCTAAAATCAGCTTTAGAAAGCTGTTTTATTCAAATGTTGACAATAAAAAAGAGGCAAAAGCTTCCAGTGATGGAAAAATAGTGTCATGTACGAGGACAAAAATGCACTGCACTTGGATTGGTGTGAGAATATTCTGTCTGGATATTTGTTCCATGTTTTATTGGAAGAATGACTTTTCAGACTGTGGAGACAGAGCCATATTATTTCCAATATGCAGCATGAATAGTTAATGCACAATTACAGGGTTTGGTTTTCCATCTCACATTTGTGAGTGTTTGCTCAGAGACTTTCCCTTTTTTAAATACCTCTAAAGGATGAACTGTCATTATGTAATCGCTGTGCATTTCTGCCTGGGATCCTGGGGGCTGCCTCCGAGTGTTTCATTTTATTCTTTGCTTTAAAAGAGTTGTGGCGGTGGGTATGCCTTTTGGTTGCACTCAAGGTGTTTCACCTTCTTTGGGAAAGCTGTGTTTTATTCACCTGGGTACATCTTGTATCACATTTACCCCCCACTTGATTTACAGTCTAAGCTTCAGGCATTTCATTTACACTTTTATGCTCTGCAAATCACACAGATTAGAGTGGCACATATTCGGTGTTAGATTCAGAAAAGTTAAAAACAGGAAGTACAGTGGTAGCATATTGAAAGACAATATTTGGATTAACTTGTACTGACTTTCTTTAAAACATCAGTTGTACAGTAAATATAGTACATGTGTTTTGACTCATCCTCCATTTTTCAGCTGCATTACAACTGCACTTGAGAAGCCCTGCAATAACATCCCTACAGATATTACTTTTAAGTGGAATATGGACTCTAACTTTAAAGCCATGTAAAATCCTGACAGAGTGGAAAGGCGAGTCACGTCAGGTAGTTGTCAGTGTCACAGTGCAAAGAGAAACCCCGATGTGTGGCACTGATAAAACATTAGTGTGCTCTACGCCTGCCAGCCCCGCTCACCCTTCACGTGCATCGCCGGGATGTGAGAGAGATGTTAATTGGACCGTGCCAATGCTCTATGAGAGTGAGAGTGAGAGGAAGAGGGGAGTGTGATGGACATGGCGTCCATACTGATTTGCAGATTTGCGGTGGAAGAGAGGCAAGCCGCGGGGTGCTGTCCAATAGAGTTAAGACGACAAATGGAATTTTAATACCACTTTAATACTTGTGGAGAAAAAAAATCAGCACTAAGTTTTATAAACAACAAATGGTTGCTGTAAATGTGCTGAAATTTAGATTCTGTTCAAATGGGCCACCTGGAGGTTTATATGTGGAATTAAACCTTGTGTATCAAACTAGCATCTAAATATAAATGTACGTTTTTCTGTTTTAGACAAGATGGCTTTGTATTTTTATGTGTTTACAGTCCTTATTAATTAATAATGTTCAAATTATACAGTGAACCAACTCCTGTTGTACTTCATAACTTCCACCACGTTTCATGCTCTACTCAGTTGCATACTGTGTGATCAGATGGCCTTAGAAATGTTTCCAGAATTGTGATTGAACCATTCACTTTGCAACATCTGCCCACTTCCTCACCACAAGCGTTTCACTGTACTTCTGAGTTGCTGCCAAGCTGTCAGATCACGTTCCAAAGTGTCAAATACATCTCCGTGTATTAGAATGAATATCTGAAAGCAATTAAATGACAACAAATCAACAACCCTGTGCCAAGAGACTGAGTCTAAAGTCCCCACAAAGTGTTTTTTTTTTTAATGGTGTCTTTTAATATACATCAAGTATACACCAGTATCTCATCCAGTTATGTCAAGAATTCCCTGCAGTTTTTCCTAAAGGTATTTTAGATTTTGAATCTCTTGAAAAAAGTGTAAAAGATTATTGATGAGTCATTCTGCACTGAAGGGCATGTAACCGATTCTAATGAAATTTTTTCTTGATTTAAAATTTAAATGGACATTTTGACATTTATTCAAACCACAATACAGAGATCACCATTGATTTGTTGAATCAACTGGTTTATTTCTTTGATAAGACATAAAAAAATAATATTTAATTTATGTAAATAATTTAATCTGTTTACACCACCACATCTGATGACATTATCATCAGCTCTGGTAATACAATCAATTTTTGCTGTTTTCTGACATTTTAGTGACCAGAAGTTAGTGATTCATAATCATTAATAATAGAGATTTTTATATTTAAAAATCTGCTAAAAATCAGCATTTTGTGGCAGTGGCATTTCTTAATTCTAGTCTAAATGTCTTAGCAACATTGCGGTTGTTTTCATTTTGTTCATATATACCACAATGAAAGTTTTTATCTTTAATCAATGTAAATTATTTATCAGCTTCATGTATTCAGTTTAGGGATGAGATGATTTTTAAGGTGCCTGTACAAACAATATGCTACACCAAGTTATGTGCAAGCACATGGAATACATATAAAACACAATGCTTCAAATCTCTGAAATTAGTCCCAATGTGATGGAGTGCAAAAAGGATCCTCAGAGGAACATGAAAGAATCCTAAGGCAGTAATGACTTCATGGAAATGCAGTAGTTTTTACAATCTATTAAAGTTTTTTTCCAACTATATTTAAAATTTCATAGGAAAAAAGAAAAAGAAACAAAAAAGTACATACAAAGCCCCCCAAAGCCCTCCCAGCCCAGGCTGCCAACACTATTCCTTCATACACTTCACAGCACTAATCTTCCCCCTTTGTCTCTGCTGTCTACATCACCAGCTTGTTCCTTATTTGGACGATGAGGTGGCATATTTGTCTGTTGCTGCTCCTAACACCGCCCCACGAGTCTCTGTGGGCTCTTGCAAAGCAGTGCAGTGAGCATCTGTGAAACTCCCAAATCTCTTGCACTTCATCCACTCATGTGGGAATTTACCTGGCAGGAGAAAAGCAAGCTTTTCTGTGTATGAAATGCTAATGTGAATAGCCTCAGCCCAGCTTTGTGGATGAGAGCACAGAGCCCTTCTCCTTGTTGTAAAACCCACCTGCTCTGTGTGTTTTAGCATGTGTGAAACGGTGGATTCTGCCAAACCCCAGTAGCCGCAACCTGAATTTAGACTTCTCAAACACGGGGAAAACCAAGTGCTGTAGGTGATATGAATATATTATAATCCTGAATTCATCTTATGCCTTTGTCTTTTGTTCCATTTGGCAGAGGCTAACTTGAATCTCAACAGCTTGACATAAATTCAAGCAAAGCTGAAATGTGTAATTCACTGATTAGTGGATTGATGGGAAATTTTGCCAGCTATAATATCACTGATGAATCAGTCAACCATTCATCAGTCCTGTACACCAATGACTTGCAGCTTTTTAAATGTGCCAATACTACTCTTTGCTGTTTTATTTGACTGCAAAATTCATTTAATATGTACGTGGGAAGAAATGAATGTTTGCTGCAACTGAATATTTCCATCAACAGCTGGTGTGTTGCCTTTTTGTGTAGAATTAATTCCTCGCCATGTAATCCACTGAGGAATTTTAGAATAAAAGACATGCAAATGGTGCATACAGTAGTTGTATAGACTAAAATCACAATTACTATGATTGAGATCAGGTCTTCTATAGGGCACTTAACCCCACTCAAACTGTTAGTAACCCCCTAGATATCATGGCTGTGTATGCTAATCTTACTCCAATAACACCCATACCCACCAGGAAATGTCAACGACCTGTCCTGTCCCACACTCAGTTCTAATAATGGGCTAATTCAGCTGCACATGTCTGAGCCACAGCTACTCCAAGGAAGAGGAAGCTAAATTATTGATCATGACATGCAGGTGGACATTTATTTATTTTGCATAGCTTTCAGCACTGGGGTACTGAACCATCTGTGTTAAACTGGTGGCCACAAACCAGAGTGAGACAACACAAGAAACACAAAAAAGAATTGAATCTAAAAATTAACTGACATGTCCACTCACATTAGAAGAGTTGCCCTCAATAATTATTTATCAGTCTTTATAGTTTGATAAGCAGGGTGCAGACTTTTGTAATATCTAGTATTTTCAACAGTATCAAATAATCTGAATCCGTTGTAATGGAGTAACACAAAAGCTTGCAGAATCTGATATCATTCTATCGCAGGTATAAACAAAACATATCAGGCCTTCTTCTCATGTCTTTTTCACTTAGCTTGTAATAACTTCTATATCTTCTTCTAGCTTCTTATTTCATGCTTTCCTCGTAGTGCAAGTAATGGAACATATGGTTTGTAAAATTAAATATAAAACCAGTTCTCACCGAAACTCCATTTTCAACACAAAATGTGGCTCACTTATGATTAGCCTCTGTAAGTTTAGCTATCCAAAAAAAAGTTGAATTCTTTTTTTTTATTAGTTGTTTCTCCCCACTCCAACCATCACATGATCCATCTTAATAATATGTGTTCACCTTCACACCCTGAGCCCATGTAATTCAGCTTGTATATCTTGTGCTGAATTGCAGCACCATGGACCACTGACTGCATGATATTTTTACAGATTACTCATGCTAAAAAAGTTCTGCTGCTGCATCACCATCTGTGCTACTTTATACCATTATGTGGCAGAATAAACCAGCCTAGCAGTCCTTTTTCCTGCTTCAGTTTGTGTAGACAGGTGTGTCCACATTACTGGAGAAAATCCAAGTGTCCAGTTTAAATTAATATCATAATCAAAGGATGTGTGCCAGACTCAGTGGGTTATATAAAATATTAAACATATTAAATATGATTAAATAGCACATGCAAACTGCTGAACACAACCACCTCATGGAGTTTTCTGAATCGATCATTATGCAGTCCAAATATATTCTTCATGTGCAAACTGGAGTACAGAGTGGGAAAAGTATAATAAATGGGAGGCCACATCAGTTTCCACAGCAGATCAAACGGTTTGGTTAGACTGAGTGAGCATCTTTATGCAACGATTTGCTCTTGAGGAAATGAAAACATATCATATTGATGTGGATTCATACTCAAAGGAATAATGAGTGCAGGACCCAACGTTTCTATCCTTGAGTACAAGGAATTACAGGGGATTCAGTCATTCAGTTTCAAATGAAAATTTTTCATTAGAAGATATTGTAAAGGTTTTGAAATGTCAAAAGATATGCTGTTTCGCTCAAATAGGCCAAACATGGAGTTCCACATTATTCTCCCATTCAGAGATACAAATGTTTATGTGTCCACATACACCTCAGCTATATATATATATCTATATATATATAGATATATATATATATCTATATATATATATAGATATATATATATATATATATTAAACACTGAGACTTGATTTGATTTAATGATAGAAATTGAAAAACAATATATATATATATATATATATATATTGGGTTTTTTTTTTTTGTTTTTTTTTTGTTCCTGCAGTGGCCAGCAGATGGGAACTGTCTGCTTCATCCTGGCGTTCCTGCTGTATGATGAGAGCTCAGGAATTCAGCCATTAAACACACAACAGATGGGACATTTTCCATCTTCTACACAGCTCTCATTAGGCAAACAAACCACATATAGTGGGGTTGAAAAGTGCAGACATGCTTTTCTAATTTGACACCAAGAAAAAAAAAGACACCGGTAACAGCTAAAAGCAGTTACACAAACAAACAAAAAAAAAAAAAAAAGGTTTGTTCAGTTTGGTATCTAAGCATGACCAGATAAAAAACATCAGATGCTTCTTGTTTTGCCAACATTTTCGGCTTGTAGAAACATGTGAGGAGTGGTACATTTTAGGTTGAGATAATCATAGCTGAGGGTTTGGACAGATGGTAATTGGAAACTGGAAGGACAAGGTGCTGTTGACTTTGGGAAGATGGTGGGAGGGAGTGACTGACACACCATCCTCTCCACATGACTCAGTGGGAGTCATTACTGCAATGGGCCTAATTACCTTGAAGCCTAATCTGTATTTAAAAACCTGCTGCTTATTTCATTTAATTACCCACATGTGTTGGAAAAAGATTGAAATGCAAGGTGAAAACATTTGTCTTGTCTTTATGTCAAGAAAATAGATTATTAAATTATTCAAGTCCATTTGTCATATACTGTCCTCATGCAGGACCTTAAGTGCACTCACAGTATAAATCTTTATTTAGGAAGAGGTTCTGAAGCTCTAGATCTTCAGAGCTTTATTTGACAAAAAGAAGTTGTAGCATAGTGATATTCATAAAGATGATTCAATACCATTTTGAGCTTGGAGATAAACCTTTGGTTTTAGCTGTTAAAATATGACCTCAAGTTAACTGGGACAGGAAAATATTGATCACTCCCAGTGTAAAAATATATTGCATATCAATTTAATTTATTATGGATTCCCATTAGACTTCACCAAAATGAAGACTACTCTTCCTGGGATCCAGATCTTTTTAAAGCATAATAATAAAAAATAAAACAAAATATTTAAACATAACATTTAAACAAATACAGTTAAAAATAATAAAAAAATGCAACATAAATTTAATTGCTGAGGCAGATAACAGATGTGTTGCTCTTTGTATCATTGGGATACTGCTAATCATTTTAGTCACCATTTTGTTTGTGTAATGACCAAGAAAGTCAATAATCACACTCAGTGATTTGGCCTGTCTAATCTGCTAAATAGTAAGGCCAATCAAGGCAGCTTATTGGTATAGCATATTCCATGTACAGGACAATTCAAAGTGCTTTACATAAAACAAAAGCATTACAGAGATTAAGAAATAGTAAAAGGCAGTAACAAATACTACCCTGTAAAGACAGATGAAGTTCAGGTTTAGGTCTTATTATATAACCAGAGCCAAATATAATACTCTTTGCCTTTAGCACATTCAGCTTCAGCATATTCTCCTGAACCTAGTTAGAGACCAAAGTTACCTCTGCTTGTAATAGTTTTTTCATATACTGAACATTTTCTCCAGAGAGGAATAGTGTAGTGTCATCGGCATACATTTGCACTGTTTAGTACATGAGGTAAGTCATTCACATAAATGGAATACAGTAAGGTGCCTAGGCAACTTCCTTATGGAACACCACACTGAAAAGTCACCATGTCTGAAATAGAGCCATTAAATTGTACACATTATTGTCTTTTACACAAGGAACTCCCCCAACTTAATAGCACCCTCCCCAAAATGATATGCACGTAACCTTTTTATTAATGACTTGTGACATAGTATTTTAAATGTTTGCACTAACATCCAGGAGTACAGCTCCATGCATTGATTTTCTGTCAATATGTTGCAACCAGTTATCAGTTAGTGATACTAGTGTCTTGCTTGTGGAATACTCAGACCTATATGCATGTTGACATTCAGTATTCATGTTTACTACCAGACAATATTCAATTTGCTTAAACATACACATGCTCACATATTACACATTACATCAGAATGTGTAATATGTTGGTCTACAGCTCTAAAACATATTATCTATCTGAAAGTAGCCACAATATTAATGAGTAAGTAGAAAGCAACTTCAAGGTCAGCAAAAAAGAATATAAAGCAGCAATTCCGCACATTCACAATACATGATCCAGAAAATAAACTGCTACATTCATACACTGTCTGCAAATCTTGTAGACATTAGAAGGACACTGGATGGTAAATCTCCACCAAGTCTCTGAAATAGGATGTTGTCTAACTATTGTTCTGATTGTTCCAAAACATCTCTAGAACATTTTATGACTTCAGCGCATATGTAAAACAGTCAGTATCTGCAAATTCATGATCCTCAAAATGGGTATTTTTATCTAACAAAGTGGAACTCAATCGACACTTGTGTGGAACATGTTGCATATTGCAAGCTACATGGAGTTACTTTCTGCTGTGAGCACTGCTAATTCAGGTCATTCAGGCTTTGCTTGATACTTCTGCTCAGAGACTGTGAAGAGTTTATGAATTGCAGTTTGCCTGTCTAGCAGATGTGTGCACAGACATCCTTTTTCTCTGCTGTTGCATCTCTTGTATAACATTGAATTTGATGTTAAAACACTGCTGTTATTGTGACTCAAGTGGATCAGACAGTTGTTACTTTATAGTTTAAACTATGATAATATTGTTCAGGTGTCACTAAATATCATTTTGGATTTTCAAGAATCATCCCTGGAGCCACTTTTCTATTTGTTGCTCACAGCTGGCAGTATTTCATATTTCATTGTGTGATTTGGTCTTAACTACGTGTTTATTTGCATAGAGACTGAGGACATGAGATCTGATCACTTGTGAAGACACATTTGTGAAGTGATGTACTTAGAGCTGTCCCTTTGTGATCAGATAAGGTACAGAGCATGTGATACCAGGTGTGAACATCACATTAAAACTTGTTGGTGCTGATGAGCCAAAAAAGATTATCTATATAAAAAGATTAAGTTAAACCAGAGGTGAAAGAGACTTAAAAGCTGAGCTATCTTTTGTAAAAGAACCAACCCATAAGACAGTTCACTCAGCCATGATTCCCGATGTTTCCTTTTTTTTTTTTTAGTTAAATGGCATAGTGAAAATACTACACTCTGCTTGGCTAAACCTCTGAATTGCTGGCATCTTCCTGCAACATATTTGTCTCTTCCAATTTTGTGGAACCTCCAGGGTGTACCACACATTCAGAGGATTGCCCCGCTGGTTAAACTAATCAGACTAATCAGCATTCTTTTACCAGCCATGAGCTGAGCTGGGTCAAAGCACCCAAAACACATCAGGGAGACTATGTTCATTTTTAGAACAGGTACAGATCAATCAATTGCATTTTCTTGCTTCTGATAAAAGGGAATATTGTTTGTCAGTGAATCAGAAAATTACAAGTTATGCAGCATGTTGTTCCAAAGGACAATAATGATTGAGTAAAATGCAGTCCTTCCAGTGCCCTTTTCTTTAATAATAAAAATAAACAAGTCAATGAATGAATTGTTCTGCTAAAAAATTAAAACATCCTTACTGTAAAATATTAATGTTAGCTGATTCCTTGTGTTATCAGAGAACTAAAAAGTCAGTGTAAAACATACATATTCTTATTTGTCATGAGCATATTAGGTGACAGGTGAGGGTGTCAGGATTGAGTATAAAAGTCATCAAAGTCCTTTCAAACAGGGATGGGTCATATTTCAACACTTTGTGCCAAACTATGTCAGACAATCAGAATCAATGGCGGGTCCAGGAATCTACATAATAAATGCTACTTTGCCATCATGATATGTCAGAAACACACATTCTTAAGGTCAGACAGTTACACAGTGCAACTATAAGGTAAACAAAAAAAAAAAAAACAAAAAAAACTGCATTTCATACAGAGAATCAGAATTTTGACCAGTCAACTTCTACAGTGTAAGTCTATAATATATTGAAAAGATGCAGGGGATCTGGGGAAATTTAAGAGTGTAAGGGACAAGAACAGAAACCACAGTTGGATGTGTGCAGCATTTGACCCCTCATGTGTCACTGCATGAAAAACATGCCATCATGATTACTGTACAGTAGGTATTTGAGATTAAACTCAACATAGTACTCTTCTACATCCAGAAATGTAACAAGAAACTGTGTTACACATGGAGAAATCTATATATGAATGCTGTGCAGAAATGCTGTAAAGTTCTGTGGATATGAGCTTATGTGGACATAAGGACATGAGGACACGTGTTCCGTATTCAGATTAGTCAGCAAAAGATGTCAGTATTTTCCCAAAAGTAGCTATGTGCCAAGGATGAGAAACACCGTCCAGGCTAAAGGTGCAAAAGCCAGCATCTGTGGTGGAATTGGGGATGCATCAGTGTCCATGGCACAGAATGTGTTCTTGAGTGGGCTGACAGCAGTCCAAGTCTGTTTCCTTTTAAAAATCTACAGAACATGGACTTTTGAGCTGCCAAAATCCTCTATTCAGTTAGACTGGACACAGATTCCTCTTGCAAAACTAACAACTGTGTATAGTGTGTGGTAGACTGCTGTTATAAACATTTTTCACTTTTTAACTTCACGTGACAGTGACATGTGTCTGACTAACTGATCAATGTTGTTTACTTTAGCTCGTGCATCCAAAAACAATACTTTTGGTACCCTAAGTTTACGTCTTGGAAAATGGGAGCTGTGTTTTGGTCTGATTTCACATGAACACATAATGCCGTGTAACTGCTTTTTCCTCTGCTGTTTCCTATTCCTCACTTCAGGCCTAATGTTTACTTACACAAGCTCAGTGAAACAACGCCTGAGACAACAAACAACAAGTGGAGAATGTTAGTATTTGTTCCTTTTGGATGAGGTGAAAACTCAAGAGGCTTTTTTGTTTGTGGTTGTCTTACTATGGTCAGCTCTCTTTGTTCTGAAAATGGAGCAGTGGTTCAGTGATATGTGTTTTGCTTCCCCTATGCTTTCTGCTGTTTGACATCGTCAGAAAGACAAAGATGTGAAATCAAATGCAGTGGATGAGCTCTCAGCAGGAGGGCAAAACATTAGCTATTAGCAGCAGGCGACAAGAGCTTGTTCTCCCTCTCTGATGGACTGAGCTGAAAAGCTCCTCTGTTGTTTTCTCAGCAGCTTGCTGTCTTCTATTTTACTTCATATTTTGCTTCTTTCAAGGGTTTTAGCTCCTGCTGTGTCGTCAGTGGCTGTGATTATGGGCAAGAACTGTTGGTTCTATTCCAGCTAAGGTCTTATTAACTTTAAGTTGTTTATGTAACTCAACGAGCTCCCTGATTTAGTTTTCCTGTTTGCATGAAACAAGAGACAGAAATCTGATGTAGGGCTGAACGATATAGAAAACTGAAAGTGTAGGCAAAAATTACCTTTCAACTTAGCATCACCATGGGGTATTTTTGTATTTTTTCATAACAATTTCCTCCACCTCTCCTTGCTGTGACATCTTTTTCAACAGGTGGTTTGAGAGGGGCGGGAGCTTGGTGACGGAGCTTGCTGGGTTTGCATTTGTGATTGGTTGCAAGGAAGTAATGGCTGTAGTATGAAGCTACATGATAAGCTATAATGAAAAAAGGAAGGAAAACTGTGTTTTTCCATTGAACTTTTTATGAAACCTTTATTTTCTATCGCACCACATGTCTATCGATCGATATGTTGATATTTAAAGGAGGGCAGCTTGATAATGGTTGTATGGTAATGGTAATACAGACTGGTTTCTTTCCACCCAGGTCCCACATAGCTATAGTTCATCTCAGACCAGCAGTTATGTTCTGCCCAGTGTGCGCTGGAAAAAACTTAGTCAGGAGACATTTCGTTTTCACGGTAAAATCTGCGTCAATGAAATATAGCGTGCCATTTATATATGGCTCTATGGTGCCGCTTGACCACAGGTCCGTAGAGGTGGCAAAACATTGGACTGTAGCCACATCCTTCACAACACCCTCACCACACTCATCATACAGGGCAGCGAGGGACACTCCAATAAAATGGAGATGAGATGCCAAGTGATACCAGTTGTCCAAAGTGTTGAGTTTCTTAAATCCCAGGTTGTTTACTGTGTTAACTGAGCACTGGTGTTTGCCGAGAAAAAAGTTCTGTTTGTTTATAACGTTTGTTATCTCTTTGTGTCTCTGGGAGCTGGTGGATTATTTAGTCGCGACTCTTCAGTCTAACTTGAGAGGTGTTGGCAACTCGCGTTGAATAAAACCAAAGCGGTTGGGGCTGTGGGAGGAGTCTGCAGCAGAGCGCTGCAATGCCAGTGGCATTCGACAGTAAACTGTGAAGGAGCAAAACGTTCGATTGTTGAAAACCCAGATCGTAATTAAGATAAAAATTTGATTAAACGTCCAGCCCTAATATGAAGCCCTACTCTGGTGCTTTTTTTTTTTTTTAGTCATTGTATAGCTAAGTGAAATAAAAAAAAAAAGCAGCAAAAAGTTAAAGTGAGGTGTTTGGAGACAGTAGAGAAGGAAGGATGATAATATATGATGATTAATTGCTTTGAGATGACTGTTGTGAATTGGCACTGTACAAATAAAGCTGAAATGAAGTGGATGATGGGTAGGCTTCTTTTGGGACAGTGAGAAATGTTCTTTTGTTGGTGTGCTTGTACTACGTTTGGACCAAAGCAATAATTCAGTGTATCTACTACAGCTGTACAATGTGAAACATGTGAATGTATTATAATTGTACATGTTAAAAAAACTAAGTTAAAATGTGAAGTTATTTTTCATGACTAATCTACAAGAAGCCTGATTAAAATAATAGCACACTGCCTCAGACTGCATCTATTTAGTCACATTTTGCCACTATTTTTTAAATGAGCTATTTCAGAAGAGCAATTTTAAAACTTGGAGAATAGATGCAGTTTTAAAGCTTATCCCCTTTTTATTATATTTGGTTATTTATTTTGTATCATTATCATATTGGTTATACTTGGAAACAGCAGGACCAAAGAAGACTGGTTTTTTGTTTGCACTTCTTGTATGAGAGCAGAGGAGAGCAGAGGTAACCTGATGTTCTGGTCATTGCCACGACAAAGAGTGGTAATAACATTGTACAAAGTGTCACTTGTGTCCAGTCACTTTGTCACTAGTGTTCGCCCTACAGAACTGTTGGTAAATTCTACAAAACTAAGCGTCAGCCCATCAAAGTTCCTCCTTCATTAGACTACACATGCTACAAATCTTTAATAAAGAATGATGCATTGAGAGATAAAAGCCTGCTGTTTCTGACATAAAACTTCCATGTTGCTTTTAAAGAAGCACTATTGTACTTTGGCAGATTTTCATGGCTGATGGCTAATTTGACTTCCATCTTACTTAGTCCATTTTTCATTTTCTTTTAGCTTCTCCCTCTGATAAAATGCTGCTGATGTCTTCGCTAAATCAGCCATGGTGCATGTTCAAAATGGCCAGTGTGTTGTTATCCAGTTGCTAGCGATGATGACGTGATTCTACATTGAGTGATGTAGTCTAAGCATCCCGTTATCTTTGTGTTTATTCTTGCTGCAAATGACTGAAGCACAATGTGGGTAAAACGCTCAATACTGAAGGTCACCTCTAGGACAGTATGCAGCACTTGGATTCTTGAAATAGTAAAAAGATCAATTTACTGGTCCCAAAATACTTCCTATCTGTTGCCAACTGTTGGCACAAAGGCTAGCCAATGTGCAACGGGGGAGGAAAAAATATGCAAATGCTGGTAGTTGCAAACAAAGGTCAGCAAGACGGTCTTCAAAGCTAGCTGCCATTGTGTTTACCTCTGATCTGTCGTGTTCATGCAATTTTTTCGCATGACTGCCTCTAGTGTTCAAGTTAGTATTGCAACTTGTGCACACGACACATTACCTTGCACCAATGGGAGCGGCCTATGTGCTAAACGAATCCATGGCAACCATGATACATACGCAGACACGTTGCTAACTGCAAGTATATTGTGGAAGAAATTTTACTTATTATGCTCAATATATAATATTATAATCACAACTATAATTATTTCCTTTACTATATTTATTTATAAATTATACTTACACTGATTGTTACAATATTACACTTTTTACATTGTACATTTTTACTCATCATGCTTTAATTAATTTTTAAGGTTTATTCTCTTCATATACATGTTCTGTTAAAAAGTTCCCTACGAGGGTAAGATGACCTTTATCTGGCCCTTCCTCAGACCCTTAGTCAGACTGGTTCTGGTGGAGACACAACTATGTGAGGTTGTTTTGACGCCAGCTCTTGGAGTTGTGTGTCCATACTAGGTCTTCAGGAAGGAGGATTCTTTCTACAGAAATGTATAACTATTGTTTTTGCTCTTGCCTCCCCAGAGTCCTTCCAGTGCTCTTTTCTTTAATAATAAAAATAAATAAGTCAATGAATGAATTGTTCTGCTAAAAATTTAAAACATCCTTACTGTAAAATATTAATGTTAGCTGATTCCTTGTGTTATCAGAGAACTAAAAAGTCAGTGTAAAACATACATATTCTTATTTGTCATGAGCATATTAGGTGACAGGTGAGGGTGTCAGGATTGAGTATAAAAGTCATCAAAGGCCTTAGTCCTTTCAAACAGGGATGGGTCATATTTCAACACTTTGTGCCAAACTATGTCAGACAATCAGAATCAATGGCGGGTCCAGGAATCTACATAATAAATGCTACTTTGCCATCATGATATGTCAGAAACACATATTTTTTTTTTTTTTTTTTTTTTTTTTTTTTTTAACTTGTCTTGTCCAGCATCGTTGCAAACAGAATGATTGTCTGGCTGCTGTCTGGTGCTGGGCAATTTTACTCTATCAAGCAGGGATTTATACTACATGTATAAAGTCCCTCTTGATGACATGAAAAACTTTATTAAATCAGACTCTTAATGCTGGACTCGACCGGAGGGGACAGAGAGAGAGAGAGATAGAAAAGAAAGTAGAGAGAAGAGGGAGGGGAGAGAGAGGGACAGAAAGGGTGTGGGGAGTGCGGGTGGGGACTTAAAACATTATACAGAAAACCATGTAATCCATACTACTTGCAACATATATAGCTAAGATCATCCTGGCCAGTAGGTCATTACACAACTAGTTGATAATAGTAACAATAATAATAATCACAATAATAGTAATAATAATAATAGTAGTAGTAATAATAATAAGAGTAAGAGTAATAATAATAAGAACAGAAATAATAAAAAAAAAGAAAAAAAAATATGATAATAGATATAAGTGAAACTGCTGTATTCAAGAACACGCGCAGAGAAACCTGTGTGGATATGCTGGAGAACTCGGCCACATGGCGACGCAAAGACTGTGTGGAGACGTTCAGGAAGGAGTGACCATGCAGAGTGATCATGCAGATGCCACCTCACTTGAACAGAGGCCAGAGTCAGGCCAGCGGTCCCGAGACCCAGGCCACCAGCCCCCCCGTAGGCTACAGATCCCGACCGGTCCACAGAGACGACCACTCGCCCGCCCAGGAAGGCAGCAGCAGGAGACCCCAGCAGGAGCCGCCCCGCGGACACAGGGCACCGGCCCCGGCAGGCCGAGGCCAGCAGTCCCCGACCCCCCCGGGCACCGGCCGCCCGGGACAGACGGGGCAGAGGGCCCGGGCCCAGGAGCGCAGGGACACCCCCCACCCCCACAGGCCAAGGGCCAGCACGCCACCCGGGGGGACCCGGCCCGCCCAGACGGCCACCGCCAGAGGCCAGCCCCACACCCCAGCGCCCAGCCGCACACCCCGAGAACCAGTCCTGCCCCCCCCCCCAGACCAACACACACAAACACACACACTCTCCTTCCACTCCTCCATTCATCCTCCCACACATACACCATCCAACCCTTACATACTCTGTCCTCCCACACACACACACCATCCTTCCACCATCCATCCTTCCACACACACACCATCCTTCCACCATCCATCCTCCCACACACTCACCATCCTTCCACCATACACTCTCCCACACCTACCCCATCCTCCCACACACACATCATCCCTCCACCACTCATCCTCCCACACATACACCATCCTCCACCTTCACACCTCCCACACACACACACACACACCATCCTTCCACTACCCATCCTCCCACACATACATCATTCTCCTACACATACACCGTCCTCCCTCTCCTACACCAAACATCCACCTTCACGTACCCCATCCTCCCACACACACACACACCACCCCTCCATCACCCACTCTCCCAAACATACACCACTCCCCCACACACACACCATCCTCCCTCCCATACACCATCCATCCTCCTGCACACACACCATTCTTCCACCATCCATCCTCCCACACACTCCCCCTCCCTGCACCATACATTCTCCCACACATACCCCATCCTCCCCCACATACATCATCCCTCCACCATTCATCCTCCCACACCCACACCACCCCCCCTCCCACACACCACACATCCACCTCCACCCACCCCACCCTCCCACACACACACACCATCCCTCCACCACCCATCCCCCCACACACACACCACTCCCCCCCCCCCCACATACACACACACACACAAACAAACACCATCCCCCCACCACCATCCTCCCGCCACCCCACGCCGCGGGGGGACAGCCCCAGCCAGGAGGCGAGGAGACACGAGCCAGGCCCCCACCCCCCCCCACCCCGCCCCAGTCCCCCACTCCCCACCCCCAAAACAGCACCTTCCCCCCAGGGCCAGCAGCCAAACCCCCCGGGACAGCCCGCCCACGCCCCGGGCCAACGCGACAGGCCACCCGGCCCACCCCGCCCCCGGGCCATCCATGGAGACAGGGGCGCTTGAAGACCCCATCGCCCCTCCCTCCCCCACTAGTGAGGGAATATATTATGTGCTGTTTGCAATTAAAAAAAGAGGGTTAAAATTGGGGGGCAGTAACACATATTTTTAAGGTCAGACAGTTACACAGTGCAACTATAAGGTAAACAAAAAAAAAAAAAAAAAAGAAAAAAACTGCATTTCATACAAAACTTAATGTCTGGCCAACATTTTTAGACATGAAACCACTTGTTAAGTGATTTAACTGCAGCACATTCTATGCAATACAAACAACAAAAAAGTTTTCAGAAACCACCACTTATCCTGAGTGGGGTCGCAGGGGCAGTATCTGAAGCCCAGCTTTATTCTCCCTGGCCACTTATTCAAGCTCTTTTCATAGCCTTTCACCTTGTCTTCAGCACTTTCTTCTTTACTGGGCAAAAAAAAAATCCTGAAGATAAGGTGAAAAATTATGAATGCATTGACTGCCACATTGATGGATTTAGTACTGATGAAGATTTTGGCTATAAGCACACAATTTTAGGCAGTTTTTGTGAGTTTATGTAAACTCACATGAAAATTCCTTAAATTGTATTAATTGTTAGTTTGATGCGAACATAAAATATTATAACAAAGTAAAGTAACAAAAAAGTCTCATTTCAACTAAATCCCTACTGCTGTGTCAACTAAGAATAAATGCAACATATTAACTCTGGATTTCGCTCAGAGAAAACAGATGGAAAAGATTACAGGACTTCTGCCTGGACTTGGGAGGCTTCTTTCTGTAAACTACATAATAAAAATATTTTTGAACATTTCTTTTGAGCCTGATTAGAGAAACACAGCAAAAATATCTAGCTAGTTTTGACTTCCATCCTTCCTTTTGCAGTATAACTGCTGTTGAAAACATACTGAAAATAATACTGAAATAGTGAAAATAAAAAAACAAGACCATATACAGTATCTGTAATTATATGGATTCTTCTACAGACCATTGCGCTGATGAAAAAAAAAAAAATAAACCTCAACCTAACACAGTCAATTATGTTCAACAGCAATTTATTTTCTTCAAAACAAGTAATTCAGTTTTTCTCATCTGTATAATGTCATGTTCAGTATATTAACTTGCCATGTTCTGCTGTCAGCCCAACGCGAGTCGTACACACTTAGAAAATTACAAATGACACAACATTGACTTGAGTTGTTACATTGGGTCAACAAAAATGTAATTTAACCCAGTTTCTGAACATTTACATTTACTGTGTTGTACAAATCTGGTGGCTATCCTGCAGGTGGTGAAACATCCATTTTTTAAACCCGATCTCTCCAGTGCTATGTCAGGGGTGGGGGTCATCGGGTCCATCCCTACAGCTACTTGGCAGGATGTGCAATCGATGGTTGCCAGTCAACCGTAGGGCCATATTTCCTCTTTTTGTTGGAGCTTTGTTATGCCATGCTTCATAAGCTGGTGAGTCTTCCACAATGACATTTTATTCTATAACAAAAAAAAAAAAAAAAAAAAAATATGGCAAGTATGACTAATCCTTTGGTTTGGAGGGAATAACACTTTCTTTTCAGTAACTTACACAGAACAAAAACAAAGCAACAGACGGTAACATGTGGATGTTGTGCAACTTTGCTTTGTTCTGTGAACAAATTGCACTGATCTGCCAATGTAGTTCAGACATAACCCTTTATGGAAAGTGACAATATTGGGGAATCTTTACGATTAGTAATTGTATAGTTTAATACTGAGATTGCTTGCAAAATGAATTGTGACATACCACAGAATTAACAGAAATATGAAAGTCATGTTTTATGTTAAAGGAATGGGTCATTGTTGTTTTACAGCCAATGCTTCTTCAAAAATGTAGCTAGAAAATAAAAAAAATGTAACTGATGTGTTTCAGTCCACTTAAACAGTGTTCCTAAAATTTTCTAAAGAGTCACCGGTGCTACAAGAGAAAAAGGTTAGTCTGTATGCACAAAAGCAGTGTTCTTTCTACTCTATGTATAAAATACAAAGTAATTTTATACCTTGCCTGTAACTTGTGCAGAGATCTGCACACTGATGTGAGCAGGAAACAGAGGAAAGTGCTGAAAAGAGAGATTTGGTTCCAATAACAAAACAGATGAGGAGTTTATTAGTCAAAACAAGCAGCTGCAGAGCCTCCTAAGACACCAGACAGTTTTTTTTTTAACTTTTATTTATTTATTGATTGATTTATTTGTACTCACATGTGCAAAGTGTTGACCACCTAGAACTGCAAGGCAGGAAGCTGCTGCCTGGCTAGAGATTCCTGCACCTCCTTCCCCAGCAGTGAAGAGAGACATGGTGGTTGCTGACCAGAAGTGGGTCCATCCCTGCAGCCCCCCTCTAACACCAGTTAAACAAGATGCTGATAAAAGGTTACAGTTCTTCTGTGAGCCTCTAGATTTAAACTGCTCTCTCTACACTGCTTTCTGCAAAGCTGCAGACAGGATAGAGTTGGAAGATAAAATAGCCCCAGTTCAATATTGAGTTACATGAACAGAGGCCTCGTGTCTTAAAGATTAAAAAAAAAAAAAAAAAAAAAAAAAAATCTGCTAACATTTTACATTCAATTGCATTTTACTGTTTGTGACAGACCACAGAATATTTAAATGTTCTTTTTTTCTTTCTTTTTTTTATCATGCTTTGAAAATTGTATTTTTTAAAAGTCAATGGTGCATTTACTTACTATGTTAAATGTGATTTGGTTTGCATGGAGGTTGGGCAGTGCAGACAAAAAGAAAAAAAGATGTTTGTAGGATCATTTAATTTTGGCTTCACCTTTTGGTTTGGATTTGTTTTAAGTTAGAAGATGAAACATAATACCATCAGCCATTTCCTTCCACGCTGTGGTAGAACATTTTGGATTGCCCTAATCAGAGCATGAATTAGACTGAATACTCAAATCAAGTTATGGCAATAACAAACCTGTTCTGAAATGAAATTATATGGGTATATAAATGTAGCGTATAACTTTTGCACACATCCTGCCAAAAAAATCACTGTAGCTGCTGCCATGCATAACCCATCCTGTTAAATTCTGCACATGTAAAAACCTGCCGTGGGCAGAGGAATGCTCGAAACAATGTCAACATCATAAAAAGCGAGAAATTATTTTCTTTGACGGAGCCATATGCTGTTGATTTCATGGCTCCCTCAAATCTATTTTGCTTCAAATCAGTATGATGATCAGGCAATTAGAAGATTGGTTTAAGAGAGTCCCGGAAAGCTAAAATAAAGCCAAAGGGGAAGATATTCTCTATGACTTTCTAAAGTGTTACAAATATCTCAATGTATTTTTGACTCTGCAAGAAAATGTTCTTCAGTGTCACTTGGTTGCATTATTAAATCAGAAAAACCATAAAATCTGTGAGACAGCTTATTCAAAACAACTCCTCCATTAGTATTCTCTGTGGGCTTGGATATCATTTTGTCAGTTCAAGGAATAGAGCAGCTGAAGCAGGATTTGGGCGTAGCTGTACCTATGCAGATGAGAATCGTCTTCCAGATTACATGTGTTTAGTGTGCGGCTGAGTATTTATCCTCCACTGCTTTAATCCAAGTCGATGTGGAACAGGCTTTGCCTTCCCCCTCAGTGGCTTGGCTGGCAGTAGGTATTACCCATTACCACCACTGCACTTTGTCAACATGGCCAACAACCATGAGTTCATCCAGCTGAGCTGTAAATTTCCATGAGATATTTAAAGCATGAGGATTACTCATGCGGTTCAAAGCACATCTTAAGACATATGTGTAAAAATATTTATTTTTGTAAGAAAAATAATTCAGTGATTATTCTTCAAAGTATGTGGCAGTCAAAAGTTGCATTAATACCTCTTTTCAATATCCCTCTCTAATGTTGTATGCATTGTAAGAGATAGGGAGCAGCAGACTTTGAAGTTTGGCAGCTCCTATATCCTGTTAAATATCAAATACATGTATTTGTCCTCTCAGTAATCCCCATGAAGCTGCTATTCTGCTGCAGCACTTGAATGGTAGCCCAACTCTCTACTGTAAGGAGGCAATTTAAGACTGTGGTACATCCTATTACTGGGAGGAGGCACAAGCCTCTCTTTTTATTCTTTGCACTTTGCCTCGAATCAAATTTCTCTCATGAGATCATAATGGATGCATTTAGGTTTCTTCTTCTTCTCTTTTCTTTTTTCTTGTCTTTAAGTGTTATGGCTGTTTTAATGTTATAAAGTACATTGATGACGGAAGCTGAAGACATTAGCCACCACAAAACCCAGCAACAATTAAAATGACCGAACAAGTTGTTTGTTCAAACCCATCATTGTAAGACATAGGTGCATCCTCTAAACTACTGCCCCTAAAGATATGATGTATGATGCTTTTATTTATTTATTTATTTATTTTCCCTTATTCACTGAGACACTGAATTAACACTAGCTTAAGGATACAAATCAATGTAGTTACTTTTAGGTTATAGATAAATCATAATTAAGGGATGAAGTGGTCTCTTTTCTAATGCAAAAGTCACTTTATCAAACAGTGCCATTTTCTTTGATGCAATATCAGCACATAATTTTTATTGACACCTTCAGACTTCCTTGTTGCATTTAACTAATAGCATCACTTAGTATTAAAAAACATAAAGAATAGGTCTAAAATACTTTGCGAAGTCTCTGCCATCATCACTATGTTCATATTTTACATGTGTTGTTCTCGTGGCTAGAAGTGTCTCATATTATTTGAATGTATTTAAAGGTTGGTATTTCCAACAAAAACATACAATCCACAGGATGTTTTTGGGGAAAAGCCCTGCCACTTGTACTTCAGCCCTTTCCCTATATTATTGCCAAGCATAATCCAAATTACATTCTGGCATTTTGTTTTTGTTGTTTCTATGAACTTATGCCAGTCAAAATTGTTGTCTGGTTCTCAGTCTGCATCCTCTTGAGACAGCCATCCATGTAACTGTTCTTTATTTAACAACCGTCAAACTATTCTTCAAATCAGCCATCTTCACTTTAACTGTAAGCACAATGAATTTATTATTGAATTGAGAAGAATGATGAGTGAGAAAAAGTGACTAAACAAGCACTCATTTCCACATTTAGTTTCAACACAAAGCCACTTTAACAGAGAAGTTCCTGCAAATTGTTGCAAACAAAGCAACCCCTTTATATGACAGCCATGGCTAAGAAACAATCATTTGGATATGCTCATGCCACTCATCTATATTCCCTTAATGTAACAGCTGCACTTTATTTAAGCATAGTCTCTTTACTAAGACTCTGCTGCTTTTTAAAGAGCCTTCTGAAAACAGTGTTTATACACCTCTTTTGCACTGTTTGTGCTGTTATATACCAATTACCATTCAGTGTTTGGGAAGCATTGCAAAGATTATTCACAAACACCAAAAGTAGTTTGAAACAGTGTTTAAAGACAGCTTTGATGATATTGAGACATTATTTGCAGGGAAAATGAGAGCATTGGGATTTGTCAAGATAACTATCTCAACTGTGGTATTCTTCAAAATTTCTTATTAAACAACATTGAGGTTCAAATGTTGGATCTATTCTAATCCTCTTATTAGAGCACATTTACAATAGAAAGATGACTCTAACACCAGCTTGAACCAGTACTGGATGCATTTTCATCAAAAAGAGGGGTGTGTAAGTAGCAGGCTGAGTGCTCAGTGGCTGGAGTGGATCAGGAGTTGGTGTACAACAAAGAAAATGTAATGGTGCACACAAGTCATTTTTTTCAGATTTTTTTTGTAGCTTTTGTAAATGGACTATTGACATTCATTTAGCTTCATTAATGGCTATTGTATAATATGTAGGGCAAGCTCGAGCAACGTCCATGATCGTAAATTGGAAAAAAAGAATGGATGGATGGATGGGTGGATGGATGGATGTTTATCATGGTATGAGCAGAATAGGAGTTTAAAGACCAGTTAATGTTTCTGTGATCATTTATTAATGGCCTCTGTTGCACTATGAAAATTCTACTCTGGAAACTCTGCTTGGCTTTCACTGTAAGTCAAATATTGGTCCAAATAGTTTTGGCCCATGTTAACTTACGACTCATGTTTTATGAAACAGTTAACAATTGACTGTTCTTACCTTTTGGCTTCTTATATGTATTACAAGTCAACACAGTCTAAAAAGATATACCATTGTAAGCCAAGTGCACTTTTAACTGAGATTATTTTGGTAAAAAATAGCTCTGTGCATCCTCCTGTTTGCTTTTATGGCATCAAACTGAAGGACAATCTCAGAATGTCAAGATCGCATGGTGCAATTTCCTTTTCAAGGAAAACTTTGCAAGAAAAGAAGCATAGAGGACTGATTTCATGCTTCAGCAACACCTAAATAGCATATCTAATGTTAAAATTCACCTCAAAACCAGAGAATTTACGCATTAAAAGCTGCAGGTACACCTGTAATGCATTTTATTTTTTAAAAGTGAAAACAATTAAAAAAAGGAAAGAAAAAAAGAAAAAGAAAAGAATGTCTCTATTCCAGTCCTTCTTAGAAACATCTCCTGTCTCATGTCTAAGTGGCTTCATGTCAGTGCTTATCATAGTAAATGTGTTTTTCCTGCCACACGTATTATTCACCATGCATGAGGGACACTTAAAGCCTTGCGGTCTGCTCAGGTCATGCAAAAACATCCAAATCAAAGCTTTCTCATTTATTTCTAATAGTCAGACCATCCTTTGAGTCACAGGGCCAGGGCTGCATAGCTGTGATTCATGACTCTGACCTCATAGGGCAGTATCAGTCACTGAGCAGCGCTCTGACCTTATAGGCTTAGACTACCTTTTAATAGCAAAAGAAGCCGCCAAGTCTAAAGATATTTGAATAGTCTGTGTAGAGGCAAAAATGGCTGCAAGACCGAAGTGAGAGCTCTTGCTGTCTTTGTGATTTATCACAGTTGGCCAGTTTGAAGTGTGTGTCCTTATCTGTAAAGAATTATGAGTTGCAATTTAATTGGAGGGAATTAGTGGACATTTTGCCTTTAATATCCATCAAATTAATCTCTAACTATGTGTCTCTCTTTCCCTTGCTCTCTCTTCAGGACATCCAGAATGGCTTTCAGGATAAACCTTTGCACTTGATAGAACTACACTGAAGTTCACATCCATTTGCACAGCTTCTCATAAACTGGGAAATTCCATAATGTAAAGTATCTTGCAGTTTTTTTTTAAAACTCCAACTTTGGGCCATGACCCTTAGAGGATTTTCCAGGACCACTATTTCCAGAGTTTGGATTTAAATCAGCTTTTTGTTTGCTGGGACCACTGCGCGGGTCTGCAGCAGTGGCTATTGGTGGCAGCTGCTGCGGCAGTGGTGGGAGGACCTTGCCGCCTTGGAACACGGGGATACATTTACAAAAGCAAGCACCACCATGAGGATATCCAGCACCTCCTGTCTCTGTCCCTTCTTGGTCTGCCTCTGCTTCATCCAGAGGTGTTATGGAGCGAGCAACCATGTCCCCACCAAAGTGCCCTCCAAGAACCAGACCAAACTGGCCACTGGAGAGACAGAGGTGCACCACAGGCCTAAACGAGGTTGGATCTGGAACCAGTTCTTTGTTTTAGAAGAACACATGGGACCAGATGCACAGTATGTGGGAAAGGTAAGTTTTTATTCAACTGTTGTAGCCTGTAAAAAAAAAAAAATAATAAAAAAAAAGACTATTTTCATCCAGAGAACTTGCTATTGAACAGCTTACTTGGCACTTTTCTCCCTCCTCTTGTTTATTGAAAAATGGGTTTCAAAAGGAACGTGCTGTTCTGCTGCAGTAGATTGCAGTGTCGGCATGATACAAGCTCTCTCTCCCTCCCTCATTTTGATGTGAAAATTGTAGTCTCATTTCAGAATTTATGCATGTATTCTTTTTATGACATTACTCATGTCTGTCCCTTCCCGTCTGACATGGGCTAAAACATGTTGTACTCTCTGTAATTAAGGAGTGCCTAACAGCATGGGAAGACAGTAATGCAAGACCATAACAAGTCTGAAAGTGAAACAAGTCCTCAATATCAAGCTATCATTAAACTAAGATATTGAATTTAGTCTGTGTGAAATTAAAACCAGATGTTCTCTCTTGTTGAGAAGTTCACCACAGTGAGAAACTGGAAACTACTGAAATGGTACTATGTGAGCCAGGGTGTTTGGTGTTGTTAAAAATTTTTACAAATATAATTTCACTCATGTCAGAGTAATTGATAGCCTTCACAGTGAAACAGATAGTAGTGGGTGTTTTTCCTGCTTGTTTAGAGCATGGTGCAGTCCGGTTGTTGGCTGTTGGTGGTGACTTTTCTGTTAGCTCCAGAGTAAGCCATAGGGAGGTGGTTAAGTCCTCTGCTTGCAGATTTCCTGCCCTTATCTCCTGAAATGTGAAAATGTGTTTCTCCGCTGCAGTGATCATTATTCCAGGCACTCAGGCACAGCCTAATCCTCAACTGCACTCAGAGAAAGAGAATGAGAAAGGCAGAACGCTTCTCTGACTGCACATATGTCTGTATTTCAACCATTTGATGAGGAAAAGCAAAAACGGAAGGATGAGGAAGGATGATATGCTTGGGCAAAGGTTGAGAAAACAAACAAACAAAAAAAAAAAAAGCAACAAACATTGATTTCTGCTTTGGATGTCAACTTCTTCAATCAACCTGGGGTTTTAATCGGCTGTAAAATCATGAAGCTGATAGACATGTTGTTTACTGTAGAAACATATTTTAGTTTTCATTGTTTGATGCATGAAATCGTAAAATCCCAAAGTGTTAAAAATTGTGCCTTAAGAAGGAGCAACTCCAAAAGATGTTTGCAGAATATTCAAAGGGCCAGTATATCAAGGCCCTAACTGCATAAAGATGCGCTTACTCTTACATCAAATTATTCCACTGCTTTGAAGTTGGTTATTGTAAGCCTGGCCGGCTGTTCTGTACTACTGTTAGAACTACCTCAAGGGTTCCGTTGTTCCTTATGTTTATTTTATCTGCCTGAAAATGTGTGTATGCTGGCTGCTGCTGATGAAGGCAAAACAAACATAAACAGCTAATCCTGGGTGATAATAAAGCACTGAGAAGAAACATAAACATTATTAAGGAATCAATTTGACATGCATGTTTAAAGTGATGAGGTCTCCAGATGGCAAGCACAAAGAAACATTTAATTATGTGGGTTGGGACTAGTGTGCAGTGTCCTAATGTCCTAAAGGAGACAGAATGACCCTTAATTAGACGAAAACAGCAGTGGAGGTGGAGGAGGAAAGGAAGGAGGATTAATGCACTCTGCACATACTATGCTGTATTTTTATTTATTTATTTCTTTTTTCTTTTTCTTCTCTTTGCTTGATTTAAACTCTGGACATTAGTGAGCAGTAAATGAGCAACTCTACTGTAGGGAATTGCCAACAGTCACTTTGACGATAATTGGTTCATCATAAGACGTGAAAAATGAAACAGACACTCCATGATAAGATTAATACAAAAAACAGTCCAGAGGTCCAGATGTTTGAACATAATGTAACGGACGTATAACAAAATGTATGACTTGACAGTTGAAAATCCTTTTTCAAAACCATAACTCTCTCAAAAAAGAAAGCATAGAAAGACTTCTTGGAACAAGTGAAGCGGCCAGTCTGTCAAGAATGTTCTAATCCCTCTGAGGTATCCCATAATCCCCAGTGACACCTTTCTGGGGGGCTGACGCACTTGGGAAATGACAGCTTTGTGCATGAGTGAGACGCAAATGTTTGTAGGGGACAGGGCTTGTCCTGATACTAGACAGGAGACAACCCATTCTCATGATGGAAGGTGTGAATGTCTTCATGCCAGTCAGCTCAGTAGGGTGCTTTGAAGTAGTCAGACAGGTTTCAGATTGGATGGTAATTTTCAGGAGATGATGCAAATCCCAAGTTCTGAATGGATATGTGCTGAAGTGAACTGTCTGCTTTGACTTAGACGAGGTACATTTGTTGGATAAAACAAAGCAGACCCTTGGTCACAAAACCTCAAACTATCTCTGGTTATAAGGGCACTGCCACAATAAATACTTTCAATAAAGTGATATTTGACAGAATGGGTGCTTCATCCGAGACTAGAGGAGTCCCCCTCGTCTTATCCTGCGTTCATTTTCAGAGCAAAGTGGAAACTTCGAAGAAAGATGCCCAAAATCTTTTATTCATGCGTCTAAAAATGGATTGCGCTGTGACAGAATCAGGCAACTGTCTTGTCTATACTTTAAAAGAACAGTGGGGGAAAAGGAAAGCAATGTTTTTTTTGTTTTGGTTTGTTTTTTTTTTTTATTATATTGCTCCTAACCTATAATGCAGTGCACGCAACAAGTTCTGATGGCAAATATGATTATTTTTAAGATAGTGAATGAAAAGCTGATGTCATGGTGCACTGACTTTTAGGCAGCTGGGTTTGATCAAGCTAAATGATATAAGAAGTTTGTTCCAAAGTTGTGACCTTACATATGCTATGCATCAGTAGCCTATCGTGTTTCTATGTACATGCTGTCAAACTACCCTCTAAAAATCCTGTTTTAATCCAATTCTGATCAACAGAACATGATGAAAATGACATCAGTCCACTATAAGTAAAGAAAACACTTTTACAAAAGAGAGAGAGAAAAAACTTCAACGTCTAAGATTCTAAAAAAATCCCAAACACTAGTGAAACTCCTATGCCCACTGACTATGACTCAATAAAAGAGACAGGCAGCTGGATTTATTTGAAAGTGTTATAATTGGTTTACTTCATTGAATAGGCACAAAAATGGGGTCAGATTTTTTTTCCAGTAATTAGATTCCAGCACAAATTAGCAGAGCTTGATTTGCAACTCACGCAAAATGCATCAAAAAACAAGAATCTGAGCTGAGGTACTGTGTCAAGGTCAGTAATTCAGTGTAGCATATTGATCTGTGCTGTTTATCTTCTTCCTCAGCAGCACAATTCAATTTCTCTCATTCATTTTGTCTTTTTTCCCATCTCCACCTCTCCACTTATCTACAAAATGTGACCATTTTGAACAATGTTTTAGCCGAGCTAGACCAAATTTAACCAGGCTCCTAACTGCAAGATATATATTTTTTTCCTATTTATGAATCTATTTTAAATTTTAGGAAATTCTGGTTCTTGTGTGAATCTGTATTTATTTTTGTCCAAAGCCAACAATTATGATCATGATGCAAATAAACAACCAACTTCATATACCTGGAAGAAGCTTAGGGAAAAGTCAAATGTTTACATTGTTTTCCAGCATTTAATAGAGCTGATGAACTTTGTGTGAAATTGCACAATTATTTCCTACTATTAATGCTTTTGAAAGCCTGTAAGGCATGTAGATTTCTTTTTACTCAATACTGTACTTTTTTCTAATCAATGGATATTATTATTTATATGGGTTAGCTTAAATATTTAATCATTAATAGGCTTATACTTGAACAGTGACATACAATTAAACTGAGAAAGATAATTTAATTGTTAACTGCAACAAATAATTGTCTTACAGGTGTGACAACCAGCCTCAGTGTTTGAAATCACTTAACGAATATTGTGTGAACACATGGCTTCGGCCTTATTTCTCAGTGAGCAGTAGATGTGATTTTTAATGTTTCAAGAAATCATATTGCTTATTTAGCCTTTATTTTCACTTACTATATCTAGCCCATTTTTCGCCAGGGAAAACAAGTCTTTACTTTAAGTTAATTCAAATATCACATAAAAATGCAAATATCATGCTAAAATCACAGAAAGTTGGTTGATTTTAAGTTTGAATGCCTAGAAACCCTTGTCTGTGATGTGTTTGCAGCTTCACATACTGACAAAAGGAAACTATATTTGATAATATGACAGTGTTTTTACTGGTGAATACATTGTGGTCAACATACGGTCATAACTTGAACACATTCAATGTTTCATAACTATAGAAGTGGGAGCTGAATACATAAATCTAAAAACTGCCATTGATTTGACATTATTTATAAATGAAAATTTAAACTATAATAAGTAGACACAGTTTTCATCAGAATCACCAATGTCATATTGTGGAGAAAAAAGGCAAGATTGCAATAAAAATACTGTACATTTCTTCAGCTAAGCAAAAGTATTTTCTGTTTATTTACTTTATTTAATAGTTAATTTGTCTGGGACCCCATACAGTAAAACATTAAACTTATATCAGACTGAGCAGAGATGCACTGCACCAGATTATAGCTTCCTAGCTAGTTTCCATCTGCAGTCCCTGTAGCAGGCAGGAGAGAAATTTGAGTGCAAATGTATATTAAAATATATACAGTATTTAAAAAAAGGATTAAAAACAGGTACATAAAACTCATTACAAAATATACTTGGCATAAAGTGTGAACTCATACAGTGTCCAGAAAGTCCATTCCATTCAGTATAGAAGATGCTGTGCCATAGTGCAAATTGATGGTAATAAAATACATAAAAAAAACTTTGCAAAGCAAAAGAGGTAATGAGGTGTTACTTACAATTGAGACATTAAGATACAATAACGTACATTAAAGTGTTTATTACTAAGTTCATATTTACCATTTAGATGCCTTTTACATTACTTCTCAACCAAGGGATGCACAGCTATTTAACTACTGTACGTTTGAGGAATCTTCGATCATTACTCGTTGTATGGGAAGCATCCTCACGGTCTACTCAACTGATAATCATGTTCTTCTTTATTATTGGTAAAGTCACAATGTGACCAATCAAAAGCTGGAGAAATGGGAAGCTAAGTAGTTTAACACACATTTATTCAAGAACTGCAGAAAATAGTATGTCTGCTGTGTGTGCAGGCATGCATAATTTCTAAAGTGCTTTCCTCTGTCTTTTGGTGGAAATGTTCAATTTCAGCACCATTTAGACACTTGAGACCATTTCCTTTTTCTTCGTGCGTGAGCATGAAGTCAAAATATCTAGAGCTGATCTGCTGACAGTTTTATTTCTGTCTCATTCAAATTTGAAATTTTAGCAAGAATTAGGAGCAGAGCCACTAAATTAGTGCCGGAGTTGCTTCTATGACTTCAATAATCTCATTACCGTACATCAAGAAGTCAACTATCCTGCTAGAAAGACGGTGACTCATCCTGTGTCTCCCTCCAGATGTCAAAATAGAGGACAACTATTAGGGCAGATTTGTGTGATGTACACAATGGCATGTCTGCAGCACGCCCCTCATCACTTCCTCTTGATGTATGGTCATTAGGCAGGAGTTCCATCATCAGGGTTTGCTGTGACTGTTACAAATCAATCATGGAGAAGGGGGTGCTCAGAGGAGTTGATTGGGAGGGAGCATGGCCAAAGTGTGGTAATAATCAGACAATCAAACACACCCACATGAAAAGTGATTAAGTCCTCTCGAGTGAAATGTAAGAGCCAAGATTTAATCAAAAACAAACCCACCCCCTTTAAAATATGAACCCAAGACTGATCATCAGTTAGGGGAGGACAGTCCTTTCATTTCTCCTTCTTTTCATCCCCTAACATCCACATTGAAAGCAAAAAAAAAAGCTTCACACCCTGATTCTCACTTTCAATATTAGAGCAATGCAATATTAATGGATCTTTTAGAAACCGCACAAAGGAAATGTCACTATATTCATGTAATGTTTTTTCTTATTTCAAGAGTTACGAAATCAGATCAAACAAAGCACACAAAAATAAATGAAGCCTGTCCCTTCACTCATGCATGCATCTTTTGTGGTGTGTATGCTGTAAGCTTATTTAGCTTTCATGAGGTTATGATAAACCCGAGGATCTTTGCAATCTAACTTGCTGGAAATTTAGTTTGTAAATCAACATTGGACCAATTAGCAGAAATGTCAATGCAGTCATCAATTTCCAGTCTTATTTCCAGCAAGTTCTGCCTCTTGTTTTCCACCTGTTAACTTTTGATGCCGATCCTAATGAGTGGACTTATCAGTGGTAAAGCAAGGGCCTTTTAAGCAGGCACAAAGCAAAGAAGGCAAGCCAGGCACATACATTATGTGGATTTGTAAACTCAATTCAACCAAGTCATTACAAAGGCCAGTCAACAGTAATGCAATTCACCAATGCACATGCATTATCTAGATCTGTACAATGAAAAGGACAAAGGCAGTGAAGATGAGAGGGGTAAAATGAAGGTCAAGCAGTACAGCAACTTACAATGTATCTGGATGGTACTCAGTAGAGCAAATCTCCACCAGTCTTGTCTAATTGTGAGGATTGTATTACATATCATATTTCCTATGCTTTATTAAAGGTTAATGGTAAGCTTTAAATAATTTCCTCGACCTCTCTTGAAGTGTAGGTCCGTTTGTTTGAATTGCAGCCCCTTTCTGAACCTTTTGGCTGATTACTGCAGAGGCAGGTGGCCACTCGGCTCTATTTTTTCAGTTGACGAATTTGTTCAGCAGTATGGTATAACAGGTATGGTGCTTCTACCTAAACTAAGACGAAAGCTTTGTTGTAGTTGTCAGATCTGCTGCATTTTTTTTCTTTTTCTTTCTTCTTTTGTTTGCAAGTCCTTTTGTGAATGTTCTTTTTCGTGATATGTTCAACGCAAGGTAGCTACACTAGTGAACTATGGAAATTGTGGCCAAGGGATTTAGTTTTTATCTGTGGTGATTAAGTGATCCTCTGATTCACTGAGTACTCTGTAATTTGGCTCTAGATAATTCAGGCTCTTTTGAGAGGTGAGGTTTTAATGCTTTTCTACATCATAGAAGAAAGCTATCAATAGATTAAACCAAAAGTGATAAAAAACACAATTTTAATGGAATTTGCCCTGACACATATGTCAGGAATACCTCTCTGAGAGAGTCACTTAAATCTGCCCTATTTGTAAATATCACACAAGAAGATATCCGGCAATACCTGATTCCAAACTGACCAATCACAAGGCAGTACCTCCGCATAACCGTCTGTGTAGCAGGGATGCATGTCAGGTATGGAAGAGGTGTGCGTTGAGCCTCTGTGGACCTACGCAGAGCCTACAACAGTGATGCAGATGGTGCAAGCATAAATCCGTATTTAGTGTTATCACAGATATATTACATATTTGGTTACAAATACTTCTTACATTATTTTAGATTGCTGAGTAAATACATTTACAGATTAACATCACATGGCACATATAGTGTGTGCAGAATTATTAGGCAAATGAGTATTTTGATCACATCAAAAAAAAAGCCTATTACCAATTAAGCATATCAGGTGATGTGCATCTCTGTAATGAGAAGGGGTGTGGTCTAATGGCATCAACACCCTATATCAGGTGTGCATAATTATTAGGCAACTTCCATTCCTTTGGCAAAATGGGTCAGAAGAGAGATTTGACGGACTCTGAAAAGTCAAAAATAGTGAGATGTCTTGCAGAGGGATGCAGCACTCTTAAAATTGCCAAGCTTTTGAGGCGTGATCACCCAACAATCAAGCGTTTCATTCAAAATAGTCAACGGGGTCGCAAGAAGTGTGTTGAATAAAGAAGGCGCAAAATAACTGCCCATGAACTGAGGAAAATCAAGCGTGAAGCTGCCAAGATGCCATTGGCCACCAGTTTTGCCATATTTCAGAGCTGCAACATCACTGGAGTGCCAAGAAGCACAAGGTGTGCAATACTCAGGGACATGGCCAAGGTAAGGAAGGCTGAAAAACGACCACCACTGAACAAGACACACAAGATAAAACGTCAAGACTGGGCCAAGAAATATAATAAGACTGATTTTTCTAAGGTTTTATGGACTGATGAAATGAGAGTGAGTCTTGATGGGCCAGATGGATGGACCCGTGGCTGGATCAGTACAGGGCAGAGAGCTCCACTCAGACGCCAGCAAGGTGGAGGTGGGATACTGGTATGGGTTGGTATCATCAAAGATGAGCTTGTGGACAGGGATGGTGAAACCGAGGCCTCATGAATCATCGAGCCAACTTTGACCCAAATGTTTGAAAATGGCTTGGTGTTCTGAATCATTTGACCAAACCAAAGCGCTCCATCTGCTGGCTGTGGGAGTCTGATGTATCAGAAGGACAGCGTTGACACCTCACATCTGTCATCCCTATCTCAACTTTGAATACGTGTTCAATAAACGATACGTAATCTACCATCCGAGTGAATATTTATTTTCTGTTGTTCATATAAATAACAAGGAGGGTTATTAGGTAACATTTGTTTAGGTAACAGAATTGTGGTGTAACTTAAGTAAACCAATCTGTAATGATAGTAGTTACTCAGTGGGAAGGCATGAGGGAAGGAGTGTTTGTGCAACGGGTATAGTGACTGTGTTAGTTATTTCATACAGTTGTAATAAAATTGTTTACTGTTTTATGTGTCTTATTATTTATAATAGATATTGCAATTGCGTGTTATCGTCTACCTCATGAGTTGTTTTCTTTTGCATAGCTGATCGTTGTTAAATGTGGCACAACAGTTTATAGCACACTGCACATTTATGTACATAGATTTTTTTTTTTTTTTGTTTATCTTCTATGTAGTTTTTTTTTTTTTTTTTTCAAATAGTTTATTTTTATTTTATAATGTTTTATGGCATTCAGGTTTGACGGCAAAGTAAGATTTTCATTGTTCAGGGAAACTTGTTTCCTTACTGTGCAAATGACAAAGACACTTTGAATCTTGAAATGTATTATGAGAAACAAAAACTTTGGCAACATTGTGATGTGTCATAGATTTTTATTTAAAAACGTATTTTCTGTTAGGCTTCAGTCTGCTCCTCTTCTGGTACACTAACTCTCCAGCTTTGGAGAGGTTGCACCTGAAAGAAACACAAGAACAAAATTGTAATTAACCAAGTTTAAAATCATTAAATTCTCTGCTGATGGTGATCAGAAACCAGCTTGGTGTCTAAGGTCCTGCAGGTTGTGGTTTTCCTCTGCAGCTGTAGACTGAGAAGTTTCCTCTGATGCTTCTGGTTGAAGTTTATGATTAACTTTAAAGTCTGCTCTTTGCAAGGCTATTTAAAAAACATCTATATAAAGAAAGGGGAATTAAACTTACCTGTGATGTTGAAGGCACCGCCTGCTCCGTCCTTCTCTCATACTTCGAGCTCCTTCAGCAGTTACTCTGGCAACGGCGTCTTGCGCAGACGTTTGTTTCCCCAAATCTCTAAAAGCTAAATGTGATTCAATATAAGCTCATGCTGATGTGATGCTTTTCCTAAATTTGTTTTCAAAATGCAATGTCGCACAATCGCTACAGAATCTCCTCTCAAAAACACGCGATCTCCTCAGCGTTTGGAATCTGAGAGATTGACAAGCCCGGTCCCTTCAAAGATCCCGCTTGCTGCTCGATACGCGCTGATGACGTAACGAGGCCTCGTTTGGTCTATCACGTGACTTTTGGCATGCTGAATCAATGCTCAGAGACAATGCTCGCAACACTTTCGTGTCACATGCTCGACACGTGATCGAGCAGATCAGCTCGAGCATAACATCCCTACTTGTGGGACCTTTTCGGGTTGAGGATGGAGTCAAGCTCAACTCCCAGTCCTACTGCCAGTTTCTGGAAGACACCTTCTTCAAGCAGTGGTACAGGAAGAAGTCAGCATTGTTCAAGAAAAACATGATTTTCATGCAGGACAATGCTCCATCTCACACATCCAAGTACTCCACTGCGTGGCTGGCCAGAAAAGGTCTAAAAGAAGAAAAAATAATGACATGGCCTCCTTGTTCACCTGATCTTAACCCCATAGAGAACCTGTGGTCCCTCATCAAATGTGAGATCTACAGGGAGGGAAAACAGTACACCTCTCTGAACAGTGTCTGGGAGGCTGTGGTTGCTGCTGCACGCAATGTTGATCGTGAACAGATCAAGACACTGACAGAATCTATGGATGGCAGGCTTTTGAGTGTCCTGGCAAAGAAAGGTGGTTATATTGGTCACTGATTTGTTTTTGTTTTGTTTTTGAATGCCAGAAATGTATATTTGTAAATTTTGAGTTGTTATATTGGTTTCCCTGGTGAAAATAAAAAAGTGAAATGGGTATATATTTGGTTTTTGTTAAGTTGCCCAATAATTATGCACAGTAATAGTCACCTGCCCACACAGATATCCTCCTAAGATACTAAAACTAAAAAAGCCCCACTCCAACTTCCAAAAATATTCAGCTTTGATATTTATGAGTCTTTTGTTCAATGCGAACATAGTTTTTGTTCTATAATAAAATTAATCCTCAAAAATACAACTTGCCTAATAATTCTGCACACCCTGTATAAAGCCAAATAAACTAGCATTACATCAATAACCAATATCAAAGAAATGGGCATAAATGGAATTGCTATAAATGTAATTCAGACATACAATAACAAAGAACAAAAAAAACAAAAAAAAAAAAAAACAAGGGAAACTGTTTTTAAACAGTAGCATATATGGTTATGAACCTAAGGAAATATGAAACAAAATTCATATATCCAGTTGTTATTGATCAGTCTCATTTTTAAACTCCATTTTTTTTAAGTTCTTAATTACCAATCCTTCAGTCTTCATTTGCTCTTGTATGCTCAAGGGTTTGCTGTCTATTTGCATCTTAAGTGCCAGCTTTAAATTCATTAAATGCATTAGGCAGCAATATGAAAATGGGCAAAATTACTGTTTGTTGTTGCAGTATTAATGTTCCAGAGGTGGATTTCTGTCAGGTTTGCTTTCTTCCTCAAATCTCTTTCCTTTTCGTAATTGACTTAGACACCTGGCAAGTGGCAGCAGAGTTAAACTGTTTCCTGTGAGTACCAATTATCCTGTGAGCACAAACAATTTAAAACTACTCTCAACAATGATCATACAGGGTCCTAGTATGAAAGCACAAGCTTGTTGACAAACAAAAGTGAAGCTTCACTTTTGTTAGGGTTGGTATGTGACAAAATGTGTAGAGATGTTCACTTTGAGCTTGTTGTTTCTTAGACATACGGCTTTAGGCTCTCAGATGCTGCTGATTAAGTCTTCAGACTTGCATTTCCAGCTGCCATCCACATGCCAGTCATCTATTCCACTAGTCTTTAATAAAGTCACCCACAGAGGCTGGGATATAAACACAATCCCTTGTTTTGATGCCCTGTGAATGAAATGGATTTCTCCAAGTCTTTGTCGAGAGATGACAAAACAACAAGGTCGCAGAGGTTATATATCACCTTCATCATAATACCTCTGCCTTCTCTGATCAGCCTGTATAAAAGACTCTCATATATTTCCATTTATTATTTACTTTGATGGTTCAGACATGCCCCCCCCTCCCTATTCCTTCTACCATCATGCCACAATGTCCTGATGCACATAAAGCACATATCAGGCTCGTTTTGTGCTGTGGTTTAACAAAATAAATGCTAATTGCAAGAAGGCTGGATGTTATGAATTTTTATGTATGATCAAATTAATGGAGTAAAAATTAAATATTCCCACACTGAAGACTGACTGCAGTGGCAGCACCATCTGTAGAAAAATTGAGATCTGTTTTTTTAATTGTTTGACAGAAAATTGACAAAAGTCTGTTACTTTTTTTTTCTTTTTTTTTAACAACAGTGGAAGGAGACTTGTGAAATATAAATGGCACCTTAACAATAGTGAGGGACAGAAAGAGGGCAGCAAAAAGTGAGGGCTTTTCAGTCCCAGATTCAATCTAGCAAGCTGCTCATCATGAATAATTTGGCTATCATGCTTTCCATAAAAATGCAGCTAAGGTAGATATAAATTTAAATTGCTATATTTAACCATAAAGCATTTTAAGCAGTTACAAATCACAATAGTCAGAAACCTTTTTATAAGTTGCCACAGACATTTAAGATGAAATTTGGGGCAAAAAGTTTGCAAAGTCCATGCTTGCAGGTCTTCCTCCTTTAAAATGTGGTAAGCTGTTCTCACCGCCTACTCTGTCTAGTTGTAGGTTGTTGCCAGTATATTTCAGGAGTGTGGTATGCTTTCGAGGTAAAGTACCTACCACCCAAACTCCAGATGTACGTCACATAAAGAATTCCTGTACTTACTTCTAAGAGCACCCCCCCCCAGAGTAAAACCTGTGCTACAGTCTCATGACACATGTCCATGTTGGATGCATTGCAAGTCAAATCCATAATAACAGTTAAATTGACTTTCAAGGTGGAAACATCTATGCCAGGGGTGCCCAAGCCCAGTCCTCAAGATCTACTATCCTGTAACTTTTAGATGCAACCCTTCCTCAACACACCTGAATCAAATAAATGGCTCAATAGCTTAAGGGAATTGAGCCAGTTGATCCAGGTGTATTGAAAAAGGGTTGCATGTAAAAGTTCCAGTATAGTAGATCTCGAGGATTGAACTTGTGCACCCCTGGTCTATGCCACGATGAAGTATTGTAGACCTCTAGGGTGAGGACCACCTACCATGTTGAAAACAGCTGAAATTCTTAATTCTGTCATCTTTTTGCTTGATTAACCTTATTCTGGTCTAATCACACACACACTTCAGCAGCTGGATACTGTTGCATTTCCATCCTGCAACGTTTGTGTACTGACTAGTACCCTGTTGAAACTTTTATCACTTATAGATTTTGGAATGCAGTAGTCACTATATGCATCATTGGTTCACATTTTGCAGTAAATGATTTATTGACTCTTGCAAGGGAAGTCAATGGCTAAATTAGCAGGCTGACCGGAGGCAAAATTACGTTTATGAGATGGAGTAGAGCGCCGTGGCACAGAAGAGGATATATGCTTGTTGTAGAAGTGGAAGTGGTCTGTTGTTAAGTAATAACTTCAATTCACAGCCTTTAAATCATGCATTTATTGGTTAGAATTGATTATCTAACTTCAAGCAGCAGTGGAACTCAATATTTTTAAATGTGTGGCTCTAAATTCAAAGATAGCAGGCAGACATGGGCAACACTTCAAAACAGCAATGCAGTCCACATGCACTGCCACTGATGTGCAAACCAGTGTCTGATTTCTTTTTTTTATTTACACTTTGATGGTTGTATATCATATTAATACAGTCTAGCAACTTATTAACTACCATATTCAACAGATCTTTCACTCCTTATCTAATTACAAACCTGATATTTACAACGAAAAGGACAGTCCGCACTCATCAAGAGTCAGGCCTGCAATCAAATGCGGCGCTCTAATTGGAAATTCATTTGCTGGTTCATGTTTTGATTAGATTTGGCCTTAACACCTACACTGTTCAACATGTTGGATAAATGCCGTCTGTGTATAGAAATAGCTGTATACTTTGACCACAGATTACTACATGTTAATTAGTTTGCTTTCTCATTTACTGAGCTTGTTTAATTCATGCATTTTTTAGCTTTACTGTTTTTATGAGAAGGCAAAGGTGAATTGGAAAAATATGGAAATTTTTAATAATTATGCTAGACAACAGAAAAACATACAGTATATCAAAGTTTTATCAATACCAGGTGGAGTCTTTAATTCTCCCTGTACAATAGATAGTAGTCCATAATGATAAATGGCCTCTAAATATAGGTTACTGTGAAAGTAGACCATCTTGTCCTCAGCTCCTGTACTCCAAAACAGTAGCTGTGTCCCAATTTTACCTTTTTTTTTATATATATTGCACCACTGTTTACACAAGCTTAAAACATAGCAGCTGCCCAGTTATTAAAATTTAGCTGAAATGTAGACACAAACTACAAAAAATCCAAACATGTCAATTCTTCTGGTTTATTAATCCCTCTTTGATATTGTGTGTGTTATTAGTTTTAACTGCTTTTGCCAGCTGAATAACAACAGCATACAAAGCTTCATATTAGATTTACATTATTTTGCCGCAATGTTTCTTTCATCGCTTCAGTATGCATTCAAGGACATGGGTCTAATCACATCTAATTTACAATATGCACTTGCTTGCTTCGGAGCATTTATTTATTTATATAACTGAGTAGAGTAAAGGCACCATATTGACATTTGTTTTTATCTTATCTATGGCTTAGATTGCTGTCTCCATGCTAACACCTTTGTAAATATCAAACCATTTGAGTTAACTCAAAATGAGGCAGCTTTGGTTGTAGATGTCATTTATTGCTTCAAATATTAAGACATTTAATTGAGATGTGATGACTCAGTTTTATTGACAGCATGCCATTTGGAGTTACTTTTGGTCTTTTAATTATTTCTGTAAAATCTGCTTCTTCTCTTCATCTCAACACTTGGCAAACATTTTTTTTTTTATTTTATTTTACCTGTATCTTTTATTCATTAAATAGAAGTGTGTGCATCTTAGGTCCCCCAAAGAATAAATCTTGTTTGATGCTAGACTATGATGTGTTTTGGAATTCATAGGTCTGTTCACATCTCACAGGTTTGCATCTACAAAGATGAAATAAAAAAAATACCACTAGTGCCACTAGTATGTGAATCCACAGTAACATGGATTGTAATGTTTTATTCATAAGTAAAACTGAAATTGTTTAAATGATGACATGACCACAGCCCCCTACTTTTGAAATTTTGTTGCATTGTAAAATATATTTATAAAGTTTAAAAACTTCAACCTAGCTGAGCTGTTGCATGAAAGTCCTAATCCTCTTGGTATCAATTATGGCTGAACCAATGGTTTGGTTTCCTCTTATTCCTCTGAGTCCTGGTGAGAAAAAGGCAACACTCTTCCGTCTCTAACCATCTTCTAAGGATTTCCTCCAAACCTTTAATCTCTGAAGACGTATTTCTGCATGGATGTTTGGCCATAGTTAGGCTTAAGAGAAGAATACTGAATAATGTGATGTCAGAGTTATTTCTGTAAGGGGAGCAATGTGTTGAGACCACCACGCTGTGAAGTTGTGCTGTAAAGCTTACTCATATGCAAAGTAAAGAGAGTAGATGCAGATCATGCCTTATTGTAATTCAACCCAGGCTTATATCTTAATTCAGAGATGGGCAAGATTTTTTTTTTCCAAAGTAATTTTAATTATTAATAGTGATGTGCATGACTAATTCACTAGTCATAAAATCTACTGCTTTTGTTTTAAGGAGAGTTATGTTTCATTTTGCAGATGCTGAACTATTTACATAGCTGTGCTAAAGGAACAGCGTGGTCCCTTTAGAACAGTGGTTCCCAACCTGGGGTCTGAGACCCCCAAGGGGGTCCCCTAAAGAGTACAGGGGGTCCCCAGGGCTTTGAACATTGAGAACCATTGTGATTAATGTCTACACATTGTCCCTATTTTAACAAGAAAAAAAAAAGTAGGGCTATATGTTTTAAATGTAACTTTGGCTTTATGGAAGGACAGGACTCAGCCAAAATACATTATTTATGGTAAGAATCACACTTTTGAAAGCATAAAACCAAGTATCGTGTCAGCAGGGGGTGGGGCAAGTGTCCATGGCTTTTCAGTATTTGCATGAAGGGGGTCCCCAAGGAAACATTGAGAATCACTGCTTTAGAGCAAGCTACAGAGGGGGAGAGAGAGAGTCAGCTGGTTGAAGTAGAGAATATTAGCTGTAAGAAGCTACTGGTTTAGCGGGGAATGTCCAGTTTTTGCTACAAGCTTCACCAATAAATACCACAGATCTTCTGGTTACAGAAGAGTCCCATGCCTGCTTTTCCACTGCTGAGTAAAGTGAAGGGAGTTAACCCCAAAGCTAGCTGCAGCTTCAGCCCAGGAGGAATCACCTCACCAACCTCAGTTTTGAGGCAGAAGCAGGAAAGCTGTTTCTGTCTGAGTTATTGCCTATAATAGAGGCTACAGCCTCTGAATGCATCCAGCCCAGGTTTTAGTCTCAGCATCATTCTGATCCACTTTCTCATCTACCTGCTGTACAAGGACACTAGAGCCCACAAAATGTAAAAAAAATATATACAAATAACAAATACACTAGTGTGGAGTATGCACATTATGCAAATAGCATTTCACACACGTCATGCAATGTCCCTATGAGGATGAAGTATTTTTCATTGCATTATTGATGATGTCACAAGTAAATGACTAATCAATTTTAACTGGCCTGACTAGTTTACTTCAAAAATCACTTAAAATGTCCATCTCTAATTATCAGTCTAGACAAAGTCATACAGTCATGAGAAATGCTTAGCACAATTTAGAAGATTCAAAGACGCTCAATTTTCTTGTTTTGCTTATATAAAACAGCTAAATTTTGAAAAAAACTTTAAAAATTAGAGGCCTGACTTTTCAGAAAATGGAACTAGATTATGTTCATGTCAATAAACTAAACCTAAACATTTCAGCTATTTTATAGCAGTGCACTTTTATATTTTTGTAACATTTCCAGCTGAATTTTGAAACCATGAAACAAATCTACCACGAAAAGAAGTTTTGGCTGCATTCTTTTTCCTGTATTCTTATACCCTCTGTCTGGTTTTCCTTGCAGCTTCACTCGAACTCGGATAAAGGCGATGGATCTGTCAGGTACATTCTAAGTGGAGAGGGAGCTGGAACTATATTTATCATTGATGAAGTGACAGGAGATATTCATGCCACCAAGAGCCTGGATCGGGAAAGGAAAACACATTATGTCTTGCATGCACAAGCATTGGACCGCTACACAGAGGAGGCCCTGGAACCAAAGTCAGAATTCATCATCAAAGTACAAGACATCAATGACAATGCGCCTACATTTCCAGATGGGCCCTTTGTAGCTACAGTGCCTGAGATGTCTGAAATGGGTGAGTAGTGCTATTAACTCATCTGGATCCTCAAATTATTACTCCACACTATCAACGATGGTAAACTTTCCTATGAATAGTTTGAAAAATGAAAAATTTATTTTATTTATATTAAAAATAATTTTTGGCTGTGGTGAAAAGAATGAATATCATTGAAAGACCTTTGACTTCATCCCTGTGTATGATGCAAAACTATTCATAACCAAACGCTGTAGAAGAACTGCGATCAAACATGTATTACCCTGCACAGCGTTGTGTTTTGTCCTCTCTGTGATAATGTTCTCCAGCATGTTTGATCTTCTATAAGCCAGCCGAGTCCTCTTTTTCATCTTTTTTCTCTGGTTGCTGTGATGGTTTCCCTCCCGGGTGGGCAGGTCTTTAGAAAGCTCTCAATAGTGTCTCCACAGCAATTCCCGCCATTGAGACTATGGACTCTTCTGCATCATGTAGGAAAGTAAAGCCTCTGCCCACCTCCACTGAGACAGCTACTCCTTGCATGCCGGGCATCATGTGGCAAACATCTATGTTTTATTTCTTTGTTCTCCAGTTCTTTTTTTAGCACGATTGAACAAAAGCCAGTCTTTTTTCAGTCCAGTGCATTCTGCCTCACGGCGCCATAGCTCATAAGTATGCTCTAATATTTCAAAAGGATGTAGGTTGCCCAAACAGTAGCCAAACTGCTGTCAGTGTTTTTGCTTCAAATATACTACAAGATAGTACTATTATGACTCTGACAGTTTGCTGCACACATCTTGTTTATTTCTGTCTGTATGTAATAACCCCCTAAAAAGGAATTTAAAGAAAAATAACAACTTTATCAACTCAATGCAAGAAAAAGATGCAAAGCACTGATTAAGCATGCAGACACCAACCATAACTTTTGGAAACCCTCTTGATAAACAGTCAATATTTTCCTGGTTGCATTCTTGAAAATTCATGAACAGAGAATCCAGTAACAAGTACAGCTTAGCTTGTTATTATAATATAGTTATGTAACACATATCCAGTGTCAGTTATGGGTAGATTAATGTATAGTACCTACCACTGGAGTAAAATATAAATATTTAAGTAACAATAAATAATTTTGAATATGTTAAATTTATTTCTACATGACTGTTAACCAGGGAAATATAATTTTAGGACTAATTTCTGTATTGACATCTTCTCTCAAGTTCTAACAAGACCTTTTTTTTTTTTAAGTTTTGCTGTAAACTTCATCAGTTGCACTGATCAAGAATCAATCACCATTGATGACTCAAGGGATCAAAGCACTGTGAAGGGGGAAATAATTAGGCTTTTTTTTTTCTTCCTGCCCCATCTTTTGCTCATGTCCATTAAAGTAATTCCTCTTTCGTTGGGCATCTCCAGCATCAAATCGGCTGTAGCAATCAACTGTCCATACACTCGAGGGCTCTAATCCCCCACTTTTGTCAATACTGGCGCTCCCAAGTGTAGGGAGAGGCTGTCTCGGAGTGTGGCAGCTAATTGGTTGTGATGTTCCTTTTCCTGTCTTAATTGATTAGCTTGGTACATGCCAGGTAGTTCAGCTGCCTCACCCCTGCTACTCATTAGTATAACCATATTTTTTGAGTATTATATGAAAGGGATATCAACTTTCTACTGTATCTTTGTCTCTAAAGGTAGAACGTAGTAGGAGTATTACACTTCTGGGCAAAATCATAGTTTCATTTCATTTTTAATTTTATTTTATTTTTAACTATAACAGAGGTCAGCATATGTTTAGACCAGCAGTTAATATTAAATGGAAATTTTTGGCAGTTCTGTTGAGCAGAATTGTTAAAAGTAAAGTGTTGAGGTCTTTATTTATACAATGAAAATAAAAGAAAAGAAAATAAAAAAAGGGTTTCACTGAAATGACTTTTGAAATAATTAACATATACTAGTTTTTTTTTATTTCAAATTTCAAATTTGCTTACATGGTTAATAACAGACCTATCCTCTTTAATGACATTTTGTATGCCTTCAGGATGTCTGTTGACTTCATTCCATGAAGACTCAACCAACATTTTTTTTTTTATGTGACAAATTGATTAGATTTCACTTTGAGAACAAACACCTCTGTTGCAAAAATAACTTAAGTACCACATCACTGTATATCAGGAATATGGCTCACTTGGAACTGTTTAAGTAGTACCAAAAAATATAAATATAAGTCACAAAATGTTCTTATGAAAAACAAAAAAAGTAAAACTTACCGGAGCTGTACCATTTTATGTCAAACCAGGTAAATGAAGAAGAAAAAGAAATCATCATCAGAGGCTTGATGCAGTTTTGATTCTTGAAAAACATCCTAAGATTCAGTTTCAATCAGCTTCTAAGGCCAAATTCAACCTGTTGATGAAGGACATTGATGGAAAATGGGTTTATTTATGTGTGTTGCCAGCTCAGGATGAACTTTTTAAGGCCACCATCAAAAATGGAGATTTTTACTTCCACTTAATCAAAACAGCAATGTCGAGAGTAAACAAGAGCCCCATGGCCATGAGTCAGTAATGGTGATGTTGTTGAACCTGTTCTAAAAATTCTCTGCCGCTCCATCAAATTTGTTGCAACACAAATGAAGCACTACAAATACAATACTTTAGAAACAGCAATACTGAATATTATTTTCAATTTTAAATGTGGTGGGCTTGAATTAGGATTTTGTAACAGATACAATTAGAATGAAAAGTGCACTAAGGGTTTCTGAGTAACTTATAAGTCAATTTGTGATTCCTCAGTGACAAAGAGGACTGTAACTTGAGTGAAATGCAATAAAATAAAATAAAAAGAATATTTGAAAACCAGATTTCTAGCAGTTCTACTGTTCTTATGAAAATGTCCTTAAAGGTAATTTTCAGCAAATGCAGGCACACACATTTACAGGCACACATAAATAACTCTGTGAGTTTAATGAGTGCAATCAAACCCTTTAATCTAGGTGTAATGAAGTTAATAGCTCTGTATGTGCAATACATATATAGTACTTTAATACTTAAGTTAAAGTGGATGATGAGCAAAGCCAAGCACATTTTACAGTCTATTACGAGTGCATAATAAATATATTGTTCTCATCAGAATATGCAGCATGAACCTGTTACTACAGTTTCACACACACACACACACACACACACACAAAAGTACAATTACTCTGTTACAAGTAGAAGTAGAATTATTTAATATACAAGGCCAAAGACTACCCTTTCATCTATTTACATATCCTTTTGTACAGTTAAAGTCATGGTTCATCACTTAAATCGTATATTAATTTGTTTTATTTATTTGGTACCAGGTCAGTTTCTAAAGCAATCATTGAATAGATGACTTCCAAAGACTTGATGAACTCCAGCTAAAATTGTGACTCCAGGGTTGACACTGATTCAGAGTACATAAGCATAATGTGAGGTTCATGGTTCATTATAGCTGACATTACACTTTGCACCACCACATTTCCAAAAATAAATAATAATAATAATAAAAAATCATATCTGGTGGGACTTGGTGAGTTTCACACTTTAATTTTTAAGGAAACACAACAAAGCAAGTGTCCAGAAGATGCATCACACAGCTCATATCTCTGATCACACAACAGTGCTTATATACTGTATACACCAGAGCATTAAATAAGCCTGGGCTGCAATTACAATGCACTCATCATGTAATTATAATGGGTCAATGAAGCCTGTAATGCCATTTGAGCAACACTTGAAGTGTTAAATTGAATGGCTTTTACACTGAATTGCTAAAAAAAAAAGAGCATCAGTCCAACTTTTCGAATCGTTTGTCTTTGTTTTTGTCATCTTCTGTGATAGTGCCCTTTTTCCAGTTAACGCATCAGCTTGCATTTGACAAAACATACAGTAAGTGCTTATGAATCAGCATCTATGACTTTGTGAATGTGCTTTCAAATAATGATAATGTGACATAATTTATATGTAGAAGGATGTATTATCACATACCAGAAACAGGATAGCTAGGCAGGTAGAACAAGTACATTTTTACTTGTGCTGCTCAACAATAATATCGTTTATTACTTTATTGTATTATCAAAACAAGAACTGCATTTGTTTATTCATGCTACATTTAAAGCAAATTAATTAAGCTCAGTCAATTCCTTTTTTAAGTATACAGCTAAGACAATACATTTAGTCATCTAAATAATGTTTTACAAAAACCAAAATAGGAAAAATATAAAAGTTAAATTATAGATTTTATTTGGTACGTTTTTCAAACAACCTTAAAGCATATTTACAAAAGTTATTTTTGTTGATTGATTCTTAAAAATCCAACAAAAACAGAAGGCTAAAAAATAACACGTATTTATCTTAGAAAATATACAAAATATTATTATCAATTTGCATAGAGTGTAAATAATTATAATAGGCATAAATGTCAATTAACAGGGATGAAATAAATTGATAGAGAACTTTCAAAAAGAAGTCCGTAACAAGAGCTAATATATTTGAAGGAAATAATATTTCTAACTTTTTACTATCAGGTATTGTTTACGTTTAACAAAGAGGCTTATACAACAATTTACAATGGACAGATGCCTGCACAGATCTTCTCTTGACGCAACTTGCATCTGTTGCATAAGTCTCGAGTTTTGTTTTTATTGAGGCATCTCTGTACCTGGCACTACCTGCTTTTAGGAATCTGCTCTACCTTTGAATACTGCTCCACCTGCTGTGGTCTACCTTCTTTCACCTGCTTTGCTGGCTGTTTCTCCCCCATAAACTCTCTCCAAGTTCCTCTGCCAGCTGTTGCAGAAACTTCCTTTGAGCTATTCGGGTGCCAGTGCACTTCTTAATGATAATTTTGGTATTTATTCCTGCATAGTCTAGTATGATGTAAAATACTGCACCAAATCATGTCCTCATACCACCCTTTACAGAATGCTTCATTGACATCTGAACAGTGAAAGAACCTGCATACCTGCATAATTTTCAGACCACATTTTACACATTATACACTTTGCCTAAATCATATTTGTCATTCTTTATAATGTCTGGGCATTTTATAGAATGCTTACACAAGGTATGTAACAAGCGCATTTTATACTTTGTCTAAAACACCCAGCATTCAATAGAATCACTAGGCATTATATACACTGTCCACATTTCGCATATGCCTATTTCTTTAGTTTGAATGGAGTGACTCTATTTAAACATCCAAGTTTGTGTCCATCATTTTAAGTATGCATCTTTGTCCAGGCCTGTGATCTTCTACGGAGATTCTGTGCACAGTGATCTGGCTTATATCTCTACCAGACACTAGACATGGTTGCTATGCACAATTCCACACCACTGTACTTGTATAACATTTGAAAACCTTTTTTGGAGAGACACTTTTATCAGGAAATTAATTTTGCTGTTTTTTTTTGTTTTGGTTTTGTTTTATTTTTAGGCACGTCTGTGCTGCAAGTCACAGCGACTGATGCTGATGACCCCACTTATGGAAACAGCGCCAGGATAGTCTACAGTATTCTACAAGGACAGCCATATTTCTCTGTGGATCCAAAAACAGGTGAAGTACCACTGCATGCTTGGGAAAAAAATGTTCTCCATTGAGCATGCTAGTAAACATTGTTACTAGAGGTCTAAATATGACTGACGTTGTTGATCTTCCAAAATGTTTCACTCTGAGAAAACTTTGCATCATGGAGTCTTGTGCAATGAACACTCTGCTCTATTACTGCAGCATCTTTGAAATCAGAAAAGCTAAAGAAGCCACAGAAGAGTTACGGACTATTCATATAGCTGCTACTTTGTTAAGCACGCAACCCTCTCTTTGTGGCCCAAAAGTAACTCCACTGACATGAAAGGAGTCATTTGTAGGGATGTCTTTAGAGACATTGTTTCCTGCCTTTGGAAAGAGGAGGAAAGCATCCACTGTTTGATATTTTAAAGTCCATCTTTTGTTTGAGAGGCTTCTTCTAGAATCTATTAAATGTTAATAACCCTTCTAAAGTGCAATACATATAACTTTTATATGATGTGAAAAACAAGACGCTGAGAGAGTGTGTAGGTCTGTTTATTTCTGATCTTTCTTCATCTCACACAGGCGTATGTCCTGCTGGTGCTCATGCGTATAAGGTTTCCCATGCCTGCCTCTGTGGCTGCTACTGTCGGTTAACATGAACAACAGTTCTCTTGTATGATTTGATTCATTGCTATCTGGAACAGCTACTGGTCCCTTTGAGACCACACCGCCCATGTAAAACATGAATTCTGTGCTGAATGAGCAGCACAAATGAAATGCTGAATATTTTGACTTTACCTCGAGGGAAAAGGCAATTGGGGATTGATGGAACAATTTCACAGTATTTTTTTGTGAAGCAAAAGCAACGCAGGCTTTTCAATGAAATCTGGAACTTCTCATGTAGTGCCACGTGCAGCACATTGCACTACTAAATGTTGATGTGGTTTAAATTTACTTCAGATCACATTTTGATAGTAAAAATTGATTATTATCCAATGATTTTCCTTTCATTCTCCCATAAGCACTGTGTTTTTGGAAAGCTCAGATGGCATGCTTTGCTTGAGCTGACTCGGCATCTTGTCTGCATTGTAATTGGGCGTGGGGAGTGCAGAGTATAGGGATGTGATTGAAGGCCCAGCCAGCTGCACTCTCCACACAGCACTATTCCACCCACACATATTAATTTATACAAGTAAGCTGTTGTATTCGCCACTGGCAAACCACACTCTTGCCTAAAATTAGGACAAGGACCTCCAGTGGTCAGTGGAAAACATGCACACAAAGGGAGCTGCACTTGGATGTGATCTTTAATATGCTAAGCCCAAGTCCTAAAGCAGTTTTGCTGGCATGCTGCCACATTCGAGCACCTCACAAGGGAGATGAAGCAGCTCTTTCAACTGTCTCGCAGTGCATTAGCTTGCTTACTCCTCCTTATATCCACATGTACCAAGATCCCATTATGCTTAAACTGCAGAGACACTGTCATGACAAGCTTACATATTTGTCGCAGCATTATAAAGAACACATCCACACATACAAGAAAACACTTCTTTCCTTTTGAGCTTGCTATGGTTGCCTGATACACCAGAGGCTGATTTTATGAGTCCATTAAGATAAGAAGAAAGATTGCTTGGAACAGTAGGGGCATTTGCGTGGCACATATGGTGTTGAAGGAATTTGTAAAGGATTGTGTCAAGCTTGACCTACTTTCTCTACAGGAGATAATGTGAATTTTTACAATTTTACCATGTTTTATTTATTTTTCCTTTCCTGGTTGGTGGGGCTTGATGACATCATTTCAAACGTAACAATTGCTAAAATAACAATTTGACGGCTGCAAAATTGCATCAAATGACAAACTGATCACGGTTACAGTGAAATGTACTTTTCAACCTTTTTTCGAGGAGGACAAAACACTGAAATTGCCTTTCCAAAGCAATTATGAACTGTTGTTTCAGCTCTAGTAGTTCTTACTAAATGCCTAACTGATTATTCTTTATGCCTTGCAGCACTTAAACGAAGTTAAATGACCTTAACATCCCTAATCAACTAATCAAGTGGATGCTGTAACAACCTATTATAATGTTATACCTTCAGTAATTTGAAATGCTGCATGGTTTTTATTGCAAATCCATAGCTAAATAAGAGTTTGATGCCTTCATTGTGTAAATAACACATCTTGACTAATTTTTGGGGGTTGTTTGCTTAGATGCTATATTTTTAGAAGCTTTGTAAAGCCAATATTCATTACAAAATTCTGTCAAAATCCTGCATTCATTCATAAATCTCCCCAAGATTAAAGTTTGTTAGAAATAAAGCATATTTTGTTTAAAAAATGTCTCACAGGACATCTATCTGTCCCTCAAAAAGGTTCATGATCAAAAAAAAAATTAAATTGAATAAAGCATAATGGTGCTCATCAGTGTGTTTATCTGCTGGAGACAAACTGTCTTCAAATATAATCACTATAATCTTTTAAATCTGTAGTCTCAGGTGAAAACTGTGTCTCACCTCATCCTTAAAAGGCAGGACTGTTGCACATTCGTGATGACTTGGTGTGCTGTTTGTAAGGTAAAGAGATTTAATCAGGGTTAAAGTTGATGCACTTCTGAGCCGGCAGCCGAGGTAATCACAGAGCCAAATCAACGTGCGTGTAAGGAAGAGAGTGGTGCATCACATCCCTTAAATACCAAGACTGTTGTCACTTATCCTCAACCCTGGCATGTTATTTCAGCTGAAATGCGTCTACATTTTTGGCCAGTACGAACATGCATAGGTAACAAAAGCTGATCATATTATTAAAACTGGCAGCAATTCTAAAAAAAAAAGTAAATATTAAAAGGTCATTTTTCTGTAAATTATTTCTTTTAACAAATTTCTTGTAACCTCACCTGAAACAGACACTTGGATGGTTTAGATTAGTTTGACTGGAGTAGTTTTCGTAGTAAACACTATTTATGTTTAGAAGAGTGTGCTGACTGTTTGTACCAGACTTGTTCTACAGTTGCTCTTCACACAAACGCAGTGGGAGATTTTCTGCTGGAGATCCATTCTCAAGCTAGAAATGTCAGGGGAAGATGCACAGGAGCATCTTTGTATAGCACAAGGGATGATGCTGATCATACATGTCATATATTATATATAAGATATGCACACTGACAATTAAGAGGCATCAACCTCATGTCAGAACTGAGTTTAAACTATTTAATATTTTTTCTCATCTCTACGATGTAGTGTTCAGCGGATACTGCTGAACTCATCACGTTGTGGTATAAGCCCAACTAGTGTTGTACAAAATTACATCATTGCAAATGATACCATGACATTTAAGTGTTGTGTTAGATAAACATTAGCAGCATTTGACCAAACTACAGGGAATTTACTTTTACTTAAAAAGCTTTTCTGCAACTCACAAACAAAGCAACAGAAGCAACAACTTGCAGATGCTGTGTAACTTTGTTTTTGTTCTGTGTAGAACAGGGGTGTCAAACTCTGGTCCTCAAGGGCTGCTATCCTGCAGGTTATATTTATTTCCTTGCTCCAACACACCTGAATAAAATCATGTGGATCCAACAGATTCTTGTCAACTTTTCCAAAATAGCCCATTAATTTCAGTCAGGTGTGTTAGATCAGGGAAACAATGAAAACCTGCAGGATACCGGCCCTTGAGGACCGGAGTTTGACACCCCTGGTGTAGAAGTTACACTGATCTGCCGTAATGGTTCAGCCATAATCGTTTATGGAAAGTGATGATTTTGAGGCATCTTTATGATTTTTTTTTTTTTTATTGTAGAATTTAATACCACAATTAATTGTGGAATTAAGTTATTGTGACATCCTTACAGTGCATGGTATGTGACTACCATGCTACTAACCAAATTCATTTTAAAGAGATATCTACTTTACTTCTACAGCTGAACGCTGTCAAACCAGAGAGTAAATATAAAATAGACGGGCCAACAAAAGTTGGCTAACTTTAGTTATGAGTTTGGCATTTAAAAATAATTGGATTAGATTTATGTAGCGCTTTTTAACACTAGAACCGCCAATATTCCAATACTCCTAGAACCGCCAAAAAGGGTAAATTTTACCACCCCCTGCTGCAACAGCGCAAATAATGCAAAGATGCATTGAAGTTGTTCGTTTACATTAATTATTTTAATAGTTATAATGGAGACTTTAAAAAACTAGCTAAACAGTCAAAACAGCATATCTTAAATAACAAAATATCAGGTTTCAATATTTTAGTTCATTTTAGAGGAAGATAATACAAATAAATGTTGCTGCGAGCCCTCTGACTTGCGTGTGCGTCAGTCTCCTCGGTCGTGTTTCAAGACGGGTCGGGTGGGTGGCCGACATCACCGCTGCGGTTGGGGCACACTGGCAGTCCGCCTCAGTCGATAGTTGCGCTGGGGTCGAATAAAATAAACTAATGTAGAGTTAGCTCAGCTAGAGCAGCGAATGTTACCAGGATGTAACAAAATGACATGTCGTCACCTTTCACTGCAGCCCATCGGCTACCAGGCTGAGTATGTGTGGTGGGTGACTCCTCAGTTGTGACCAAAATCCAGGACCTTTTCCTTGGTCTGCGATCTTTCATCAGCTCATCCTCAGTTGACTCATTACTGGGTAAAAATGACGGATCATCACTTTCTCCCTCCACCGATTCCTCCAGTGTCTCGTCAGAATCCTCCTCACCTACATCCAGAGTTACTTCTCCTCCCTCCGACTCGCCGTCACTCAGGTCTTGGAATAATAACCAAACTTCTTTGGCATTCATCCAGCTCTTGTATTTATTTGTTTGTCAAATTTAGCACTAGATTACCCTAAATGATTATAAAACCCTATTACTCACTCTATGACAGCTGTCAAACTCACGTGCATTACTAAGCAACCAGGAGTGGCGTGAATGGGCGTGGCGTGAAAACATCTGACAGCTGAAGACAGTGCATTAAATTAGGCGGTAGGAATGACCTTCTTCCAGGTATATATGCTCAGATTTCTTTTTATTGTTATCACACACTCACCAAAATTCACTGTATGTTTACTGGATCCATTTCAGTTAAAGCCACAAAGTGAGAGAAGTAGAGATTTTACTAAAAATTTACCCCCTTGACGGTTCTAGTGTTAAGGCACCAAAAGCACTTTACATTTACTCCATTCACTCCACATTTATATTTGGTGGAAGTAGCGGGCTCTCTCACCACCTCCGATTGGAACAATGGGACTTGGGGAATGAGACCTAAACTGCCCCTGAACGACCTGCTCTACCACCTGAGCCACTGCACCTAGGTGACAACACAATCTCAATATGGCTAATTCAAAGTTTGATTGGAATCAGTGTGTCAAAAGTTTTCATTTTTTATCTTATCTTTATGCCCTATTTTCATTCAGTGATCACAGTTAAGTTAATGACTCTCAGGCTAAGTGGTTCTTACCTACGTAAACAGAGATTACAATATACATTCATGGACTTCATTGACAACCACTTCAGTTAATCTGGTGCCTATGATCATTAAAACGTATTCTAGAGGGTGTTGGCAGTTTTAATGTTGCCTTGGTGAAGAGCAGGTAATCAGAAAACAAACCACTGCCAGTTAGTCTAGTATTTACATTTACCCTTTACTAAAAGATTTACTAAAGATGGCTTTCTGATTATTTCTGACCTTGGAAGACATGTTCTCTCTACTAGAAGCACTTTAGATTTGCACTGTTGTAGTGCGATTACAACAGTATACTATTCGGATCATGTTCTGCCTCCTATACACACTTCCCTGTTTACATCACATCTAAAATGACAGGCAAGACTGCTAACTTATGATAACGATTATGCATCAGCATCAATACTAATGTATGCATTCACAGCTGTTTGTACTGTAATATCAATGAAAAAATGGATGACAGGAAAGAGTAGGAGGCAACTACTCATCCTCATATTCCCATGGGCTATGTTCCACAGTGTTAGGAGTAATACTAAACCAATTCATACACTTGTTTTCCCTCATTTACCTCCTGCTGGAGACAGTGCATGTGAGAAATAGGCTATGGTCAAGTTTGTAAAATTTTTATATTTCAAGCAGGAAACAACTGTTTGCGTTTCCCCCGCCCCCATCTGTGATAGTGTGAACTAACAAAATGCTTTGTGATATTACCAAATGTTATTTCAAATATTCTAAAATTCAGTTGGATTCAGTTCAGTTGTTGTTGTCTTGTATTTTTTTTCTTTTCTTTATACTCCCGCCCAGCCAAGCAACAAATTGAGGTCAGGACACACAAAATAAATAGCCTTGCCTGTGACGTCTCATCACAATCTATCAGTGTGGTGAAAATATGCTCTGCTCAAAAAGCTTTAGAAATAATTTAAGAGGTGAAAGAGGCTTTTAAAGATGACTTCTCTGTGTTTGGATCACAAGTAATTTATTACACCTTAAATATGCAGTGTTTAATAATATAATAAAAAAGAAAAAATCTTATACAGTTTCTATATCTTGAACTTGGAATTTCATGTGTATTGTTTTAACAACCTATTTGTGCGTTTATGTTATTGGTCGGTTTGACTCAAACACTTATACCAACACCACAAAAGTGTTAAATATTTACCACACCATAAGCTAATTCAGTTGGACATTTTTAGATTCATAATTCAGGTGACAGATGTGCTAATAGCTTAGTACAAAATGACACCAACTTCATTCTTGTTAATAATTAACTCAGAATGACATGAAGGCAGTTACTTGTCTCCCTGAAAAAAAGAATTCAAACTATGATGAAAAATTGAAAATGACATTTCTATGATGGTTTTATGTGGAATCCAAAAGGTGATCAATTTATGATTAGATTTAATTTGTTCAAGAAATAAATGAACATGACAGACTTTAAAAAGACACACAGCCCATGTAACTGATACTGATAAGGATGAAAGAGCTGAGGGGAAAAGTGATAGAAAGTAACCATGGCAGAAAAGTGTCAAACTTAGTGTGCCATTGCTTGCTGCATAGCTGCAGACCGATTAGAGAGCTGGTGCTGACCTCTGTCCATGGCAGACAGCACCTACATTATCACAAATGTCAGAACTGGACCATGGAGCAGTGGAAGATGGGGACTTATCTGATTTATAGTTAATCTCATGGACTTTAAAGAACTTACAAGACTTGATACTAACATCCAGAGGATACTTCCAGGGGTTTTGGGCAGTTCATGGCTTGATGGTCAGAACTGAGCTAGCTTTAGTTGTGGAGGGTCATCATTCAATTAGAAGATCAGTAGTTCAACTTTCAGTTCCTCCACGAGTCAAATCTTATTTGGAAAAGATATTGAACCTCCATAGTACCCCTGACAGGATTGTAAAGGAGTAAAATCTAAATATAACAAACGCTGTATGAGTGTGTGAATGAAAAACATTTTTTAAAGTATTTTGTAGCACCTAGATAAGGAATAAAAGCCACTTCATGTGTTTGAGAGAAACAAAATGATTGCTTTTAATGCCAATATTAAATATTGAATATCATTGTTGCCAGTTTTGGCATTATAGGAAATAATTCCAATGATTTTATGTGTCAATACTAATTATATTGGTTTTTGAAAGCATTACATAAAACACATTTAAGTTGAAAATTATATTAAATGTCAATGACTGATTGTGAATTTTTTTTTTTTTATTATTATTATTTTTATCTTTGAGATTAAAGATGAATGTAGTCAGATTTAAATGATTGAAAACATATAAAATCATGTCATGATGAAAACTTGATGTACAAAGGCAGAAATGTGCATTTGCACTCTTGTTAGATTTATAAAATTAAGTGTATTTGATACATCTCAGTTATAGGGAAACTGTACAGATGCAAAAAGCCTGAATAAAACTCCCATTTTTATCCCCAAATGGATGAGAACACTTCCTTCATTTTTCATTGCATATTGAGGCATATTTTGTACCTCAGCAAAATAAGTAAATCTTCAACAAATAAACAGCACATTTTCACTGGATATAAAACTAGGAGTCATTGATGAAGTATACAGAAAATAAAATCCATTTTATTTGGTGGTCTCTATATCCATGGCTGAAAAAATTTAACAAAGGAGGGTTGGGCATGGATTTTTAATAGAAGATCAGACTAAGTCAGTCAGTGGGTCAGTGTGTGTAGCCATGTTTGGATGGGTGATAAGCAGTAAGTGTATGTGTGTAAAAAACAAAACAAAAATTAAGTCAGGACCAAAGCCAGGGACACATGAGAAGGACTCACAGGTCTGATTTATAAACTGCTGAGCACAATCTGCTCAGGTATACCACAAAAAAAGGTCTCAGCTCCACCCACAACTACCTGGCACTGGTCCAATCAGTCATGCCGGTAGGCGGGATGTGAAGCAAGTGCAGGCACCAGCTATGAATTAGGGCTTGCACAAACTGATTTGCTGACAAGAAAATGTTTTATAAAACAGTTTGCGAAAGGAAGATTGAAAGCCAAAATCTATAGCACAGCTAGCCATAGTCAATGAAAAGTATCTACCAGCACCATTACATTATTATTTTTTTCTTGCAAGCCACAATGGATTTTATGCAACCTCCTTGTGTTGCCTGGTAACCCAGTAGTAAAAGCAACATTCAAAGAAGTTGCCTCTGTTAGATGAAAATGCCATGTTAATTATTGAACTTTAGAGATGCTGGTGAAGCTTTTGGCTTCCAGCGCAGACAGGCTTGATGTTGCTTCTTTTTCCAGTTTTCATGGTAATCTAAGCTAACCTGTGGGCAGTTGTGGTACAGATAACGTTAACTGCAGGGTGAGCACTTTGATCCATAGCCTTCCACATGCTAAAGTGTCCTTGTGAATGATGCCGAACAACATGCTTCTGGTCCTCAACTATTGCTGATATGTTTTTTTTTTACCTTTATTTAACCAGAACCACATGTAAAATCTACTTTACTAGAGTAAAGCATCACATCAGCACTTAATATAAAATATTAGATATATAATTTACACACAATATAAATATTTTATGTCCATATCGTATTGATAAGCACAATAATATAAGAAGACATGAGAATATAAGAACATGTTTTCAACAGCAGATTAAACTAGGGCAGTTATAGACAGCCATAACCTTTGCAGCCAAGGGGTCCTTTGTCTGATATATTGAGAACTAATTTTGCTTCATTGAATTAAAATGTCACTTTTAGATTCATCTGGTTTCACAGGTTTCCAAGAAGAAGCTGCAGCATATAATTTTTAACCCAATTCTTATAACTTTAGTGACAGCTAGGAATGAAGACAAAAACATCCTGTACTTTCTCTAAGTGTAATAGGTCAGGAAATAGGGCAGAAGTAGACCAAAAATAGCTTTATGGATACACGCATATCAACTTTTGAGTGTATTGGAGAACAAAGCAGATTATCTAGCCTGAGCATACAACTGAGGTTTGTGATGAACCTTAGTGCTTCATCGCAGACTCTGACTAATGCATGTGCTGCACCCAAGATGCATGTATACATCACATCTATAAATTCAACAAAAGTAGGAACATACTGTAAAATCAAAAAATTAAAAATTAAATAAAACAAACAGAATGCAGCATTCATATTTAAAAGGGATTTCCAATTTATTTTTTTCTGCCAACAGAACAGTTTTCTATTTTGTTTAATTACTTTTAGAGGGAATTTTGGCACAGGGAAGATGGGGTTGTTTCTGGATCATGTTTGGATCATTAACTCAGGTTTTTGGATGACACAATGAACTGTGTTCACAGGCAATGATTTATGGAAATATTCCTGAGTCTCTGCACTACTTTTATTGACAGAATCATCAGTGAATTCAATTCAGTGCTACCTGATTGGCTGAAGATGCTGGCTATCCAGTAGTGATTTTCATTCATGCTCCTTTTGCACAAAGATTTTGCCAGATTCTCAGTTTTGTTTTTTTTTTTATTATTTTTTTTATTTTAAATAATTTAACATACTGTAGATGATGGACATTTAAAGTCTCATCTATTGATCATAAAATACCTCATTCTCAATATTTAATATGTTTTTTGTTTTTGTTTTTTTGCCTTGTTGTATAAATAAATTAATAAATGTTGGTTTATAGGATTTGTAAATAATTTATTTACTGAATATTGCAACTTCATTTTATTTCACCAGTTACTGGAAATGAGAAATGTAAGCTTCCGTTAGTTACCCTAAATATTTGTACCTTGAGAAGTAGGAAAGGTTGGAACGTTATATGGCTTTGTTTATATATATATATATATATATATATATATATATATGTTAATACTATATGATAATGTCATAAGTGTAAATGTCAAACATTGTCAATGAAGAGTGTTAAAAAGGTGAAAAGTACTATTTAAGTACAAACCAATTAACATTTGTAGACTTGTACTGAACAGACAGACATGAAAATCCTTTTGTAATGTGTGCAGTGCTCTCAAAATGCCAGAGTATTTCTTTTTAACGTTTTTGTTATATGCCCATGGTGACCTATTCTTTCCAATAACATCCACAAATCCTGGCAAGATGTCCTTCTAAGAAGGACCTTGGAACATACCTGCTGAATACGTTGACTCATCTGTGGATTTTTTTCAAATAAAGTACAAGGACAGCAAAAAAAAAAATAAATAAATAAAGAAAGAAAGCCAGCCAGACAAAACCTTCAACTGCTCAATAAATGTGAACCAACCTGGAGATTTTTTTTTCTTACTTTTACCGTCAGTGCCTGATTGTGAAATTATGAAGCCTGGTGTGACATGTACACTGTGGTAATAATGTTCACTGCAATGGATTTACTTGATCACATCATTTGCAAATCTAAAAACTGCAAGCAAGCAAATTTAGTAAGAGCTTTCTATATCTCAGCAAAAGTACATCTGAGATGAAGCGGATGCATTTATCCTTTTTACTGTTGGGTCATAACTTCTGTCTTCCCCTTCACCACTGTGCATCTGTCACTTACCCACAGAGGCATCAAGTCTGTTCCTCTCAAGTCTCACAGTTGAATGCCCCTTAACCGCTCTTCACACACACACACACACACACACACACACACACACACACACACACACATACAAAGGCACACCACACTACTGAACCTCTAAGTCCCCTTTGAATCCTAAATAGGCTAATTTCTCTGCTGATCTGGGATTTGTGAGTGAGTTTATTGAAGGAGCTGACATAGATCAAGATGTTTTCCTTTTGCAGTTAAAGGATTAAGTCTTACATCGGGCTAAATCAAGAAAAAAAAGCTGTCACTTCGCCCGTCATTTGTTATGTCAACTTGACCATATATTGAAACATACACAATGTGATCAACTGCATAAACAGAGAAATTATTGCAGCTATTATTATTTCTATAATTGCTTTAGTTATTGTTGTCTTCCTTTTTTTAACCACACATTTTGTGACTGTGCCTGCACAAAAGTAATGCATTGCATCAGATGGGCCAAAAACCAAGATTCCTAAAGCTGAAGACTGAAGAGAGCTTTAGTAATCTCCTATAATCCTTTTTGTTCACCCAGGAGATTGTTTTCTTTTAGAAGTTTTCAGCCAGACAAAGAGGTAGATAGTCTGATGGTATCAACTCTAATAGACTAGGGAGGTTGAGGAAAAGGCTAACCATCTCACTGTGTCAAGTGGGGCCCAGGTTCAAAGAAGTCAGCTCTTTCTCAATTATTTTCTAAATTAACTGATGAGTTCTATAGAGATTTAGTCAAACTGTCTGAGGTATTACAGCCCAGAGATGGTCAGGAAAGGGAGTTCAGGGGTGCGATTTTTCTGTCAGGTACTGATAGACCTTTAAGGTACCTGCAGATTCCAAAGAATAGCATTCTGGTTTTCTCTGTATTGGTAAAGAACTTCATTCAAGAACAAGAATGAATGCAGCTTGGTGTTTCACATTTGTAAAAAGCAGCAGCGCATCAGTGTTGTCATGCATTTCTGATGTTTGTATGTTGATTTGAGTTTAAGCTTTTTTCAGCTGGTGAATGAGAATGCCTATAAAATCCCCATTTAGAAAAAAAAATAAATAAATAGAAAACTTCATACTGTCAGTGTGTGGTTATTGTTCCTGAATCCGTAGCAATTAAATATTATTTGTAAGTTCATGAACTAAGAAATATTATGAGAAGATCAAATCTTCTTTCTTGGTTTGATTTTAGTTGCAAGTTTGTGCAACTTTCAAGCAATATGTGTCTTGAAGATCATATTTTAAATAAAACTCAGAGTGGAGTTGATAACAAAATTACTTACAATAAAGTTTGTAAAGCTAGTAGCATTACAGAGAAGTAGTTTGGAGCACTTTAATTGGCTTTGGAACAAAGGAAGACATTGGATCCCTGCTGAGATCTGGCATTTAAAAAAGAGCACTTTGACGAAAATGAACAGATTCTTAGTTTTAGTAATATTTAGTTGAATAAGGAAAGCATTTTTACTCTCTGTGGGAGCCCAAAAACAATGTACTTTTTTTTATAAGAAAAAAGAAAGAAACACTTTTTGTCCCAGACTGTCATATACTGCTGTTTTGTCACAGAATGCAATGTATAGAGATAGGCACAAAGTGTCTTTCAGCATGAGAGCTTTCATCTGTCTGCAGTGGCAGCAGTCATGTCTTAATGTGTTTCAGATAAGTGACAAAGGTTGCAGTAAATCTGACAGAACTGTGTTTCTGAAGATCATGATTTTAATTCTGTGTTAAACAACGACTTTAGTTTAATTGTTCTTTTTTTTTCAAAAGGAAATTATTTTCTCATGTAAATAGTCAGTGCCCCCAAAATGCATCGCTCCTTTGCCATTGTGCCAAGCACTGCAAGTCAAAATGTTTAGATGTTTTGTTACTATAGCAGAGGACCGTTGAAATATCCTTTAGGTCCACCTCTCAGTCTTAAGCCAGTCCTTCATTGACAATGGTTATTGTACCATTTTGTTATTATTTATTTATTTTTTGTCTAGCTAACAGAATACAATCACTTATAAAACTGAAAAAAGTAACATCCATACATCAGAGTAAAAAGAAAATGTATACAGCATAATACACTGTAATATTAACACATAAACAGGGAACTTTATATGTAACCTACAGGGCTATAAAAAAGCTGGAGTTTCACAATACACCAAAATGTTGAAGTCAGATAAAGCAAATAATTGGATTCAGAAATCAGGTAAAGGTGGATCTGAAGCCAAAGAACTTTGTTACCACTGCTTGATTGTAAACAGGTTATAATGATAGACAACCAGTAACTGACTTACATGTACGTACTGATACCTTCCTTTCAAGTGGTACCTTGTAACGTTGCTTTATGGTCATCTGACGCTTGTTTAGTATCCGGTCTATTGTGGAGATGCCTATAGAGTTGACAATATAAAATAATGGAATATGGCATTGTCTTTTAGGATTTTAGTGTGGATCTATCTCAGTGTGATATTATTTGCCAAAACCATGTTTCAGATCTCTTGCTCTTGTTCAATGAGAAGTTTACCTCTGCCACCCGTGCAAGGTTGTCATCTAATCCTAGACACGGAATTCAAAGGACAACACTCTATTACCATTTGTAATGTATGCCTTATATTTTTCTTACAGAATGAGTTACCACCAAAGATTATTGTTATTTTACTTAAAGTAACTTTTACACAATTCTAATGAATCACTGCACAGTGACTAGAATACTACTGTAAACTGTATCTTCAGTCATTCTGTAATTTATTTTCTCCAATATTTTTCTTGTCATATTAAGTGTCATAACAACCCATTGTAACAGCCCCCCCCCCCCCCCCCCCCCCCCTCCCCCCACACACACACACACTAAATTAATAGGTAAATGAGTAAATAAATACATGTTCTCCTTTATGCATAGTGTCCTTTATTAGCTTATGGAAGAAATGGAAAAAAACAATTTGATCAGCCTCTCATCAACTTGGACCATTGGGTGCTGTTTTTTTAAAAATTGCGGTTACTACACAAATTTACTGAGGAGATCCAGAAACTTGTAATCCCAAACTGACCATTAAAAAGGGAGTACCTATGCATAACAGGGTTGCACGTCAGATCTGGAAGAGGTGTGCCTCGGGCCTCCGCAGAGCTACGCAGTGCCTGTGGCGGTGATGAAGATGCCGCGCAAGTATAAATCCACCTTTACTCCTCCTCCACCTGTTCTTCTTCCTATTCCTCCGGCAGGCAGTTGCCCTTGTTTATTTACTTGGCCAGGTGCCTCCATGTTCAGAAATTGTACTGGTCCTGATCAAGCTCTATATATACATGTTTGGCAGCATTCACAATCATGGACCGCACCTGTCAGATAACTAAATTTATGGTAATCTGAGACGTGAGAATCAGTCAAGTTCTAGTTTCACCTGGCTGTCAATCAATTTATCATATATGGTATATGGTATTATCTTCTTGACTAATTTTGACAATTGAACAGACTATTGTGCAGGGCTGGGCGATTAATCGAACTTTAATCGCAATTACGATCTGGGTTTTCAACGATCATAAAAATGAAAGGATCCGATATTTTTGTCCTTCGCAGTTTCCTCTTGTGCTGTTTTCAGTTGGAAATGGAGCGCGGCAGGCATTGCAGCGCTCTGGTGCAGACTGCTCCCACAGCCTCGTCTGCTTTAGTTTTATTCAGAGCGACTTGCAAACACCTCACCAGTTATGGGCTGGACACACGAGAGGTGACGTCGCTCCTTCTCCATTCATTTTCCATCGAACTTGCGCAATGAGGCGGAAATCGCTGCCCTCCTCCAGCCAAGCGACAGGCGCCATTCGTGCATGTGAAATGTTGCACTCGTTCACGCAGACGTGCACACGAGGGCTTGCGACGCGACACAAGAAAATAGAAAAATGTTAAATTTTTATGAGTTGTGACTAAATAATCCAGAGACACAGAGAGATAAACGTTATAAACAAACAGAACTTTTTCTCAGTTAACACAGTGAACAACCCGGGATTTAAGAAACTCATCAACACGTTGGACAAACGGCATCACTGCCATCTCGTCTCCATGTTAGTGGAAGTGTCTCCCTGCCCTGGATGATGAGTTTGGTGAGGGTATTGTGTAGGATGTGGCTACAGTCCAATGTTTCGCCATCGCTGCAGACCTGTGGTCAAGCCGCATCATAGAACCGTTATTTTATATGAAGTCTGCAGAATTTCCTCTAGGATTTTTTTTAAATGTGGGGGAAGGCTTAGCAACCCTCCTTTCTGGGAAAAAAAAAAAAAAAAAAAAAATTAAAAGCTTAAACTTAAAATGTTATAAATGAATTATTTAGGCATATTGAAGTAAAACATAATGTAGCCTTATATCTAAGCTGAGAGCACTTGATTTTTCATGTCCTTTGAAAGAACTATAAGGCTCTGCAGAAAGTCTGCCACAGCTTTCCTGCCACACTCTCCTGCTCTGCATCTCCACTTTTCTCTCCCTCACTACTTTTGATTGTTTAGTAAGCACACAACAAGTGTTATATTCTTTTATTCTCTTTGGGAACATTTAAATATTATCCTTGCATTATTATCACTTCTATTTACTTACATTTATGATAAATTAGAGATGTGATATTCATGAACGAATCGATTCTTTTGAATGACTCTTTTAAATGAACGATGGGAACCGATTCACAGCTGTGAGCTGTTCATTTGTGAGCCATTCTTTTCACATACAAATTTTCCACACTGCCTTCATCACATTTGTGACATCAAAGAAGTCTGATGTCCAACACTCTCCATTCATGGGAAGCATCTATGGGCAGAGAGTATTGTTCGGAAACAAATACTGTGAGTTCTATCCAAAACATTTACTAGAATTTGCACTGAATGCGCCTGTTTATCCTTTTTTAATCAATATTTTTCCTATAATGTTTTAAATCTTGTATAGTAGATTTTATATATGTACATATTTTGATTGTTTGTCATTCTTATATATTGTGATATTTTGTAAGCTACTGTAAGAACGAGCCAGTCTTTTGAATGGAATTTAAGATAATTTTCACAGGCTTGAGCAAAATATTCATTAAACCTATCCTTACCTTTCTCTCAGCCTTGTCTTTCTCCCTTCGATCCGCTCTGTCACCTCTTCCGTCGCAGTGGTGAAAGAAAGTTGAGACTCATTCTTTTTTTTTATTTGCAGAGTAATGTCACATTTCCTAAGTACAATTTCACACTCTTATTAGGGTCCGTAAATGTGTCCAGATATAGACTTTGTGTTTATATAGATCCATTCATACAATGTAGTTTACATTTGTAACATCTGAACAAGAAAATTATTGTTGCGCCACAATGATTTACCACAGATTCACACAGAACCCTGATTCTGTGGTTCTTTGTACATCCTTGAGGTAAACTAGGAGTATATTTTGACAATTTATGTAAAAAAAAAAACCTCCCCTTTTTTTAACACAGTTAAGCTTTCCTTTATTTTTTGTAAAAAAAAGAAAGAAAGAAAGAAAGAAAAACAACTCAACTATGAGCCATTACACAGATAAGACCATGAGAAATGATGTGTTTATGTATAACACTACAGATTCAGATCTAGAAAACACATTTGGACCTCATTTAAAAACAAAACAAGAAACAAAAACAGAAAACAAACCCACCCTGGTAGGCTTCTTTTTTTAAGGCTACAATTATTGTAAAATCGTAGGACATGGGTCAAACCGTGAATACATTGTTCACCAGAGACTGACTCCTTCAACAACTCATGAACCTTATTTCATTGACCTTTGACTTTTATATGTTATTATTCCACAGGGGTCTGTCTTTTCTTTTCAGATATATTTAGCCTCTTTGTTGATTCACTCCTGTTAGATCCAGTTTCTCCAGCAGTTGCCATGACCCCAGTCTCTGTTCTACGTGACAGATGATGTGTAACCTAAGATCCCCTGGATCTTAATACTGTCAGTTGTCTCACTTCTTGACCCACTTTTAATGATTATTCAGCCTGAGGAAAAAGGATTACTTTCTGTCTATAGAGTCCCGGAGAAAAGAAAGAGGAAAATGACCTATTGTATAACACGGGTATGTCTGCCTCTTTTGTGAAATCAAGGAAATAATAAATCTGCATCCATTAACTCCGAAATGGGGTTTGGTGATATTCAAACTGCTTGAAATAGAAACAGAATATTATAAATTGAGGTAAATTATTTCCTTGCTCTGGCCTCCGGCTCTATTTATCAGTGTATTTATACACATTTTACAAAAAAGTACAGCAATCTGAATTATTAATATTTTGTACAAAATAAACATAGCTGTTAATGCAACCATAAAACCAAACTACACAGTTCATGAATAGGAAAAAAAAAAACAAAACCAAAAAAAAAACACCTATTTATTTTATGTTAAATCTGTGTGTTTTAATGGTCAAATGGCCTGTCACGTTTTACAATATCTTATTCAACTAGTTTTGTCTTTGTTAGTCAAAGTTGAGAATTATTATTTATTTATTTTTTTGTTAGAATTGGTTCAATTTAATAGCACCTTCAGTGAACCAAAACCAAAACAACACTCCTTAAAACCTCAGTTGTGGCCATATTAAATATGCCTCTGAGAATGAATGAATGAATGAATGAATGAATGAATGAATGAATGAATGAATGAATGAATGAAAGAAAATTTAATTTATTTATTTCACTAAATGGAAAGATGCCTTTGCCATATTTTGGTTGTCTTGATTCATGTTGTTTAATATAAAAGTGAGTAGTGTAATCCATCAGAGAAAACTGTGGCAATCAAGGCTTCTTCACATAAAAAAATTATAAAGGTGTATAAAGGTATAAAGGTTATAAAGTTTAGTGTTGTGATTTAATTGATTTTTGAGATTCATGCAGTATATGTAACACTTTCTCCCCCATAAACCACTTTAGAAAGTAATACATTTTCACTGGGCTGTTGTAATGTCTGGCTCAATCCTCTGAAGCAATATTTTTCAGTGTTGTTCTTTGTGATTTCCTTTTATCAATGCCATGCCATCAATTGTTCGGTCTGCTGCTCTCAGGCAGCTGTTGTATCTCATTGCAGAGTTCACAAGTTCACAAGATCATAAGGCCAACTTTGGCCAGAGGGTCTTGGCTCTGGGGAGAAGCACAGTTTACAAGAGACACTGATATAACAGGCTCAACATATTAAATCAGAGTTTATGTGCTGGTGGGATGCAGGAGCTAAAATTGTGAATCAACCATTTAACACAGATATAGAAACATACGCTCACCCATCAAACAAATAAACACAAACAAACATAGTAGAGGCATGCACACAAGCACAAAGATGAATATATGTGCATGGTGCCAACTTATTATATCAATAAATCACCTTACTCCTGGCAATATAGGAAGTTAATACTGTTCCTGTCTTTACTGCTTGTTATTGTGGTGAAGTTACAGTTTCTCTGTGGGCAAACGTGCAGTGTTATATCACAGAGATATCATAGCAAAAGTTCATGGCTGTTCTTGCTGTGTATATGTAAGAATAAATGACAGTTTGGCTGGCTTGGTATCTTGCATTTTGTCTTGATCCAAGGTCGCACCAACATTTTAATAAAAAACAACAAAAGGCCACCTTTGACAACAAGGATAAAAGGAAATAGAAGGTTAGACTCAAAAGTATAAAAGATCTTTGTGAGTAATTCATACCTGGAAGAGGTTTGAGAAGGTGAAAGTATTATATTATCTTCAAAATGTAATTTTGTACCTTTTCTTTTGCTACTGAGTTACAGTATGTTTGTTCTAAACATAAAAATAAATAAATAAAAAATTTTCATTGAATGTTAATTATTTTTATTTATTTAACTTTTTTTCTCCAACCTTGCAGGAATCATCAGGACCGCCTTAGCAAACATGGACCGGGAAGCCAGAGAACACTATACTGTTGTTATCCAAGCCAAAGACATGGCAGGCCAGGTTGGAGGCCTCTCTGGCTCCACCACCATCAACATCACACTGACAGACGTCAATGACAACCCGCCAAAGTTTCCCCAAAGTATGTGCTACAAAATATAGTTGTCACATCACAACTGATACTGTAGCATTTAGCAATTTTACAGAAAATAATGGTGAAATCCATTTTTTATCCAGTTGAAATAATATAGAAAGTGCTTGGCTGTTTGTGTTTGATTAAATCCTGCTTTAAAGGAAACATCACCATGCTTTTGTGAGTAGTCTATTCGGAAACACTGCCTGGAGAAAATTACTGCTTTTTGTCTTCTTTGACAGTTGACTAGCTAGATGGCTACTCTATTGTTAATGTCTTGCTACTCCTTACCTGAATACATTAACTTCAGCTGCTGTGCATTTCATTACGACAGTAGTTGTAAGTACAGTCCCATGCTCTCAGACATTTTTGGTCTTAAGCAGAAGACTTTCATGACAGTTCCCTGAGGCAGTTACGTAACCTTAACGGCATTTATAAGACACATTCTTTCACGTGTTTTCATCATGGAAGTGGAAGAGAATTACTTATTTTAAAGTCATTCTGACAGAGGAGCAAAAGTGTGCTGAAAAGACTGGCACAACGTCCCTCATAGGATATGATATTTTTTCTTGAATAAAAACACCATATAATATACACAAGTATTTTTCAGTTGTTCTATTTGTTTAAACACAAAGCTATTTATTAATATTATAAGCAGCAGTCTTAGAATAGTTAGAAAGTAAATTGCTGAAAATAGAAGTCTCTAGTTTACTTTTCACTATAATACTTTCTATGTGACTTAGTGGAATCAATATTGAAAAATTTCCACATAGCTGAGTTAGAGGAGTATTCACCAACACATTTCACTTTGCAGTCTGGATTTCCTCCATTTTAAGACTGAATTTGATAGATCTGCTCCATTGCAGTGCCATCAACCTCACTTTAGTATTTAATGTCAATTAAAGCACTGCAGAGTATTTTTATGAACAAATAGTGATGGAGGGGGGACTGATGACATTGTGTTCTAACTGTCTTTGCTGTCTCTAAACACATATACACATTAATTGTTATCCACAGAAAATTACCAGCTCTACGTCCCTGAATCAGCGCAAGTTGGGAAACCAGTTGGGAAGATTAAAGCCAATGATGAGGACCTTGGCATCAATGCCGACATCAAGTATAGCATCATAAACTCAGAGGGGGCCAACATGTTCTCCATATCCACAGATAGAGACACAAGAGAAGGAATCATCAGTCTAAAAAAGGTAGTAGTATTCTCTGTGTCTTTGGAAGATGTGCAAGGAATGGCCATTTATTATCTAGGTGAGCATTTATCAGTGAAAATGCATAAAATGGTCATCTATGAAAAGCTATTCGGAATGAGTTTTAAATTGAAGTGATGATGTTGATAAAGCACTGACATTTAGTCTACATTTCTGTGAAATTGGCAGTAAGAGAAAAAAGTATCCCGCTGGGAGTCACAGCACATATTATATAATTTCATATCCATTACATTTTTCTATAGAACTTTAAATGCATTGAAATTACATTTTTGCATAGACCTCCTGCTGTACTGTGGCCTTAGAGAAATACCTTCACACCGATTATTTTCTCAAAGAAGACCTGAACAAATGACTGAAGTGATTATAGAACTTTGTTTTTATTATGTGTTGATGTTGTAACCAACTTGCAAAATGGGATGAAAAGAGTTCTTGGGTGTTTGGAATGCATGAAACCCATTTTTTAATGAGAATTCAGGTTGCCTCTTACTGGGATACGGTAATGTTGTGTCTAGATAGATTTTTGAAAATGAGATTGTTTTTTTTTTTCACCTATAGCTTGCTGTAAAATATTGTTTTCAGGGAGATATTCTCATCTTGTTTGGTTCAAAAGTTTTAATATTACAGTAGTTCATAACAAGAAATACATCTGCAGTGGTGCTAATTAGAGGAATATACTTGACAAGGTTATACTGATTTTGTATTTTGCCAAACTGGCAGATCTTTACAGCAGCACAAGTACAAATGTGATTTTAGAGCTGCGAGTGTAACAGCCATACGACATGAGCATGCTAATCTTACGGCCCTGTGGTGCCTTTTCCCAACAGCCTTTGAACTATGAAAGAAAGAAGACCTACACGCTGCACATTGAAGGAATGAACACACATGTGGATCCTCGTTTTTCTTATCTTGGTTCTTTCAAAGATACCGCCACCCTTAAAATCACAGTGGGGGATGTGGATGAATCGCCAGTTTTTTCTATGGATTATTATATCTTGGATGTTTATGAAAACTCTCCAAGTGGAACAGAAGTGGGCACAGTTACAGCTCGAGATCCAGACAGCAGGAATAGTCCTGTGAGGTAAGATAATGTAACTTTATGCATCCCTATTTATTATTTAGGTATTATTTATTAATGTTTTTATCCAAGTTGTATGTTTTGGGATTCTGGTGTACTAACATTACCTTCCCTATAAAACAAAGGCATTTTGGCTGATCTTATATACTGTTTATTAGGCAGGAAGTGAGCACTAAGTCCTGAAGTCAGTGTGTTGAAAACAGAAAAATATTATGTGGATTTAAACAATATGAACAAAGACCAGTTTGTGATGAAGAAACAGCTGGATCATAGCGTCTCTACTGCCGCAGTGCTGTTGGCTAATTGTAGAAATCTTCTGATCCTATACAGAAGAAAGATGTAGCTAAGTTTGCTAAAAAAAAAAAAAAAGTCCTGGTTTCAGTTTAAAGACGTCCCAACACCCAGTGCATTGCACTTTGTTAAGTATGACACTATATAGGTCAAGGTTCCCATGCTGAACAGTGTTGTCTGCCAAAAGCATCTACAGGGTGAGTGGGCAAGTAACTATCAGAACTGGACCAAAGAGTAATGAAAGAAGGTGGCTACTTTTCATTTTTTTCTTTTTTAAATCATGGGTTCTTTTACATTATGTTGATTGCTGCATTGCCTACCGACGGAAGTCATACCAGGATGCACTATGGAAAGAAAGCAAGCCTTCGATAGAAGTGCAGTGCTTTGGGGAATGTTCTGCTGGGTATCCTTGGATCCTGCCATTCATGTGGATGTTACTTCGACACATAACACCTACCTAAACATTGCTGCTGAACAAATATACCCCTTCATGGCAATGGTACTCCTCTATGCATCCAACAAAGATGGTTCGAGAATGTTTTTAAGAATACAACAATAGGCTTGAGGTGTTGCGTTTGCAACCACATTCTTTACATCTCAGTCCATTAATGTGGGATGTGCTTGACAATAAAGTCAGATCCATGGAGGACTCACCTTAGAAAAAGACCTGATACTGACTGATGCTGTTGTGGCAGGAAAAAGGGGAACCATCTTACAGTTAGACAGGGGATCATAACTTACTGGCTGATTAACATCTCAATATACTTTATATATACTTAATATATTTGAATATACCTGTCATTTGAATATACTTTTTAGAGAACGTGACTCTAACACAAATCTAAGTGCTATTAATTTGCATACATTTATCAGTGCATATAAGAATTCGTAATAAAGATCAAGCAGCTTTTGTTTGGAATAACCGAAATGCAACTTTAATGGTAGTCTTTTATAATGAGGATGTTTCATTTTTTTTTCTTGTTTTTTTATTATTTAATTTTCTTCTATTTAGAGGTGAGGTCATTCCAAGGTGAAAACCTTTATCTGAAAGATGTACTTAAATATAATAAAATGCCAACTCAATTTTTTACCCTGTACAAATACTTCTCCTCTAAATCTGCTGTGCACATGGTGAATCAGTCTTATTTCTTTTGGCATCACTAGTTATTTTGTCTGCAAGCTTTAGAATTAACCTGAGGCAATACAAGTCCTTTGCCCATTTGTATGCACTCTAAACAAACACGCGTGTGCTCTTGAAAAAAAGAGACTCATACCAGCCCTAGGCAGTGCACTGAACAGGTGCCTTGTTTGATGACGGTACACTTTAACAACTGCATGCCTGTGTTAATTTGAATTCTCGTCATTTTCTTGACAAAAATGATGGAGCAGCCGTGAACTTGATACATCTCAAGAGATTAAATATTGCTAATATATCAATAAGAAGCTCCACATGTAATAGGATTGTATTTGCAAGCTTAGCCATGGGCTGCGAAGCAGAGGGCTTCTTCTAAACAGCAGTAAACACTGTGACTTATGAGCAGGAATGTTGCAGTGTAATAGTGGGTGATATATTATTGGGCTATTAGCAAGAAAATTTCATTATTACCATTCTGTAATAAGATTCCCTCTGAAAGTTGCATCCAATAATGCATGGCTACAGATGCTCTAAACCTGGTTCTGAGTGGGGCTTGTTGACATTCTGCTCTGGCATTCGCCTCTGCTCTCTGTATTACTTAGTGCATGTGGGTTGAGAAGTATGAAATAACCTGGATATCAAATTCCTCTGAATCATAAACAGTAACAGGCACTAGAATTTGTATAAGTTCATGAGTTAGACCAAGAGTTTTATATTATATATAGGTGAACAAGCACAAGGTTCTCCTGCAACTGTTATATCTGGCAAGCCCCCAAACTCCCAGGAGCCCTGTTTGGTATTCTGTGGCACATGGCATGTAGTTTAGAATGAATGTGAAATGTTGGGGGCAGTGAAAGTGTATGACAGCAAGTATCACCATCAGCCGAGTCAAGTCAAGCATTTGTGTTTGCCTGGGTTTGTGCCACTGAACTGTATAAGCACTGAGAATTAATAGTTTTGTTAAAAAAGAAGCTGAAATAAAATGTTCTGCACTTGGTAAACAAGCAGTATTTTGTAACACAGCACTAAAATTTGCTTAAATGTATGTTTGAGATTCTAGAGCTTCTGTATATGCATGCTGAGAGAGAGTGAGTCTGTTGTCAGTGTTTGGGTTTAAAAGAAAAGGAACAAACAGAGCATGAACTTGCAGAAAGGCATCATCTATGCCTACTCTCCCTGCACTGAGATGCTGACCTCTCTTCAGCAGCTAGCTTCCAATGTACAACTTTAAATTGAGCAGATATAGTGACATTTAAGCAACTTTTATTTACACTGAAAGCCCACAATTGTGGGACAAAACAATTCTTTATATTGTTTGTGTACCTTTTTGGATACATTTATTTTGTATTGTACACTTCCCAAACACAGGTGACCCACAATGTATTGCTGCACATAAAAGCATCCTTTGTTGATGCAGATGGAGCACCAGACATGTCGCTGTTGTGAGCACAAGGTACAGTACAGCTGCTGCTATGCAAGCATTCTGCTCAAGCTGTGCTTCTGTGCAGGCAAAGGACAACACAGTTTAAAATAAAGTGCTGGGCTGGTAAAACCACTGTTCTAGTCACTCTCTGTTAAAAAGGCACAGCTACACTTCTTAAACATGTCTTAATAAAAAGATGAGAAAGTATACGTAACGCTTTAATAATGAACCCCAGTTTTTCTTACTTGTCTCCCAGCTTGACCACTTAAAAAGAAATTCTGATGTTGTGTTTTCTCAAAGGAAATATTCTCATAAATCTAAATCCTGACACTGCACACTAACGAGTCTGTGCAACTTAAGGTATGTTTACCTTTTTATTCATTTGTAAGAAGGATACCAACGAGAACAACCCAGATAAGGATTATTTATTGCTCTTTATGTTTTCGTATGAGATTGGAACTGTGCTGCTTAATGAATAATATGCAAATTAAACTGTGAGGAAGACATAAAGTAAAGATCAATTCTCTAATTCATGTCAGAATCCTAACACAATATGAAGATTTGTAGAAAACAAGAAGGTAATCTACATATCAAAGAGTTTCCTTACCGCACCTGTGGGACGTCTTTCCCATTCCTGCAGAGCATCACTGCCAATGTTCCTTACACAAACAAGACAACAGTGGGAGGTATTTAAAACGACGCCCTCCTGAATCCAGAGAGTTAAACAACCCACTGCCACTGATACTTATGTTAGAGCTAAATGTAAATGCAGCAGGGGTCAGTGTTTGGCTACCTTTGATCATCAGACGTCTTTGCATACGATGAAATCAACGTGTTCTTGAAGTGACATTACAAGCAATGGGTTGAAATTTAAATAACCAAAGGAGTCTTCATGAGTCATTACTTCTGGTTGCACTCTTAATTATCAGGAACAGTTATGTAAAGTTCTTAGCCTTGTTGCTCCTAGGGCCCGGCTAACTATTTATGTATGTATTTATTTTTTATTCCTCTGCGCAGAACATGAGTCTGAGATCTCTGAGTCGAGCATTATTTCTTGAATATATTTGAATCCTATCATCTCTTAAAGAAGACGTTGTGGGCTGTCTTTTGATGCCACAGTTGCAGGGTTGGTTAACAGTGGCCAAACTACAGCTTTATGTAAAACTGGAGCCTTTGTGGTTTCCTTCGTGGTGAGGTTCTTCGGATTCCAGATTTCAGCTTTAAATATCTGCTTTCTGCTCATCAGTGGTTCTCCTACAGCTTGATGTTAATTTCTGCACAAGGCTCTTGGGGACCCACTCATTTGAGTCAGGTGTATTACAGCAACAGGGAAACATCTAAACCTGCAGGAGACTGGTCCTGGAGGTCCAGAGTTGTTAATCCCTGGTCCAATGTTTTCATTCCTTTTTAGAAGGCATTGCACTATTTTACACTTTTCTCTTGCATCTTTTCCTGCATGGAAACAGTGAGGCATAGCCTTCTTAATAGTTTCTCTTTAATTAAGCTCACCTGGGAAAACAATGATCAGATCTGTCTGAGATTGGCATCAGTAATTAAGCAGACAGCAGCAACAATACAAACTAAATATTCCACAGTAAATCTAAAACTCATGTTTTGTTAACTGAAATCCTACATGCAGATTTATTTGGAACACATTGATAAATTCTGACAGTAAAGGTCAGACATAAATATTCTGATTTTCTCTTTCGTACAAAATAATATCCACAGAAATAACCTAAACATTAAAATTTTTCTATAAGTGACTGTCCCCATTTGCTTTGACCTCCATTATTAACAAATAAACTAATTTTTAAAGGTCACGTAAAATGGTTCCAGTGCTTCCCTCACAGACTGTGAGGCAAAAATATTAATCAGAATGTGTGACCCAACTTCAAATCTTGTGATGAAGATTGTCAGATCAAATGCATGCATAAATTAGCGTAAATCAGGATTCACATGCATATGATGTGTTTACACTCGACAACAAGCAGGCCAGACATTTGGAACTGGAAGTGAGTCAGTCAGGTGAGTTGTTTGTCTGGTTTCTTTGCTGCTGTTTGAAAGGCTGATGGATTTTCCTGTTTCCACAACAAGCTACACTAGCAAGGCAAAGATAATAGACCTAGAATTCAGTTTTGGCAACACAAGGTGTCACTGCATTAATTTTGAATAAGAAGCAGGACGAATGACACCTAACGCCTATGTGGAAATTCTGCCTAAGGACTCCCTTTGGCGCCTTCATGCCACTCTGTCTTTCAAAGCAGCTGCAGCATAATCGCATGTCTGTTATCTGTACGTGTGAAAGAACTTTCTCAAATAGCTTCACGTGTAACACAGCTGAATTCAAAGCACCGTCAGTGTCTCTGGTGGTTTTGACTTTTGTAAAATTAGGTGACTGTTTGGTTCATATGTCTTATCAAACAGTATTTCAGTCACTATAGAAATGTTTAAAAAATAGAAATTGAAAATGGAAATCAGAATGACTTTGTTGAGTCAGTTTAAAACACATTTTCTGAAAACAAAAGAAGAGAAGGACCTAAACAGAAACATACAATACAAATAACTGGTATTTTGCAATAAAATTATTTTATCAGGCTACATTTAAATTCCCAGGTAATATAATGTATATTGGCATTCTGTTTCAAAATAGAGATATATTTGGACATATCAGCACCTCAAGGTTGACACCTCATTTCTCCCTCTTAAATGTGAACTTGATCCTTTCTAAGTACAATAAAACCATCATTTCAGTAAACTTTAACACACCCTCTATAACATCTGTGGCAGATGAGCTGTGAAAAAAAAATGGTCCAAGAATTATCCAGATAATTTATTTATTTATTTGTATTGCAGTTTACATTACGAGATTATTAAAATGGACAGACCTTTTGATCTGATGTATCTCCGGTCCAAGGTTTAACTAAACAGTTCGAGATTAGCATGCTTCAAGCTCCAGATGGCTAATTAGCTTAACTAGCAACACTCAACAATTGGTCAATTAGCAAATCATTAAGTGACTATTTCTCAGCTGTCATTTCCCAACCCTTATTCACACATGTTGTTCATACCTTTATGTGATATGCAGTGACATTGTGTTTCTAACAAAGCTCATATGTTCCTGCAGTTTTTTATGAAGCAGTCCCTCTGCTGATAACCTGCTTCTTTGTTCTGCACTTAAACTGAATTTTACAGCCTTTTGGCTGTACATGTGTATTCAGGTGTATTCAGTCTTACATTCAGAGTTTTTACCAACAATGGAACTCCTCTGCTAAACAAAGCCAATACCAATCTGTCACAGACTAATATTTTTCACCAACTGATGTTTTAGCAGCTTCACTAATCTTACCACAGTTGGTATTTCTCAGTTTTGATCTTTGTTTACTTCATAAAATCAAAGATTTTCAACTTTAAAGTTCCACCGTAAAGTAATAAGCATGCAGTCTTACATCTTGCACACAAAAAAGAACAAAATTCTTTAGATTTATATCCAGTAGAGATCACTCAAAGGCCTTTAATGTTTTCTTTGTTTCAAACCATAAAATATTGTACTTTTCTTCTACTATTAAAGGCTCACTTCAACAATGGAAAGGCCTTTGTATTTTTTTTTTGGATCCCTAATGTTCATAAAAGTTTTAATAAACCTTCAAGATATAAAGTTTCTCTGAGTGATACAAGTTACAATGATAATCAGTATATTTAAAAAAAAGACTAATTGTTTATTATTTCCAGTTAATGCATCCATTTCCCCAAACAATTTCTACCTAGTGTCAATTAAAAATGTTACACTTAGGACATATTACGCAGGGGATATACATGCAGGATTAAAGGTGTAAATGGGTCATTAAGGAATAAATTAAGGAATACACAGTCAATGCTCATTTTGTGCTTGAAATAATGAGATGAGAAGTTGAGCCCATTCCTGGTTTTTATGCCACAAGCTGCTTTGCTTGTACTTTGATAACATAGTTGCTGAGAAGTAATTTCAAGTCTGTAAACACTGCCAGCAGAACAGTATTTTGTCATTATTAAATATTGAAAATTATTGCTCTTGAAACATTTATTTTAAGAAGCCAACAGCCATTTAAAAGCAGTAGACATTTTTCCATCCGTGTGCTGTAGAGGTGGGACTGGGCTTTGAAAACCACGCATGCATAAACAAACCCCCTTTGGATTTTGCTGCGTCTGCACTTCAGTGACTTGAGTGTACTGCTTCTGCCTGGTTTTGGTTGACTGAATCTTATTAATTCGAGGTTTTGTTGTGTGGTTTGATATATTTTAACCAAATATGACATTCACATATGTCAAATTGCTAATTATCTTCTTAGGGCTTTGGAGAACTTTAGGCAGGGTTATAATACATGGAATGTTTGCACAGTGATCTGAAGCATTTAACTAGGTGCTTAATGGGAAGCACCACTGATTATACACAAAGATCAGTTTAGTCTTAATGAGCACTATTACTCAATCTCTGAAAACAGTTGTATAACGTCATCCGTGACTCTACAGGGAGCTTTCCAGAGTTAATGATAAATTACCCAGCTCATATCATCAGGGTTATCTTGGGAGCAAAATTTGTTGCATTGAAGTTAGAAAGACATGTCATGTTTAGAAAGCTGGGACGAATTGTGTCTTGACAACTTGGCTGTAATTTTTGGGGGGTTTGTGTTATCAGTTTTTGCTTTGATGTGTTTTTAAATCTGTCTTCATATCTGTTTTGGTTTAAATTGTTATTGTGCATTAGTGCTGTGTGCAGCTTTCCCTCTGTTATGTGCAGTTAGCAATTTATTTAGCAGTTTATTTTGCCAACTGTAAAATGTTTATATTATATGGCATTAATGATTCCTTCCCAGATGCTAACCACAACATGAGCTTTAGTGCAGTTTTGAGCTCAGGTCCACAGTGTTCTTTCTTTGCATAGAGTTAGTTTGCATTTGTAGATATAGACATATGCTGCATTTTCAGTGGTTTTAGAAGTGTTGCTGAACCCATTCAGTTACAGTATTTCCATTAAAGAATTGCGTATTTTTTTCAAAGCTTTGTGGCTTAACAACCGAAATATCACAGCCATTGATTTGTCCTTGTTACTGTCATACAGAACTCAGATTTTTTAAAATAAAATTTTGCACCGGAGAAAACTAGCCCCCTAAACTGTTGCACTGTTACTCTTAGCAAAATTGGTGTTGGACTGTTTACCTATACCAGGCATGTCAAACTGGTCCAGCAAAGGGCCGTGTGGCTGCAGGTTTTTGTTCCAACCAGCCAAGAGCACACAGTTTGGCCAATCAGCTGTCTGAAGACTGAGATCAGTTGATTGAATTAGTCAAATCTGGTGTGCTGCTGCTTGGTTGGAACAAAAACCTGCAGCCACACGGCCCTTTGCTGGACCAGTTTGACATGCCTGACCTATACCGTCGCTCAATGGTGAACTTCTCCTTATATGTCCTTTTGAGAGACACAGCCTCTCTTGGATATTTGGGGTCAGTTGTTCAAACATAATCTGATCAGATCTGAATCAAATCTTGAAGAGAGTGATAAAGTAGATAAAGTAGCATAGGCTACCTATTAAGCCTTTCAGCAAAGTATAGCAGAAATAAAATCATAAGATGATCTTATCCCCATGAAATAAACCCCCAAACAAATTTAAAAAAGAAACACAAATAACATAATCCATTTTCTTGTCATTCATCACTGCATAATCAGAGAAGAACCTGTTAAAAATAATTTATAACAATTGCATCCCGTACTACACGTCCAGTCAGTCCCACATTCTGACAGAAAGCCAGAGGTTCGTCCGGTTCCTCACCACAGGGCTCCAGTGTATAATTAACGTCACAGAAAAGGACATTGCGTCTTTTTAAAGACATTCCCAAAAATATCCACAATGTAGTTGCTAATAAATTAGTTTTATATTTGTTGTGGTTCAGATGAGAAGTCATAAAATTCTAAATAGAAGAGGATGTTTATGATTTCTGTGTGTTGTCTCAAAATGAAAAACACTTAAAGTAACCCCATATTGTCTCTTCTACCTGTTGTTCTTCACATAACTGATAGCCCACATTGTTTTAAGTTCTGGTAATCCGGATTTGGTTATCTTGCAAACCATGATGCTGGATCAGGGCGATCCAATCCAATGCTGCTTTGAACAACCAGGATATAAGTAAGATGGATTACATGATCCTCCATCGTGAAAAATGGAATTCCCAAATCCGGATAGTTTTTATGCAGATTAAATCTGTTAAAAAACTGGCCCCTTGATTATGTTATTGACCTGTTCCCAATTGTTGAATGTCCCAAATGGTGTTGTATGGGGGGTATGGGGAATAGTGGGGAACACAAATCCAGCATTTTAGAAACTTGACCCATTTTACTGAATTAAGCCTGTGCTCTTCTTTCACTGATTTTAGATGAGCACATTGAGTTTAAAATTTATGGAGGTGCAGCTTTTAATTATTGAAAGTCTGCATAATACTACTGATCTTATTTAAATTAGATATTTCAGGGGTTCCATTTCAATTCAAAGCAGGAAGTGACTCCATATTAATAGTGTAGGGACCCTTGACTAATTTAAGAATCTTGGTTTTTGTTGGCTGTCTTTAGTGATAAAAGAATTTAAGAACTGAGCAGAAATTATGTACTAAGACTGCCTAATATGCTGCAGTGATGCAACAAGTCCTCGTTGTGTTGCCCAGTACAATTACCATTAGCACTCATTAAAAAGCCAAAATCAGTTTAATTTAGATTGCCTCTTATTTTGTTAAAAATGTTTTTTTTTTTAATGCTGTGTTTATGTGATATGTCTTTTCATTAACTATTCATTGTGTTTTAATAGTTTCTTCTTGACAGCACTGCAATCTTGTTACACTTGTGGGTCTATTAAGTGCATACATAATATAATTTTCTCTCCTAATAGATATTACTTGGACAGCAAAGAGGACGGAGTAAGGTATTTCAGAATTGATGAAAATAGCGGAGTCATACGAACAACACAGCCTCTGGACAGAGAAGACATGCCTTGGCACAACATCACTGTAATGGCCTCGGAGGTTGGTAGGTACCCAGGTTGCTTTCCACATAGCAAATGGTGACAAGTGCAAATGAGTTTGTAATGCACCTGATCACTCACACCTAAACACTCACACAGGATTCAGCGTAGGCCCTCATGTGATTGTTCATAAATGAGTGGTTTATGAGTGGTTTGCTAAGGCTTTGTTAAAGGCCGATGTTACCTTCCACTTACTGCTGAGTAATGTTGCATTCAATCTACTTCAAGGAGATATCTAGGTTTATAATCATGCAATCTCTTACCAAATGTTTATAATGCTTAAGCTGTTTTAACAATAGAACCACTAACAGTCCAGTACCTGCTAGATCTGCCAGAGGGGGTCATTTTGACCCCCTGCCGACACACCATTAAAAATAATAAGGGTAGAAATGTAGAAGCCATTTTTTCCCCTTTGAAGCTTTTTTTTTTATCATTCAGAAGTAGACAAAGCCTCAATAAATAAATAAATGAGTAATTGATCAGTTTTACTTCAGGCTCATATTTCAAATAGTAAATGTCAAATACTTACTAGCTTACAACATTTGTTAATAAGCTAACATCAAACAAATAATCATTATTTATTTATTTTTATTGTAGGGGGAAACAATTCTTTTAAAAAGCTTCATTTTATGGCGCAGTAACAGAGCAGAGTGCTGTATGTGAGCTGATATTTATTTATCGCATTTCGGAAACACAAATGCAACAACAAATGTGGGAAAGCGTTATATTTAATAAATGATGAATGAAGAATAAATTAAAAACTGTAATTAACACTTAATTGTTAAGTTTACTGTAAACTATAAGCACATGATTAAGAACAACAGCTGTTTGAGGACAGACAGCCGATCTATGTAACCAAACATGATAAAAAATTGATTGTTCAAAGGTAAGTATTTTAAATCGAAAGTATTTATATGAACATTGGGTTTATGACTAAAACATTTTACAATTAGTTATGCAAGGGGCAACAAAATTATTTAAGGAAACACGTGCAGTGACTTACTCATATTTAGCACACATGTACACGGTTGCTGTACACTGTCCACAGACTTCATGCTAACACTTCATGCATATTCTTTTTGTTTTGTTTTTCTTGTATTTATTTATTTATTAATTTATTTATTTATTCATTCATTTGCACACTTGCATTTAATGCCACAGTTTCCCTTCCTGGAAAATGTGGTCTGGAATGTGCTCACTGGACAGCTGCTTGCAAAGCTTAATAATGAACGCATGCCGAGTCTTTCAGCATTGATGCAGCTCCAGTAGAGAACACATGCATTTGGTGCAGCAGTGTTCAAAACGTTATAAAATACTGCAACAGGTCATCTTTTAGTTGTAGCTCGAGATGAATACTGCCTCAGCATCTCGGCATGGATATCTATTCTTAATTTGGCCCTGTTGTAGTAAAAGGGGCTGATCATTTATCCCCCATCTGATTTATGATGATTTACTGAAATCTATCATTATATTAATCTGGATTTCCTAGTCATAAAGGGCTTAATCAAATAAGCTAAGTTTTCTCCATCTTTTGTCTTTGTACTAGAACCAGGTTGTCTAGCAACGCTGACACTGTGATGCTACATCTAGGCTCAGTGTTTTTACATTGTTTTCTATGGGGCCAACATGGCTCCCTTGGCGGTTCTAATTATAAATGATAATCTATTTATTTTGTATAACAGACAGCTCCAAATTCACAAGGACTGATTTTAGGAACAGTCATGAGGTTTGAGAGAGATAGCATTAAATTTAAGAGAGTTACATCAGGTTGAAAATGCGAAGAGGGTAAAAATGACTAGTCTTTATATGCATTTTGGAGAAGTGTTAGTAATATTATTGACTAGTAAATCCATTTATTTGCAACAATTTCTTATAGTTTTTTTTTTTTTTTAGTTGGAGGTTTAACTTGAAGTGTATAATTGCCATTAATTTTTTACTGTCTGCCCACCCTCTGTTTAAATATGCAGCACAGAAAATGTGCCATACATGAAAAATAAGAGGAAACCAGGGAAATATTTTCAGTGTTTATGCAGGAAAATAAGCTTACACTTTCTTCTAAATGTCTTGAAATATGACGCAAATGGATCATTTTAGTTTAATACTAAAATGTTTTTTAGGAGATTTTCCAATAGTATGCCTTTTAAATTACATTTAACTTACCTTAGATTTTTAACATTTTTTCCTACTTATAGAACGTCTCTGTAAATAATAAAAATCACTTAAAAATATAAAAACAAGAAGAAAGAACTATTTTATTAAAAACCTCCTGGAGATACCAGCAGGTTGTCAATATAAAAAATGTGTTTTTCTTACAGCCCTATATTTATTTAATATATCAACACACACAGGCACAAACACACACACACAGACACAAAGGAAAATTTATGGCTTTCACAAGAAAAATAAGCAGATTGGGAGTTGTGAAAACATGAAATGCTGTAAGGCTTAAAGAGGCAGTTGAGAGATGAGTTCTTTTTCTTTTTTTATACAATATGTTAAGCCTCAAGGTAAAACCCTTTTTTATGTATTTTTTTATTTGCATTAAACTCATGGGTAAGTTCTATGCTACACCAGCATGATTTAAATTTAAAGAAACAATCATCAAAAAAGATGCTTTATACCTCGTGTTTTTTCTTTGCTCCCACCAGATAACAAGGTACCCTGCGGGGATATAGTCAAAGGCCAGGCTGAGTTCAAATTCAGAGGGTAAAATTGAAGTAAAAATCAATATAAAATAAAAGTAAAAATCATAAAAAAAAAAGTCCATGGATCTGTACTGCACATGTTCCCCTTACCTGCAGATTTAGATCTTTAACACAACAGTGGTACAGAGCTGTATATTAATCAGCATATTATTTAAAAACTCTTCAACATGATGTTAATTGACACATGAGATCATATTTAGAAAGCAGGTGCTAAAACATACTGTAATCCACTCACTGTGAGTGTGTGTTGACCAGCTAAAGCAAGCGAGGCAGATATTTTTCAAATGGACAGGTTATTTCCAATCTCAAAATGTTTACTTCCAGAACAAATTGTTTGTCTATTTGGGCTAAAATATAATTAACTTCAAAATGATGAAGCCCAACATGGAAAAAATAAAAGCACAATTCTGGATTCATTGCTGAGGAAATTGCTTGAAATTTCCAGTGGTTAACCAGAACAATATTGTGGTTTGCTATGATATTCCTGTTTAGTTGTCAGTAAAGCATAATTTCAGTTCACTTCAATGTAAATGATCAATTAAAGTATGAAGAAAATGATTTTTTTATTATTATTGATAAGAATGTATTCTAACAGGTGAAATTATACATCCTTGTAATTAATTGGAAAATAAAACCAATTTCAACTGTTCAGTTTGCTATCAGCTAACTTGGGTAATTTGTAATCACAATTAGGCAACCCTCCTGCCAGCCGGCAGGTACTGTGCATGCTAATTACTCTTTATCTCTCGACCTCTCTTTAGTATTCAAGGATGTAGTTACATGCCAAGACTACGTCAAAAGGCTATTATAAATTTTTACCACACTGCGTCAGAGACAGACAAAGCACCTCACACCCTTCACTGCAAATTATCGTGCAGCAATTTTAAAAGGGAAAAAAGGAAATATAAAGTGAGCTAATGATTAACAAAATTATTTCATTGTTTTGTTTTGGGTTTTTTTTCCCCCCTTGGCTCACCTTGGTGCTTAACATGGAAAACATAAAACTCTTACAATACAGTGGATGCACTGTCAAGCTTTCATTAGACAAAGGAAAAGCAAGTATAAGTCAAGAATCGTGTATGCACAAAACTAAAATAAGAAAAAATCCAGAGCTAATAATTTACCAGAAGACATGTGCACCTGTGTGACTTTTTTCAAATACTTGCTAAAGTTTTTGCTGACCAAGTGTGCAATTTCTTTTCCTTGCTGTTCTGCTTCACATTCATACTGTTAATATATGCTCACTCCCGCAGGGCACACAGTAAAGACTACTCTACTGTAAGGAATATAGATGTCTCAGGGCTTAACAGTCAACTACTGTGCTCAAAGGGCCAGAAAAAATTCCTATATCCTTCTGATTGTATGATTTTGTGAAAGACTATCAAAGTCCCGTAATATTAAACACAAGTATGTACGTCTGAAGTTAAAGATAACTTGTCATACAGTAAATTTGAACAAATTAGTCAGTATTGTGACTGCCTGACATGTCCTCACACAGTAATTAGTCTTGACATTTCAGCACTCTTGGCACTATAAGGCCACCTGAAGGCATGTATACTTCAATTCAGTTTTTGTTGTGTTGGATCGATTTATAAGAAAAAAAATCTATGTCAGAACACCACACCCTAAATATGTAAGACTTGTAGTTAGTTAAATATCAAAAACAGATTACTAAAGTATACTTTACATGACAAAATAGAGTAACTTATGATTGCAAAGATGAAATAATGCATCACAAGCGTACTGCAATTACAAGCATTTTTCTGCAGGTCAGCAGTGTGAAGGCTGAACTGCCTCAAAGCTACATTCTTTGTAATACCCTGCAGGGGGGCAACTCTCAGGCTAACAAAAAATAATTTGGCTTTAAATGAGGTCTATGAAAAACATACCCCTTTTCTCAATGGTTTATTACATTTAATACATATTACGCTAATGATTTGATATGCTGTTGATGCAGTTTTTCAAGCCTTTTGTAATACTGAATGATTTTGATATACTAAATCATGGCACCACCTCAAATTAAATTAAACGAAAACCAAAGTAGTGACAAGTCACTGCACTATGGGCATGTATAATTTTCATATTGCATGGTTTCTTGTTATTTTCTAGTGAAAAGAGCACAGTGTGTACCAGACTAAAGTGTCAAATATTTGCTATGAAAGTTTTCATTTGACTTTCCTTTGTTACTTGTCCTCTCTTTCTTATAGATAACCCGAACCTTCTTAGTCATGTTCCTGTTACTGTCCAAGTTCTAGACATGAACGACAACCCACCAGAGATAGCAACAGACGAAGATGTCATTGTGTGTGAGAGCTCAAGGTCCGGACAGGTAAGTGTCTTTAAAACTCATCTGGAAAATGCTCCAAACCATTTTCAGATTTTTCGCCACCTTTGTCCTCACAGACTCAAAGCTTCATAGACCTCAGAGACACCTCAAAAAGAAAGTGTGAAGAGCTTCCCATTAGCCACAGCAATTTCCCTGACTTTGCGCACTCTGTGCTGAACTATTGTTTCCATCAGCGTTTTGGGTTGTTCAGCGAGAACAGAGCTGTAACGGCTGTGAAGGCACTGGAGAGAGCTGCTTCATCATCCCTTATTCAAAATGAGTATCTCAGCAGCAAACCATGACAGCTCCAAATCGAAGCTCATTCCAATTTGCTCTCAGTCTTTGATTTGTTCAAATTAAGAAGTTTTTGAGATATAGAGCAATCAGCAACATGGAAATAGCTGAAAGGGTGGTTCTGTAAAGGATGATGGAGTAAAGACTGGAAAGACACATCTAATACATTTTTAATAGTTTAAAGCTGGTTGAAGAAAAGTTTGAATAAAAGTTGGTATTCAGTTTGAATTAAGGTTACATTGTAGCCCCAGGCTTGTTAGCTCAGGGGATGAAGTGAGAAGAATTATAATGTACTAAAGGAGACAGTAGAAAACTATTCAGCAGATATTGTATGTAAAGGAATAAAGTTACTCATTAATGGTTCAGAATTCAATTGCTTTTCAGTGTTCACACCACAGCAGTGGAAATATTTTTGAAAGCTGTCAAGGAATTTGATTTCAACAGATCACCTGCAGATGCAGATTCTTGTGTTTGACTTACTTTGTACAAGTTAATTATATAATTTTATATACCAGTAGTAGCAAGTTTACACTCATCATTCAAGGGGAAACACAGCTGGAGTTACCTTAAAAAAAACTGCTATAAAGGTTTTAACTGTATCCTGCAGGCTGCATTCAGCCACACTTCCCAATAAAACCACATTCTGAGAGAATCAGACAAGATATTATTTACTGAATGACAGGTATTAGCTCACAAAGAAAGACTGAAAGCTAGCTGTCTATAAAATAGAAAATAGTCTTCTTTTTTTTTCCTTTTTAAATTGAACCTTTTTTTGTTCAAGTTGCTGCTGACCATTTTAGAGCTTCCATGAGTGTGTGCACTCAGTCATCATGCTGACTGGAGCTGACCCCCCTGTAACGAAGGCAAGGCAAGGCAAATTTATTTGTATAGCACATTTTTATGTACAAGACAATTCAAAGTGCTTTACATAAAACATAAAAACATTACAGTAAGGTCCAGGTAATGAAGCAGAGGTTCGTTACCTGGACTGTAGAATAATTATTGTAATAAGTTTGTTTATGCACCTTTTGCACTTTAATTCACAGTTTGGCACAGCAATCACACACTGAATGTTTAATTGTTTATTTAAGGGTCACTGTTTCCAGCCGCTCACACAGGCCAGCCTGTTCACACCCCCAAAAATCCAGCAACTTCTTGCAGTAAAAAGCCAGATGTTAGAATGCTGGTATGTTTTTGAACTGAATAAAATAACCTTAAAATGACCAGCTGCTCAACAGAAAACTATGAAATAGAAAACTACATAGTGTACTGGGAAGAAGAAAGAGTCATCTGCTAATAAAGCAACAGATACCATTGTTGGATCAGGAAGGCCATAGAGATAAAGAAGTAAGCACTGAGGAAAATGAACAAGGATGATCTCACACCTCATCACACACCTGGGATGCCATCATCCACAGGATGCCAGACAGCAGGGGGGCATAATCGCCCTCTGCTGTCCGGCAAAAAAGAAAAAAAAGAAAAACCTAAGAAAGAACAGTCTATAAGACATTTCACAGCAACATCATATGACTCCCAGGAAGGCTACGGGAAGTAGTTCAAACAAATACCTTATCTTTTTCAACAGCCTTACTAAAAGGAATTTTTGTACAATCTAATGTATTTATTTCAATAAAACAAATCTATAAAAAGGCATACAGATAACTTGGTAGAAATGTACGAACATTTATTTTTCATTTTGAAAGACTGGATTCTAACCAGGTAGTCAAAAAAGCTTAAGTGGCTTTTGAAAAATTAGTTTGCAACATAGATTCCTAAACACACTGACAGATTTCAGGTGTAAAAACCATTTGTGTGTTGAGAATGGAAGAGATACCAATAGACAAGACCATTAGCTGCTCCTTTGTTCAAAAAGGAACAGGCTACTGCCAGAGCCCTACAACAATGTGCAGCCCGATTGATATTTGCCACAGAACACCAGGATTAGCAGATTGATTATTAGTACCCTCTGCTCTTCATGGATGAGAGCAGGTTCACATTGAGCACATGTGACAGACTTGAGAGAGTCTGGAGATGTTGTGAAGAATGTTCTGCTGCCTGCAACATCCTCCAGCATGACCGCTTTGGCAGAGGATCAGTGATGGTCTGGGGAAGCATATCCTTGGAGGGCCACACAGACCTCCATTTGCTAGCCAGTGGAACCCTGGGTTCCTTCTGATGCATGACAATGCTCGTCCTCATGTGGCTGGAGTGTGTCAGCAGTTCCTGCCTGACAACAGAATTGATGCTTTGGGCTGACCTGCCCATTCACCAGACCTGAATCCAACTGAGCACCTCTGGGACATCATCTCTGGTTTCATCCACCACCACCACCACCACATCACACCATAGACTTATCCAGGGGTTGACTGATACCCTGATGCAGGTCTGGAAGGAGATCCCTCTGGAGAAATTCCGTTTTCTCATCAGGAGCATGCCCAGAAGTTGTGGGGATGCCTACAGGCACGTGGAATATGCACTCTACTGAACCTCATTTTGAATTGTCTTTAAGAATTTCCACAGAAGTTGACTCAGTGTGTGATCTGATCTTTCCACTCCATGGGTTAATGATTTTGATTCCTTTTGATATTTTGTTCTCAACACATTACACTATGTAATAAATAAAGATGTTTATCAGGAACATTTTATTCATCAAGGTCTAAGATGTGTATTTAAGTGTTCCCTTTATTGTATTTAACTGTGTATGAGAGCTGCTTTAAAGTCGATACCTGCAAGTGATATAATATATTCAAGATCTAAACAAAATTTGAATGCAAAAAAAAAAAAAAAAGACCAGGTATTTCAAAGGTTGCAGAAACCTGAAGGCAGCAATAGGGTTAAGTTGACAAAATGTTGGTTCTGAATTAGATATGAAACCTGGAAATACTGGCATGGCCAATAAAATTTAATATGCACCTGGTAACTCTTCAGTGAGCGCCTCCTCTCTTTCCTTAAGGTAGAACTGTAGTGGAGATTTCCCATGAGCCAAGTGAAGGAATTCAGGTACAATGCAGAAGAAGCCTTCATCAAACTGCTACTGCACCTTTCCCATTGCTGGATAGATTCGATCCACTTCATCACAAAGCTGCAAATGATTAATAATGAGCTTTCTTTAGTTTTAGAATAATTGTAAATTTATGCTTAGCTAATCTGTGGTTCAATACAGCCAGAGAAAATTGCTAGAAATGGTGGACTTGCAGCTTACTACTTACACTAAAATCAATTTTGAAAATATGTGCTGCATAGCTGAAAAAGCTACATGTCAGATACAGGAAATACTCAAAAAATCAAGACAAAAGCACAAAAAAGTCCCTGCAAGAACATGTGACCTATTCTTAAACTAGAACCAAATAAATATGCATAGATGGGGTGGCTACGGGTTTAATAAGAGCTGCCATGGCTCATATGGGGTTAAGCCTGACTGAGTTGCAGATTTGCTAACAGCCAGTTTGCTGTTTTTTATTTATTTATTTATTTTTTTTTTTTTCTTCTTACAGAGGAATCCTGTTTCATCTATACTTTCAGGTTGCTGACTATAGGTTCTGTTAAAACCATGTTTAAAAACACATTAGCAAGAAATGTCCTTATCACAATAGGCTCACTGGAAAATCATATATATATATATTTTGATATAAAACAGCACTAATTAATAACTTTGATCATGTCAAGCAGCCAAACAATGAATAAAGTCCATATTTAAGTGTGTTGTCTCTACTTCAGTCTCGGACGTCAATGTTTCCCTTGTGTTTGCTGTGTTTGGTTTGTATACCTGTCATGAATTTAAAATATACATTTCTTTAAATGTTCATGCAGCCATTTTACAAATGGACGGATGAAGACCTGCAAGTTTCCAAACTGTCTGCTGCAACTACGCTATCATACGGAAAATGTATTTGTTAATTTAATATTTATTATATTATGATTCTATAATCAGATATATTATCTGTTTATCTATGTGAATTCATTTCTGAAAAATTTACAAACATCCACTGTTCAGATTATTTGAGCAGCACGGTTTTTCTCTTGAAAAAGAAAAACATTGTGACTTAACTTTGGTATCATCACAGCTACCCAGTCAACGATTGCATCCACATAAGTAGAATCAAGCACAAAAAAAAACACAAAAGCTCTAATACGCCACAGTTAAAGGCTGAGGCTCATGCAAAAACACTGGGAGCACAACAGCAGCCCTAAGGTCACACTGATAAAAAGTACTTTCCATGGTGAGAGAGACCATCAGGTTAGTGTTTTCCCCTGTCAGCAGTGGTGTTCTCTTCACTTTTACTGCTTCTTTACCAATTAAGCACAGCAGTCTGACAAAACTGGCAGTGAGGTTGCCCTGAGAGCACCCCCTGTCATTGTTAGATGCCAGTTTCCCCTTGGCTGAAGCCAAAAGCATCCCGAGCAGACACTTGCCTTCAGGCTCCATACACAGGTGAAGGAAAAATGTTCCAGGAACTTTGGGCTGTGGGTCAGAGGGAATGATACTCTGGCCAGTTATGACCAACAACTAATAAGAGAGTCTTTGGAAACTAAACCAGCTTTTTGTTAGGCATGCAATTAGTGATTGACTTCAATTAGAGAAAGGAATTAATTGTTCTCTGTGGAAAATAGAATTAACTTCTTTTTTTTTTCTTCTTTTTAAACAACAGGTGATCCAGACTGTCGCAGCGGTGGATAAGGATGACTTCGCCAATGGACAGCGGTTTTCTTTTGCTTTACCAAGCCAGATACCAGTTAATCCCAACTTCACCCTGAAGGACAATGAAGGTAATTAATGTAATCAGTTTGTTTGTTTGCATTTCTTATGAGTTTTGTGCTCAGCCTACCGAGGATGCCGCACTGCTCACATTTCCAACTTCCAATAAGCTGTGCTGACTTATTCATACCTTTGAGGTGCGATAATAATATGCTTTCCATCACGTTGGGGTATGGTAAGCGGCGCTGGGATCTGCTTTCACTCTGGTCTGCATGAAACAGAGGAGTCATAGAGCTTTGGCATGTTTGTGCATCGTGTTGTCAAATGGATTACCCACTCAGCTGCTCCCTCTCGCCGGCTCCTGTGTATTGTGCCTGCCCATGGCTAGCAGCAGGTGTTACCATGGCAACCATTTCAGTGTCAGGTGAATACCTAGCCCTAGGGTGGTCTGTAATCACAGGGCTTTCATAAGGTCTCAGCCAGACGATCTCACGGTTGCCCGCTGAGAAGGAGAGTTCACAGCACTCCGGATGCATCGGCGAGCCAGAGAACAGCATAAAAACAGAAAGGAAGGTCTCAAAGAAAGAGATAGAGAAATAAATATATAAATAAATAACGTTAATGTGATTATAGAAGATAGAAGTCTTTTTAGCACTTTGTCAAATTACTTGAATGGTTCCCAGTATAAGTTTTCCTGTCCCTACTTCTATGAAACTGAGGTGCAGAGAAGAAGTTTTGATGCTGTTTTAATGCAACACAGAGAGACATCATCCTCTGTCTCACAACCTCTTCCACACATCTTCCTCCAAATAGAGGTAAACGAATCAAACTACAGCAAGGACCGACTGAAACGCTCCTCCAAAGAATCCAGTTCCCAGTAGGAGGAAAGAATCCAGAGAAGGTTTGAAGTTGGTAACTGAACCTGCAAGTATTGGAATAAATAAGGGATTTTTTAAAAAATGTATTTATTTTTTTCAGATTTAGATTTTTTAAATGTGTTATTATTGTTATTATTATTATTATTAGGTTAATTTGTTATTTTTTACTTTTAACTTTTTTTTATTGTGATCCTCCACGCTGGGGGCTATGCCTGCTAAGTTTACAGGGCTGCTGCCGCGGTTAGTGCCCTTTTTCTGACTGGTTGGTGGGTTCTTGCACTGCATCCTCATGGTTGTAGTGTAGGACCTGGCCAGCCATGATTTGTGTGGATCCTGTTTGTGACGGTTTCTGTGGGCATCGGAAGGGTGGGGGGGTTCCCGGTGTGGATGAATCCCCAAGATATTGCTTCCTCAGAGCAGCATCAAGCCTAATATTGGGGATTGGAGTTTGTCTGTGAAAAAAGCATTGATGGGTGGGTGGGGAGGCTTTTGTGTGCTTTATCTATATCAGGGTGAGAAAGATAATATTTAGGTGTGTTTTTATTTTGGTTAGGTTATATACTTGGATATGTGAAGGCCTATCTTTAACTTTTGATTTGATGTTAAATTTTTTTAATTTGATATTTCGTTATTGCTGTTGTTATGTATGAAAAGTGTTATATAAATAAAATTTGACAGAATAATTGATGATAGCGTACTAGTAGCAAGGATTAAATGCTACCCTTATTTCATCATTCTATGTTCATTTTACTTTAATTTTAACCCATCATACCTATTTTCATGTGTTAAATATTCCAAAACAATTTCACTGTTAAAGAAAGAAGAATAATATTAAAATATTCAGAGCTTAGTGTAAAGCCTCCAGCTGCAATTACACTCTTCTTTTCCTAACCATTCAAGGACCAGCATTTTGGTTTTTCATTGTGGCTATATTTGTTAATTCTAGGTTTAACAAAAAAAAAAAAAAAAAAAAAAAAAAAAACAATACCATATATAACATCTTGTGCCAATTTGCCATATGCTGTATTAAAGAATGATGCTTAGAAAAAGTGTTGCAGTGATTCTGTAGTTTATGATGAATGCCGGGTAATGAGGCATTTTAAATGGCTGTCAACCTTCCCTGGTCATTGTAACAAACACTGAGAGAATGTAGTGCGGTTAAGAGACAAAAACTGCAACAGCGATACTTAATTTTAATATATTGTCCAAATATTTTAAAAGCATCATCCTTGCAGTGTTTTTGTTGGGGTGTTTGGATTAAAGAAATTAAATCCCTCCTCAGATCACTGTCTTTGGAAAATATATTCTTGGATGTTGGAACTAGGGCATACTTTTAGAGCCAATTCTTACATGCAAGTGTCTGATTACTTCTGTTTCATATAATTATATTTTCCCTTTTGGGATTAATAAAGAGTCTGTTTTCATTGCACTATTAAGTACCCAGGAGAACAGGCTGGACAAGATCTGCTAAGAGTGTAGAATGTGAATCAAATGATTAAAAACTTAATTTCAAGTCAAAATACCCACCATGTAAAATTATTTCCCAGTCTTGCAAAATTATTATCCAAAAACTGCAAAGTGAAGTGCAAGTTTCAATTTATGCTTTAGCTCCTTTTGTCCCAGATCACATCCCATATGGGGAGATTTACTCTTTTATTTGTAACATAAAGGCATTTTCTGCAGAAATTATGCTAAAAATCCTGTCAGGATACAACTATTAAATCATGAACTCTCCCAGTTTATGTTTGCAGCTTAATTTCTTTAACTTGATGAGGCCATGTTTAGAGTTAGTGAAACCTCATATTTGCTTATTTGAACAAATAAGAGGCTGTTGCCCAGAAAAGCCTCCAGCTTGTTATGTTGACCAGAGAGTAGCTTCACTGGAGCAGTTAAATTCCTCGTTCAAGATTACTCACACACTAGCCTTGCTGAGAAATAAGTGTTTTTTTTTTTTTTTTTTAGATTCTTTAAGATTCACTTTTCAAGCTCTCTAATTATATACCCCTAACCCTTCAGGCTTCCTAATTATATGCAGCTTTTCAATAAGGAGAAGTGTCATTCATGTGCAAAAAAACTATTGGAAAAATAACTTAATTAGCTTTTTAGATTGCTCTCTGCTACCTGACCTGTTCTTCTATGTAATTTGCTTACTCATTTATTCTATAATTTATGAATCACTAAGATAAATGAATGTAAACGATCATATATCTAAATTCTACTCACTGTTCTTTTCTACACAAACCTTTCTTTGAAAAGTAAAGCTGCTGCAAACAGATTTCATGTGGCTTCATTTTTGCATTTCCACTTGAATTTAATAAAAAAAGAAGGGGGTTAAGAAAACACATCTTTTTGCTTCCACTAGTTTTGAAGTTATTTGCTGTGTTCACAGTATCGGGATAAAATGACAAGCGTGATGCACCCTACTGTTGACTCGTGTGTCTGATAATTAAAGTAAGCTCTTCACACTCAAAGCAGCTTCTTTCATTGCTGTTGTTGCAGACTAACAGTCGGTAGCTGGTCTGTGCCAAGGCCTAATACCTCCCTCTGTTATTGTGCAACTGCTGAAAATCCCTCTCAGTCACTCAGACCCCTAACTCTCTCATGACCTCCTTTCCATCTCAGTTACAGTTTGCTCACAAAAGGATCTTCCTGAAACTTGAATATTTGTGGCTCTGTGCACAATTTTTCACATAAGGCAGAAAGGGTTTCATTCAACCATCTCTGTAGCTGAATAACCAATTTTATCTGAAACTGATTCTTCTCTCTTCTGATAATTACAAAATCCTGACTTTTAAAAGAACCCATTACCTAAATAGTTTTTTTGTTTTGTTTTGTTTTTTCAGGGAGACGTTTTCAGTGCTTGATCGAACTCGATCGGACTTATTCAAAGCCATTATCTTGTTACTATTGGTGCTATTCCTCTATAGAGACTCGTAACTGCAGTAGCTCTCTTTCACAAATTCAGAAACAAAGCAGTTAAAAGTCATTTTTAGCTTAAATGAAAATTAAAGTCTTTGTTTGTGACAATGAAACTGGGCTGCTATAAATTCTGAATTGTCATCTGAATGTCGATTTAGGTAAAGTGCTGGATGTGCAACAATAACTACAGGTCAAACTCCCACAACGTTTTAATGGCACCATTAAAGCTGAAAAACAAGGGAGATATTCTGCTCACTTGCTCTGGGAAAGCACTTTGTGTTAAACCCATTCTGTTAAAGTCCCTTTACATATATTCAACTCAACCATGCCTACTTTCCAATGACTGAAAATTGAATGCCTCTTTGATCCCGTTATCTGTCACATTTGATGACATTTTCCCCTAAAAAGGCAATTAAACTGAGGATATGATCTCTAAATAAACCACATACTTAAGTAGTTCAATTGATTTCTGAAGGCATTTTCTTCCCATGTGCATGCAGAGGACCCTACAATATTACAGTTAATCAGCTGTGTTGAGAAGATTGCTGTCAAGCCATACATAGGACGCTTAATTAACTTTTATGTCATCCGGACTTCTTTTGCAATGGATGTTGAACTTCAACACTTATTATCAGATGAATATGCATAAGGGTTGAGCAGCTTGTCGCTTCCTGGTTTTGCCAAAACATATATAAAAATAGCTAAAAATGGTCAACATTTTACAGATTGGAAGACAAATCAAATTATCAAAGTGTTCAAAGATATAAATAAATATTAAATATTTATTTTCTTAAGCTAAAAGTAATAACTTTCTGGTATAAATAAATCAATATTGCAATACAGAAGCATTGTGTGTGTTGGAGAGCCTCAGCAGACACAGCAGAAATGTAACTCAATTTGTTGCTGCCAGAAAGAACAACCCAATATGGCGCTGCATTTACTAGCCTTTTGGTTTTTACTGCAAAAGGATACAACAGGAAATTAGCTCAATACAACAGAAAAAACCCTATAATACAACATAAGGATGTCATGAATAAGCTAAAACCAGTTGGCAAAACAGTGATGCCTTATCACTGCATCATCACTGTTCCATTAAGTCCTACTGAGTCAGACTAATCTTTAATGAATGTAGAAGCTTCTTTTTAAAGGCATTCTAACATGCCTTTTAATGGCTTGCTATTCTGAATGCAAGGCCAATAATTTATATATAAAATGTTATTCAAATTGGAAACATACTGAGCCATTTCTCATTTTTTAAGGCTGCATTTTTGCAGCAGTGTTTACAGTAATGTTGAAAAAAATACACACATTTTAAGATTTTCTGTGTCAGGATATCATATCAATTGATCTTTTTGTCAGTCATGAAATACAGAAAATGGTCTTTGCCACCATGCTGCAGCCCAGTTTCAGGGTGTTGGTAATGTTCTTATAGCCATTTCTATATTTATGTAGAGAAACAATTGTTTGTTTTAAGATCTTCAGAGAGTTCTTTGCCATGAGTTGCCATTTTGAACTCCCAGTGACCAGTATGAGAGTCTAATAGCAAAACCACCAAATTTAATACACCTACTCACCATTCACACCTGAAAACTTGTAACACTAACGAGTCACATGACACCAGGGAGGGAAAATGGCTAATTGGGCTCAATTTAGACATTTCCACTTAGACGTTAAGGGCTGTGTGTTATTTTGAGGGGAGAGTAACTATTACACTATTATACAAGCTGTACACTAATTACTTCACATTGTATCAAAGGGTCATTTCTTTGGTGTTGTCTCATGAAAATATCTAAGTAAACATTTGCAGAAATGTTAGGCGTGTATTCACTTTAGTGAGATATTGTAGTTTTTCTTAATTTAATTTTGCTCCGACAAGTAAATAGTTATAGCCAGACAAGTAAATATCCCCAGATTAAAATTCATAATCAGATAAATTACACAAAAAACAGAGAGGCCCTCATTGTGGCAGACAAATAGATGAGTAAGAGAGAGCAAGAGAAAATTCAAAATTTCAAATACATGTAACAATCAACCTAAACAGAAATGTTATATTGTAGGCAAAATATGGAAAAGGGAGGGATCATACACAACATAAAAACCACAGAAGAAGAATGTCAACAGTTAAGTAAATACACTAAGTATCTTTGCAAATCTATGAATTTCCTTTTGTTTCTTTGACATCTGAAAATATTTCATTTATTGCTGTATCTAAGAACAGGAACAACCATAGCACTGATATAAATACCTGCAACCCCTAAACCACATGCAGTAAAAAGTACATTTCCTCCCCCAGTTGCAGTTACAACATGAACATTATATGCACCAAATATAAATCGTGACCTGATATATTTTCATTCCCAAAATAGTGGCACCACAACACTTTCTGTTAAGTTCCAAGTGCCAACTGGAGAGAAGCTGATTCCCATCAGCGGCACCTACACACACCCACCAAAGTTCACAAGGAAAGCAGTTAAGAGCATGTGTAGGCAAGTGTGAAGTCTGTAGAGACATGGTTGCGACGCATGTGTCTGTTGTTGATTTATTTTTGTTTGAATTATTTCTTTATCACAGTGTTTATTTTCTACAAAAAGTGAGCTGTAAGGCAAAAATATTTGCATTTTGCGTATAGTAAATGCCTTGAATATGATTGATATAATGCAGTCATGCATTTGTAATTGCTGGAACTTGTATGGACACTAACTGTGACCAGCATCAACTGTTAAGCGAGATACCATACAGTATCTTATTTATTTTTTTGTTTTGTTTTTTTTTTTTTTATTGTGTGTAATGAGATCTTATTAAATCTCAAATCGTGAGATGGAGAAGCGGGAAAGCATAAGTGATACAAAGGTTGTGCAAGCAGTAGTTCTCATCATGCTTTTGGAAAAGTGAAAAACACTGCTATTTGCCAGTACTACCTGAATACTATGCCTGGAGGATTTCACATACTAATACATGAATTCTTAAGTGATACAAAACCAAACACCATAATCATTTAAAGGTGACAACATTTCCTTATAGACATATTTTCCTTCATTTCTTGAGTGGTCTCCTGCTCTGTTCTGGAGATAATGTCACGCAGTGGCAGCTGTCAGAGTTCAAATATGACTGTGAAAGCTTGCACTCTAACCCCTTGTACATGGATGTGCTGTGGCTACAGATGGCTATCTCACTGTGGTGTTAATCAACAAACACACTGATTGCCTCCACCCACCTGTGACAAAATGCAGGTCAATAATAAATTACCATGAGATAATTAATGTGAGCCTTCTCGTGTGGTCTGTACACACCCGTGTTTCTATGGTTCTTTTATTCAGTGTGTGATGGTGAGCATCATGTATACAGTTTGTTTCTCTTTAGCTCAGCCTCTAACTTCATCCTCACGACTATGTCTTTTGCTGAGATATACACACACAAACACCCCACCACCCACTCACACACAAGTGTAACCCTCTTCTTTTTCTTTTTCTTCTCATCTTCCAATCCCCATCTCTCTTTCTTGCAATTTGCATCTTGCACACTCGACTCTCTCAAACCCCCAACCCATATGCTCGTTGATATGGTGATATGTCTAGTCTGACTTAATAAAGCTTGAAGTACGTGTTGTCATTCCAACTGTCGATCATTATAATTATTCATAGCTGGAGCAGAGATTGGAGTGGGAGCGAAGGTCTCACAGCAGCAGCTCAATAGTACAGCACGGTGGAGGTGTTTCACTGGGCGGAAAGAAAAGGTTGCCCTGTGCACGATTCAGCATTTTCAGGTCTTAAATAGCATAAACATACGTCAATGTGCAATGGGTTATCTGTAACTTTTTTTCTTTTGGTTAGTTCATTGTAAGTTTCAAAATTACTCATCCAGGTACCAGACTTACCCAACAACACAGTAACTAACTTCAGCTGTCTGTCACTATACAGCTATTTCAGTCTGCCAGTTTTACAAATCAGGACAAAAAAAAGTTTTAAATATCATCAGGTCTTTACACTTGATGGATAAGGCCTCTGGTGGAGAAGAGCACAATATATAACAGCACCACTTTTTATTTAACAACAGTTAAACCAAATTACAGAAACAGTTTCTGAACAACTAAACATCCAATGATTCAACAGTTTGTAGGACCACCTTTAGCTGAAATATTTCTAACTAATAATTTTATGGATGCTCTAAGTTGGCCCTACATTTCACTCTAAATTACTCTTGTATATGGCAGTATTCATGGACAACTCAATGAGTACAAGGTGTCCAGGCACTGTGGCTGCAAAGCAAATCCAAATCATTAGCTCTCCACCACCAGCATGCTTGACATTTGGTGTAAGGTCTCTGCTTTAGGTCTGTACATATACAATTTTTTTATTTTTTTGTTCAATACCGATTCTGATACCTGGGCTTTAGGTATCTGACAAGTACCGATCTGATCCTTGAGTTATTTTATTGAGAGGTCTATTAAATTATTCATTTAAATAAATTTATCTATTATAGATTTTGATGCACAATATTGTTGTATCATTCAATGAACCGCCAATGGTTAAACTATAAAACATGAATTATATATTTATATGTATTATTTTATTTTATTTTATTAACACATGAAAACAATTATTGCCACAGTTTTTTTTTTTTTTGTTTGTTTTTTTTTTTTAATTATTGAGAAAACAATTTGAAAGAATTTCTTTTAAACTAATCTTGAACATTTTCCACAATGGAGTATTAATTACTGACAAAAGTAACAGCGTTACTACCCAACACTGGTGAATATACTGCACTCATGCTTTTTTCTTAACATTATCAACAAACAGATTTCACAGTAAGGCTCAAAACTGCCTGGTATGTCTGCACAGGATGGTTACATAATTTATTAACAAAAAGCATAAAACATGGTCAAGCCAGTATCAGTGTGGGTTGTGAACAGATGCATAAAAATGTAGATATTGCACAAAACAACAAAACATGCTGAGCCTTCAGTACAGAGGTAATCTCCCAGCTCCACCTGGGAGACATAATGTCTGCAGGCAGGTGAAGGTCTTAAATAGGCAGAGCACACTGGGCCCAGGTATAACCCGTGCTGCTAATCAACCTGCTCAGCACCTGCAAAACAAACTCTGAAAGAACAAGTGGTGGTGGTGCAGTCACACAGACCATGGAGGAAATCACTGCAGCACAGTTGCTAAGTTTTGGAGATAGTAAACAACTTGACTATAAATACTACCAGATGGCCAATAGTCCCTCAGTTGGGAATATTGCCTGTGTTATTATCCAGTGGATCTTAAGATTGGTTCAGACAAATCCATTTTTTCTTCTGATTTCAAAGAGTCTGAAGTAATTCATTATCTGCATGGCTTATATTTGTAGGGCTACTCAATAATATAATCAGTGTATAGGCCCACAATCCACTGATGCCAAATAAGCTAGGCTGAAGTAAACAAGGCTGCTTCAGCTGACTACTATCTGAGGACACAGACTGCTGTGTGTGTTATAAATATACTATCATTATGTCCATAATGGTTAGAATATATTTATTTAAAAAGTTTTACAGCATTGTCTTATTGGCAATATGTGCATAGACTGGATTTTTCTGTTATGATTGTTTCTTTTTTTTTGTTTGTTTTTTCCTTCGCCTTCTTTTTTACATAATGCATTCAGTTTAAAAGAAAAATGTCTCATTGTAGGGATAAAACAAACAAAAGTCACATAATCTAATTTTCAGTCCACATTTGTGTGTTTGTGCGAGTCTGTTCATTTGCTTCATCTTATTTGCTCAATCTTGTCATAAATGCTCTCTCTAGAGATTCCTTCGTTTGCTTTTTTACACACACAAATTCAACTTTTTTTTATTTTTATTATCTACATGACATATTCTGTTACCAGAAGTGCTTCTTCAGAGAGCAAGGTGAACTGTTCCTTTGCAGCACATTAAAAAAGAAATGATCATTTTTTAAAAAATAATTAGCCTCAGCTAGCAGGGAAGCTGCAGACAGTAAAAATCTCAAATGGAAATACCTGCTCAAGCAAACAAAAGTCAAACTGATAATGGAAAGCTGATTTTTCTTTTCTTCTGTATAGCAAACTTTTGTTAAAAATATGCAGGTAATTGCATTCTTCATAGATACTGTGAAAAAAGAGGACACCATCATTTAGTCCTTAGAGAGAAGGGTGTCTAATTTTGTATAACAGTTGCTTCTCTTTTTTTTTCATATTTAACAGACAGCACAGCCAGCATCATTGCCAGGCGGCGGCGTTTCAACCACTTGACCCAGGAGCTATACGAGCTGCCCATAGTGGTCTGGGATGGTGGGGAGCCATCACTGAGTGGGACCAGCACCTTGACCCTGCGGGTGTGCCCATGTCAGCGCCATGGCAGGATCCGGATATGCCAAGGCGAGGCGTTTCTCTCCTCTGCGGGTCTCAGCACGGGGGCTCTGATCGCCATCCTGCTGTGCATTGTTATCCTGCTGGGTAAGCTGGGGCGGCCGCTGGGGGAACAAATATCCAGAAGAGATGGACCATAGAGAGGCAGGGGAGAGGGGAAGGGGCTGAAAGGGTATGACAAGGACAAAGAAGGAGAAGAGGATGAATAGACATGGGAGGACACAGGTAGAATTTTGAATGTGAAAGTTTGGTAGGGGTGGAAGACAAAAAGAATATGAAGGACTTTAGAAAATGAGAACGCTATGATAGAAAGCTGAATTAAAAAGGTGACTGGAAAGGAGAACGTTGGGACAATGAAGGAGAATACAATATCAGCATGATTCAGAAAATAAGTGCAAACAACTGGAAGAATACAAAGAATAACCTACAATAGTGGAAGATGGGAATTTTTTTAAGATTTAGTTACTTTAAATAAGAAAATCTGATCTAAATAGGACCCAAACCTCATTTGTTGACAATTGAAAATCCAATCAACTTCCTAATTGCACATCCTGAGCCCAATTATTAGGCTGATGGGTATTCCTAGCTCATCATTACTTCTGGGCATTCTTATTGAATTTATTCATTTTCAGCTGATATGCATTTCTGTAATGAGGTGAAAAGGATCAATATTTTATACTTCGTTGTATCATTAAGCATAGTAAAATTGAAAGTCAAAAAATTGGAACGTGCATGTTTTACTCATGAAATCACAAAAAAGCCATAAAATATGTGGTTTTATATATTCAACAAGTTCACAAGAATTTGGTTAGTTTCAATCTTTTCTTTTAACTGTAAAAAAAAAGCTGAGAAGAATTTTACACGATCAAAGATTCTTCAGGTACATGAAAAAAACTGCAGCCCTCCAGAAGTGTAAGATATTAAGTGCACAGAGACATGGTGATTGTTTCATTTGTCAAATTTGTGCTAGCTGTTCTCCTCTCTCCTCTATCTTACTGATTTAACCAAAAAATCAATCTTGGCAAAACATTGTGAAGGATATCTTGATCCCTAAAATGCATCCAGAGATGAGGACTGAGGAGAGAGGAGGCAAGGGTATAGATGTATCCTTTGGAGTGGTCATGTCAGCAGTTGTGAATTCTACTAGGTGAATGTTATACTGTTATAACTGACAAGTTGAAGCATCTGTACTGAGCAAAAGAATAAGTGTGTATGGACAGATGACGATGTGTGATTGTTGGTGGACCATATGGATGTCACCATGGCCAAAAGGAAGAGCTTCTATTCATGCTTCAGTTGGGAAAGGAGGGACGATATTTTGGGTTAGACTTCTTCAGGTTAAAAGTAAAGAATAAACTCCCATTTAACTCATATTCTAATTAACATCCTTGCTGCTAGTTTCTGGAAGATATCTTGTGTAAGTAGTGGTATAGGAGAAAGATTACAACATTTAAGATAATGGGGATCTTTGTCAACAACAGCACATTCCCCACATGCTTTGGTTAGGCAACAGAGCCTCAGAAGGTAACATTAATTATCCTGAAGATGACCTTAATCCTGATGATGAATCCTGATGAATCCTGATGATGATTTTATTCATTTTAACAAATCTGTGGACTCTCCTCAAATATTATAACTTAGAGTGAACGAAGATTATATGACCCATAGGATAACATTTGAATAGTCATTGCTGCTTCAGGAAAAGCTGGTCAAGAGCAGATTATGAAACTTTAATTATATAGAATGGTGTTTTATTTAAAGAAAACATGGCAACTTAACTACATCCAGTAAAAGGGTCAGATTCTTCAGTTAGCATTTTGTGTTTCGGATTTGTTACACATACAACAAAATAAATAAATAAATAACTAAAACTAAATTGCAATGTGTAGTTGTGAAGTGAAATGAACAAATGGATGGATATAATCATGGATGGAAGCTGAACTGTTCAAAACAGAGTCTGTGTGTTTAATGGGGTGATCTACGAAACACTGAGAGAAGTGTTGCGTAAACAGGAAAATAGCAACTCAGAAAAACAATGATACAGAAACCTCAGGAATCAGACAACTGCATTTGGAGATATATATCTAAAATATTACTTTATTAAGGTTTTTTTTTTAATTAAGAACATGAATGAAAAGGGTACAAAACTTAAATATATTGTCATCACAGCCTTCCCATACTCACCCCACATTAATCAGGTAGAACAACTACATAAACAGGCTTCAAATTACAGAGGGAGCTAAGGGGAGCTCAGCTCCTCTGTAAAGGCAGATGAGCTCCCATGAAAACACTCATCTGAGATACTAAGGGGGACTCTAAAAATAGTCCACTTTCAGGTTAGATTTAATTATGTATTCCATGAGGTTGTTGTTGTCTCTTAAATTAAAAGAGAAACATTCATTTGTCAGTGTTGTGTGTTTATTCATTTAATACATTTTCAGAACGATGCAGGTGACCCTTTTCATTTCTTTCAGTACTGTGGACGGCAGTGTTGTTTGTTTGTTGTGTGCTGTGAGCCATGCAATCAGCACCCACTTCATTTTTCTCCTTTTCGTAGTTAAAAAAAAAAAAAGCTTTCCAGCCCTGTATGAGATGTCTCTAATTGAATCAGCTGCATATAGTACGTAGTAGCAGAATGTTTTTGGCAGTAACCCTGTTTTTGACCATGCTGCTGTGCACCAATATGTATGTGTGTGCAAGTGACCTGCAAAGTCACCATGCATGCATGAAACTAAGGCTCCCCCAAAAGCCTCTGTGTAATTTGACAGTTACCTCTCATTTTGACTTCACGTGTAAAGGATAAGTCATCCACCATGAATACAAAAGACCATCAGAACTACTGTGAAAACAGAGAGGAACCTTTTCAAAATTACCAGCCAGTCACAGAAGCCGGAAAACATGTCTTCAATGACAGTGCATCCCCTGTTACTATGGCAACACATCTTTGCAGTGACAGCTAATAATGTCATATACACTTTCAAATAAGACCCTGTTGCTTTGCATTCACTGGTTAGATAAAAGATATGTAAGCGACTTCAAAAGTGACACAAATTGAATGTGAATGATCAAATAGAACTCATTAAATTTAAAAGTGTAAACAATCACCTGTCCGCTGTGAGCGGGACTACAGTTTCTTTCTCTGCAAACGTATCAGTATTATGGCTCGATTACATAAAAACTGTCAAATAACAATGTTGCCCCTCTCCCCTTCCTTCATTACTGACTATCTTTAGACAACAACATGTGAAGGCTATACATATTCATAACAGCTGCCCTCCTCATCTGTGAAGAAAGTCTGTAGCTGAGGCGAACAAAAGGCCATCACCACTGTTTGGAGAAAACAGTCAAGTTTTAGAGGTTTTGAATCACTAAACATCAGTACAGTGCAGAAAGAAAAACAGAAACATGAGCCAGAGGAACTTACAGCCTCAGCCGTATATATACGGAGAGGTCGACTCATGTGTGTTACAGTTTCTATTCACGCTTTTCAGTTACAAATTTAGCATCTCACGCATCTTGTAGCTCAGCTACTAGATTTCAGTGAGTCCCCAACATAAGAATTATAAAGATTTTAGTCCATTTAAATCCATTTAGCACCTTCTTATTTGATTTGCCTGTAATGTTTTAGCACCAAAGTTATGACCGACCATCACTTATGTGCCACAGCATAGCAGAATGTGGTAAAATAGTGGTCTAATATGAATGAAGGAAGGATTTCCTCTTGTGTACCAACATCATAAACCTTTGTGAAAAGTTTGGAAAAATAATATTTTTGCATGACTCAACAGGCTGGTTTGTATAAGCTAATGAGAAAAGAAAGACTATTCTCAGTATCATTTTTTCTCAAGGATGTGAACACACTGATAATGCCTCATTTATAACAGATTCAGGTTAAATTGAATTCTGATTACAAAAGCATGCTGTGCTCATTAATGCCTTGCTGTGGCATGTGTGTTTTAAGATGCTGATCACATGCAAATGCTAGCATAGATGTCTGTTACAGAGTACAGACATTGTGGTCCTTCAAGGAACATTTAACTTCTATTGACATTACATTAGTTTAATCAGTGATTGTATGATTAAGCTAATTTGTCAAAGTATGTTCTTACTTTCTTACTTAAAAAAATTATTCATTTCACACACAAATGCACTAAACAGTTTTTATTTAGCTAAAGGCAAAAAACAGCAAATTAGCCTTAATATAAACAACAAATAAGGCAAAAAGTATCTTAATAGAAGTTTAAACAAATAAAAAGACTAAAAAGAAAATAGACTTGCTAAAATAATAATGATAATAAAAAAAAGGCTAGCAAACAAGTTATTATATGTTTGCTTTTTATTATTCAACATGCAATGATATGTCCTGGTGGCCTTGAACGTATGTTTGTTGGTTGACAAACACGTGTCACGGCACAAAGATTCATACTTCAAATTCTTGCTTGTCTCTGTGATTTGTTCATGCCTGATTGTTTTCTGTTTGTCTGATTAATGTCCATGCTTTACCTCTGTGTCCTCTAATAAGCCACCTTAATTGAGTCGCAGCAGACCAGAGAGGGATGAACACTGTGTGGCTGACTCAGTGGATAATGGCTTGCACATGACTTAGATAATATTAATACAGAGTTTCAATTACTAATGCTAATTTTGTTTAGAAGAAAATGGGGAGTATTACTATACTAATCGGTTTAGGTAAAGAAATGTTAATAAAAACACAATTCATTGTAAATTTATGTCTTCAGTTCTCTCATAATTCACATGAAGTCATCCAAGTTTGTCCACAGAACAAAAAAGCATTTGTTATACATTTCTTGTGAGATGAACTGTTTGTAATTATACAAACATATTATTTTATATGATATTCCTTAACATATTTTTTTCTCGTTTCAGTAACTGAAATGCAAAACACAACTGAATTTAAATTCTTTGGATTTAATTCTGTTAATTTGTTCTCTGGAAAAATGTGAACCTGAAGACTGTCAGCTAATCTGAATTAGACTTATTTTACATAATAGTCAAGTCCTGTTGCTTTCCACTGTAATATAACATAACCAGAGTATGGATGCAACATAAATTTGACTCATGCAATGGCCTCGATATGTCTGTAAACTTACATACAGATTCCTGATGACATAAGTGGCAAACTGAGGAACTGAAGAATAATTAGACTTTAGCAAGTATTGGCAAGGCATTTGAAATGACCTGAATGGACCACTGAGGGAGCATCCGTACTGACTGTAATACAAAATGATATGTGAAGTGGATAATAAAACCCTGCAAGCAGATCATGAACTGTGGAAAGTGTTGTCTGGTGTATGAAATGCCAGCAAGTAATAAAAATTCATTATTACCTTGTAGACACAAATGGGTATTTTAATAACCACAGATTTCTCTGTGCATTTGCACCTATTGACAACATACAAACACAGTTTATTTGCTAAACTCAAACAATCTGGAAAATGCCGTCCAAGATGAGGCTTTTCACCAACACTGAGTAACAATAAATGCCATAGAAAGCCAGAGTTTTAGCTTTCAACCTCAGACTATGCTGCTTTTCCCCTGGTTTAACACCAAATAAGTGGTGCTTAAATAATAATGAATTGGTACTAAGTTGTCCAAAGTGTACCAAGAAAATATCCACTAGTATAACACCATTATACCACCAACAGCCTGAAGCATTGCTTCATGGCAGGATGGGGCCATGCTTCAATGTTGTTTTCAACAATTTCGGAGCCTACCATCTGAATGTTGCAGCTGAAATGGAAACTTATCAGACATTTTTCCATCCTTTATTTTCCAGTTTTGCTGAGTCTTTGTGAACTGTAGCCTCAGTTTCCTGTTCTTAGCTGCCACGAGTGGCACCCGGTGTTGTGTTGGCTTGTTGTGTGTTCAGTGATGGTATTCTGCATACCTTTATCAACAAGGCATTTTAGTCTAGACAGCTGCTGGATATTTTTCTCGTTTTTTTAGATCAATTTTCTATAAAAGAAAACCCTAGAGATGGTTGAAATTCCCAGTAGATTTGCAGTTTGTATAATACTCAGACCAGCCCGTCTGGCACTAACTACTATGCCATGTGTAAAGGCACTTAAATTCCCTTTCTTCCCCATTCTGATCCTCGGTTTGAACGTCAGTAGGTCATTTGACTGTGTCTACAAGCCTAAAACAACTGAGTTTCTGACATGTCATTGGTTTATTGGCTAACTTTGTAATCAAGCAGTTGAACAGGTGAATTAAATAAATTGGCCTGTTGGTGCACCAGTGACTAATATAATTTGGAGCATCCCTATCAGAGTGAATGACCCAAATCACCTCACAAACTTTATTATTATTTATTTTCTTGTTTCTATAAAGTACAGTGATCCCTCGCTATGACACGGTTAACCTTTCTTTGTCCTAATTTTTTTATGTGTAATTTTACATGTTTTTTTTTTGTTTTTTTTCATTGTGTTCTGCATCCTTTGGTTTCATTCTATAATACTGGACCTTTTTTTTCTACAAAGGTTAGAACTTTGAGGGTGTTTAAACAAGAGAGAAAAGTGTGAAAATGTTAATGCCTGTCTGAGAAAAGTGTCTAAAGTGTGTAGTGAGGGGTTTTACAGCCTTATAACATTTATAATAATTGTAAAAATTCTACTTCATGGATTTCACTATTGCGGGTTATTTTTAGAACGCAACTCCCGCGATTAACGAGAGAACACTGTATAGGCATATTGAGTGTTCTTCATAAACAGAAACACTGCAGATTACATTATATTTCTTAGAAAAACAATCTTTGTGTAATGAATTTTCATAAAGTCAACCTACTTGTTTTCAAGTTTCTTTAGCTGAATTTGAATTAATATTCAAGTCCAACTCATTGAGTTTTTGTAGCCATGTAAGTAATTATTCAAAATTTTAAATGTCATGCCCTGCAGTTACAAGGTAAAGAAAAAAACAATAAACAAATACAAATATAGATAATTTATTAGGCTTTAAGTATAACTGCATGCTTTAAGATGCCCTTACTGCTTCTACTGAGATTATAAACTGGGCTGGTGATGATCAAAAAAAATGTTACTGTAGAAGGCCAGCTTAATCTAATCCAAAACAGTTTAGTTTGAGAATACTATGCACAAAAGTGTTCATACTTCATTTTCATACATGAGCTGCAACATTGATAATGCAGATCTGGTTTGTCAGCAAAACAACTTGCTGGATGAAGTCTAGTTGAACCAACTTTCTCTGCTTCCAATTATGCATTTTTGCCTGATTCCTCAGATTTGACACCTCTACTGACACCCATTGAAATGGTTGTGACGGTTTTAACAAAAGAGAGAACATCTGTTTTTTTTTCCTTTGGGCTTCCTCGCAGATCAATCTGACTATAAGTACAACCAGAAAAGAGGAATTTTATGGTTCAGATTCTTAAGTCTGACGAAACCCTAAAGCACTTTTTTGGCCCACTTAGTTATTCACTTTTACCATACTGCAAGTAAACTGGGGGAATAAAGTCTTCAGTTAATGTTTGACTTAACTCAAGCTTGATTTTAATGCATTTGAGTCTAAGTCTGCTTTGATCTTCTCTTTGAAATGGCTTTAGAGTTTGTTTACAGCATGCTATAGTTGCCATGATGGCTTTGGAGAAATACACTGCATGTGACAATGTTAGATAGACAAATGCATCATTGCACCCTTGAGGTGATCTGTGACTCTTCTTTATCAAACACAACCACTTTCAAGTCTTGCACCTTAAACTAAAAGTCACCTCACACTGAGAGGCTGCTCTGATGCAGTAGTGCATTTCTGTTTATACCATGTAAAGAAAAGCTTTTCATCAGTTAGATGTCTCTTTTTTTCCCTTTTTCTTTTCTTTCTTCTGTTCATACAGATTACCGTTGCATTGTGAGGCAGCATTCCTTCTGCAGAAAAACGCTCATCCTTCTCCACTACTAAAACATAATGAAGCCCAATTAGATAATGTTAATTTCAAATTTTTGTTGAACGGTCATCATTAACCCAAAGAAGTGTGTATCTCATTAGTAACTGAAAAAACTTCAAGTTAGAGCATGTGATCAAATATTATTTGACTTATTTGACTGCACTTGGGATCATCCTCCTGATATATCTCCCAATTTCAGCCTAGCTTTTACTGTCAGACAGATGGCCTCACATTTGAGGAGTTGGAAAGGTTATTTACTCTGTCGGCTCTAGATAAGGCTATATAAAAATGGTTGCATGGCACACACATCCCTGTGCTCACTGCTCAAATGATATATTGCTTTGTACATTGTGTGAATTGGCTCCTCAAAGTAAACTTTGCACTACATTTATCCAAACAATAATCATGTAATCATTTGGTCAATATACAAAAAGCTCATGTAAATGACTAAAACAGCAATCTACAACTCACAAAACGGACATGTGCTCAGTAGATGTCTTTTTTTTTAAAGTAATCATAACTTCTTTATCTCTACAAGGACTTGAGTTAAGAAATACAGACACATGCAGAAATTTCCCATTAAAAAATTAAAAATGGGTCATTTAGTAACACTATCTTCAGCACTTACATAATATTAATAAAAAATCTTCTGTGTTGCAGCAATCGTGGTTCTCTTCATTACACTGAGGCGCAGCAAAAAGGAGCCCCTCATCATCTCTGAAGAGGACATAAGAGAGAATGTGGTGACCTATGATGACGAAGGTGGCGGCGAGGAGGACACAGAGGCCTTTGACATCATCGCTCTTCGTAACCCGGCTGCCGCAGAGGAGCTCAAGTTCCGACGGGACATTCGGCCAGAGGCAAGGAATCATTGTGGCCTTCCCCACGGCCGTAGGAGCCCGTGTGTGGAGCTGGATGAGGTGGACGTGCACGAATTCATCAAGCAGAGACTGATGGAAGCCGACATGGACACGAGCGTGCCGCCCTATGACTCCCTTCAGACCTATGCTTTTGAGGGTCAGGGTTCACCTACAGGATCCATCAGTCCGCTAGACTCTCTTGCTGCACAGTCAGAGCAGGAATATAACTACCTTGATGACTGGGGACCTGAGTTCCAGAAACTAGCAGAACTCTACGAAGAGGCAGAATCAGATGTGACGACCTAGTCTGTGATTTCACTCCCGTTCAAACCAAACCCGTTTTTCAAATTTCCAGTGAATGATATGAACACACAGACGTACTTTCAAAGAGTTTCAGTGGTTTTCAACTTTTACTGTTGAACTAAGAAGACTGCTCTATTTTTTTCCCGTTTCTTTTTTTTCCATTTTGTCACATTGGATCATGGACCGTTCATCTGGAAGTGTCAGATTTTAGGATGGAAAAACACAAATATGAGGAAAAGGGGAAATGGTATTTTCCTTGGTGTATATTTTTTAATGCTCAATAAAGTCCTGAAATCCATTTGATTGGATATGTGAACAATTTGTACAATTGTCTTCTTCCTCTTAGAATAGATGTAGCACACAGCATGCAGTTATTATGGTGGGAGGCATCAGATGTTTTCATGATTCATTGTAGGATAGAGCTGAGGCAACCATATGCACATCAATCACGCCTCCAGTGAAACGAGCTTACAGTATATAATGCATCTTTATTTCATGTGGTCCCAAGTTTTTGATTTTTTATTAAAAATAAGCCATTATGTAAATTTGATAAAAAAAAAAAAAAAAAAAAGCAGGTGGAAATACAACAAAAGTGAATATCGGTTTAAAGTCTTTTATTTACCTGTTGAAGGACTATGTATTTGATATGATCCAAAATAGACACTAAATGGGATCCACTATAATCTTTTAGTGAACTGTTAAACATAATCCCATTTAAACTATATTGCATATTCTTTGTATTACAAACTTCCTGACTTTCAAAAACCTCAAAAGATAAAGATAAAATGCAGCTTTAAGGGGCAATAAGCAAAATCGTTTCACTGCAATATTTGCTGTTGTGTGCTGCCTGTAGACTGTAGAAGTGTGTAATAAGCCATACCTCCTTCTACCTCTTCCCCCGCACACACTAAGCAAAACAATCTCAACATTTTGTGAGACAACATTCATGTTGTTACTTACTGTCCAGGAGAAGAGCAAGCGTCGAGTCAAATTTTAGCTTCTTTAGCTCTCAGTGCTTTCCTCTATGAAAATACAAGGCCAATGTTAATCCGGGTTATGTCCATTTCGTTTTAGTCTTTTTTTTTTTTTTCAAGGTAATGTCGGTTTATGCGCTGTCCGCCATTTTGCTTTGAATATTTGTGCTGCTATTGCTCGCTGGCTGAAGCCTTTTATAGGGAGGGAGGGCCGAGGGCTCCGAGAGAAGTGAGAGGGCGTTGATTCACATAAATGTACATGAACGCTCGGCCAGACCAGCTGGTAGAAAAACAGGGCTGGAAATTAACACAAAGAAACAGTTTGTGATGTCATGCTATACTCCAGGTGAAATTACACCTTTAGCTCTTCACATAGCTGTTTTCTAATTCCTACAATCTAGAAATGATTAATTTCCGCTCATTGCCCCTTTTATATAATGATAATAATCACATAATTGGCTCTTATGGTTTCTTGAATTTTGTCACATTTTGCTGACTTGTTTTCTTGCCCATCCATGATGGTTTTTAGCAGTGAGATGGCTGAAAAGAATATGCAAACGTGAAAAATGTGTCTCTCTGTCAGACCTTAAGGTTTTCAGCTGTAGCTTTTTTTTTTTAAATCAGTCTTACATTACATGATCATGACCCCTCCACAACCGTGCTTGACAGTTGTCATGAGTGGTTTGTGCTAAAATGCTGTTTTGTTCTTGGAAATGTCTTTATAACCTTCCCCAGATCAATGGACATCAACAGCTGCTTCTCCAAGATCATTGCTGGAGTCTTTCCACCTTGGTATTGTCACACCTGAATTCTGCAGAGCAGCAAACTGCTAAAAACGCCTTCTTTTCTGGAGGTGCACATAGTTGCTGATGATCAAATAATCATTCTTAAATAAACTTGGTAAATTTGGACATTTTTTTTTTCTTAAAACCAAAGGATCATATTGTCAGAATTTTATGTTCAGTTTATCAAATATACAACTTGTAGATTATCATAACATTATAAAATAATACACTATGCACCCTTTTTGTTGATTAAGAGCACAGGTGAAATATTTATTTATGTATTATTTACCAAGCATTGAATTTATTACTTCAGACTTACTTATATATATATATATATATATATATATATAAAATTTAACTGACGCGAAGAAAGATGTTTGCATCCTTCACATCATTTGGGAAACAAGGAATCTACTAAGTTAACGTACTGAACAGAGAGCATTTCTACTTTGTGGTGTCATTTTGCCAGTTAAAGTTAAAGTAGCTTGTTCAAATCCAAAATGCACAAATTGCTTTTACTTTGGTTTTGATTCTTGAAAACCATAATAACTACTGCATTTGACAAATGTCTCATAACAAAGGTTTCCAGCTTTTCAGAGCAATGGAATTACAAAAACGAAGAGTAGCTGAGGGCCTACAGGCATCATATAGCTATCTCCACCTGCCCCTGGCTCCTTTCTCCTGTCATGCTCTTGATCAACAGTATTTCTTTTTTTCCCTCATTTCCAGAATTGCTGACGATGGTCTTAAGAAAGACAAAAGGAATTCATGAATATTTTAGGCCCTCCACTCATTCACTTTGACATCATGACTCTAACAGCCCGCTGTCTCATTCTTTTCCCATGTTTTCTTGCTCATTAGTTCCATCTGCTTACAGAATGACTGTTGGATTAAAACAGGGAGACAGGCCTAGACATTTTTCCAGCATTTGTCAGGAGCCCGGAGCTGGCCCATGGCAAAGGTCATAGTTAGCCAAAGGCAAGCATGGAAGTTCCCTCAACTGACAATTAGTGGCCATTCCTCTGCTTCCGTTTCAATTATATAACTGTATGAAGTGACACACTTGAAGTGGAGAAACAGTGTTTGATTTGAATCTAAATTATTTAATAATCAGGTGCACACAGCAGCAATTAGCTCACAAAGTCTCACCTTTTCTCTCCTTTCCTTTCCTCCTGTTGGTGACAAAAATGATTTTCTCATGGCATTGTTGCCAAGGAAAACATGGCCCAAATCACTGCTGCTTTCTGAAGGTTCCTAAAGCGTCAAGATGTCTTTCTTCAGGCAACAAAAACACATGCACCTGCTCTGTGTTTATAACAAGCAAGAAATGGAGTCTTTCTCTGACATGTTTATAGCTGCCTTCTTCCATGTAGCAGGACAAGAACAAACATTATAAAATCCAGGATGTATTTTACAAGAGACTCAAAATGCACTATTGTGTTTATATTATGTTTTAAATTAATATACTGTAGGCTTTATGATTGAAAGAATTTACTTAGTTATAAGTTAGGCTAAAATAAACATGCCTATATAGTTTTGAAGCAGGAGATGAAGGTTGCATAGGAGAATGAATGCAGGACTAAACCGAGTGATCTATTTTTAATACTGTTTAGAAATGTTGCTATATTGCTTATTTCTTTTGTGTATTTTTGGGTTACTATTACTTTACTTATAGTATAGAAAGCTATTGTTGGTATTTACTCCCAAGATGCTTGATAAGTTTCCACCTGACAGCATGACAGCCCTTTTTGTGTCTATCCAGGATGCATTTTGAGTTTTTCTCCAAAGCCCAAAGATTCTGGAGGAGTCTCTTTAACTGAGCCAGTAAGCTGTGTGCAAATCACTGTTAACTGCACTATTATTTTTGGCTCGCAAAGTCACTTTCTTCAAATCTTGAGCTATTATAATGGCTGTTCCACAGAGGTGGTGCAGGTTTTGGCTGCACAGGGAAAGTGTGTGTGTGCGAAGAAAGATGTTTTTCATTCATGTAAATTATTTGATAAGCCAGAAGACGTTGCCAGAGCAAATCAATCACCAAGCGATGTTATTCTTAGCTGATAAGAGGAAGCAAAACATAACATGGATTATCCAACTTTGGTGCATCAAAACATTTTTAGTTTTTTCTTAATAACACACCATAAGAGAAGATTTTATTGTTAACAATTTCACATGTGTTGTTAGTGCAAACATAGAGCCCAGAATGGAGCAATGTTCCAGTATATTTACAGGCCTTTAATTTCTGAAATAATAATTGGGCATCTTCTTGTACTTGATTGTTTTGCAAGACTGCTTTCAGATATCAGATTTTTGTCATTTTGACTAAATCCATCAACGTAGTAAACTGCAGAGTTATTGATATTGACACTCATTTCACACACAAAACTATTTTCTAAATGTGACCCTTAATGGATAACATGATCTTTATGTTGTATCACCACCTCTCCTCGCTGGACTAATGACAACATTATCAACATAGTTTCCTCAGCAGATTCAGTATTGTTTTGTAGTGTGCAGCTCGTAATTCTCCAAAAGCATGCAATTTGTGCAGAAGATAAATCTTGTGGAGAATAAAGCTTTTTAAGTGGGAGGGATTGGTAGGCTAAGATTTTCCATCTGACAGGAAAGACTAATCTCCAGGCAATTACTTGCACACATGACACTTAACAGATCAAATTGTAGCAGAGAAATGGAAGTGAAAGTTAATTAATTAAAAAGCTATGTAAAGTGTCTCCAAGATGGCTAAATTGTTCCTTTGTACAAAAATATGAGATGTTTGGATAAGTGCTAGTTACTGAAAGAGGTTTGCATGGATTAAGCCAACACTTTCTGAATAAAGATTTCTTTTTTATTGGGCCACAATCTATCAAAGCCCTGCCAATACATTTCTGAGATAAGTGAGAATATTTGTTGGGGGAAATAGCTCTTTGAGTTTTATCTTTTGACAATAGAAGCACGATGGATTATCTATGAAAATGCAAGTCCTATTGCAGGCGGTGATGGTTCCCATGATGTTTTACTGCTTCTTTTACCCTTAACTCACCATGATCTTCTACAAGAGTAGGCATGCATCATATCAGAGGAGTTTATTTACAGCGTAAATTAGACTTTGCATATCAGGTCATGGATGAATGTGCATTAGTGTTGCATGCCTGAGATGAAGGGTGTGTATGCTATTTCCATCTTACTTTATTTTTTATTTTTTTAAGTTATTCAGGTAAGATCTCAGGGCCAGCAGATCCTGCCAGTGCTACCTTTCATATGTTTGAGGTCAGAGGCTTTTGAGAAGGTTTGAAGCCTTCACGTACGGTTTGATTTAACGGAGGAGGGCTTTGCATATCATAAATGTTCATGACTCTGGAGTATGTGAAGGTGAACTGGAAATAAAAGATCAAAGAGACTAAAATTCCGTTAAAATTCAAGCTCATGATCATTAGATGTTTTTTTTTACCCAAAAGTTTGAGCATCAGGGGTTTGTTTGCAGTTTAAAAAATGCATTGTAAAAGTTAGTTGATATTTGACAATGCAAAGTGACTTAACAGTGTCACATCTTCTTCCAGTCATGTTCATAGTAATTAAGAGACCAGTTTAAAACTACATGCCTTTAAATTCAGGGTTTGAAAATGAGCCCATTTTAAATGCAAATATTTACCTTTGATCTGTGTGCCTTTTAGATGCGATAAAATCTTTGAAGGAAATGCAGCTGAATATTTGTTAAATTAGCTTTGGTCTCCTTAGTACTTCACTTCTGCAGTAACTTCCAATGACATGATAGAATAAACAATAAAGAGCTTAAAAACCATGGTTCAGAGCAGCAGCATTGCAGAGACAGCTGACCTAGATAGCCTTCAAAAGTTATGCAGAAGGCGGGGGACAGGCTGCTGCTGCTGACTCTTCTCGCAGTGTGACGAATGAACAGCTACATCATGAAACTGAGATGGATTTCTGTGCTTAATGCACATGAAATTAGCTGCAAATTTTCAGTCTCTGGATCAGTTTAGTGTTAACTTGAAAAAAAAAGCTCCTGGTGCAAAGGGACAATAATTTCTGGTAAAAAATGTAAAGTGACCTTTGAAATTTTTTTTTTTTTTCCTTTTTTAAGACTTTTTGCATCTATTACCATTTGAGTTTTCCAGTGAAATCCATGGATATATATAAAATTATAAAATATCAGTCTAAATATTTTAGCCTAAATATAATTTTAGCCTAAAAATTTATTTTGGCCTGATAAAACAAATGGGCTGTTTTTGCTGTCTGTCAGCATATAAGGCGTGATTATTTAATAATCTTTCCAAATGCAGTAGTTAGATGGCATTTTTTCTTGTGCTTGATCAGATAGAGCCACGTTTAGTTACAGTTCAGTGTCAGTCTGCTGCCAGTTTGGCAACCATACTTAACAATATTGCTCCAAGACCCATTTAAAAATCTTTTTTTTTATTTTTTTGACTTTACCAACTTTGCCTTTGTGAGCATGTGCACTGGCGCCACAGGTAAGGCAAGGCAAGTTTGTTTGTATAGAACATTTAACATATAAGACCATTCAAAGTGCTTCAGATAAAACATTATAAGCATTACAGTAGGGGACAGAAGAAGGATTAAGTACATTAAAACAAACTTTAAGCATTAAAGCTACAGTAAAATAAGTTAAAATGCAAGAAATAAAAGGTCCCGTGTTAGGAATTAACTTTGATTAAAGGTGGCAAATAGAAAAAGTTTTTAACCTTGATTTAAAACTTCTGAGAGTTTCAGCAGACATGCAGTTTTCTGGACGTTTGTTCCACATGTGAGGAGCATAAAAGCTGAACTTTGCCTCTCCATGTTTAGTTCTGACTCTGCGAAAAGAAAGTAGACTTGATGCTTATGGCCTGAGGGATCAGGTTGGTTCATAATGAACCAGAAGTTCCTGAATGTATTTTGGCCCTAAACCATTCAGTGCTTTGTAAACTAACAGCAGGATTTTGAAGTAATTTTTTTGACTGTCAGGAAGCCAGTGTGAAGATCTGAGGACTGGAGTTACATGATCTACTTTCTTAGTCTTAGTGAGGACTCGAGCGGCAGCGTTCTGGACTAACTGTGGCTGCCTGATGAATTTTTTTAAGGAGAACTGTGAGGACAGCATTACAGTAGTCCAGTCTACAAAAGATAAATGCATGGAAAAGTTTTTCTAAATCCTACTGAGTCATCAGTCCTTTAATCCTTAATATTTTCTTTAAGTGATAAAAGGCTGACTTCACAACTGTCTTAATGTGACTCCTGAGTCCATGACTACTCCCAGAGTTTGAAATAGAGCAGCTTCAACTTTTTCCAAGATGATGCCATCTCTTTTTCATTTCATTATACCTAAACAATTTAAATAAGGGGTCCAACCAGTTACGCAAATGATTGTATCTAAATTTTTGGCAAAGTTGGGATATTTAACTATGGTATATTTACCTAAATTCACCTCTTGAGTTTATAAAAATACACTGATATGGCCATATTTAAATACAAACCATGATTTGTGAGCACATAATTTATTAGTTTAAAAGTGTAACGCCATAGTTTACCACAACATATTACAATGATTTTTCCAATAATATGAACGTGCAACAAAATCTCTAAACATTTTGCTAAACATTTACTTTAATTTCCTCTCCAGGATGAATTGTATTTTAATATAAAATAACAATTTTCTTATTTGTGTCTAATTATTTCATTGAGTATTGTGAAAGTCAAGTAAGGAGTGTGGTATACACACTGTTGGTATTTATTACATTTTGAAAGATGTTCATTTGAGACTAGGCCTTTTGCTTCCTCTGTTACACATGAAGGGCCCATTGGTATGACACTGTATCGGATGACTGCAGGATTAACAAATCTTTAAGCTAAACACTGGTCATTACATTGAATAAACTAAGTTGTTTTGTTTTTTATAGCTACAGTTTAGTAAATCTACAAGAATTTTTGGTGCTTACACTTACTTTTTGTGTTGAGTAATTGACGTTAGGTCAAAATGCAGGATGAAACAGGCAGGGAATATACTATCAAATTTTACTGAAAAAAGTCAAATTAACAGTACTTTTAACAGTAGAGAATCCAGAAACACATAACTAAAAAAAACTTTAAGGTGGACAGGTAGAAAACCAAGACATACTGGCATCTGAAAAATGCAAAGAAAGCCAAGTAGTGTATGTACTGGGAGGTGATTAGAAAAGTGAATGCAACTGAGTAATGAGTAACAAGGAGCAGCTGGTAATATTACGATCTAGTGCAGGGATCCCCAAATCTGATCCTCGAGGGGTGGCATCCTGCAGGTATTGGATGCTTCTCTACTGCAACACCTTATTTAAATAAAATGGATCTCCAACAGCTTGTTGTCAAGTTTCGCACAAGTCTGTTAATGACCAAATCATTTGAATCAGGTGTGTTGCTGCAGGGACACATTCAATACCTGCAGGGCACAAGCCCACAAGGACTGAATTTGGTGATCCCTGATCTAGAGACAGTGTTGAAGTAACTCATTGTTTCTAAATCCAGTTACTCAGGACCCACTGCCCTCTATGTTTTAGATGTGTTCCTACTCCAAGACACCTGATTCAGATTGAGGAACTTCCTCATCAAGTTTTTTGCAAGCCTGTTAACGAGACATTCATTTCATTCAGGTGTGTTAAAGTTGGGTTCTCTAAAACAGGGGTATTCAAGTCCAGTCCTCGAGATCTACTCTCCTGCAACTTTTAGATGCATCCCTTCTCCAACACACCTGAATTGAATGGCTGAATTCCTTTATCCACTTCATTCAGCTCTCCAGAGGGCTGGTGTAGGGTATTCCAGCCTTTGTCAAAAGGAAAGATTGGAACTTTGTTTAATTTCTTTATGTAACTAAACAATTGATGAACTTTTCTCCTACAGGCCAGAAAGGCTCTCCCAAGATGAGAGTGGGGGTCTGACTCGTAAGCCCAGCACTCATGAATTTATTACTTTGTCCAGCTCCACAGGTCAACAAAGGTCGTCTCTCCAACCAAGATTGGGGAGTACATTTCTTAGTTTACATTCAAGATCTGGAAAGTTTCTGAATTAATCTTCTGCCCAGCCACAAATCTGTCACTTGACATGACTAAAACAAACTAATATTTACTGCTTTCAGATGGATGTCCGAACTTGTGATGTGGAACTCTCCCCTATTTTTAAACTTGTGTTCTGTTATGAAGCTGATAAGCTAAAACCCCCACAGGCCTTCTCTCAATTGGGACCAAGTCAGACCATCTGGAAATCCACCAGAACTTGTTTGTTTTAACATTCCACAGGGCAATAAAACATTTCTAAAGGTTTCGTGTGTTCCAAAAAGCAAGAAAGGACTTTCTTTGTTTGAAGGAGATAGAATAAAGATCATATTATTTAAATGATGTTGACTTACATGATGTGATTAAGTCAAATTATATATGGGTTTATTTAGATGTGCGTACAATCATCATCATTTGTACAAGGTTTAATCAACAAGTTGATTAATTTATGATTTGAAACCAGTAATCATGTTTACTTCTTTGTTAGTATTATAACATTTGTTTTACTTTAATTGTGTGATCGATGTATTGTTTTTCTTTAACAATGCATCATTTTAAGGTTTTTATTATCTTGAAGTATACAGATATGTTCACCAATGTTTAATTTTATACTTTACAAAGGAACTAGAACGGTAACACTGAACCAGCCCACGTTGTTATCTGACCTGACCACCAAGCCCGCTCATTGGTTGAATGAGTTAGACACACTTGTGTGTGGGCGTATACCACACTAAAACTTCTAAAACTGAAAAAGAAAGAGAGACACAAAATGAGTTATACTTCTGACACAGAACAGCTACAGAATGGTTACAGAGGAGATGCAGAAGAACTAAGAAGTCTCTCCAGAGATGGAAAAAAATAGAGGTTACCATGCTTCAGAACCAGTTTTTTTTGGGGGGGGGGGGGGGTCATCAAAACTGGACCACAAACCACTATCCACCATCTGTGACAACCCAATCCAGCTGTATCTCTGGGAACAAGACCGAAGGAGCAGACTCAAGACCCAAACCTGCGGACCATCAAGTGGGATGAACCTCCTTTCTCCCTGGAAGCTTGAGTCGGAACAACCACCAACTCAGGCATCCCCCGGTGAGCTGAGTGTAAACATAATGTCGTAAGTCGGCTTGATCTGAACAGGACCGGACGAGTCCCTGCCCGGGTCATTCTCTGCTTGTTTGCCAAGAAATGGTTGGTTATGTGACAGTTGGTTTTTGTGAAATAATTTGCTTTTTAGTTAAGCTTCCAGCTTAAATGGATGAGATTCTCTTTTTATTCTTAGGATTAAGAAAACCTGTCCAGCTTGCTTAAACATTAGTTTGATTAACGCCACAGGGTAATTAACTTCTGTCTCCGTTCTTATACACACATTACATGGCCTGACAATAAGATTCTGGTTTGAACATCATACTTGCATTTCACAATGTTTAGGTTTTTTTTTCCCCATTCAAACTCTTTGTAAATATCCGTCTGACAATTATGCATGTTTAGACTAGTTAATAAATGTTCACTTTATTATAACTGGTCGTGGTTTTGTAATTTTTTCCTTTTAAATCATGTTAAAGGTCCCTTCGAATTAGAAGTCACGTCATTACCATCTTGAGACTGATTGATTGATTTGATTTATTTTAATTAATTAATTTATTCAATAAATTAATCTGGTACTTTAATGATTTTCTATGCTTCTATTAGATTAAAAAGCAGTTGGTGCCCGAGGTTTGTTTAATATTAGCATTAAAAACTCATACTTTATATTGGTTATTAAAATTATTATTTTTATCTAAACATTTTTAATTAAGATAAATCATAACATTGGTAAAGAGCCATTTACATTATTCAGGTGTGTTGGAGAAAGGTTGGGTCTTTGACCTAGCAGGGAAATGCTGCTGTACTCTCCAGAAACAGTCAGCAACATAATTGTGCTCCAGCATAGCCATAGGAGTGGATGCTATACAGTACAGAAAAGACAGGAGCCAACCTGTCTTATAAAACATGTAGTCTATACCTTAAAGTTGTATACAAATTTAATCAGTAGGCTGTTTCCCATGCAGCGCACTAATTTCTTAATAATTGTACATTTCTTTACTAGATGAAAATCCTATAGGCTACCAATTATCTCTTTTGGAGGCTATAAAAAGTGGTTCCATATAACAGTGCCTTGTACACAATAATGCTAAAGTAATGCTAGTGAACACAGACTTTTAGCAGCTTAAAAAAGTTTCATTGATCGTTTATTAATGTTTCCATTGATCTCTTTTAGCGTGCTATTTTCAAGTGCAAAAGTAAAGAATTGTGACTTTCACCTTTGACTCCAGTTTGTATGCTGCCAAACAGCATCTCTGTATTAATTTCCACCTTGCAAGTAAGGATTTCAATCTCGACCTCTGAAAAGTTTCTGTTTTGGCAGAACGTCTCTTAATCGTTTGAACTCACTGGGCAAAGCCTCCAGACCACAAATAATTAAAGGCGTAACATGTACATGACGATGGATTTTAGCCACTGCACTTTTTAAGGCCCAATCGTTCCTATGCTAGGATCGGTCAGAACATTTCAGAAGCGCAGTGTTTATAAATGCGCTCGTTTCCATGTTTGTTTAATAAATGAGGGCCATTATGTGCTTTTAAAGAGATGATAGCTTTGACTCAAATCCTTTTGACGTCCAGGGAATGTAAACAAGTTTAATTTATTAATTTATTTTTTTTGTATGTTTTAATTTATCTTGTTTGAATGATTGATCAAGGTTTTATTACATGTGCATCATCTCAATGTTTTAACATCTTATAACCTACACATGTATTCACAAATGTTTAAATCTCATACTTACAACATGAGAAATTGAAGAAATCTGAAACGTTTATACACTCAACCTACTCTTGATATGCTGATCAGAAAATCTGAGTTTGCCACTTCCCTCTTAAAAACTGAGCTAGAAGGGGTAGGGTCAACCCCTACGAACTGGGACACTCCTTCAATAATCACATAAGTCATCAGTTGTCACTGCTGGCTTTTCCGGAAGCAGCCTCAACAGGCTGTTCCCGGGAATATAGAGAAACCATGCTGTCTACAGCCGTGGTGATCGCTCTTGCATGGGTTATTGGCATCTTTTTAAGGTTGTCTGTAGCTAAACGGAGGAATGTGAGAAACAGAGATGTCTTCAAAGCCTGGGAAGATTGGTGGACTATTTTATGGCATGTAGGATGTAATGTAGAACTTTTGTGTACAATTAAAATTCATTGTTTGTGCGGGCATATTCTCTTTTTCTGTGACTTTCTTGTATTGCCCTTCACCTCAAGAAAATGTGATGTGCGTAGAAACACTTGCTTTCTCATATAGGACAAGGAATTTTTCATACCCCTCCGTTTTAAGTGTGCCTCTGAAAAATCTTTGTTTGAAGGGGTATATAGACCTACCACTTACCCCTACCCCTCTGTCTTAAAAGAAATTGGGACAACGTAGCTCTACACATGAATGCACAAAACGGAGGGGTAGGGCTAAGTGGTAGAACCAAGGGGTGAAATGGGATTCAGCCTAAGACTGATATATCTGAAAATAATATGAATATAATTTATCCACGAGCGCCTTCTGCAATGGATTTCCTCCTGATAGAAAACAGGGCTCTTTCAGGATTTCTCTCGGATATTCATCGTTTACGCCGAAGTTCGTCCACTTCAGTTTGCAGCCCTGGTTCTTCATCTGCTCCTTCTTTTTAAATTTGACGAACTTCGCTATAATGGGTCTTGGTCTGCTGGCCCCGGGTTTCCTCCCACCCAGATGATGGACTCTGTGAAAGGAGATGTTTTTCACCATTTCCTCCAGGAGCTTCTGGTGAGTTTGGATGAAATTTTTCACCATTGTCTCAGGGTCCTCCGTCTGCTCTATGATCCCTGCAAACACTAGATTTTCTATCATACGCCATGCCTACAGATCGATCTTTTCAGTTTCTTTTATCCTCTTATTTTCCTCAGAGTCAGGTCAATCCCTCGGTACTCTCTGTGGCTGGCGTGATCCGCAGCCAGGGTTCTGGCTGAATTCCAGCCACTCACATAATACCTAGAACTCTTTGTGGAGAATCTCTACTAGGTACAAATGTGCATCCAAACTTCTAAGTTTTTTATCTGTAGAGATAAGAACATCCATTGAGTTGTTCCCCAGTGATGAAATTGCTCCAGGTGAATCCTCATTTCGATGTCTTTTGGCCTTAAATGAGGTGGATGAAGTAGATGTGTTATTTGGGTTTCACATGACAATTCTGTCGTAGCATTGATCTATATAATCTGTCAGGCTGGCCTATTTGAGCGTGTCTGGTTTGAATCGGCCATTATGCCAGAACTACGTCACCTACAACATCAGCGTCACTTACCTGCCCCGCAGCTAATCAAACCAGACAACCAACTGGTACACCTGTACAGAATAAAAATTTATATTTTATTTAAATGTTAATAACGTGTTATGACGCCAGACCAAAACATAGTCTACGATTCAAAGGTTAACAGTCATTTTTGAAAATAAAATTTTCACACAACTTCATACCACAAGGATAATAGGACCCTGGGGAATGAAGCAGCAGTTTTCTTAAGAGAAAAAAATTGTGTGAGTACTGAATTAACAAAAAAGCCTCCAAAATTAAGGTTTATCCACTAATTAGATCCCGATGTGGAAGTGTGGCAGAAGCTGTAGCCGAATCTGGAAAGTTTCAGTGGGAATGTGAAAACACACTGTTTGATCTACAAAAAAAAAAAAAAAAGACTTCATCCTCAACAGTCATGTTTTTGTGGTGTAAAAGTTTTAAAACAGCTACACTGCTTATAAAAGTTAAAGTTATATCTTTTGGAAAATCTTTTCTCCACCTCGAATATGATGGCTTATTTTTGTATTTCGGTGTAATATCTGGGACTTTTGCTCCCCCATGTTTTTACCTTTTCCCAACACTGTCATAACATTACTGTATATTCCGCATGTTGTGGCAATAAAACCATATAATTGCTGTTAATATGCTAATTCCACCCTAACAATGCTCTGAATATGTAATTGCAAGCTGTGGTTAAACTGCAAGTATCTCATCTTTGGGGAGAACATCTTAGATGTGAAAGCTAAATAGACAAGCGAAGGCAGCTGTAACCAATTTGTACATTTCTTCACTAATAATGGGGCGATACTTCCCCTACTGTCAACAGCCCCGTAAACAAAACAAGTGATTACTGTGGGTGTATTGCATAGATTTATTCATCTAGGTGCTCTGGTACCCCCCACTGTTTTGACAGTTTGAAGTCACAACAGCATAAATGATAAAGTCTGAAATAACCCCCATGTACTCCACACATGGAATGACTAAGTTATTGCAGGTGCTCTGTGGGTACAACTGTGGTTTATTTCACTGAATTGAAATGAGGTGATTTTAAATTGATGTCTTTGGCTGCTTGTGGGTTTAATGTTGGTTGGTGTGTGGCCAGCTCAGTATGAGTGAATTTAGGTCTGATCAGTGTTCACAAGCTTATATTAAACATGTTTTAATATCTATGATACCTACAAGTTCACACGCTGATTCCATGACATCCATAAAATTTTAATGTGGCATATATGCATATAATGTGAAATGTTAAATTATGGAAAACCTAATTCAAGCAGGAGACATTCTTTGACTTAACATCCAGATTAAAAGCCAAGTGTGTGGTCTTAATGGAATGGAATTTATTACTAGCATTAAAGAGGTGGGATCAAAAATTGTACTCGTAATAGCTGATATGCTGCATGTTCACCTGCCCCACATGTACAATTTATTTTTGGAGGGGGAGGAGCAAAAGTAATTGTCAAAAAATAAAATTATCAGCTTTCATTTCTAACATATTACACATGACTTGCTTTTGTGTCATTCGAAACACATTCATGTGTTGCTGTACGAGTGGAGAGTATTCATTAATGTATAAAAGATGTCCCCTGTCAAAGCTGATTGACAGTAAAATGGCCTCAAGCAGTAAATCCACCCATAGGCCGCATGATGGGGAAACACTTACCCTGCTTCATTGTTGACCAAACAAGCTTCACCACAACAACACAGCAGGACAGTGCAAATTAGCAGCAAATAACCATACCTGTGAAGATGAAAGAAAAGAAAAACTAGAAAGAGGAAGGAAGTCCTACTTGAATTTTAGCCTAGTTGGAATAAAAATAAAAAAGGTTTTGATCATCAGCCCATTTATCTCCAGTGAGGGAGGAAAGGATGGCTCAGTCTCAGGTGCTCATCATAGACTGGGTTGTTTGGGATGCCAGGTGTACTCATTTATCTTTGAAATAATTGGAAATTAAGAGGATAATGAGGTCCTTAGGGAGACACTGATGAGTGTTTCTGACATTCAGCTGAATGGGGGACAGAATATATAAAATTTTGCTATACCTCCATAAGACAAAACTGTTCCACGTTCTCAATTGAATGCTTGTAGAAATGAGGCCACAAAAGCATTTCAAATGACAATTATAAGAAAAAAATCACAAACAAAAACTACCATGTGATACAAACATGAACAAAATGTATCTATTAGTGAAAGAAAAACCTACAATAGTCACTGAAATAACTTGAAACTGACTAAAGCAATAAGAAATAAAACTTTGCTGAAAATTAATCACTGAAAATCAGACATTGCTTTTGAATTGTTGTTCAACAGAATCATTAACAAAAATAACTATTGAAACATAGAGTCAGTAGTTAGGCTGTATGGTGTAATAGGCCTGTATGGTGCACACTGAAAAGCCTCTGTTTTAATCAGCATTAAATACTTCTGCTGGAAAGGCTATAAAAAGAATAAGTGTGATTTTATGCTGCGAAAATGTAGAGTTTCAAAACGAATGGAGAAACGACTCTCAAAAGGTGTAAGTGTGTGAAACATCAGTCATCTGTGATTTTCGTTCTGCGAATGTAAAATTAACAGACAGAATTAACAAAAAAAAGAAATATAATATTAGAAGAGGATATAAAGTAGGAAAAAGGGGAAAAAAGTAAAGAAATAGCTCTTTCTTGTACGTGTATCTAATGTTTTATTTTACCAAGGATCATGAATTAGAAAAAAAAAAAACAGAATTATTTTAATGGTTAATTGAGCTCAATAGACACATGCTTGTATGTAGCTGCTATATATCACCTTTGAGGTGAAATACAGATGTTCATGCACCTCTGGCAGACTGCAGCAGTATCACAGACTGCAAAGAACTTGGCGCTTCTAAACATCAGGTGGATTAAATCACCATGAGAATCTGATATTTTTTAAAAAAATTTAAGAGGCTTTCTTTTATGCTCTGACTTGACCTCCGTTTTGCTTTCAACATGATGACAAATATCTTGTAAAGAGCTTTGTAGTGTGAAAGGACTGGAAATAAATAAATTCACTGTGGATTTAAAGGGTTAGGTGAACATATCATAATCTCAAATATATATGTCTTCACTGTTTTCACTCAGAGGAGACGAACACTATGACACACTTAAAAAAGCCTGGGTGACATAATTTGCTACTTTAAATCCATCACTAGCTGTCTTGACACCCTGCCAACAGGGCTTTTAAAAGAATGTATTTCAGGATGTATGGCTTCATATATTTTAGAGATTGCATACAACTCTGCTTTCTGGCATCTTCCTGCAGGGGCATAGCAGAAAATTCTAGGCCTTATGTACAAACCATCTAGGTGGACCCCTACTTGATTGATAGTTCTCACACATATTTTCCTCTCCACACTACCTTCAGAGCAACCTTCACTTCCAATTTATTCACTTAGATCTTCTATCTATCTCTCTCTGTCTGCTACAAGGAGGATGGACCTCATACAAGAAAAATAGATGCTAGATTAGCTTAACCTGCCTATAGCAGAACATATAGTTAAAGCTATTTGATATGCTACTAATATTTTACTGAGGACCAGCTACAGCTGACTGTAAATTAAATAACTGCTTCCATGAGTTCACCTTGTCTCACATCCTCAGTGATCATCTGGATATGATGTTGGACCTGCTGCTGCTGCTGCCTAAAACTGATGACCATGTGGTTCAAGATGTTAAGATATGCTAATACTAATATACTGCAATTTTACTGTAGTACTTAACATGTCAGGGTCTGTTTTTTTTTTTCTTCAGTTTAGCTCATGTATTGGTTCCTGCTCTAATCTTTTTCTGTCTTCCTCCCTTCCTCCAGGCAGAGGCAGAGCAGCGGCCCTGGGGTGTGTCCACACACCTGCACTTTATCATCATCACCATCCTCTTCAATTTTTTAAGGACTTGTGTCACACTCATTCAGACAGATGGTTGCCAAACTTTCATGTTGATTTGGATATCTGACTGTCCAGAACCACTGCCTGCTTTAGCCTTTGCTGATTCCCCTGAGGACCTTTGTCATTCTGCCTATATTGTCTGAACAATTAAAACTTTTCTGACCCCCCCAAAGTTTTGTCAAAGCGTTCTTTCTGGGTTGGCATTTTGGGTCTTGGTTCAATCAAACACATGACTTTAAGGTGCAATATGATTCTGTCCAATTAACCATTTTCTAAGCCACACTAACAAACACACAAGTCATGTTTAGTATCTGTACCACCCGTCTTATCTATTACTCACTCATGCGCATTAAAAACACAGAGGCTGCCACCAGAGGAACCACCTAGATTACAGTCTTCTGGGTCCCACACCATGCCCAGTAGGCTGCAGTGCATGACTTCACCAACGATCCATATAAAGGTGAAACTTGCAGCAGCGATCCCGCTGACTGAGTGGGCGTGGAAAACAATGGGGTTTAAATAAAATTTTAAAAAGTAAAAAGATCAAATAAATATAAAATCAAGGAAAAATAATAAAGAATTAAATTTATGTTAAGAATCTTGCTAATAAAAGCATAAAAACAAGCATGGCTTCAGCAAGGGGTGGGACAGCCTTTTCGTATTTGCATAAAAGGGGGTTTTCAAGGGTAATAGTTTGGAACCACTTAATTAAACTACTAGAGGTTTCCCTAAAAAGTCCACCAGACATCTACAGTTAGTCCAGAATGCTGCTGCTTGAGTCTTCACTAAGTCCCAGAAAGTAGATCATATAACTCCAGTCCTCAGATCTTGACACTGCTTCCTGTCTGCCAAAGAGTTGACTTCAAAATCCTGCTGTTAGTTTACAAGGCACCAAATGGTTTAGGGCAGAATTCTGGATCTTCTGATTTGTTACCAACCAATCAGATCTCACAGGACATCAAGGTCAAGTCTACTTTTTATTCCTAGAGTCATAACTAGAACATAGAGAGCATAGAGAGGCAACATTCAGTTTTTATGCCCCTCACATGTCGAACAAACTCCCAGAAAACTGCAGGTCTGATGAAACTCTCAGCTGGTTTAAGTCAAGGTTAAAAACTTTTCTATTTGCTGCCTTTTATCAAAACAGCTGTTACTTCCTCATACTGTAACTTTTATTTCTTGCATTTTTTGTGTCATATTCTCTTTTAGATTATCTTGTTGATATCAATCTCAGTCTGGTCTATATGTTATTGCAACTTCTACTGAGGAAAAAAAAACAAATTCTTGTTCACACATCTCGGATGCACAACTTTTGCTTTTGTTTGTGCGGTCAAAACAGAATCAAGAATGAAAATGACCACATTTTTGTATAATTTCAGATAAAGAATTCCACTTTGCTGTTTATGTTATTCAGATGGGAAACAAAAATAGCAATTGTGACCCAGTTGCCCAGTTTTATGGTTGACACTAGACTGAGTGAAATTTTAAACAGATTGACAGATCCTGTTGTTCAGTTGTCTTGTACATGAAATCACTTACAATCACTATGATGAATGGGTTTCCCTGTGACATCTCATAAAATAGACTATTTTATTTTTTAAAAAAAGCAGTTTAAAAGAAGCAGTTTACTTACTTTACTTAAAAAAAAATCCTTTACAATACAGAGCAGGAATGTGAAACTCATGTCCGCGAGGACTAGTGTCCTGGATGTGTATGATGTTATCCTTCTCCAATACACCTGATTCAAATCACCTTGTTACAGTGCTGGAGTGGCTACTGGGCATACCAGCATTTACCCAGTGGGCTGATGGTGATTTTAGGCCAGGCGTTTCCTTTGTTTTTTTTTTTTTAGCCTACTTTTGGTACTAATGGTACTAATTATAAAAGGTATGATACCTGTTGGTAGGCAAATCTGAAAGATTGGCCCACTAGTCATGATTGATTCTGGGCTGGACCAATTACAGCCGAGGGCTGATACCCCCTCCCTCCTGGGCAACGGTTTTCATGTCAGTCAATCATACTGTGAGAGACAGAGAACAAGATGGAGAACAAAAAATGTATAAGAAGGCGCCAAAAAATTTCGAGCCAAAAAGAGGCAAACCCTTCTGGCAGATGCAGCTAAATGTGTTAAAATAACACAAATTTTTGCTGCTAGTGGTGGAGTTTTCTCAGCATCAGAATCAGCCGCAGGTGATGGAGGTGGCTGGCAGGTGAATGAGAGGAAGGGAAAGAAGAGGGAGAGACTGGTGGCGGCCGCTGGTGCCAGTGGTAGGGAAACTGAACTTCTGGTAAGTGATGAACTGTAGTAAAAAAAAAAAAAAAACACTTCGTCTAGCACTACATGACAGCAACTGGACTCACAGCAGTCTGACTACTACTTAATTATGATGTCACATCCTGTTTGAATTCTTGCTAGTGTTTTTCTTTCTCTCAGATGTAAGTCGCTTTGGATAAAAGTGTCTGCTAAATGACTGTAGAGTAGAGAGTAGTAAACAGTGGGTCAGATATAAATCAAGTTTGGGTGTAGTTTATTTTTGTTTTGCTTGATACCTCTTAAAATAACCAGGAGTTACAAGTAGGCCATTTAACAATTTAGCTAGCTATACATGCTAGTTAACTAGCATGACATGTTTCTCTACCACTGGACGGTTTCTGTCATAGATATGTAGACGGTGCATTGGTACCACTTCGTATGTCAATGGCGCTGCCATATTGATCCTGGGAATTACTTTTAACAGTAAAAATGGACAATTGTTTTATAATCTATAAATAAATAACTTTAGGTACTTGTTAGTCATACAGGAGCCTATAATGTTGTTATCCTAGCCTATTTCATTGATTAGGCTACACGTGAGATCCTTCAGTTCCACTTCAGACATAATCTGACAGCATCTGAATGATCCTGGAACCTTTTCAGTATTACAGGGCTGGTGGTTGTCATTTTTTAGAGTATGATCTTTCAAAATACTGTAAACACATTCTGCCATTTTTATTTAACTGCATCATGACAAAATAGATCTACTTATGGATGCATGTAACTACAACCAGGCTAATTAGGTTTTACTACTTTATATAGGGAAACCTTTAAAACTGCAGGAATATGATAAAAATATCTTTTTTGGGTCACCTTCTTATCTGTGGGAGGAGAAGAGGAGGCTAAGCTGCCTTATTTATATTTTGTTCCAGTGTAAGACATTTTATTTGGTAATTTTATTTCTTTTGAATACCTGTCAGACCATTAATTGCACTTATTATTACTTATTATTTTTGTGTGTGTGTTTTTTTTATATCACCTGCGTGTTTCTGCTACTGCACCTGTACTGTTGCAACAAACTAGTTTCCCCACTGAGAGACTAATAAAGGTTTCTTGATGTTATTATCATTATTATTATTATTATTATTATTATTAAATTATTGTTATTATTATTATTATTATTATGAATTTCACTTTAAGCAGTACTCCTAAAATATATTTTTATTTATCTACATCTCCAGGTTTCCACAAAGTACTGTATGGAATATTGGGGCAGGGAGGATGGTGTTGGTTTAAGTTTATGAGACAAGTACATATAAATCAACAAGACAGTGTATAAGCAATCTCATAAGAATGTTATTTTTCAAGGTGTGGTCATCTTTCCATCAATACCTGGTGGCGGGCTAGTCTCGGCTCAAAACACCTGGGCTGATTTTTTGTCCCAGTCCAGCCCTGCATTGTTGTCAAGTTCTGAACTATGACCCATTCATTTGCACCAGCAGCAGAGAAGGGAACCATCTAAAACCTCCAGGATAGCAGCCCTCAAGGACCGGAGTTTAAAATTCCCAGTCTAGATGTCAAATGTTGACTTTTCTTGGGAATTTTTTGGTCCATTTTTTTAAGTAGTAGAACATATTGTGTTTTCTGTATCATCTATAAATACACAATACTTTGACCTAACCTATGTCATTATTGTGAAACTCTGACACAGTTATTTTTTTTAATCTCTGATTTAATATGTTTACAAAGAAACCTTGTGCAGTAACACTGACTGACTGACAAAACAGCATCTAATGAAAGAAAAGCATTCATAGCAACAATTGAAATAAAAACACATGATGAATTCCTTTGGGGTAACTGGGCCCCCTAAGCAATGTTAGCACTGCAGTGATATTATTTGTAGAGCTCGGAAATAGTAAAGATATACAGAATGATCCTTGAAAACCTGCTGAGCAAAACAGCATGCCATAGTTAATGCATAGGCCTCAAGTTCATCACTGTTTGCAGCTTCATGATTATGCATATTTATGTGGGCCTTGAGATTATCCTGTATTATTTCTGATTTGCAGATAAAAAGGCAAGCTGAATGCAGCCTCAGGGGATGAGCTTCAGCTGCTGCTGTCCATGTCTCCTGTGGTGTGTGAGTGTTTACCTGATTTACCCACAAGCCTGTCATCGAGCTAAATACTCTCTTACTGCCTCCAAAATGAGCAAGAACCTTGAAAAGAAAAACATATTCAGAGATTAAGAAGGAACATCAAACAGGTAGAAATGGGACAGCGAGTGCCGTTGCGCTTTGAGGAATTGTTAGCAATTCTAATGTGAAGAATTTTTAGAAGAACCTTTCTTCTTTTGCTTGAGGTGTCTGTTATGGCAATATGACAAATATGCTCTTTTGGGCAATAACATCAAATTAGAGTATTCTTCATATGAAAGAGACAAAGAAAAAGTCCACATCTATAACAGCAAAGATTAAAAAAAAGAAACATAAATAGAACAAATAGTGATAGTGAGATTTTATTGTGTAGAACTAAGCAAAATCGTTTTGCTGTTATCAAATATGAACTGTGAAAAACACAACTGGTTTCCCAGACTCCAGTTGCAAGGCTCTGGGGGAATATTTAGAGCCCATATGTGGAGATGACGTATTAAAATCAGCAATGCTGAATTCTGTCCCAGTTACTGAAAGCCAATATATGCACCCAACAGACTGGCTACATAGTGCAGTTATCTCCGAGCTGAGTAGACAAATCTTCCAGGGAAGTTGATTCATGCCTAAGAAGGAATAAACAAACACATACTGTGTTGCACTGCAGAATCTGCAGAATCTCTTAAGTAATCTTCTATGTGTTCTCCAAAGTATAAAATTTTGTTTGCCAGTTGTTTCTTGTTAGTTTTTTTTCTTGTACTGCCTGGTGTTAGTTGTAGTTTTTTTTCAGTGACCACTTGGCATTAAAGAAATTGTTATCAAATTATCAAACAGACTATAAACTGTAGTCTGATGCAATGCAAAAGCTACTCTACTGTAGCTCAAATTCCTGAAAAAGTTTATGCTGTTTCAGACTAAAGGTGTCAGAACACACACCTCATTTGTGTTACACTTGGAGCTGCATAGCCACAAATTGATTAGTGTGCCCATTCTGACCCAAGTCCACAGCTAAAAATACCTAAAATGGGCACATCCACATTAGAACACAACCTGGGAGCAATGTGAGGTGACATGGTTTATGGAGATATGTTAATTTTCATATGGATGACTAGGCCAAGGTCTATTTCTTTAGTTAATCTTCTGTTGGGAAACTATGAGTCTTGCCATTCTTGCAAATGTTAATTTGACTCCTATATCCTACCTAAACATTGTTACTGACCAGGTCTCTGCTTTGGGGTTAGAATTAGTCTTTTAGCTGGATAATGTGTATCTGTGTATACATAAAGTGATATATGAATGAGATAAATATCCATCCATTTTCTGCTGCTTATCCGGAGTTGGGTCGCGGCGGCAGCTGCCTAAGCAGGGAAACCCAGACTTCCCTCTCCCCGGCAACCTTCACCAGTTCATCTGGAGGGATTCTGAGGCATTCCCAGGCCAGCCTTGAGATGTAGTCCATCCAGTGTGTCCTGGGTCTTCCTCGGGGCCTCTTTCCGGTGGGACATGCGCGGAACACCTCACCAGGGAGGCGTCCAGGAGGCATCCTGACCAGATGCCCAAGCCACCTCATCTGGCTCCTCTCGATGTGGAGGAGCAGCGACTCTACTCTGAGCCCCTCCCTGATCACCGAGCTTCTCCCCCTATCTCTAAGGGAGAGCCCGGCTACCCTGCGGAGAAAACTCATTTCGGCTGCTTGTATTCGCGATCTTGTTCTTTCGGTCACTACCCACAGCTTGTGACCATAGGTGAGGGTACGAACGTAGAACGACTGGTAAATTGAGAGCCTTGCCTTTTGGCTCAGCTCCTTCTTCACCACGACAGACCAATGCAGAGTCCGGATCACTGCAGACGTCGCACCGATCCGCCTATTGATCTCCCGCTCCATCCTTCCCTCACTCATGAACAAGACCCAGAGATACGTGAACTCCTCCACTTGGGGCAGGACCCTATTGCAGACCCAGAGAAAGCACTCTACCCTTTTCCGGCTGAGGACCATGGTCTCAAATTTGGAGGTGCTGATTCTCATCCCAGCCGCTTCAAAGTCGACTGCGAACCACTCCAGTGAGAGCTGAAGATCATGGCCTGACGAAGCCAACAGAACCACATCATCCACAAAGAGCAGAGACTCAATCTTGAGGCCACCAAGACGGATCCCCTCAACACCTCGGCTAGAAATTCTGTCCATAAAAGTTATGAACAGAATCAGTGACAAAGGGCAGCCTTGGCGGAGTCCAACCTGCACTGGAAACGATTCTTATTTACTGCCGGCAATGTGGACCAAGCTCTGACACCGGTCGTACAGGGAGCAGACAGCTCGTACAAGCGGGTCCGGCACTCCATACTCCCAGAGTACCTCCCACAGGAGTCACCGGGGGACACAGTCGAATGCCTTCTCCAAGTCCACAAAGCACATGTAGATTGGAAGACCCTGAAGAGGGTGTAGAGTTGGTCCAATGTTCTACGACCAGGATGAAAACCACACTGCTCCTCCTCAATCTGAGGTTCGACTATCCAATGGACCCTCCTCTCCAGCACCCCTAAATTGACCTTACCGGGGAGGCTGAGGAGTGTGATCCCCCTGTAGTTGGTGCACGCCCTCCGGTCCCCCTTTTTGAAGAGGGGGACCACCACCCCAGTCTCACCGTCCAGGGGAACTGTGCCAGATGTTCACGCAATGCTGCAGAGGCATGTCATCCATCCCCGGGGCCTTGCCACTGAGGAGCTTTTTAACCACCTAAGCAAACTCAGCCCCAGAGATGGGAGAGCCAGCACCAGCTACCCCAGACTCTGTTTCCTCATCGGAAGACATGTTGATGGGATTGAGAAGGTCTTTGAAGTATTACCTCCACCGCCTCACAATGTCCCAAGTCGAGGTCAGCAGCCCCCCATCCCCACTGTACACAGTTTTGACGGAGCACTGCTTTCCCCTCCTGAGCCACTGGATGGTGGACCAGAATCTCCTCGAAGCCATTTAGAAGTCATTCTCCATGGCCTCTCCAAACTCCTCCAATGCCCAAGTTTTTGGCTCAGCAACTGTCGAAACTGCACCCAACCCCTATGGCCCCCTTCTGCAGGTGGTGAGCCCACGGGAGGGGAGGCCCGACCGGGCCCCATGGGCAAAGGCCCAGCCACCAAGCGCTTGCCGGGCCCCATGGGCAAAGACCCAGCCGCAAAGCGCTTGCCGCCGTGCCCCTCCTCCAGGCCTGGCTCCAGAGGGGGGCCCCGGTGACCCACGTCTGCGCAAGGGAAACCCTGACCCTTGCTTTGCCATCACGATTGAGGTGATTTGAGCCGCACTTCATCTGGTCCCTCCTCTAGACACCTGTTTGCAATGGGTGACCCTACCAGGGGCACGAGCCCCTGACAACATAGCTGCTAGGATCTTCAGGTCACGCAAACTCCTCCACCACAATAAGGTGTCTCAGTGAGGAGTGAGAAGACATGTAAATATTACAAAATATAAACTACAGAAACTTTGAATGACAAAACTGAAGTATTAAATGTCATTAATAATATTCATTGTAGTCCAAACAGACAAAATAATTCTCATAACATTTCCAGGCACATGTGCCTTCGTCCAGGTAGGGATGTCTTGATTACATTTTTTTTTTTTTTGATTATTGTCAAAGAAATAATCATGATTATTTTGCATTAAATAATATCCTGACACTTTAAATGTGTAAAATCATATGAACACTTATAAGTGTTTAGGTTTTAAATAGGGCTGTCAAAATCATTACATGGTGCAAAGAGATTAATCTGTGTAATTAAAGTTGTCTTTTACATTTTTTTAGGCATAAACAACAACGTTATTACTCTTGCCATAGTTAAAATCTGAATTTGGCATTATCTTGATGAGAGGAGTTGATTTTAGACATGTAGACCCTTAAAGCTGTGAACAGAATCCACCAAAAACTACTTTATTCTCCTTATTTTTAAAAATTCTGACAGTTTTCAAGCCTTACATTTAGCGGATAGCTGCATGACTCATTTGATTAATCAAATAACTCTGTTGTTGTCCCACACACAAGTTGAGTTGAGCTGTCATTGTGGTTCAGACTTGATATTTAATGTAAAGTGAACATATTTAGGAATTTTTGTGATTAATTAATTGTGGCATTTAAAAATGTGATAAATTATGAAATTAGGTAATTGTGACTTCCCTTTACTCAGGTCACAAAACTTTTTTTAGCCATACCAGCTCCAAGACTGTGTTTGGAGATGATTGCAATGGAAGGGATATTTAAATGTCGTTTTCACCAATTCAACAGGAGTTTTATAAATAAATGGAAGGCAAAGATTTGAAACCCTAGACATTATACTCTACCCCCACACCCACAAAAACACATGAACCCCAAAGGGCTCATTTTGAAGATTCAGGACCAATAATAGCATTTTTAACAACAAATATTTTGACATGAAATAGCAGGAAATACACAAGTGTGTTGATGATGGCTGCATTCCACCTGGGGGAATTCCCACCGCTGCACAGGCTGGTTCAGTCATTTGTTTACTGGGGCATTAACAGGAACATAGGTAGCATTATTTTAGTTTGCTAGAACTGTGCTTTTTATGGTGTGACAAATCAAATGTTGGCTATGAAAATATGTGAAAATATAATTTGCAAATAGGTTTCATGTTAGTGCTAAACCTCTATTATCTGTGGGAAACAATATTCATAGCATTGATAAATACATGCAGAGGCCTATACAAAATTGAGCAAATGCCACCTATCTGCTTTTGATTTCAGCATTTAAATATAACCTTTTCTGACTTAAACAGCATTGTATTTTAAAACTGGTCATCACACATTAACACATACTGAAACATACCGAAAAAGTTTAGGTCTGATTTCACATTTGAGACTTCTAGTCTTCTTGGTTCTCACCACACATTTAAAACCATGTCATATTAATAAGTGCATGATTTATCTTTAATAAATGTTTTAGAGAGCAGAGAGAGTTTATTTTTTAGGTTTTATAGCTTTCGTTTTTGGAAAGAAGCATCTATAACTACACAGTTTCATGTCCTGTTTTACTTAAAACTTAAAAACATAAAGCCATAATAACTTAGATACATTTTAGTTATTTAAAAATGGTATGAAATTTCTGGAATTGCAAGAACTGACAATATAACCATGTTGCTGTTGAAGCCATTGAACACTGTCTTAGTAGTTAAAAGGAATCATAAGTAGCTTTTTTTCAAAGATTTTATTGGCTCTAGTGACCTTTATTATACAGTTAGTGGACAGAAAAGGGGGTCAGACAGCGAGGGTTATACATGCAGGCCACCATATAATAGCTGTAGCCTCTGTTCATGAACTGGCTGTTCAACCAGTTCAATTCAGTTTAATTATAAATATTAATTAAACACTTAGAAGACAAAACAAATAATAAAACGCTCATGACGAACAAGTCTCTGCAGTTTTGGAGGTTGCGAATAACAAAAGTTCCATCTTTTCCTCAGTATGATGGCCGGGTAGTGCACAACAATATTAAATTGAGTGAACCACTTTAGATTTTGGCGATACACGTTTACGCAACAGAAGCCATATTTACATTTACAAAACAAAAGTACAATGCCAAAACACTTTTACCAAGGGCTATACAACTTTACATCTCAGAAAAAAAACAACTGTACAAAACGTGAAACACTTTTTTAAACCTTGATGCAAACGTACAGCAACTGCAAAACATTTTTACAAAGTTATTAATACATTGCTGAAACACCTTAACCAACAACAAAGAAACTTTACATCGATGTCAAACACTTTTACAAGTTTACCGAAACACTTGTACAGTTTCAGAAAACAAAATTACAAAGATAGTTGTTTCACCAAAATCTGTGACCCATCAGAAGATCTGATCGCAGGAGGCGATAGCATACTTTTATCAATGTGACCCTCACAAAGCCAGGATCACAGAGGTCCCCATTTCTGATAGCTATCAGAATGTGTGAATTTACTGTACCTGCAATATAATGAACTCTGACTCCCGTGTTGACTTTTTCACATAAACATCTGCTTTGCTGCCTACTCCTCATCATCCGTGATCATCATCAGAGGGGCTGTAATATTCTTCCATGTTGTCTCAGTAAAGCGAGGTACACATATAAAGATTATCAGGCTGTTTTTGTCCAGATTTTGCCTCTTCCTGACCAAGGACGGCAAACACCCAATTATCTTAAGTCTTATAAGATTTTTCAGTAAAATTATCATTTGGTCTGAAGTGTGTTAAGAGCGAATTCGTCCCGACAATCAGTTCAGGTCATGGACGACAATTGGAAGTATTGAACATGTTCAATATTTATGACCAAAAGTCTTCGCGTGTGTAAGTAAATTATAACCTTAATTTCTGTAAGCAATGATGTCAACATCTTGGCTTTTATTGTAAATGTAAAATTGCCTTCATCCTCTAATCCTGTGCTTGGCAAGATCGAAGCCCTACACGGGGACGGGTTTAGGTGGTTCTACCACAGTTGTTTAATGCTTGGATTTTTCACCCACAAAAAAAAAAAAAAAAAAAAATGCCATTTTGGGAATCCGAAACCACAGCTTTTCTAAAATGGTTCTCCAGGTGAATAGCTCCACAAACGCCACCCTTTTCTTTTCGTGCGTACAACCTAGACACACCTATTTTTGCAACCAAGTGACACAATAGCCCCAGTGTCCCCTAGACATGCACATCCTCCATGTTCTTCTTCATTTTTGTAGGTGGTTTGCATCTATAAATGCTCCATGCCTTTTAGTTGTAAATATTGAGCATGTTCAATATTTACAATCAAAAACCTTAACGTGTGTGGGGAAAGCCGACAACACCTGAGTTGTGACTGTGTGCAGTGCGACGTGGAACAGAATGTAGCCAATCCGAAAGTGGGCTGACCGGGGAGCAAGGAAGGATACAAAGTCTGTGTTCATGCTGTCTCCAGTCTGTTATTTTTTCCAGTTCTGGCTTTTTCTGTAAACAATAGTCCCAAGACCACCATCATTCCCTCATCCTGTATATCCTCTTCCATGTTGGGTGTTGTGTTTTCCAGTTATTGCCATGATTCTTCTTCTTTGTTTTTCTGGTTGTTGCCATGGTTCTTTTTCCTCATTTTTGTTAGATCACATTGGGTCACATGAGATTTCTGGCTCGGAGGACTAGATTCTAGATCGGTTATGAGAAAGCACTGTTATGTGTGTGTGTTGTTCTGTGCTGAGATTATCGGAGCATACACACACAGTAAAATCAAAACTGTTAAATGCCTGATTTTTTTATCTTTATGTGTGAGGTCTCTAACAAATAAAAAAATCTCTTCAGATTAAAAATGTGTGTACCAGCTTTAATGCAAGTTTTACATTCTCCCTGTACGATCATTGGATATTAAGCTCAATCATGTTTTCTAAAGTTGGCATGTTTTCAATAGATGTTATGACAAGAAGCAGTGATACAGCCTGGAATGGTAAACACCTGCCAGAGAAATTGCTGTTGATTCTGCTTGGGTATTTTATGTAATTCATAACACTGGTTTCTGGTGCATTTCAAGCTGGGTGATTGCCAGACTAATAAACATCTCCTATGGTGTGATTATTTTAAGGAGAAGCTAATACATTTCTGCTGCTGCATGATATGGAACCTTCACTGTAGTATGCAAGCCTCCCACTCAGAATCCTTGACAATTCTGCATGACGGAGAAAATAATCTCACACTGAGCACCGTCATCTTCACTGAGACAGTGATTAAAGATCAAAGACAGCCAAATTGCAACAAAATTGGTTTGAATGTGCAAAAACCTCAAATTTCACCACAAAGTCTAAAATTATGATTGAACAGCGCTGATGCAGTACTTAGAATGAACCTATTTTGGCTTTCATCAAAGAAAAATAATTTTGAGTGTTGTTCAGAATGACCACCAGAAAAAATATATATGGCCCATGAATATGTGCCCGATTCTCAGTGGGGGTTTTATACATCCTTTTACTGGCTAAAAGAAAAGCCCAGTCTAACTGCCATTTGTGAAACAGCTATGAAATATGAAGAAGACATTTATCTTTGCATAAACATGCAAAAACAGAAATGTTTTTGTTCAACATGAGCTCAGTATTTTCAACAGACTAAACTAAATACACACTCATTTTTTGGTTCCTCTACTAGAGCGTTTACATCAAGAGGAAACTAAAAGTAGTAAATTACTCCTCTCCTAACCATTTTCTATTTAAATCTACACTTAACCCTTGACTTGTTAGTTATTTAATGTTAATGCAAATTATAATATTGTTGTTGCCAGACCATGTGGCAATGCAAAGCCACGTCTATGTGCTGCAATCCCATCTAGCAGGAAAAGACGTTTTACATTTGTAGTAACCAGTTATGTGCAATGTGTATCTCCATACTTTACTTCCAGGCCAATGGGCTCAAATTTACTGCCAAGCTATGAGTTTTTTTCATTTGAAAACACAAAAGGTGTGTCTAAGTTGTACACGTGGAAAGGAAATGGGTGGCATTTGCAGAGCTATTCACATTGGGATCTGTTTTGGAAGAGCTGTGGTTTTGAAATCCCCAAATGCCGATTTTGTGTGGATGAAACATAGAAGTAATAAACAAATAAGATCACTGAAACTTGTCCCTGTTTAGGGCTTTGGTCTTGCCAAGCATAGGATTAGAAGATGAGGGCAAGATTACATTTTCAATAAAATGTTGACATCATTGCTTACAAAAATTAAGGTTGTCTCTTCACAAATGCAACATGCAAAAGGTTTCAATTGCAAGATACAAAAAGTTTTTTATGTTGTTTCAACATAAGTTTTATTTAGGCTGCACAGTGATGAGGTGATAAGTATTACCGCCTCACAGCAAGAAGGTTCCTGGTTTGTACCTTGGCTGTATTCTTTCTGTGTGGAGTTTGCATGTAGAGAACCCATGCATGCATGTACCTTTGCATACTGTCTCTATAGGTAGTCCAGCTTCCTCCCACCATCCAAAAACATGCTTGCTGTGTTAACAAATATCTCTCTAGAAATGAGTGAGAGTAATTGTTGTCTGTCTCTTTTGGCTCTGTGATGGACTGCTGACCTAGTGTGTCCTGATTTTGCAAACTAGCTGCTTGGATGGGCTCCAGTTTCTTATATTTGTTGTTACAGAACTTAACTGACCTTCACAGATTCATATATAACCCATTTAATATCTTATATCCAATTATGGAGAGGAGACTGAACAACAAGCACCCAAACTTAGCAGCAATCCTTAGTGATTCTCTTGAGCTCAAGAGATTATTTTGTCCATACTGCCTCATAGTTTATTCAAAATATATTACAATATTCTAAGAATTCATTAAAATACTTAAAATTCTTTTACTATCTCTTAGAATGGCAATGCAGTTGCAGCCAACTCACAGGAGACATATAAAACACCCACTTGTATGTGTCTATCCAAACAGTGAACTGAACCCTAGACCACCTGTGCTCATAGTATGTATTTATGCAGTCAAGACTGATGATAGATTAATGATTCATATGCTGGCAAACCACACTTTATCAGTATGGATATGACTCTTTAGTTACAGATTATTGGAGGACATAATGAACTCAGGAAATTTTCTGCTAAAAAAAATTTATTGCAAGACCTACCTTCCTTCACAAATTATTAAGAGCGATGATACTTTTACTTATTTTACACCTATCACTGAAGAGACAGTGGATATTTTAAAGAGGCCACAGTGCTGACAAAACCCTGGTAGCTATTTAATTCATCATGCACAACATCTGTTTGACAGGTATACAGTATGTATGGTGGTGTGAATATAAAGAAAAAAAAACATAATAATAATAATAATAATAATAATAATAATAATAATAATAATAATAATAATAATTAATAGTAATAATAATAAATGTAGAAACATTAAATCTTATAGCTTATTCTTGCATATGTGATTGCACTCCTCAGTGCTGAGCTTGGCCAGATGGATGGATGGAGAAAAAAAAAAAAATCAAATCAATTTCTGTGTACCCTGTGATACTTGTAGATGTATGTTTAAATGCACACACAAATATATAAAAAATTACGCACACAAAATGAATTTACACATGCACAAATTACAAAAAATACACTTACATTTAAAATTGTACACACCTTTTATTTATTTATTTTATCTTCAACCTTACAAATCTAATACTTACATGTTCAAAAAGGCTCCTACAAATTGTAAAATATGTGTGCACAGATCGCCTGGTATGCACGGAAAAAAAACTGCATTTATCCAGAGATCAGTTTGTAAGTGCATGAGGTAGTTTTGAGACTCATTTAACACTTCCAGGAGCCTCACAGTTTCCTTTGGACACAGTGCTTTTAAGAGCTGGTGGAAAGCTGGGTCATCTGGATGTTCTTCTCTAGTTATTTCAAACTGGGAAAAATGCTCTCTGTTCGCCCTTTAGATAGACAGACAGACCGATCGATCGATAGACAGGAAGAGGTGTTGGATTAAAAAATATCACATAATAAGATGATATCTACTGCATATTGTACTTCTTTGGATGTTTTTATTTTGTTTACTTTTCCTTAAAGTATATTTTACTTTTTTTCCTTTTTCTTTTTTTTTCTTTTTTTTTTGTAAATCTGTCTGACACAGTATATGATTAGACTGATGATAACTTCACTCTTAATCATCAATACATAGCAACAATGACATCCCACAAACAGAAATAGAAGGCTTTCAGGGGTGAGTCACATGGTACGTGGTGGAAAAGGCCTTTTGGATAGGTGGAACGGCCCGGATGGTGTTGCTTTCAGTGCTGCAAAGTTTTCTGACCCTCAATTTTAACTGCTTAACCAACACGCACTCTGTAATTATTAGTGAACAGGGGCAGTTGGGGGGAGGGTTCTTCCTACACACCTGTTTCCTGGATGCTGCCTGGGGAAGAAGGAGGTCTTGGGTGGACTTGGTCTTCTGGATTGGGGTTTGTGCTGATAGCACTGCTGGGGGGCTGCAGGCCATGTGGTGTCCATGGTGCTACACTGCTTGGGGAGGTGGAGGAGGAGGACGAGGAGAAGGGTGAAGCTCCATGGGGCTGGAGTGCTTGGCCAGGGCATTGGGGTGGGTTGCTGGTTGTTCTGTATCTGGGGGCTTCTTTGTTTGCTTCTTATTCTTGGAGGAGGAGCAGTTGCATTTGCACAATCACTTAAAATAACTCATAGCTCATATCTTGCCCTCCGTCTCTGTCTCTCTCTCTCTCTCTTTCTCTCTCTCTCTCTTTCACACACACACACACACACACACACACACACACACACATGCTACAATGCTGGAATGAAAAAAATAAATAAAAATAACATTTGATTGTGTAAGTAGATAGAGTTTTGATTTTTGATGGAAACAGCAGCTTTCTTAAAAAATCAAATAAAAATCTAATTAAAAATGTATTAATTTTTAATCAGTCTAATTCATTTAATGGCAAATGGACATTTTATTTACATTTCTAGAACTTTTACTGTCCAGCAGTGTCTCAAAACTGAGAAACAAAACTTTACAACTTTTGCCCCCCAACCCTCTTGTCAGCTCCAGCGTAAAATGTAAAGTCAGCGATAGACAAATTATAAAAAAAAAAAAGAAAAAAGGGGACTTTGTATCCATAAAGCTCTACTTGGCAAAGCAAAGCAAAAACACAACAGCCAGACCATCATTCTGCTTGCTATGGTGCTGGACAGGACAAGGTAAAAATAATAATTAAAGCTGCAAGCAGCGATGAAGGCCCTCGCACCTCTGGCGCCGTTCCGGCCTATTGCACCGCCCCACCAGCCGGCAACCTCCCTCCCCAAGCAAGCTCGCTCTGGCTGGCAGCCGTATGCTCAGTCGTCCTCATATTTTCTGCCTTGGGTGGTCAATGTCTCCCTTTGAGGGTCAACTGGTACATCACTGGGCCCAAAAATGCATCAGAAGTGTTCATGAGCATGTTCTCAGCAATTGTGTGAAATAAATAAAAAACAAAAGCATGGTTTTAAGATCAGCAGATATCAGCACGGCCAGTAGGTGGCGCTATAGTGTTTGATCATGTACCAACATGTTGAGGTTGGGACTTTAATGACAACTGCCAAATATCACATCCTTTGGTCAACCGAGTCCAGAGTTATAGCCACTTCCTGTTTGATGGCGAGGGACAGAATCCTCCCTGGCAGCCATTTTAATCATGATGGTGTAAGTAGATTGTGATATTTTTAATGATGAGGTCTCCAAGAACGATATTGATGAGTTTGATGATGTTTGTAAGGTTTTCAATGGTAAAACATGGGGTACTTCCTGTTTCCAGGGGGCGGGGCTATGACGTTGACAACATCTGGACATGTAAATGTGGTCAGCATGGAAATGACATCATACGTGGCCATTTTGGTTAAGATAGGTTGTTTTATATGTAAGTTATATCAGTTTTGTCTGTCATGGCGAGATATCAAAGTTTGAGGCCACGCCCCCGCCATGCCCTTTCTCCTTTGAGAAAGTTTTGCATAACTTTTGATCACACATGCCTCTGGAAGCTTCAGAGTGATTTTGAGGTAAATAGGATAAAATCTGTAGGAGGAGTTCGTTCAAATGCAATGGCAAGAAACAGGCCAAAATGACCCTGAAAATGACACGTTTTACAAAATGGCCGACTTCCTGCTGAAATTAGCAAATAGGTCTAATGGACAGTTTTGTGCATCCTGGCATAGTAAATCAATGTGGTGAATTTCATGCATGTCTGTCCACATAGTGGACGGGGCTGGTTGATTGAAATATTGTAGGGGGCGCTATAGAGCCACTATGTTACTATTCTAGCATATGTCAATTTGGCTCAGTTCCACGTCTGAATACGATCCTTCCTGCCAAGTTTGGTGGAGATCGATGGTACACCGGGTGAGTTACAAGTACTTCCTGTTTGGTGGCGTCGGACCAATATTCGCCATGGTTACGTTTGGCGAAGGAATTTGAGATTTTTGTTGTAGTATCATGAAAGGGTTTGACCTGTTGTGAAGCACTTTCAAGTGTCTGGGGTTCATGCCTGAGGAGAAGGACCCCGGCAACTGAAAAAAAGCACTTCCTGTTGAAGTGCTCCCACCACAACGTGGCGCAAAATCAGTAGCTAGACTCTTCTCCTCTGTTGTTCCCCGGTGGTGGAACGATCTACCAAACTCCGTCCGATCCGCAGAGTCCGTATCCACTTTTAAGACCAAGCTAAAGACTCAGTTGTTTAAGGAGCATTTCCACATTTAGCTTAACTAAATGAGTCAGAAAGATTTGTCCAGCTTTTTGGCTCAACCAAGTACTGAAGAAGCTGTGTGCACTTATGCCCAAGATGATATTGTGTGATGAAATCATGCACTTATGCCCAAGTTGATATTATGTGATGAAATCATGCACTTATGACCTAGTTGATATTGTGTGATGAAATCGTGATCCTGTATTAAAAAAAAAAAAAAAAAAAAAACAATTATATGCACTGCACTAGCACTACATGACAGCACCTGGGTCCAACTGGACTCAAAAGCGGTCTGACTATCACTTAATTATGACGTCCCATCTTGTTTGAATTCATGCTTGTGTTGTTCTTCCTCTCAAATGTAAGTCGCTTTGGATAAAAGCGTCTGCTAAATGACTGTAGAATAGAATAGAATAGAATAGAAAGTGGGCGGGGCTTAGGGCTAGACCGGAAGTGGTCATACGGGTCTGTTCGGGACCGGACCATGACTAAGCCCTGTAAGTTTAATGGTGATTGGGTGAAAAATGAGGGAGTTATACTGATTTATGATGTCATGGCGTCTTATCGAAATTCGCCATGGCGCCACGGTCTTGTGATGCAGCGTAGAGCAACAGTCTTCACCGGATATCATCCCCAACTTGTTTTCAGGTGTCTGATGCAGTTTGACCCCGGTTGTGTTCAAAACGTCAGAGAAGTGGGTTTTCGAGTAAAAAACATGACTTCCTGTCGCCAGGGGGCGTGGCCTATTCATAATCCAATAATGACCATGTAGATGTCTTGAGGGTGGGACTAGTGTCATACGTGGCCATTTTGGTTCAGAAATGTTGTTTTACGTGGGAGTTATTTCGATTTCGTGTTTAATGGCGAGACATCAAACTTTGAGGCCACGCCCCCTGTACGCCCTTACTCCTTTGAGAAAGTTTTGCATAACTTTTGATCACACATGCCTTCTGAACATCCTGAGCCATTTTGGTGTCAATACGATAATATCTGTAGGAGGAGTTCGTTCAAATGCGAGGTCAGTAAAACGCCAAAATGGCGACTTTGACCCAAAATGGCCGACTTCCTGTTTTATTTAGACCTATACTATAATTTCTTTTTTTGTTCCCCCCACCATGTGGAACATGTGTACAAAGTTTCATGAAGATTGCTAACTTGCAATGGAGGGGCATCACAAATAGGTGGCGCTCTGGTTCAGTTTTGCCTGAACAGTCCCGAGCACCCCAAATTATTAAATTTTTCGCATTCCAATGGGGGGGTACGCAAAATTTGGTGAGTTTTGGGGTATTTTGAGACCCCCAAAAATTGCAATTTGTAGGCTGAAGAATAATAATAATAAACGCTTGCATAACAATAGGCCTTCGCACCGCCTTCGGTGCTCGGGCCTAATAATAAAATAAAATAAACAGAGCATGGTGTGTTTTCAGTACTGAACAGAAATTTCAGCCCAGATGTGGATGTTTTCACTCAGTGGTTTTTACACCATTACACCATACAACTGCTCTGTGACACTCGCAGTGGTGATACAACAGAATTTGTGGGATGGCTGATGAAAAGAAGAAGTCAGGCGTTTTGGGCAGCCGACTTAGTACAACTAAATTATTTGAGGGATACATATAATGAAAATTTTGAATGCTTTTAAACATGGCAGGAATATAAAGTGGCTGTGAATAATTTAGCAGATTCTGCTCATTACCATGTAGTTGGGATTATAAATGTAATGTCCTTCATTCAACTTGCGTAAACACAATATTTGGAATATGGTCCTACAGGAGAAAAAAAAAAAGTTTTTAAAACATTGCTGTCTATGTAAACAAAACATTGAAATGCTCAAGGTTAAAATATATCTTTATTATAATCACTATTATTTTGTTAAACCTTCTTACCAGCCATAACTGAGTGCTTACAATACACTGACACTCTATTTAAAATAGAATCTGCAATTTACTGCTTTTTATCAAAGTGTAACACTGATTAATGATGTAACAAATATATTGCAAAGCAAGTGTTGCTTCTTGAAATCATGTGCTGACACACTTCTAACTTCATTTATTGAAAGCATATCATTAAAAAACAGCTTTCCAAAATTGCAATCTTGAAGCATCTAAGTTCAATCTGCCTTTTATTCATTACACATACTAGTACATGCATTACTTACATGCATGCAACAACTGAAAAAAAAAAAACATGCAGTATTCTGTATATCTGTCAGTGTTGTTACATTTATTGTTTTCTTTGCCATCATTATTTATTTCTGAGGGCAGAGGTTTTCACACTCCATTATTCCCAACAAGCTGTTCCATTTGTTGCAGGATGTGTAACTGCAGTGATCAGGTGGCTATGTTGTATGTGTGATTGTATGAACATTCAGCCTCATTAGACCTTTAGTGCCCTGGCTCGCCACAGTCCCATCCAGACACAATAGCCTATCTTATTATATCTGTCTCTCGCCCACCTGACCACTCTATTGAGAGCCCTGACAGCCATAGTCAAGCTGTTCGAGTTCATAAGCGACCGGGACCTTCTGTGCATTGTAACATCTGCAGACCGGCTGCCTGCAACAACGTCTGGTGTTGTGATCTCTCCCAGAACAGATATCTTTGTCAGCCTCATCTTCCACCCCGAACTCTCTGCTCACCTTTTCCTTTTTTGTGTGTTTTCCTCTTTTTCACCACTGTTTCACCAGCTTTACTTGAAATTGCTGAACATTCCCCCATTATATCATCCCTTCACTTTTCTGTGTTCCTTCTCATTCTACAGGATTTTACTTTTTATCTCTGCTCTTCCATTCTTCGTCTCCCTGTCTGGATATATAAACATCTTCTCTAGTCCACACACACATGCATGCCTACGCACACACATCTGTCTCCTCTATCTTCCTGCCTTCAAAGCTAAAACTGTCTGGCTCCCCACTTGGACAGTCCTTGGAGGATGTTGACTTTAAGTACCGTATATTCTGGCATGGAATGCACCATGGGGACATACTTTTATACAAGAGTGAGAAAGGTCATTGAGGATGTTACACTTTTTCAATGTGTGAGCCTCAAGTGATGGAACAACTAAGGAAGGCATGTATGGACTATATAGGTCAGTGTTCCATGTTTGAACAGCCTTTGTTTGTTTGATTTAATTTTCTGTTTCTTTCTTTCTTCCTTGTTAAAGAACAGGAAAGGAAGAAATTAAATTAGAATACCATTCATTTAACAGGTGTTATTACATACCGAACACCTACTGAAGAGTGCATAATAAAATCAACCAAGGTCAAGTATGTTTTTGATTACTGTGTTCCTAATTGGTGTGAAAAAATACTACAAAAAAAATACTACTAGAAGGTAAATTACACCAAGTGCTCAGACACTCCATCATGTTCAGCTGAACTCAGATCTGTTGTGACACACCCCTGCCTTCAGACCCTGTGGCGAGATGACAGATTACCAAGACTCCGCGTAACAAACAAGCAGCGTGTGTTAGTTTGTTGTGAAGCTTGTACGCCCTTGCTTTACTTACAAAGTGGATGTTTCTGCTGCAGCACGGATAACACGTAGGCGTGACAACAACTACCGACAACAGATAATCGTATCAGGCAAATCTGCAATATGCAGTTTTGAAAGCTTGGGGATAACATCATTAATAATGGTGCCGCTGAGGAGGAAGGCACTTTTAACATGGAAAAAAAAAAAAAAAAATATCCTATATGATATATCAAGAAATTATTCAGTCCAGAATTAGAACTATATAAATAAACTCGAGGGACTGTGTTCAGTAGGTTTATTAATGATAGACAGGGGTGGCTGTGATGGTAACAGCAGAGCCAGTGTGACTGTACAAATGAATTCAGGCAGAATATGCTATTGCATGTATTTAATGGGACAATGAATTGGCTCTACTAACAGTTACACTGCACCACATCAGTTTTTATATATATATATATACATATATATATATATATGTATATATATATATATATGTAAAACCCTGTGTTTTCATGCCTAAATCCTTTTAATCTAGGCTTTTCAGTAAAGTGGTCTCACTGGGATGAATCATTTGTGATGTATGTTGGTCTCAACATGGGTTAGTATAACAAACTGCACACAATCTGAATCTTTTTTAACACAGCATCATTTAACCCCTATGTTGGGTTTTTCTGTCCCATTTTCACTGTTTACCAAGGGTAAAAATAACATGAATTATTCTTTCAGCTTTACACTCGCTGGGCAGTCTTATTTCTTTTGAAGAGCAAACTAAAGAACATGTTTTAATTAAGTGCACACTGTGCACTGTTTGGGTCAGCGGGACCCGGGGGTAAAAGACGGAGCTGTAGGTCACCACATCCAACCCTCAGTGAAAATAAAAGGAAAAGGTTTCATGTCTTGCTTCACTCTGTCTTCCTCTTATTTGTGTCTGCTATGTTTCTTTAGATATGCAGCACATGAGCATGGCTATCCCCAGCATTTTTAAAAGCATTGCTGGCAAATATTCTAACCCTTGTTCCAACTCTGAGGAAAAATTAAAAACGAAACACCACAAGCTAGCATGGACCTGAAATCCCACAAGGCGAAAAATTTAAGGATAACTAGCCCATCATAAAAGAATTATGTTTTTAACTTTTTACAGCCAAAGGTAACAATTTCTCTATTAACTGCTATTGTTTGTTTAGTTTGGTATTTCATATGTTTAGATTTGTGGCATACCAATGCGGAGTACTATCAGCGAGGCATCCTAAATTTAATTCTGTATTGCATGATATCTGAAGAAAAACAAGTCTGTAACTAATGTTATGCCCCCTACTGAGCTCAGATCTCATCATCACTGAGTTATCTGGCATTACATGAAGAGCCAGCTACATCTGAGACTGCATGAATTGACAGAGGAACTGCAGAAATTTCTCTAAGACGCTTCAAACAATGCACCTGCCAAGCCCTTTGAAAGACTACTTTTAACACAGCACAGCACATTAGACAGACTTGTCATCTACTCAGATTGAAAACCTTTACTTTAATGCCTAAGCCTTTTACACATCACGCTACCTCTTGCCTCGTATTTGTTCACTTCTACAATTGCAACAACTCTGAATTCATCGCACCTTTTTTAATATTCTTACCACTTTTATTGTTAACATGAGTTGCTTAACTGCAATAATGCTAATTATTATTTTAACAACACTTATTATTTCCCCACACTTACCCATTTACTCCTACTCTTGTTTTTGTCCTCCATTTCTTATTTTCCACAAACTTTTTGTGCTGATATATGCCAAGGTCTTACCCTGGGAATCACATTGTTGGTGCAAACAACACTATCTGTGTCTGTTAAATTGTCACATTTTAACTACAGTTTTTCATATATGAAAATAAAGAAACTATGTGTCTTTTTGGCAGAATGCTAGTAACAAATTTAACTTTCTCCTAATGCTGTAGTGCACTTTGTAACAGGTTAAAAGGTTAATATCACTCAGAAGGCATGCAAAGTCAAAGTAATGATCAGAAACTTGCACCGGTTCTGGGGTTTCTGCAGTGCTTGTCCCTTTATTACATAAATTCATCAACATTACAAAGCTGCTCTCTAGTCATACATGAAAAAAAACAGAAGCTACAACAAATATTTTACAAGAGAGTTGGGAATGCATGAGGCTGCATCCCAATCTGCTGGGTGCTGTTTGATGACATCATTACAACTGGACAACCAAAGTAGTCTTAAAGGGACATTACACAGTTATGACTGTTACAGCTTTATTAATCATTTCCTGCTTTTGATCTGGTGCTTGATTTTTTTTTAAAACCTGTTAAAATGTGCCTCAACAGGTATCTCTATATTTTGCTGAGTCCCTTTTTGTCTCACACCTAAACCTAATGAAGTGTCAGATCACACAATGTAAGAACCAGGCAGTGTGATTTCAATCAGCTCATTAGTAAGAGAATGCCCTGAACTCCAGACTGACACTGATGTTATCCATCAGATGTGAACTTATTTGCACTTCAGCTATCATATTAGCACAAAGTGTCAGCACATAGTGTCACGGCTTTCCTGTGGACTCCAGGTTATTATGCTGTTGATTCTGCATGTGTACACTTTCAGCTGCCTGTCAACCCACTTTCAGCACACTACATGATTAATGAGTCATTAAGTCTGGTCAGGGGGGCATCTCAGTTTGTGTCAGTAGCACTGACTGTGTGTGCTTGTTCTCCCAGCTCTCTATCACACACTGCCTGCTATTACCCTGGCTACACTGGCTGCACAGTCGTACAGAAGAACCTGTCTGCAGTTTACGTCCCAGTCAATTACCAACTTAGAGGGCTTGTTAGAAAAACACACCACTCCCTCTGGCAAAGACCTAAATGAACATCAACCATTGGTAGCATGAAGAGAAAGGTCTATCCATCTCAGTTTCTTCTCTCTGATAATGGCACCCAGTGTCTGGTGGTAATAGCCTCTCTATGCCATGTTGAGTGCAGCCACATATTAATGAATGTTGCCATTTGCATGCACAAGCAGTTTCACAGGGTCCAGCAACCTTAATTGCTTTACTCAGAATGAACGTGACCCCACCACTGGCTTGGTTTTGTAAATAAGTCATTATCCATCTAAGGCATAATTACATTGTTAATGTCAGTATGTTGTAGGGCCTTGGTGGATCCTGCAAACATGTACCTGAGTCTAATTAATTAACTTATACAGTATATTGAAGTGTTCACATATTACTAAATGGGACTGTTCAGTTAAAAGTTACAGGAGTTGGGGTTTCCATGAATTTAGGGTACCTTTGTCCATGTAATAGATGTTTGTGAGAATTAAGATCCTCAGTATGTTCTTAAGTAGTTACTACTACTATACTATCGTAAGCCATTTCCTTCATGCATGTCACTGCCATGTCCCGATGATATCAGTCAAATCACTAACCCCAAATTAGTTTAAATTAATTTCTTTTTATCATTTAATTTTATTGCCTCTTTTCAATTGGTTTTTGATGCGATTAGAGAGATTGGCCCTTGTAGGATAGATCAATGGTAGAAATATCCATGATGGTCCTCATATGCTGACAAGCAAGAGCAAAAAGCAGCCTCAACTGTTGGATGAAGCTAATTATATATTTTTAATTATTTATGTTTTTAAACAACTATAGAAGCTGAATGGTGAAGTACAAAAGAAACAAGTAGACTGAAGAAACACATGCATGGTCAAGCCAATCTGAAGGTAAAGAACCTCAAAAGACCAAAGTTCAATGCAGCCACTATTTAAATCATTTTCACTTCCTTTCAGCTGGCAGCACAATAACTTCTACATTTCATTTAACATCTCATGATTGCATAATCCAACATCAACACCCAGCAGCTTAATTTTGCTTTTGTAAAACGAGTAACAAGTGTTACTGTTATCCAGTCTTATCCATTAAGACGATTTGCTGAGGTACACCCTGTTTCATACAAGCTGAAAGCTCTGTGTTACTGCACATCAAGATGCTTTCCCAGATCCCATTACAAGCTTGCAGCTTTGCAATGAAAACCTGTGGTGGATTAACCTGTGTGAAACCCAAATAACTGAAGAAGCAAAGAGCAATGGCTCGGTGTTAACATGTGTTTGAGGGCGAAGTGGATGAATGAATGAATCATCATATTATCAGTTAAGTGTCAAAGTGAGGGAGCAGCATGCAGAGAGAAGCCTGACTGTGATACATTGAAGTTTTGGTAATCAGCATGCCATCACAGCCAGTGTGTTTAGGTGTGTCATCACTAATTAGATGTTCCCAGCTTCAAGTGCTGCCACTCCTGCAGGTTGTAAATACTCTATTCCAGCCATTAACATTGAGAATGTCTTGGTTTTAAGTGATACTTTCATTTTGGCCTTGGATAAACTTGTACTGAGTGAGAGCCTCAAATGTTGTTCTGAATTATTGATTACCTCAAGCTGAGTGCTGTTGTTCATGTTGTTTACCATGATGTTGAATAGTTGTAAGTTGTCAGATTGCTGATGTTACTACAACAATAATTTCTTTGTAGTTTTGACCAATTATTCAAGCACAACTTATTGTCTTTCTGTTTCCCAAAGATATAGTTTCTGAATTGTCTTTTAGGCTTTTGTTAGTTTCACTCAATACTTTGAACATTTCTGTGTCATTGACACTTTTCAGGGTCAATCCCGCAGCCTTTTGTAAGTTACAAAACAGTCATACAAATTCTTAAAATGTAGTTTCCACACAAAAAAAAAAGGGGGGGGGGGGGGGGGGGGGGATCCATGTCTTTGAGTTGTTTTACTTATTTTTAAAAATAGTGCAGTGGCCTTTGGTGAAAAACTGTCAGAGATAGTCTGGAGTGAACATACCACTGCATAAATCAATTCATTCACCTCTCATTTAGTTTCACGGACTCGGTAGGGAAATCAACATGACACTGGAACATAAATGTCTCTGTTCATTTTGCAGACATTGTTCTGTGAACGCTTTGATGAGCTAGAATAAAATAACACATCTATATAAAAGGAAGACACAAAAGACAAATGGCTTACAAGCGGCTGAAAACCAAGATTATGGGTCAGAATTCAGAATCCTAGTTGGCAATTAAAAATCATGAGAATGCAAAGCAGGAAGCCTGATGTTGTCTGTGACAAATGAAGTGAGGGGATCAGTGCACAGACACCGCCTTTGTGTTATAAACAAAGTGATAATACCCTGGTTGTGCTTCACCTGCATTTAATGTCTGTGCAGGCAGATATGCTAATGAGACGTGTATGTGAGGAGTATGAGCAATTGTTCAGCCAAGCCCTTCTCCTCTGAGCAGGGTGTGCTGCCGAGTGGTGTTCGACTTCCTTGTCTTTTGTTTTGTTTTTTTGTTTTTTAGCAAACACTTCTGCTGCCAGGATGCACTGAGCATTCTGTAGTGGTGAGGAATTAAATGCAAAAATGGGATTAGTGCAGTGAACTCAGTACCCTGTTTTCATGTGATTCCAGCAGCAAGACATGGGCCTGCTAAAGCCAGGGATAAAGATGACTTGTGTGTAGCACTGCAGCCTAGATTACATGTGATTAGGAAGCGCACATTTCTTTGCAAATGATTACCTCCCACTACTTTCTCAATAGAGTTCTCAAGCTTTATGTCAATGCACTTATTTTTCATTTTGAAGTGCTATTCAGTACGTTTCCTGACAGGAGAACATGACAATAAGAGAGGGTTGCTTTTATTCTTAGGCTGGACTGTCACAGCTGGAGCCTGTTTGTGGATTCATATAGTAGAAACACTATCCTTATTTCTGTCCTCTATTACAATCATCCCATAACAATCTTGAAATCTTGCAGACGAGGACGAGTATTCCTAAATTAGCATGAAATTCCTTTATTACAAACCTTTTTGTTGTACTACATCAAATACTATCAGGACCTCTGAGAGTGTGTATCAGATGGTATTGATAAGGACTGTGGCTGTTGTGTATTCTTCCAAGAAATTTGATTAATGAAATGTTTTAGATACAGAGTTTAGTTGCACAAGTCTTATCTTTACATGATGGAATAATTTACTACATGCTGGATTCATCAAATGCCAAAAATGCTGCCTCGCCTTGGATGAGTAATTCTGATTAAAAAATTACTTCTGGTTAGTTATTTAAATCACACACTGCTGGACCATGAAAACCACTCATCCTTTGATTACTGTTGTGCATGCTCTGGCTCTGGCTGATCATGACTTTCGGAGCCCTGCCAGTGTTTGCACCTACATCTAAAGAGGGTCAGCAGGCATTATTGTGTATCCCGTTGATTCTCGGTTTTGCATCGCATCCCTGCCGTGTTTTCTGCCACACTTTTTCTGTTTCACTGTCAAGTATCCTAGCTGGCGGATATTGTTCAGTCTCACCTGGGCTTCCTTGTATTACTCAGGGCTATATAGGTGCAATTTAAGTATGGCTCCCTCATTATTGAAGCTCCACTGGGCTGAATACAGATGCACACTGCCCCCCATACATACACAAACTCCAGATAAACCCATTTGCCATCCATTATGCCAAAGCCAACAGGAGTCATACTCTCTGACAGGTAAAAAGAAAGAAGTAACAATAAATCTATTCTGAAAAAAAATAAAAAGGCTTTTTTCTCCTACAGTTTTCTGGAGTAATGTGAGGGAAAGATTTGAAGACATCCAAGCATATAATCAGTAATCAAAATCTATGCTGGCTGTAATAGCCTTTGCCTGCTAGTAGATTGAATTTGAATGTGCCATAATGACTGCGTTTGGGAAGTATTTCCCAGTGCTTAATCACCTTAGATAATTAAGACTACACAGAGAAAATGTACAGACATTTGTCTGGTAGCAGGCGACCGATTAGAGAAGAAGTCTTTAAAATTGGTAACTGTTGCTCAATGGACCAATCAGAAAGCATTTACATTGCTTAGAGAAGTTTTTTTTTTTTTTTTTTCCCTTCCTTTTGGATTTTTTAAGATGATCTTAACAGCAGTTATAAATAACTTCATACATAGTAAATCTATTAAATAATATGTAAGTCTGAAATATATGAAAACATATTGACCCTTGTTTGTTCATGTTGGTCTGGTAGATTCTGACCAACCTTGCAGTTACATCTCTTATGATGTCAGTGAATGAATCACAGTAGATATTCATGAAACTTTTCCTGCATTAAAAAATCCTCTAAAACATCACAGTGAACAGAAATTGAAGAAAAGTTTTACATTCAGTTTATAAACTATGAAGAAGTTTAGAAACTATTGAGTGCCTGTTCTTCCGGGAAGCAGTACTAATTACTTTGGCACTGGTTTAATTCCAGAGAGCCTGTCAGCGTCAAAGAAATACCTGGTTGGCAGAAAGGAGAAATTGTTGTACATAATCACTTTAAAGTGGGCTAACAGATGACAGGATGTAGGTTCTGAATTTCAACCTTTTCTTTTTGGGACTAGAGAACATCTTCAACTTATTAGCAGCAGTATCATGGCTGAAGGTGTTTCTAAGCATTGCTGTCTTAATAGAGCTAAGCACTATGTGTTTACTGGTGTTGGATGGTTTGTATAATTAGTTAGTACACTGCAGAAGATTCTGATCAAAATAAAACAAGGCTTGTGAGGAAGTGCTTTTGTTGCTGTTCTAAATTAGATGCAGCAAAGACAATAAATACAGCTGTTGGGTTTGTTATTTTTAACTCTCACCCATTGAAGAATACAATGACAGTAAGTGAATTAGAGGCATATGACATGTTGAAGGAAATTTCTTGGAGCAAATGCAAGGTTTGTTTATGGTTTCCATTGTCATGTCTCAAACTTTCAAAACAGAACATATTGAAAATTGAGTTTTTGGGGAAGAGAGCCACAAGTGCAACATATATTGTTTTCTTTCTGCAAGCTCAGTATCCAAACATAAATATCATGTTATCAAATATATTTTACCAGCTTGTTAGCTAAAGCTAAAGCTTTCCATATGATGCCCCTACCAACAGAGTACCCAGAGTTTAAAGAGCTAATAATTTTTTTTTGCTTCAAATCATGTAGATAGATAGATAGATAGATAGAGAGAGAGAGAGAGAGAGAGAGAGAGAGAGAAGTGCAGACTAACATATATATATGTTATATATATAATTAATAGAACAAACAAAATTACAAGATGTGTCATAAATGTGATGAACTCATAGCATTAACTTAAAATTTCCTTGCATGTCATTGTTATTGAAAATAGTTGTGCAGTAAAAGATTTAATGATGTGACAGCCCTGGCATCCTATCAGCAATCACAGCTAAAAAATGAATTGGTGATATCTATGTGGTTGCAGAGTGTCTGTCATATTACAGTCTAAAGCTGTGCAACCAAAGGTCTTTGTCCTACAAGTATGTGTCTCTTTTTCGATTTTTCCCCAGGCATCTCTGCAAATCAAATAGTTCAAACATAAAAAAGAAAACATGCACATTGTCATAAAGGTAACCAAAAACACAGGCACTAAATGTCAAGAAGAGAAAATGCCAACATGTAAAGGCAGTGCTTGGTTTTTGTGTCTTGAAATAATGATATGAGGATCACTAATTATCTTCATTAGCAATAAAAAAAAAATAGTACTTTAAAATTTGGCTAAATTTTACTTAAATGAAAAACAAAACAAAACAAAACAAACAAAAAAAACTGTTTCCATTCTACTTTGTATGAAGTGAAAACAATTTAAAGAAACTTCAGCCTCTGTGCACCAAGGTCAGTCTAAAACAGAATGAGCAGTTCTTTCTGGAGGGCAATACTCCAGTGCTCCTTCCAATAAATGCTTGAATTAAAAACCCATTCAGGCAGCCACAATTGCATCCTCCCATGCTATCAGTTGCTTGACGTGATGAGTGACCCTGCAGTTGTCACCCTTGCCACAGGGACCATCGATTGTACCGACCGTTCCAATGGACAGGAGGGAGAAGGCAACATTTTGTGTTCTAATGCAGTTGTGTTTATTGCCTTTGCATCCCTCAGAGCAGAGCTTTAATGAACTATGAGGACAATAAAGACCTGACACACACATGCACACACACACAAACATTGGCCACTTGGAGCTGGTGATCATACAGTGTGAGTCACCAGAGAGAAGAAAGCTTTTGCAGTCAATGGGTAATGAAGCCGTAGCAGAGATCAAGTCTAAAGGCAGAGAGGCTAACTGTAAGTCACAAGAGTCCAGAAAATCAGTGGTCCATTGAACTCGGCCCTTTTGATTTGGAGGTGTGTGTGTGTGTGTGTGTGTGATGGGGGTGTAGTTGAAGAAGAAGAAGAAGAAGAAGAAGAGGGGAAAAGTAGTGGAAGCACAACAGAGATCAAAGATCAAACCGACCCACTGGTGGACATGAGGCTTAAGGCACTGCTCAGACTGTTGTTGGACTGCAAACAACAAATCATGCTTCCATGGTGATAGATAGATAGATAGATAGATAGATAGATAGATAGATAGATAGATAGATAGATAGATAGATAGATAGATAGATAGATAGATAGATAGATAGATGCATGTCGAATACCACTGCTAGGATGAAAAGAAAATCAAATCCATATACAAACAGCATGGAGCTGCTGTAACTACTGAGTCAAGTTTCCCAGTTTGCTAAAATTATTCAGAAGTTCTGCTGCTCTGGTCTTCTCATCTGAACCAAAGAGGAATATATTTTGCTTGAGTTGAAATCAAAATCAAGTTACTATCTAAATTTAAGTTTTTATTTACTCATGTGACCGCAACTTTCAGAAGAAATTATTAGTGTAAGTCTGGACTTCCCCTAACCTCAAAATATTACTAAATATGCTTGAAGCATTTGAAACACAGGGAGAGGTTTTGAACCAAAACATGGTACAAAACCTCACAGGTCATAATTAACACAATAACACATGAGTGTTTCCTTATTAATTTGTAGGATTGTTAGAATAAATCTAAAGTTTTACAAAGATGCTTAAAGTCATTCAAATAAAGACTTAATCAAATACAAACTTTTCATTCCATTGGTTTGTCTGCAGAACACGAGGTGTCTTCCATTTAACTTAGAAGAATATTAAAGGTTTAAATATTGATATAAAGTCCTGTAGCTTTACTTGCATATTTCCAAAATCGGGCTTGTGCGCTCTTTAGAAAAGAAAAATATTAGAAATAAAGAAATAATGCAAATAAAGCCATTTTATTTAAACATAGTTTCTTACTACTGTGTGTGAAGGTTATTGAACAGTAACCTTAAAATTGATTTAATATAGAGGACTGAAATACCAATATACAGTTATTTGTCACATTTTCATGAATTTAAATGAGCTCATCAAGCAGTAGAAGACATAATAACTGAAATGAGGTGTAAATGATGAATATTTTCTACTATTTAGAGAAGCTTTAGATTTCTAACACAAGCTTTGATAAAGGAACACTATGAAACTATTCTGTGGGAGTTTATAAGGGGAAAAAAGACACTACAGAAGACATTTAAACTGTTTCAGGCAGACCTGATGCAATCTGAAGTTTTGATTTCAGTCGGCATCATATGCTGCACTCTGTCTCATATAGAACCGAGGAGTACAAAGGCCAAGCAGGACATCACTATCGACAGCAAGGCTCGATGAGAAGTTGCAAAAGGCTAGCAGACAGACCACTGTCTTCCTAAGATAATGTTCTGTGGACAGAGCAGACCAAGCTAAAGCATTTTAGGAATGCAATATTGCAGTTTTGCAATATTTATACACACTTAACTGAAGCCCATGAGGAATAAAGCAGCCCACATACAGGATGGAGTTTTCCTCGTGGTGCTTGGCAGGGATTGAATGTAATAAAGGAATGATAAAATTTTAACATTGCTAACATATTTTAAAGATGTCACTTTTTCAGCAACTGTTTTTGCCTGACAGCTATTAACTGCAAGTGAGACAATCACACCCAGCATCACAAAGGAATGGTTGAAATAAATATATAGAGGTATATAGAGTCTTTAAATAGCCACTATATCTCACCTGAATGCCATTTAAAACATTTGGAGGTGACATATGTGATGTGGCAATAAAAACAAACAAACTAAAAACTCTTGAATCCATGGAATTAAAGTATTCAAACTAAACTTATTTCTTAGTCTTTATTTTTGTGTAACTGCTCTGGTATGATGACGTTATTGCCGGCATTTGTTTTGTTAATCAGTTAAACTGTTCTTAAAATCTCGTGTTTTTGTCTTTTTCCTTCAAACCCTTTTCTGTCAAGCAGCCATCTTCTTCCCTTTCTCCACCACATCCTGATGCCTGAAGAGTCTTATTGGAAGTCTAACCCATCTGCTAACTGTTCTGTCATGGCAAGCAGCTTCTAGACTCTGGAGAGCCTTTCCTATACCTTCTTTTTTATCAATACTTCACCATGATTTATTAGAGTTTCTCTTTATAGAACCGATGCGATAGAGTACAAGTCATTCAAGGACAAATTTTATTTCAGCACAAGTATATAACCAGTGAAATACATGAAAAAAATATATAAAAATTTCGGTAAATGAGCAAAATAAAGTCTAATAATTATCATGTTCAATTCAAGACAGCTCATTGCTATGCATGCAGCCTGTCAGCTCAGGCTTGAGTACAGCTTGCAATTTGGATGCATTCAACCTTGCAGTATTGGAAAAATAGCCCAATATTGAACCTCTAGATAGACACACAGAAGCTTCAGTAATTCAAGGGGAAACAGGTGTTTAATTCAAACAATTTAAACAGGGAAGTTGAGTTGATTGCAAAATTTCACAATCTTGAATGGAAACAGAAAAGCACTGGGGTTGATTTATAATCAGCCATTTCCTAAATGCTTTCATTACAAACACACTTGAGCATAATATATGAGGTTATTAAGGCAGATACGGGTGTCTGATATTACTATTAAACAACTATACATGTCTGAATAATTAATGCCCTCCATTTTCTTGCTTTAGGTTTATTCTTTCACACAACTTAACAGGGCTTTAATATGAGCCAAGGGCTCTCTCAATTAGAGAGCCAGCTAGCTGGCCAAGTGGAGACACTGAGATATGGAAGTTGTCAAGATTAATTTATCCATCAGATGGGTTGGTACACTAGCAACAGATTTGACAAGCTTTAAAGGGCAATGAAAAGGCACAATGAGCTGAAGTAAAAAGGGTCATACAGTTCAAACCAGTCAAGCTGTTTGCTGTGATCGATATTACCACCCTAAATTGTTCTCATCCTCATATAAAGGATTTAAAAATATAGCAATAATTTTCTCATCATTAAAAAACACATAAAAACACAAAACATATAAGATTCTTGTTTAAATGGTGATGTATATCATGTAAGGAAACGACCATGTTGATTTTGAAAGAAATGGCCTCCCTTCAAAAATCTCATAGTGTGCAGGTGTTACTCCGTATATGAAAAGTTGGGAGAATTTTATGTATTGTCCAAAAGACAACTGCATGCAATAGAGCAAAATTGTTACCATGTTAACACAAATGTAAATAGTGCAACTTATATATATATATATAGAATATTTATCTTCTTTATCTCTCATCCTAATGCTTTCATCTCCATGAAGGAGCTTCTATATCCTTTATTTCTGCATGGATGGAAAAGAAAATATTTTCCTTCCTTTTTCTTTTTTGTTTTTTTTTCTTTTTTGTTTTTGCCACTCTTCAAACATGACAGTCTGTCATTTGATTTTAGTGACAGCAAGTCTCTAAGAATCCAGTGTGACAGGCCTCTTCTCCATCACTAACACCACTGCTGCATTTACACTGACGTTTCCATGGTGTCTTGGGGTAAGTTGGGGTTCTGTGGAGAGTCTTGTCTGCAAAGAGCCAACACTAATGTTAACATTGCTGCTGTTGGAAGATATGTTTAAAAGATGAACAAATGGAGTTTTCATATGAATTGCTTTCTCAAACTCAAACTTATTTCCATTGTGTTCTCAGCTGTCTTCATGTTCCATGTTTTTGCACAAAATGGCACAACTAGATTAGGATTAGGGTCCAGCTGACACTCTGAGGTGCTGCCTGCCAGATAAAGAAAGCTTAACTGCTGACAGAAAGTCTTTGTGTTTCTGTAGCCTACCATGCTACAAAGACACACATTTTGTCTGACAATAATGGCTGCATTTTTGTTTTCCAATCACTGGAAAGCATTGATTTAGAAACAGCATGAACACTTAGTAATAAGTGTTTAGTCTGTATTTGTGCATAGCCAGCCATGGAATAAATAAAATATTTCTTCTGCAGTTGTACTGTCAATGTATGTCAAGCCAAAGTAAACAAAGGGAAAAAAAGGCAAAAAATGAAAAGTAAGAAATTGACAACAGCACAGATTTGCTGTGTTGTGTTGTGGATAAGTGTGTGCACTGTTACATTTATTTTCATTCTGAATGAAAATATCTTTTTTGCCAATATCTTATACTGATGATGTCCTAGTCAGATGCATGAAGTCTTCCCCAGTACATCCCAAAAGTTCTCAGTAGGGTTAATGGGGTGTTTGGTGGGCAATCCATGTGTGAAAATAACACCTCAGTCCTTCTCATTCAACTACGGGTATTTTGATTACCACAGATTTTTGCCACAGATAAAGATTTTGGCAGACTCTGTTGTATGATAACCCCACGGATATCATTCAAATTTGATCAGTTATGCACCTCTTAATTCAACTTTATTGCATGTGCAAAATCATTACACAAGCCTTGTTGTAAAATAAGACTATTTCTGACTTTGTTTGCTTGTTTCAGTTTGGTACAAAACTACGATTAATTTTTTTTTCCTGACAAAATAAGAAGTGATTTTTTTTTTTTTTTTTAATCAATATGCTGCTTTAAAATAAGCAGTATGTAGTTTGCATGTATGAGCAATATGTAGAATGTAGTGGTGAAAGAGGTGAAATTGCAGATAGCAATCAGCTGCAGATCTTCTTTGATCTTCTGTGGCAACTAAAAAATTAAAAACTCAAAACTACCTTCCTTTTTGGACTAATTAGAAAATGTAGGCATATATATATATATATATAGAAGTGATAATTGGAATAGATAAGTGGAATAGATCAAACTGTGCTTATATAAAGTGCTTATGTGAGTTTACCAGGTTAGTGAGCCAAACCAGTCTAATGTTCTGAGAGTAGTTTAACAAAAGCCTCACCACTAACAGTGCATTAGCAGACCTGCCACACTGGCTGCACAAGAAGTGTGTCATCTTTACCATCCCACCATAGTAAGTATTCAAATGGAGGGTAGGAAGGTGTCATGCTCTCTGCTAAATGCATTAACTCTGTGGCTGAGGAAAGAGTGCCACGCACATCTGCAATCCAACCCCCTATAATAACTTTCTAATTAAAAAGTGCCATGCACAATTAGAGCTTGGAATTCATGATCCAATAAAGTCATAGCATCAAGCATGATATTATCTTCCTCTAAAGTGAAAGGGCAAAGGACACATATATTATCTATGGCAGAGTAATTATGATGATGAGAGTAGGGTAGCATTTTTTACACTGCAGATGATCTTGCATTATTTTAATAATTTTTCTGTGATAACAAGCCACTGCACTTACAACTATAATGCTGTGAAAGCAAAGGCCAGCTATAATACTGTAATGGTCAAATAAGTTTTGCTGAGTGACAAAATATGAAAGAAAATATTTCAAATTTCAAACAATATGGCATGGGAAAGCTTTAAAAAAAAGGAAATGATTTTTTTTTTTTTTTTTTTTGTGATCTAACCATGCCATATTGTTATTTTCAGAGATTATCTATCAACTTGTCCATACTTTCCAATTGGGTGAACACAAGCAATTCTTACATTTTTTTTAGTGTATGGGAATCGCCTGCTAAAATGTAATCTGTCTGAAATCGCTTTTTTTGAGGCTGTATTTCCCCTAGTTTCATACCTCGGTCTGAACATAAGATGTATAACGTATTGTATTATGTTTTCTGTCAGTCAAAGATGGTAGGATTTTCTAAGAGTTGTAAAATAACTCCGCTGGTTTAACATGAAATTGTACTGAACTGAGTTGAGGCAAACGACCATATGACTATTTATATTCATTCTTTGGGTATCCAAATTTAAAAATGATGCCTTTTCAGTTAATATAAGAATAATTTAATAAATTATCTCTGAATGAACTCAATATGCTTTTTCATAGAAATAATACATTTTAAAGAATCTACTTGTTTTGATTTGTCTGGATGAAGTCTAGTCTATCCCATTTGCTGTAATTTTATTTTTTATTATTTGTGTCATATTTGTCACAGATACATCTTAAAGTGTTATATCAATTGTATTTTTAGAAAATAGCTACACCAGATTGTCTCAAAGCAAATTTATAAAAACTTCAAAAGTCCTAAAAGCTTTTCAAGTCTCCAGATGTCCAAATTGATGCAAACCATGCTGTTTTTTTTTTTTTTTTTTTTTTTTTTATAGAAGGAAATAAACTGGCTAAAGCATGCAATTGAATCATTTTCCAATGCCATGCAAAGGAACGTAATTTACAGTTTGTCAGCAAAAATTACCTTGTTTTTCCACCACCTCGATGCCCACACTGGTCTGGTCCATTATGGACTCCATTATGCTTTCTTAGGCCTTCATTCTTTTAAATAGTCAGCTTATGACTGTGTAACTTGAGAATGTAACAAATCCAAAGAAGCAGCACTATCACAGGTCACTGTTTACAATATAGACAATCTGACAACCAGTGAGTCAGGACACATTCTGACATGAGGAACTGATGGACAATCTGATTTCACATACCAAGAACTCTGGTTTTCCAGTTGACATGTAAAGCACATAGAAATTTTCCAATTGGTAGGATTTTCCCAAAAAAGTCTGTTATCACTGACTAAAACTGCATCTGTATATGAACAGTCTTTTTTTACATCTGAAAAAGAACAACATATTTCTGTAAGACAGAAACAATCTAATATTTTTGTTGGGGACATCATCAGGGTCAGAATCAGAAAGATTTTTCTGTTGTGAAGCAACCACTGTAATAACAGTTAATTACCACTAGGGGGCTAAAGCGCTTTAATCATGAGGTAATTTTGCAGACCCATCAAGATGTATCATAATACAGTGTTCTGTGATAAAGACAGTTACTAAGACGATGAAATATGTTTATCTCTTACTGATATCCCCAAAATATCACAGTATGTATTACAATTATTGAATGAATACAGTTTTGGACAAGTACTCAGCACAGCGTACACAGAGCAGAGAGAACTTTGCACAGCTGCATCAAATGAAAACTTCAGATCTGAATGACTTTTTTTTTTGTTGTTGTTTTTATCTATTTTTGTGTTGTGCACGAAATCAGAAAACAGTTTATAATCTAAATTTTGGTGTTGGATTTGGAAATGAAAATAGGAAAATAATGTTTTTGGCATATATCACTTCAAATTAAAAAAGGAACTGCCCAAATGTACACAGTCAATGAAGAAACAAACCATGCATTTTTTTCATTCCAATCGTTCCGTTGAGGAAATGCTTTTCTTTGAGTCCTTCCTTTTATCCTCAATTTCCACAGCGGTCTCTGCAGCTTTTTGCAGCTATTTTAGTCTGTGGTTTAGTCCTCCGATGAGGAAGCAGAGTCTGGGATAGCTGGTGCTGGCTCTCCCATCTCTGGGGCTGAGGTCGCTGAGGTGGTTAAAAAGCTCCTCGTGGCAAGGCCCTGGGGGTGGATGAGGTCCGCCCAGAGTTCCTTAAGGCTCTGGATGCTGTAGGGCTGTCTTGGCTGACACGCCTGTGCAGCATGGCATGGACATCGGGGACAGTTCCCCTGGACTGGCAGACTGGGTAGTGGTCCCCCTCTTCAAAAATGGGGGCCGCAGGGTGTGCTCCAACTACAGGGGGATCCCACTCATCAGCCTCTCTTGTAAGGTCTATTCAGGGGTGCTGGAGAGGGGGGTAGTCGAACCTCGGATTGAGGAGGAGCAGTGTGGTTTTCGTCATGGTCGTGGAACAGTGGACCAGCTCTAGACCCTCTTCAGGGTTTTTGAGGGGGCATGGGAGTTTGGGTCCAGCCCCAAGTGGAGGAGTTCACGTATCTCGGGGTCTTGTTCATGAGTGAGGGAAGGATGGAGCGGGAGATCAACAGGCAAATCACTGAGGCGTCTGCAGTGATGCAGACTCTGCATCGGTCTGTCGTAGTGAAAAGGGAGCTGAGACTAAAGTCAAAGCTCTAGATTTACCGGTCGATCTATGTTCCTACCCTCACATATGGTCATGAGCTGTGGGTAGTGACCGAAAGAACAAGATCGCGAATACAAGCAGCCAAAATGATTTTTCTCTGCAGGGTGGCCGGGCTCTCCCTTAGAGAGGGTAAAAAGCTTGGTGATCCAGGAGGGGCTCAGAGTAGAGTCACTGCTCCTCCACATCGAGAGGAACCAGATGAGGTGGCATCTGGGTAAGATGCCTTCTGGACGCCTCCCTGGTGAGGTGTTCTGTGCACATCCCACCAGAAAGAGGCCCTGGGGAAGACCCAGGACACGCTCTGGGTTTCCCTGCTTAGGCAGCGGCCCACGTGACCCGACTCCGGATAAGCGGCAGAAAATGGATGGATGGATGGATAGATGGATGGATGAATGGTTTAGTTCATACCAGGTGCGCTGCGGTTTATGTCAGAAGCATCCCACAAGTGCCTTGCCGAGACTTTTTTTTTACAGAGCACGTGTCCAGAACGAGTCAAACTCAGCAGTTCAGATAGGGGCAGACAGGAAATCAGACACGGGAGAAGTGTAAACCCTTCAGGCAATTTTCAAAATAAAAGCCCCCATGCAGATTCGTGCTCTCTGAACCATGTAAACATTATGTCAATAATTGCTCAGGGTGTCTCAGTGTTTTTTTGTTTTTTTTTTTATTTTATCATGGACGACGAGACCTTCATCCTGGAAGCAGGGCAGTTGCCATGGGCCCCTCTACCCCAGGATTGTTGCCTCTTTTTTGTCCGTGAATTATGAGGTTTTTCCGTGTTCTTGACAGTACCTGATGTAATGCACCCAATTTGATTTCTTCTTTACAATGTCGTAGTAGTAGTATTATCTAAATGATGTATTATTAGTTGTCTCATTTTTTTTAATTTTCATGCTATGGTACCCATAACTACTTAAACCACATTTTTACACCTTTGGTTGCAAATACATTTTTAATAAACCACTCAGCATATAGGTAGTGGATATTTTATTGTGAACAATGAAGCACTGATGTGCAAAAAACAATAACTTAAAGTGTCCCGTTTTTTTGTCCCTTAAACAATTCCCTTCACTATCTGAAGGAGCCCTGCTTTGGGGATATGGGCATGGCTCTGTCAACAATAAGGTCAGTGACTTAAGTTGGGTTATAAATACATTTACCCTATATTTTGCTATTGATTATATAATTGAAATGGCTAATGGGTTGATTAATGTCTTAGTAATTACCAATGGTACAGCAGTTCACTAATAAAAACAGCCAACCAGTGTCTAACTCACCTACTCACCCTCAAAGGCATCATTGGACTGCTGGAGATGAAGGTCTGCTGCTGGGTCGGACTCAGACGAAGCAGCCACTGATGATTCTGGAGCAGCAGAGCATAAAGGCTTATTGTTCCATTATATATTCCTTTTGTAAACAATATATGTTGTGTTTCATGGAAACTGATCAACTAATCAAGGGTTGCTGGTCCAATCCTCGCCCAGAGAGCTCATGTCAAGGTGTCCCTGAGCAAGACACCAAACCCCTAATTGTTCCTGATGGGTCGTGATTAGCGCCTGGTTAGCAGCTTCCACCGCCAGTGTGTGAAGGTGGTTGTGAATGGATGAATGTGACGTACATGTAAAGTGATTTGGATGAAAGCGCAATCCTTAGGATCACTGTTACTGATTGTATAACTTTCTGGGGTAGATAATTATTTTCCAGCCTGCACAGTAGATGAATGAGAACACACTGCCAGTTGTCTCAGACTGAAATATAAAGCTCTAACCTGCTAAATCTACATATGTGACATTAGAAATCAGGTGAGCTGTCATCATTTATTGAAAATTAGCATGAATACCCAGCTGTTATGTCTCTATCAATGGCAATCAAACTGAAGCCAGTTAATATCTGTAACTATTGCAGAGTAATTTTTATACTTATTAAACCCTTTTTCCACTGCTTCAAATTCCAGATAAAAGCCACTGTTATCAAGCTTGTTGACCAGTGGGAAAGGACTGGGCTATATAGAATGCACAGCTGACTTGGGGTTGTTACATAAAAACTTCAGGGTTCAGATATACAGGATAAATGACCAAGCTGGGTTCATCAAACCTAAAACAAGAGCGTCCAGACTTAATTGGTTGTGCAAAGAGCAACCTAGGATGAGCAGACACAAATTCATCAAGCAAGGTGAAAGTAATCCTGAATAAGTGCCAGCTCGTGGCTTCGTCAAATAGACCATTATGCTCTATTACAGAATCAGTGATCCACCATGGCAACAAGAACAGCGTACTTCTTCAGTGGAGGAAATCCTCCTAGAAGCATATGAAGATGTCAAGGAACAAATTTTAAAAAGAGAAACGCTGCCATAGTTTAAAAGACAGAGAGTGAAATTGTGGCAGAGCATAGCAGACTGCCTGAATGCATAAGTAGTGCACAAATACACACTCACTACTCCGCTAAAACCATTACAATTACAATCCACATAACTATCATCTCAGAAAACATAGGTGTCCTCTGATTTTGAATCAGGTGAAATTGACTGCAGATGTGAGTGAAATTATTTAAATGTGTGTGTCTGGCTATCAAAGCTCTATGAGATGTATTTATCTCCTTCACTTACCACAGAAGACTCTGTCATATCAAAGAGGATTTTATAGAAATGAAGGTAAGAGAAATTACAAATTACAGGACAAGTGTTAACAATCATAATAGGAGACTCATTGCTTTGTGTTACACATTTTTTCCAATGTCAGTGGTGCACTGGGCTGTACCCACATCAAAACAAAATTTCCCTCAGGTGCCTATGAGGGGTGAGGACATCCTTTCACAGCATTAATGTTCAGGTGAACATTGCTTGTGATGTGTATTGTTTGGTTTAATAATCTACATCTTATAATTTCAGATGATCTGCAAAGCTAACTGCCTAATCAGCAATGTTGGGGCAAAGTGGCCTTGCTCGGTCCATGACACTAGAGTCTTTCGGACCTCTACAGTCTATCAGACCCTATCACAATGTGACCCACACAACTTCTATTAATAATCTCTGTTCACATCATAGCTGGGTCAACAATGCCCCTCCTATTTATGAGGTTGTGATGATGACATGTTGTATTCCCAGGTGAATTATCTGGTGTATTGCTGGTGGACAGAGTATACCTGTCAACTTTTTTTTTTTTTTTTTTTTTTTTTTTGACACCATTTGCAGACCTTCAGGAAACAGAGCAGGCATATAATTATGCCCATGTCCTGGTCAGAGACCAAGAAAAATGAATGAATTAATTAATTAATGATCCCAAGGCTTGAAATAATGACAGTGAGTCTATTTTAATTAGACAACAATGTGTAGCGGGCAGTAAAATAAAAATTGATTTTCATTTGTGGTGACTGCTGACTGTAATAAAGGACATAATTAAATGAATCCTGGAACTCGGCCTGATTTGGAGCAGGCTAGCTTCACAGAAAAAACCTCCATGGATACTTATGTCATAACATATCATATTTTCCACTATTTCAGTTTTGTGTAGCATGACCATGTATGAGTTGAGCCAGGATGTCCAACATATCCCGACTTAATCCCTTTTCTTAGTTTTGTGCCATAGTTCTAAGGGCTTTGTGTTGGGAGAGTACCGTTATTGTTCACATCTACATCTATATCTAAGGTTTCTCAAAAAAAGAATGAAGATCAGATTTAGATGTTTCTACACCTAATTTAATCTCAAACATCTGTGTTTACCTGTGTTTAATAGACATTTCATACATCTGTCAAGATATTATAAACTACAAATCCTTAAATGCACATTTAGTGCATTCATGCATTTTACAAATGGATGAATGGAACCTTGCAAGTCTATAAACTACATTACTGCACTGAAATGTATACTGATATAATATTTATTATTCTCATATTTTGATTTTGAAATCAAATGCATTATATGTATACCTGTGGGGATTAATTTCTGTTAAATTAATATTTTATGGGGATTATGAAAAAAAGACGTCTAAATATAAATATTTAATTTAATAGAGCTGGTTTAAGCAAAAGGAGCAGAAAAAAAATCTAAACAATAAATACCAAAAAGTATTTACTGAAGGCAGTTACACTCTCAAAGGAATAAACAGTCCTACATGTTTTACTATATATCTGGCAGAAAAGCACTGAGATACACAATAATCAGAGCACAACAAGCAGCCACACTCTTCTCAAGGAAAGTGATGTTCTCATCTGCACATGGGAATTCCATCCAGACTGATACAGTTTCATGCAAAATCTTGTAAGTTTTTGCCTATGCAGCCAGTAACTTTTTTCAATATCAATTCTCATGTGTGCCACCTTATATGTTTGCTCAATATCCTGTTCATCTAGCCTCCCTTTTTTTTAAATGCAGCGATCTTCATACACTCTTTATAAAACTCAAACTCATCTTCATATCAAAACCACAGTCAGCAAAAAACCACATCACATGGTAAAGTTTTCTACAGCAGTCCACTGTTCTCTGTGATGTTTATCAATACACTGCCTACAAGATGGAAAAAAAGTAGAAATAAATACTTTACTAGAAATTTCCTTTCTGTGTGCTAGTCATGAGGATGCTGTTGCAGCTGACCTAATGACTAGATTTTCCCAATAAGACAAAAATTAAAAAGATGATGGCCAATAACTGAACTACAGTAAACAGAACATGGCCGATCAGCCATGTGTGTTGGTGACATGTCTGTTTCTCTAGACAGCATCACACAGTAATGCAGAATAAATTGGTACAGTACTTCTGATTTTTCTTTACTTCTTTTGCAATTTACTATATGATTTACTTTATGATTTTGAGCATAACAGCGTGGCTCAGTAGGGTGGAGTGGTCATCATGAAATCTGAGGGTTGCCGGTTCGATCCTCCGCCTGTCGAGACACCAAACCCCAAATTGCTGCTGATGGGCCGTGGTTGAGCGCCTTGCATGGCTGCATTTAAATCCATGTTTTAATTGGCTCTGTGGGTGGTCTGGTTGGTGTTTTGCTTCAGTCCAGAACATTTACAACTGTTGTGTTGGTTGCCACAAAATTTGTTTCACCAATTGATTTTTCAAGCAACACCTCCGTTCTTTTTTAGATGTTTATTTGTGTAGATGACTAGTTAAGTCTATAAGTTTTTGGTCTGAAGTGCATTTTAGATAGAACTGTGAGATACCAGTACATCAGGGGTCACATTCATAATCTGCCTAATTGGTTCCTCATTATTCTGGAGAATGCTCTCACATTCCTAATCACTCTCACCTTCTTTAATGCTTTTTTTTTTTTTATAATAATAACGTAAACAAAATTATTTAAACCAATTATGCAAACAGAGCTTCTTCCAGCTACCTGCTGTGACACTTAACATTGGCAATAATTATGTTGGGCACCTGTTCATGCATCCGGTTAGAAAAGCTGCAGCCTCCTGTTTCTCTCTCTCTCCTCCCGCAGCAGACTGCTTTGTTCACCACTGACTTGTAACCACATTACACCACTGACCATCCGCTCCTAAATGCTGCACACACTTACTATTGCTTTTTTTTTATAATAAAACATATTTTTTGCATCATTTTGCTGTTTCCTTTCTTCGTTTTGTCATGGCCACACAGGTCATAACAAATGTCAAACTAAAAACATTTCTTTTATATTTCCTGTTGTTTGTAGAACTGCTCTGTGTTTATAGCATGCTATGCAAGGCAATTTTATAAAAATCAAGAGCCTTTTTTCCCATAATTTAGGGTTGAAATGATCAAAATGGGCAAAATTAGGAATCGGACTGATATTGAGCAAAAATGCATAAATGCAATTTAATTTAAGCAGGCAACTGTTCATGTTGTAGGGGTTTGTTTCAGTGTTCTGTGTTTTTGAGTAGAATACCTTTTACTTTTCTTAAAACTATTTAAATATTCAACGTTGCTCCTAGATCAACACTATCCTTCATGAGAAAAAGCATGCCAAGCCCACAAAGGTTGTCAAGGAAAGCTTTCCAGAGCATGGTACATCATTTTGTGTCTGCAATTCCAAAATGAACCACAACAAAACACTAGCTGCATTTCCATTACATTTTTCCACAAAATAAAAGGGATGTTTTTAAAATTTTGACAAAGTACAATTGCAATTCGGAGGTGTTTCCATTGAATGGTGTTTAGTGCATAAGCCGTAATTCTCATAAAGTCCTGCGAGACTCCATTTTGAGGAGGGTGGAGATGCAAACATTTTGTGCTTTGGAGCAGTTATTTCTGTTGCCACTACTGTTTATATTTTTTCTCTTTATTTGTAAAAAGATGTCCTCCTCCATTCATGCATACTGCTCCTTCTGTACTTGAAATGAACTGGTCATGTGACCCCTCTATGTCACGTCTGGTGACATGTAAATGCGAAAAAAGTTTTTTTACTACATTTTTGCAATGTATTTCTATATTGACATGTGTAAAAAAAACACCTCATGAGTGTAAAAACTTAATAATGATATGTGAGAGGTTATTTTTAAAATTGAAATGTTTCCATTACCAGTTTTTTATTGTGATGATGATGTAGCCATTTAGAGAGCGATATGACTGGGGAACAAGTAAGGATATAAAGTCCTTGTTCATATTGTCTCCAGTCTGTTATTTTTTTTGAGTTCTCGCTTTTTCTGTTAACAATAGTCCTAAGACCACGATCATTCCCTCGTCCCTCTTCCATGCTGGGTGTTGTGTTTTCCGGTTGTTACTATGTTTCTTCTTCTTTGTTTATTTGCCGGTTTTTCTCATGATTCTTCTATGTTTTTGTTAGACCACGTTTGGTCATGTGAGATTTCTAGCTCAGTGGACTAGATTGTAGATCAGTTGCGGGACAGCATCGTTATGTGTGTGTTGTTCTGTGATGAGATTATCAGAGCACACCACACACATTATGATCAAAACTGTTACATGCCTGATTTTTTCTCCTCACGTGTGAGGTCTCGACAAGATAAAAATCTCATTAGATTGAAAAAAAACTTCATGTGTGTACCAGGCCTAAGCCCCACAGGATCTTGAGGACCAGGGCTGAGGACCTCTGGTTTACATTATTCATGGGTCCTTGGCAAAAATAGACTTTCTACACTCAAGACATTAGCATGGTTTAAGTAAATGTAATTTTTTTTTTCCATTGGGGCTTTGTCATGCTGCTGGTTTTAAATGATCCTACTGTTCCAGACATTAAAATATCTTTCAGTGTTAAAGGTCACTTCACATTTCTGAGATTCAGTTATTCACTAATTATCCAGATGAATCTATCTGACTGTCACCCTGTGAGACACTGTATCAGCTTGACTACCTGTTTACATTTATAGCAATCCTCCCTTAAACAGAAAATAACCCAGACTCCACAGACCCATCTTTTTCAGCTATTCATTCCATTGTTATCAGATGTGAAAGTTTTGATCTCAGCTAATACTTGTAAGATTGCTTCCCTGATGGCAGGTTACCTTGTTGATCTATGTGCCAACAGAGAAATATACCCTGCCTCCCAGCAAGATCTGTGCTGAGTAACAGACTTCTGATGTTAAGGTGTGAGTAGAAACAGCTCCAACATTGTATTTTCTTTTTTTTCTCTCTCTCACTTTTAAACAGGGGAACATGAAGCCCGGGGCTTGTGGCCTTGTTATTTTGACAAAGCTAAGCCAACCTTGCTGATGTGAGTGTGCAAAATGATTTTCACAACCAGCAGTCATTCATTTTTCCCTTGCACATGGAGAGTAAGTGCAGCACATAATTCTTTCCTTTTGCATTACACCTCTAAAATGAAATCTGTTCTCAAAGCAATCAAGACTCATCGAAAGAATATTTTAAATAACTGATCTCGACCAAAGGTTAAAGTGGTCACTTCTTTCAATACCACTTGAAGAGAAAACCTTGAAGGTATCACATTTCAGTGGCTCAATCTCCTGTGGTTTTGTGTCTTCTTTTCAAATGGCTAGTTGGAGCTGGAAAATTGACTGTGTTTGAAATCGTCATCTCGGTGGAGGATAATGGGAAACCTATGGGAGTCCTGCCAAAGACAGGAGACAGCGCAGTTTGCACCTCACCAATCAACCCTTAGTGAGAAAACATGTGTTGTTCTTTCATTTGTTCAGCTGAGCTCCAATGCTGTCAACTGAACAGCAACGAGACTGCAGCTTCACAATTTGCACTTGCAACAGAATCTTAGGCGGCTGTGCAGACAGCCTGTTCTAATTTCTTGGGTGCTAGTTCAGGGATATGTACAGGATCTTCTTCGGCATTGATGCTCTGATTGTGGTTATATTAGACACCCACAGCAAACATTCACATGCCACTTTAGAGTATTTACTTATAAACAAGTGCTAAGATAATTACAAGGGGAAGGGGAAAGTAACAGTACAAACTATTGCTTGTTTTTTGTTTTGTTTTACTATTTTTTTTTTTCACCCTGTTATAATGTTCCTGACTACTTGCAATGCAGAACTTTACAGCCAGTTAGCAAGCTGTGGAAACAGATGAAATTGCAAACAAATTACAAACAGAAGTTAGTACAGGCTTGATAGGGACAAAGATATTTGGTAGTTTTGTATTTATAAGGCCAAGTTAAAAGTCTGTGCACTTGGCCAGTCATCCTACTAAAGCAAATAGCTCCAGGAGCAAGGCCTTGTCATTGCCTTTCAAGCCCTGTTCTCCTGGGGCACATTGTTTTGGCAGCAAACAAGCTTTCAGTCAGTAAACAACTCAAGAGTTCACTCTGCTAGCCTCTTAGGGCTTAGCGGCCACATACGTGGACAGCACTTTATGGAAATTCAGAACATTAGTCCACATATGTGGACATCATTTTTCTCTAAAAGTACATAACATCAATGTATGAAGCCTGGTTTTTATTCTAATTGGGTTAAAACAAGCCCAAATAGCAAAGAGAAATAAAAATGCATGTAAAAAACTGCATGGGCCTTAAGAGGCTAGCACCCAAGCTAGCACAGCAGTCCTGGAGCTACAAGCTCCTGTAGCATGCAGCCTTCACATTGGTTCTTCAAGTGCCATGGCTTCTCATTTGGCCTTGCTTCTGCTGCGTGACACTGGCCTCAGAAACAGGACTACTTTTGAGTATGCTAGCTTAGCATGCAAATCTAAGTTGTTAGCCTATCTTTTACAGTTAAGTGTACAGAATTAGTTGTAAAAAAACACACACATTGGCCATGTGACTCATGCATTTGAATGGCTTCACACACTCTCACGCCACACGTCCGATTTCTCACACTGAAATACATTTCAAGCTGGAGTGGCTAATCAGGAGGTTCGAGAGGTTTCCCGGTGGGCCGCATTACTCTTGGGCCGGTGTCCCGGTAAAACAAATATATAAATAAGTGGGAACGGGTCTACAATTTTATCTAAGTAATTACCTGAGAAGAATAAATTACAGTGATGTGCGGATTAATAGTGAAATATCTATTCCTCCATACCAACCTTTGTATAGCCTGACTAAACTTTCAGGATAGATAGGAACTACTTCTTCCGTCTGCCATATGCATGTGAAAAAGACGCAGTGTTGGGTCTCAGTAGCACATGGTTCATTCAGTCTGACATGCAGTGATGATTGGAGATATTTCAGCTCCACAAACAGCAGCGATGCACAGTTGTGTATGAGGAGACCACAAAACTCAAACATCTGAGAATCAGTCATGACTCAGAAGCAGAGGTGATGAGGCAAACTAAAGAGGAGAGGAGGAGGACAGGTGCTGCTAAGTACTTTGGAGCTGCAGGCAGGTAATATCAAGGTCCTATCAGATGGAGAAAATGTAGAGCTGGTGGATACTGTATGTGTAGCAATGTCACTGGTTTTTGGGGAAGTGATTTACATCTGCCTGCTGATAGGATTAAGTTTTGTGTTGATGTTTAAACAACAGGAGTTCCCTGCAATCTTGAGGCTTTCTGTTTTGTTTGAATGTGCAGTAATAAATATTAGCCACTTAGCATTGCTGATAGTTTATTTGGGATCTTGTTGGGCCTGAAAAAAAGGCTTTTGTGATTGATAAGTTATGCCTACAGACTGTGAGAGCAGGAGTGTTGCTAGGAATAGGGCTCCACAGGGGACCAGGCCTCCCATTACTGAGATTTTATTTTTTCTTTTATTATAAAGACCTGCTATGTTTATAAAATGAGCAGCATTATGTTTCATCTGCTGTCCTTTGCTAACCGGTCTGTTACGTCTGCTTCAAAACCACTGCTGCTGAAACCGAAACAATGAAAAATATAAATAATAATAATATGGTTGTAATAGACTGTGAAAAAAATCCTCCTTTTTGTGTGTTGTCAAACAAAAAAAGAAACATACAAATAGAGAATTTATAATATAATCAAATGTATAAATTCCTACGTATTTAAGTTAGAAAATGCTTCCAATAGAACATCAGGTTATTGTGGTAAATACAGTCAGGTGACTTCATTTTTATCTATCACCTGATTTTGAAAGTTTGGTTTAAAAATCCAGCATAATAAAAGTCATAGTCAGGCTTTACTCATATTTATTCATATTTTCAGAAATATATTATGAAATGTCCTCCAGCAAAAATGTTTTTTTTTTTTTTTTGCAAATTATGTTGAAAAATGTATTCTTCAGTAAATGTCACTGAGTCATGTTTTGTATTGAACCTGCTGTCTGACTGGGAACTGTCTGACTGTGTTATCGTGTTATCTGACAAACTGAATGTGCCAGACCCAGAAGTCTGTAATACTGATAACAAACTACCTGGATTTTTTTTTAAATAAATAAAACAGGACATTTTCCAACTTTAATGGAAAAAGGGGGAAATGGCTGTTTTATAATTATTACTGAATTACTTCATTCAGTGCATTAAAAATAAAGGAGTGACATCAATCAGAACGTGGCTCTGCAATGGACTGGCGACCTATCCAGGGTGCACCCTGCCTCTCTTATCTGCTAATTGCTGGGATAGGCTCCAGTTTCCTGCAACCATGGAGGTATTTAAGTTATTCAGTTTACAATCAATCATCTGCAGCTTGTTCAAATAAAATGATCTCAGTATTACTGACATTAAAATTTTATTCTATTGTATGATATGCTATAAGGGGTTTAAGATAATCTTGTATCGATCTCGTTTATATGGGGTTGGTCCTCCTTGTAGCAGAGAGTACAGCTCGTTACATACTTCGCAAGAAGCAAGATTTTGTTCTTGCTCTCAATGCCACAAGAACAAGAAAAAAGTTTGCATTGGTCCAATCATTTCATCCTCCACAAGAAGCAGTCGATGAGTAGATGAGTTGTTTCCTTTTCCTGTTTCCAAGTAGATGATTTGTTTCCTGTTCTATTTTGAAGTTTCTGTTGATACCTAGAAGACCTATTTGTTTACCTTTTTTTTACATTTTGTTACTCCTGAGTGCTGTATTTTATGATTAAATCTGCACAAAGAGAAACTTATGTCTTGCTGCCGTGTATGTGGCCAAACTTTGGTTGGTTCCACCAAATGGCCCTACAATGATAATTGAAAAGTTGTCAACCCTGCATTAACAATAAAATAGTTCAGTGTGTTTTTTTTATAATTTTTTTTATTTGTTTTCTCTTTTTTCTTTTTAGTATTACTTTTTGGTTAAAATATTTATGGATGTTTTTTTTTGTTTGTTTGTTTGTTTCTGGGATTTCTTGAACATCTAGTTAAGTTATAAATGTATAGTAGAATTAATTGCAATTAATCATTGCTTATCATTAACAGGGAAGGCTGGTGTGTGTGAGTGTGGGCAGGGTCAAATATATTCATACATCTCTGTTTAGTGAGTAAGAAAGAAGCAAGAATCATACTAGGAGCAGTTTTAACAATAACTTCAAAATATACAAGTTGGGGGTACACAGATAAATCTTTAGAAGATTTATAACTCACCAGATAGGCAGCAAATTCAGACAGCAGCTTTTAGTAAAGAAAATGTACCTCACTCCATTCTAATGTTGGTCTGCAAATCCCATAGACAGTTGGCTAAATTTAAGCACCAAGAGGCATTTTCACTGTTTTGCTTCTCCTAATCATTATTTTTAATGTGCCGATTCTAAATAAATACCACCTTTTTTATTGTCATAGCTGGATTAAGATTGGAGCTCAAACAGTGAATTGACCAAGTCAATTGAGACTGTATTGATTTGTGATTAATTCTAAAGTGGGTGTGGGAGAGAGGGTGGAAATGCTTTAGCTTAGCTGACTGCATGATGCAAAAAAAAACAAGCTTTGCCTTTTTGTTCCAAATTAATCCAGGACGGGGTTAATTTGTAGATAGAGTCATCTCTCTGACTGAACTTTAACTAAGCCTGCTTTAACAGTGTATGGCTATCCAGAGTGGATTTTTCATTTAGGCAGATAGAGTTTGTTTTTATTCAGGGTGAATTACAATTAGAGAGCAGGTATGGTCTTGCTCACGTACCTGACTGATGAGTGACAAGTAATCTTCCTGCTGCTGTGGAGATTAAGCTTGTGACCTTTTTATTAGTCTCTCTTGACACTTAAAAACCTTCCAAGTAACGAAAAAACCAGATGAGCTTCATCCTTAACCTATATGGCCCATGAGACTTCTTCACCAATCAAACCTGTATGCCCTTTTCATGAAGTGCTCATATGTTCATTTATTATATTAAAATGTATAAGTGATGCTTTCTCACCATCACTTGCCTCAACATTGTTTTTGCAATGCAACCAGCTAGAAAATTCCCTATTCATGACTTATTCATTGCATAAACAAACACACTTCCAGACAGCTGTCTAGCGAACACTCCTGCACAAATTCTCTTTGCAGTCCTCACAGCTTGCTTAATTGCTATTCCTTACTAGGAGCGTAATTTGGTCAGGTTCAGAATTCAAATCTACAATTAGCCCATGACTTTGTGCTGTGGATATAGTAGCTGTCCCAGTCGTGATGCATGAAACAGCCCTAGAGATCTCTGCCTACACGGTCAGGGTGACATTGGAGTACTTCCTCTCTCTCTTAACACAGCAATACCAGGTGGCAGCTGAATACTGACTGAAGCTTTCCAACTCTTTCCTTAGCATGAAAAAGAGTTGTAATTGTTTACCCTGCATTCACAGTCGAATAGCTAGAAGGGCTGATCCTTATTATGTAGCAAGTGTTGCAGCAGAGATGGAGAGGAGAGATGCCTGTTTGCCCTGGTTGCCCCAAAGGGAGCTCCCTTCAACAGCAGCCTGATGGATGCTCATGCTTTTGTTCTCAGGGTTTTTCCACAGGCTAACAGCAGTGCTTTTCTGCCGTCTAGTTCCCATCTGCATTTATGAGAGCAGCTTCTTTTTCTCCTTTTGCTTTAGATTTTCTTAAATGAAATAAAAAAGAGCTATCCCTAGCAGACTTTACCAACTTCAGGAGTTAAACCTGAAAGTGGCATTTTGATTAATTTGCTTTGCTAGAATGCTAGAATTTGCTAGAAAACAACAACTTTGAGTAGCTATAATTTTGATGTACATTGCTGGAAGGAATGTGTAATTGGTGTTTGCTTTGCTATCTTGTCATAAAGATGCAAAATAGAACTCTTTGTCTAACATAGCAGCTATTTCGCATATTTATGCTCAGCCAAAGGTATTTGGATGGAAACCTGTTTTGTGTCATCTGTAAGCACAGCTATTTGGCAAATGTTTCATTTTAGGATCACATTTATTGTTTGGAAAATGCAACGCTCTTCAATCAAAAACGTGGCTGAACCTGAAACATGAATGTTTAACAAATTAGTTTTATGCAGAATTATCAGGAAGCAAAAAAAGAAGTATTGTAAAATTAATAGCTGATAACATTTCTTTTCTTTTTTACAATAAAGATGTACCTAAACAACTGCAATGAGCCTAATTTTCATGGATTCTGTCAATTTCTTGAATTGGTCATGGTTTGCTTTTCCTGAAACAGCAGCTACAACATCCCAAATGTTGTTCAAACAAATTGTTAAACACAATGTTCATTTTCTGTAAATCTCATATTTGAGAATAATTTTGTGTTGTTAGAATTTAAGTCAGTGGAGGAAGGGGACCAGGCCATCACATGGTAATATTCAAGGTGTTTTTTGACTACTTGAAGCCATGTGTTGAAACTCCATCCTGCATAAAAGTCCTGGCTTTGTTGAGTTTTTCTGTCCAACTTCTTGATGAAGTTTCTTTTCTGACACTGGCAGCAGGTTAGAAAGTAGATTTTCAGTTCGTCTTTAATCTGAAAAAGGACCAAGTAGCTCAGTGTTGATGACAGCAGCCAAAGCACCTTTTCCATCTTGTGACCCCTGGAATCAAAGTAGTCTGCTGCCATCCACAGTAGATCTTGTCATGGGCCCATCCATCTGCTCCATGAAGAGTAAAAGTCTCATTTCATCTGCCAGTAAACCTTGCAAAAGTCTAATAAATTTAATAAATCTCTCACTTGTGTTCTAACACAGAATGTGTTGCAAATGTCTCAAATGGAGGTGTCAGGCAGAAGGTAAGGGAGCAAAAATATAATTTTATTTAAAAAAATGCACTGATAAAACCAAGACCTTTTACTAAGAAGCAAGTTCATCATATTCAGGATACATTTATGTGTTTTGGCTTAAGTAACTTCAACTATAGAGATCTTGCTAAGTGGTTTTCAGCTCAAGCTTTCTAACTCCACCCATTGTTAGAAATCCTGAGTTTTCTACATCTGATCATGTAAAAGAGGCAGAGCTGGCATTCATCATGACACTATCTTATATTCCAAGCAGACTGCAAAACAGCACAGCTGCTGCAGCCAATGCAGGAAGATAAGATGATAAAAAAATAAAGGAGAGCAGACTGTGTGAATGTGTAATTAATCTAGTCAGTCACTGCCACATCATTAAAGCACAATAAGCTAGATCTGATAATGTGCAGTTGTGTAATTAAATGAATCTGCCAAGCTGCATCCCTGAGTCGTGTGAGAAAGTTTCATTCTTTATAGGTCAAATGCAACACTGGCTGTTTTTAAATGTCTTCAGCATAAAAAAAATTATTATAAAGAGATTAAAACATAACAATGCAATTATTGTAAATGCCTAAGCTGATTTTGTCATCAGAGTTTTGAAATGATTAGAATTAGAGATACTTTATTGTCCCAACAAATCAGGAAATTTATTTTTGGCCTCAGTAGCAACAAAAGGTCCATACAAGTAGTTGCATACAATACATATCAAAACACAAACATCAGTCATTCTGCAAATCACAGCAGTAAATATAGTAAAAAGTAAATACAGTTAAAAAAAAAAGACTCATTAACTACAGAAACACATTCAACCATCCACACACCACCTGCACTCTGATGTTCAGCTCTCTGTAGTTGGTTGACTACAGTAACTGTGTTTGGGAGAAAACAACACTTGTATATTGTTTTTTGCCTCTACAGCTCTGCACTGAGGGGAATAGCTTAAACTTTTTATGCAGGGGGCATCCATCCAATCATCCATCCATCCATCCATCCATCCGTTTATCCATCCATCCATCCATCCATCCATCCATCCACTTTTGTGTCTCATATCTGGGGGTCAGGTCGCAGGGGCAATTGCTTAAGCAGAGAAGCCAGGACTTCCCTTCCCCCACCCACATTTGCCAGCTTGTCTGGGGGCATCCTGAGGTGTTCCCAGGGCAGCTGTGAGATCTAGTCCCTCCAGCATGAGCTGGGTTTTTCCCAAGGTTTCTTCCTGGTGGGACTTGCCCAGAACACCCCACCAGGAAGGCATCCAGGAGGCGTCCTGACCAGATGCCTGAGCCACCTTTTCTGGTTCCTCTCGATGCGGAGGAGCAGCGACTCCACTCTGAGCCCCTCCCGGATGACTGGGCTTCTCACCCTATCTCTAAGGGCTGGGATATACTTGCTGTGAATGCAAGCATATATGTCAATGTCCCTCTATGGTTGTGTACATACGCACTTTCAATTTGTTGCCAAGTGTTAAGGCACGAGTGTTTATCACTGTGCAGCGGGTGGTAATAAAATCATATAGATGCCAATAGTTGCGGACAAGGTCCAAGAGACGGTTCTCAAAACTATCTGCCATTGGGTTTACTTCAGACCTGTCATATTCATGCTCTTGTTTACATGAGTGCCTCTAGTGTTCAAGTCAATATTGCAAGTCACGCACCAACATGTTGCCTCAACACGAGCAGCCTACATCCCAAACAAACCCTAGGAATGTGTGGCAGCGATGATACTAACCTGGACACATCACTTACAGAAAGTATATCCTAGCCCTAAAGGGGGAACCCTGTGGAGGAATGTGTGTGTTATTCCTAGAGTTTTTCTCTGAACTGCAGAACTATAACGTTTATTAAGTCTTCTGTTGTCTGTTTTTAGCTTTTTTTCTGTACTTTCCATAAAAGTCAAGTGTACAAACCTTAGATATGTTAAAAACAAGGATGCTCAGAATCAAACTCATACACACCGTTTCAAAACTTTAGGACTAACATTTATCTTGTTTAGCATTCTAATAAAAAGCAGCCTCTGACTGGCTTTCTAACATATCTCATCTATACTGATAGCTAAACTCATCATCTATGTGAGTGCCTAGATATTTAAAATACTCAACCATTTCCACAGTCTAGTCACTCAATACTTATATAATTAAAAAGGTTTTTAAGTTGTACAGGGATTTTAATTCCCCCTAGTTTAATTAAAGTGTTTTGAGAGATAAGATGATAATAATAAAAATGTGTAACCATTAAGGATGGGCATATTAGGTCATTTTTGAAGTCGAGTAGTTAGGCCTTTCAAAATCGATCAGTCAATAACACGCGTCTCTCCTCCTCTCCAGTTAGACCATTCTTAAAGGGGCCATGCTGTTCTTTTAACACAGCTCCATAAACACCACAATTTCTCTGCACAACTGACACATAACTCCTCCAAACCAATCGTCAACTTTAAGAAAAGCCGTTGACTTTGTGTGCTGTTTTGAATTATCGACTATTGGATTTGGATTAGTCATGCACATCCCTGATAACCATCTTTTGATACAACTTGCAGAGCTTTATTCACTAGAGTAGATGGCAAGAAAAAAACCTAAAGATTATGTATGATTTTAATCCAGAAAATTAATTGTAGTTTGAAAATATGTTAAAGTCCATAAGGAAAAAAATCAGAGCAATCCGTCTCTGTTATGCTAAGTATGATCTTTTATAATTTCGAACCTAAAGACATTCATTTTACAGGGATATATCAATAAAAGAAAATTACTTCAAATACAAGGTAGAAAGGCTAATTTCAGACTTGGGCATCTCAAAAGTAAATAACACACCACTTTATTTCAGGTGGAGATTTTTAATGACTTTTTATACAGCTTAGTATAGTGTAATGTTTATTTTTGTTTGTTTTTTAAAGCCTTACTGGCTTTAAAAGCTTTAAAGCATTACTGGTTATGAAATCACTTGTGCTAGAACATGGAGTCAAAACCTAAAAGGTATTCCTGACCAACAGCTATGAATCATGATGACATGGGGCAGAGGTTACTTTAAAACTAAAACAAAGTATTAGCGGTTGCCAGGGTTTCTTTAATCCACTGCTTCTATGTGCAGCACTGACCCCGGTTTTCTTTGTTAGACAAGTTTTGCTTCAAACACGTCTGCAGCCTGTTATCAGAGTAAAACACTCAAGAGCAGAAACTTGGTTATGAATGATGCAATTTCCCCACCAAGAAACCAACAGCGAAAGCCTGTAACAAGTCAATGAGTGCTCTTTGAGCACTTTAAGTATTTTACTGTTTTCATTTCATCACTTTTAATGAAATATGAATGGAAGTTATGTGTATTATGAATACAGATATAATACAGCATTCATAATATGTAGTTATATTAATCAGCAGGAAGGAGAGAGTAAAGAAAGGGTCCAACCTAAAATTTTAAGAAAAGAAAAAGAAAAAGAAAAAAAAAATGGACTGCATTGCCAAGATCCATACAGGCTGATTAGAAAATATGATGGCTTGAGTTTGACATTTAGCAATGATTTCTACTATTTCTATTCCCCAGAGAACACAATTCAACCTTTAAATACTCAATTGAACCTGTGAAAAAAAGATAAGATCAGTCATGTGTTGAGCAAGACAATGTAATGTGACAGCTGGCGAGGAAGAGGAACATCATTAGTTCCTTGTGGTATGTCAGGGAGATTTGTCCATGGCGTGATAGCCCCGTTGTCAGAAAGGCAATATCACTGAACAGATGACACCACATTATATCAGCACATAGGAGGAATTCATTAACACAATCTTATTGTCATCTCAGTTCAGAAAGCAGGAAAAGAGAAGAACATTACGATCATCCCAGATCGGTAACTTGCTGATAGAGTACCCTTTAAATGGCTGCAAATTCCTCTATCTCTACTGTCATTTCATAAATGGCATCATTTGTTCAACGTATGACAATGTATGACAGCTATGGCTTGGTGTTCTGGTTGTGTTAAGGCTATCGTTGAGTCAACTATGACATTTTCTGAGTTATTATACAACCTGCATCTGGAGTTTGTCTCCTACAGATGTTTTACATGACAAGCAGTCTAAGGTTGGGATTAAAAAAAAAAAAAAAAACTGTTAAAAACAATGCAAATGATTACCATAAAAGAGAGCCTCAGAGGAGACGTGACAGAGATCCATGATCCCTGGATCTGAATTCACATTCCGGCAGCATGTATCCCTCACTGTTAGTAACAGAATGGGGGCAACAGTGCTTTCAACATTTCCTAGATGGAGCCATGCTGTGACTACATGTTGCTGTCTGTCTGCTTGGGTTGTTTTCTTTTTTTCTTCTTCTTCTTTTCATCTAAGATGAATGTGCTGACTGCTAAAGTCAACAATGAAAAAATATGAACAACTTGAATATCCACAGGGTAGGTGCTCTAAATTAGCTGGACAAATATATCAATCATAACTTTATTCCAATCTAGTAACACAATCAGAGATTTTAACAATGTATTAGTAGATATAATGTCTTCAAGTATTAAAAAAATAAAAAATACATAAAAAAACAACACTTTTGTTGCAATGGAATAATGACAAACAAGCTGAGCAAGAGATCAGGACAGATGCCAACCAGACAGTGATTCTTAATGAGTCAAATTGAGCAACCTACTAGACTGAATCTGAAGAAAACTGAAGGTGAACTGAGGGGACACTGAGCACATCAATCACACCTGAAAATGACAGCTGCCAGCAGCAGAGAAAGAAACAGATTTGAGAGTGTGAACAGCAACACACTCTCACTATGTCTTGGTACAGTGTTGAGTGCTGTTGAAGTGAAAAGCGTGAACACTCCAAGTCAGATAATTGAACTGGAAGCACCAAAGGGAAAAACCAGTTGCTTTTAAGTGAAAAAGATAATATTCCTCATCGAACTTGGACAGAGTTTATTAAATTATCTTCAAATTTACATTCATTATTTGGCTCTCTTGAGGCAACACAAAAGGTTGGCATAAAACGGACATCTTTATTAAGTTGTCATGGTAACAAATGCTTATTTATTCTTAGGAAAAAGAGAAAAACTTTTATTTAAACTCTGAGCCTCTCATAGATGCCCAGTATGCACAATCCTTCTAGCTCTGCATTTATTTTCCCTGATTAATGAGAAGATGATTAAACCTTTCTGCAGACGGATGTGTCACTACTCTAACATATGACTTATGTTAGACACGTTAGTCTAACATGTCACTTATTCAAGTAAAAAAAAAAGTTGTACTGTGCACATGTCCACATCTAATAATATATATATATATATATATATATATATATATATATATATATATATATATATATATATATATATATATATATATAAAGATGTATACTACTATGAATTTAACTTTTGAATTAAAATTACATAAATTGTCACAGGGAAACTAGAACCTATCCTAACAATTAGCAGGAAAAAGGCAGTGTACACCCTGGACAGGTAGCCAGCCCATCACAAGGCCACTGTTTGCATCCACACCTGGTATTTTTACTGTTCTGTATCTGCAGAATAAGCAAGCCAATGCCTATAAATATTTAATGTTCATTGATCTTCACTTGGGTTCATTCTCATTAGATATCTGAACCTGAACTACCTTCATAGATGTGTGCATGGTTGTCTATGACGAGCCGATATTACGGCTGTGTCACTAGCAAACCTCATTAATACTAAAAAATATTTAATACATGTAAACAATATCTGTTTGTTGTTATCAACATCTTTTCTTCTTCAGCTTAACATGATTGTAATATGAATCTGATTGACATGAGATTGATCAATTTTGCTTACTATTGCTAGTGTGTCCAAAAACAATACTTAGGGGTAAATATGTGCTAGTGTGAACCATGAACCGCTATTTTCCTCCTTCTTACTTGAACAGTTAAGCTGATCAGCTGATCACCAACAGTTTTGTCATGATTCACGAAACAACAAGAGAGGGAGGGGGCAGCACACACACACAGACGGGTACACCAGTGATGTTTGTAGAAAACTCTGGGAAAAGTTTGAAGAAAGAAAATGGGAAAAGTGCAGGTGTTGAGCCCTCTTACCGTGAAACTGTGGGAGGTGAGGGTGCGTTAATTGTGTTCAAAAGTTAACGCAATTAACTTGTTATTTTTAATATTATGAATATCATGAATTTAAGTAGAATTCTTTAATCTCTAACAATTTAAGGAAACAGAACTAACAACAGTGTTGGGTATAAAACAGCATAAAAATTTCAATGTCTCAATGTCAATAACGTTTGTTCTTGTTGCTGTTGTGTGTTCAGGATGGGCACAGGATACAAGCGTGGACACGGAGCTGAGTTTAAGTTAAAAAGTTTATTATAACCAATAATTGATAAGAAGTTGAATAAGGAGGGTATGGCAGACAGGTCAGGGTTTCTGAGAGGAACAAACCAAAAGTTTATATATGCAGGCTAAAGGATAAGACAGACAAAAATGCAAAAAAAAAGGCCAAGAGCTTGTACCACTGGTTAAACCAACAATCTGGCGATGACTGGAAGGCCGAGCCTGTCTAAACTGCTGTTGCTGATTGCTGATGAGGTGCAGGCGAATATCTTGATTGCCAGTCGCACCAGTATGACGCCGTGCTAGGCATTTGGTCTAAACCCAGGATGCCCAGTGGCGATCCAACTTGCAGTGGGAACGCTCACCTAAATTGACTGGATCGTTCTAAAACTTCCGTATCATACCTGCCTGGACCAAACTGCTCAGTGGAAACAACATGTTACAGTACTACAAAGCTTTTTTTTTTTTTTTTTTTTTTACACACACACACACACACATATATATATATATATATATATATATATATATATATATATATATATATATATATATATATATATATATGTATTAGTGATAGCAGAACTGAAACATTTGGTGAGATCGAACAGGGTATCTGAGCGATCTTTTGGGACACTCAGAACCCATTATCAGGTGACATCTGGGGGTTATTTCAAAATATCGATCTCAATAAACTCAAATGTTTCATGTGTCTTGGGTTGTTTAGTCTGTTGTAAATTCTTGTGTTGGTTTATAGAAATATTTGTATGCAATGATGTATTACTTTAACCAGTCAGTATTTGTATGGGGTGCTACTATATATGGGGGTACAGCAAGCTTTTCAAAAGTGTGGGGGATGTGGTTCGTTACTTCGCTGACAAATATCGACTGTTTATTTTTTTTTTTTCAAATTTAACATTTGATGACCCCTTAAGTTTTAATAAGCAGATTATTATTTACTAAAATCTAGGCCTTAAAAAAATTTCTCATTTGTGTCATCCTTTTCCTGGTCAATGCCCCTACCAGGCCTCCTCATCAGAACTTTTCTATACCCTTCCCTGTATACAAATCCTTTCTATCATCTGTCAGCCACCTGGTTAGAGAGGGGTCCTGCCCTGATTTGGATTTCAGAACCTGTTCATAATTTACCTTCACCCCATTCATGGCTCCTAAAAGATAAACCTGCCTATCCAACATCTGCACAGGAGAGGGAGGAGGAAGAGTCGTGCGGCACAGAAGCGTAGCGACTGGACCAACATTTACGCAAAATTTATTAAAAGAAAACAGCTGACCTGGGACACTTTCTGCTTCCTTCCATTTCCAGATAGTTCAAAGTTTCTCAAAAAAGCTCAGTACAATCCATTTAGATAAGTGAGGTAAGATTTTGCAAATAAACAGCCATTAGGAGAGCTTTTAAATGTTTTACGCACATCAGGTGATTAATCATCCGCCAATCCAGCAAAGGCACAAGGAATAATAAAGAACATTAGAATATTTTTACTTTGTGAAAATGTAATGGATGGCAATATGGAACAGTCACGTCACGTCTGCGTCTTGATTTAACCACGTAAAAAAAATAATGAGGTGCAGTGGCTCCTTAACTATGCATTTAGAGCATAAATGAAATATAACCCAACAACTGTGTCTTGTTTGCTTACATGCGCTACTGTTAGTTACCCCAGCTATTAGTATAAAGTTCGCTAGCTTAATGTTATATAGCATTGCACAAGTCATCAATCCTTTTGGCTGGTTACCCTGTTCTATGACGTGTTTTCATCACTCTTATAAGTTATTCTGTCATTAGTAAACTCATATTTCACCAGTATAACCCACCAGTTAACATATATCAGAGAGGCAGAAGATGGGAGCTTATCAACCAGAGACAGGATTTATTCTGCCAGGTCTGCCTGCTGTGGGTTACAAGTACCTCTGAATGCTCTGCGCCCTCTAGTTGAGGCTACATACAACGAACTCACCTAGTAACAGTATGGAGAATTTTCCAATAACTTTTGGATACAATAAAGGGATAAAATTTTCTTTTTCCATTCTTTTTTATAAACTGGGAGGGTCTATTTTAACTTTTTTTAAACTAATGAAATGTGCATATCAAAACGATAGTCTCTAATCAGTCTTAACCCTTTACACATCTGATTGTCATAATCAAACATTTTCCATAGTGATTTCAAACCAAAGTAAAATGTCCTTAATAACCTCTCCTATATACACTTAAAAAGAGATGGCACTAACAGCAAAAGAACACATTTCCCATCTTTACATGTCTCAGGCAGCAGTTCTGCCGGCCACCTTCTCTCCTTCAATATCCAAGGCTCTAGCTAACAAGCAAGACAAGTTGGCCAACCTTATTAGCTTCAATTTGAACATTACAGAGTCTAGTCTAGTCATGTGTATTACTAAAGCCTAAGTCAATGTTGAAACTTCTGAAATCTGCTTGACACTGGGAGACCTTCTGCTTGACTTCAGACACATCTGTCAATTGGTAATTTAAATGGAAGACTGAATATAACTCTGCAGGGCGACAAACCTTAGTATCAAAACGTCTTTGAGATTTTCACAGATAAAAGAAAAAGCCAGAGCTCTTTCTGAATCAGTCTTTAGCTTAATTTTATTAAGCTTGCCATAATGACCAGTTAAAATCTGGAAATAATTTATATGTCATAAGATTACTTAAGTGCACTAGATCATATTTGTCTTCATAATTGCTAGGGAATTGGTCCTGTTATAATCTGATTTTACAGTGTTGCTCTCCATGGATGTTTCTCTGGTGAAAAACACAATCACAATCAAATACAGCCTCAAAGCTGTTCTGTAAAGTGTTCAAATGAGCATTTGGTTGGTGGCAGAGATGAGTCAGAAATCCTGCTCTTGTGAGGAAAATTCTAATTTAGTTCCAGTCATTTTAGCAACCTGCTGTGGAAAATTCTCTTGCTGGTCCTGAGAAAGGACTTGTTGACATTGCAAGCCAGGGCCAATGCTGCTGCTCAGTGGATATTTGGCCACAGCATGGGAGTGAGCAGCTGAGCCCAGGAGTTGGCAGTGGGAATATTTGGAGTCTTCAGCTACTGCCGGCTTATTTGACATAAGCTCTAATCACACAGGACCAATTATGAACTACCTGAGAACATGTGGTGATTTTCTAAAAACTGCTGAGAGTGTTGAAGGTTTTAATCTACTACAAATACACTATGACTGTAAATCGATCTCAAGTTTGTACTGTTACACAGATTAAAAAAGTCTCCTGAGAATAACTCATCTCTTGATTGGCTGATTTTTACTTTTAGATACTCCTGACTTGTATATTCCTTTAAAAATGGAGGAACATGAGGTAGTATGCCTGATTTCACTATCACCAGTGTTTCACTTAATACTGAGGTTGGGGAGAAAATCATTAATCAAACTGGATCCCTACATAATACCAGTCCCGTGCTAATAGGGCTACCGTCAGGGACTGTCAAGGTACAAGCAAGAGCAGGCCAACACCAGAGTGAATTAAAGGAACATTTGTTTTGCTGAGGTTTTAGAAAAGTCATAAAAAAGTGATACTGCTGGCCTAGTTTTCATCCAAGGAAGGACAAAAGATGCAAGGTAAAGCAAAACTAGGCACAGGTGACAAAAGAGTCACACTCTTTAGTACACAGACTGCAATACAAATGTGAGTTCAATTCCGGCCGTAAGCCTGTTTCTCATGCCTAGGTGCCAAGTCTAATATGCTGATTCACAAGCACTGCAGATATTGCAAGTGGCAGCAACTCAGCAGTGAGAAAAATAAAAGTGAAAATGAGTTAAGATTTGGTAAATGTGGAAAACTGAGGATCTTTTTAAACTTTTAAACAAATTTGGCAAACTGAAGCATTTTAAGTGCCAGAATTGGACTGTGTTATTTTTAAGCAGCATAGAGGTGATAAAAAAAAAAGAGCTTGTTTGAAATGACAACACAGAAGTGTTGATTCAGGAACAGAAAATAAACTCTGGAAACTGAAGCAAGCAGTTACAGCCATTGGTGTCTACAAAGGTACCATATAGTTAATATAAAGTATTGGGAAGCAAGAGTTTAGCTCAGACAGCAAGCTGTCACTTGTCTGACTGACTCAGGTGTCTGCAGAGACCACAAGACCAACCATCTATAATTATATTTAACTAAAGTGCAATGATATAATTATAAGATTCCTATTTGCTCATATTTCCATTGTGAGTACCTTTTCATCTGGCAAACTAAACAGTATGAGTGCTTGGCCCTCTGTAACGAGGATTGCTGTGATGGTGCATTAGAGTACTGATGTCAAAGGACACTGTGAGGGACTCTTGACATAACTCTGTTTGACACTTTGGGATGAGAACGTGTTGGAATGCTGGGAGAAGAGTGTCCTAAGGGATAATGTTAAAATGGGTTAAAAGAATACAGTTTCAAGGAGAGACAGTTCAACCTTTAAATGGAAATTGTTCAAATGTTGGATTTGACAAAGACTTAACATGCTTTGACACAAAAGAACTAGACAACTACTATTCTGCCAGTTGTATGATTAAAGTTATTTGTTATTGTTCTCTTTTCATGTGATTACAAGTTACATTTTACATTTTGAGAATGTAGCCTATTGCCATGATTATCACTGTAAAATGGTTCAGCTTTGTTTTTGTTTTTTTCAACATAACAAGAGTGGTCTTGAGAAAGAGTGGTTAACTCCTAATTTAATAGGTTTTTATAACAAGTGGTCAAAAGCTATGTTAATAACTTTAGGCAAGGATGTAATGCTCTGTTTACAGCCTGGTAATGGATTTCCTGAAGTTAATTAAAGAAAAACATCTCTGTTTTATAATACTTAAAAAAAATAAAGCAAACACTGTCTTTGAGATGACAAAATAAATTATTTTGTCATTTCAAGATTATGAGATTAACATTTTACCTGCAGATGCACAAAACCTACAAGCACAGCAAAAATGTTCAAAATCTCATAGCAGCAACAATTGATTAGACATAATGGGTTTTTAAGGAGTTTTGGTTGGTATTAGGACCTGACATTATTTCCATATTGAAACTTTCAGTGTCCACCAGAGTTTTTCCTGACTGTTTTAAACTGACTTTGGTAAGGTCACTACTGAGAAAGCCTGGTTTGGATATAAACTCTGTCAAACTACAAACTTGCCTCTAACCTGCCTTTCTTGCTAAAGATTTTTGAGAAAGTAGTCTTTAGGAATCTTATTGATTATGTGTCATCTAACAGCCTGTTTTTGGTCTGTTTTTCAGGCAAATCATTCCACAACAACAGCAAGTGGTCAATGAGTTCTTACTGATTGCAGACTCTGATTGTACATGTGTTTTATTATTGTTAGATCTTAGTGCTGATGTCGATACAGTGGACCACTGCTGGACAGCCTTGAACACCTCTTTGGCATTTCATGTCTACTAATGGTAATCTTATGGTTGTCCTAGCTGTCTGATCTCACTGTATCTGTGTCAATAATGTTTTTTCTAAGCCCCGTGTTGTGAGGCATGAGGTCCCTCAAAGGTCTGTGTAGGGTCCACTGCTATTTTCTCTCCATTTGGCACCCTTTGGTTTTGTCCTGCATTCTTTTGATGTTGTTTTTCATTGCTATGCTGATTAATAGCAGTCATATATGTCAGTAACTATTGGAAGGGTGTCAAAACCTGGGGCATGTCTCACAACAATTTAGAGCTGGTTATCTAAAAAAATTTGCGCAATGTAACTCTGCGAAGACAGAAATGATGGTCATTTGACCTCAAGGCCCTTATCATCTGACCGACAGTTTAGCCTTGTCACTGAATTCTTGTGTCATTTATTCCAAGGACAAAGTAAGAAAACTTGGTGTGTTGAGTGATCAGACCCACTTGTTTAAACTTCACATAAAGGAGGTAACAAAGGTTACTTTTTATCATTTTAGAAAACATTGCTTAGATGATATCAGTTCATCATTCACTGATGTTAAAAGTTCCTATTCATGCCTTTGTGGCGTATCACATTGTTTATTGTAATGCCCTGTTTTTCCTACGGAAAGTTTCTGAGGCTTACAGATGATATAGAATGCAGCAGTTCCTATTTTAACCAGAGCGAGGAAATATGAACACAATACTCCAATACTCATGTATTGACCTCTTTTGATTGGCTACACTGTCAGGTTTCAGCTGATTTCAAGATACTCCTGCTCACTTATAAAGCTTATTATGCTGACCTTGTGCAACCTTTTTTTTCCATTGCATGTTCTTCGCTCCCAGCAAACTAATCTTTTAAGAGTTCCCCAGTCGAAGAAAAAAACAGCTGGTAAGCATGCTTTTTCTTTCCAGGTGCCAACGCTATGTAACTGTCTTCCTCAAGACATTAGGCAGCCATGTTCTGTAAAGGTATTTAAAACAAAGCTACAAACCCACTTGTTCTCTTTGTTATACAAGTCTTAAGGTAACTTTATTAATACTTGGAGATAGATTTGATTTGCAGTAAAAAAGAGAGGCCATCCTTTGTACAAAAAACAAAATACAATAACAGACACAAAAGGACAATAAAAATGCACAACTAAAAAAAAAACTGGGCACTCATCTCCACAAAAACAAAAAAAAAAACATAGGAGAAGAATAAATGAATAAATAGAATAAAATAAATGCCAATTTAAAAAAAACCTAGATAGAAGATTAAAGATAGGAGAACAAAGGAGTCAAACTGTAATAAATAAAAACAGACAATAAAGAAATAGTTGACTCCAGTAAGAGATCAAAAAGTGCTTATAATCTTGTCTAAAAAGACACAGGAACAAAGATGTTCCTGTGGTAATTACAATGTACAACAATTTATTTAAAAAAAACACTTAATCATAATAATAATAATTATAATTTAATTTATAATTACTTTGACTGAAGTGTCCAATCCTCATTATTTTAAGGGTGGGATTGTACTGTTGTTTCAATGTTCTGTAAGAAAGGAAAAAAGCTAACCAATAGCTAGCAGCCGCTTGGCCCAATAGGGTTACTAAATGCTAGCTGCCAGGACCAAACCTGGCCAACAAAGCTAGCCAATGCTGGGAGCCACAGATGTGGGCAATGGGGCTCTATATATATGCCTTGTATAATAGCGCTCAGGTTCATAAACATATCTGCACTGAAGCAGCAGTCTCCATTCTTTAGCCAAAAGTAGGCCAGTTAATATACCATTAACAGGTGGTGGTGATAATGTTGAGTGCTGAAGAGAAGGAGGTTAGACAGCAGCTGTCAGTATAAAGTAATGACCAATTAGTATTTTGATACACACATGACCAGAGCAGCAAGCTGAAGGTGGTTATTTTTTTATTTATTTATGTCAGTAAAAGTGTAACTTATAATTCTGGAAAAGGACAGTAATCGTGTTTCGAAGATTATCTCTGTGTTTGCATACACGTGCGGATGCCTGCAGATAAGAGGGAAGCACAGTATTCTGTACAAGCGGGGGTACGACCAGTAAAAAAAGGGTTGGAACGGGCCTATAGTGTATCTCTTACCACCAGAGATGCAGGGCTTACACAACTTTAGAAAAAAGCAGTATGAGTGCATGAGCATGCAAATTCATGTAATTAAAGTGTGCACATGCACCCTGCATTCAGCTGCTTTTTCCTAAAGCACTACACCCCCTTGCGGGCAGGGCCAGATCCTTCACAGACTGAGGAAAGGGTAGCTACTCAAGTCATCTCATGATGAATTAAATATTTAATAAGAAGCTTTATATTTATTTATTTTAATAAATTCTGCTGGCCAGGAAGCACAGATGAGGTTTAACAGCATGGCAGTGGGAAATCTTGCCAGCTGGAGCCAATGCTAAGCAGCAGTATCTTCACACATTGCCAGCAACCTGCTGAGCAATCCACTTAGCTGAATACTGAGCAAAATTCACCTCAACAAATTGTACATTAGTTTAGGTAGAGCTTATTTCAACACGACCGGTTTCCCCATTATTAGAACAGTAAACAAATGAGATTCCATATGGAGATCCACTGTCATGTCTTGGATGATTTTTCACCACTTAGGCCTTCAGGGCTAACCCACCCACACATTGGGGCTGGTCATTGATTACAGTGAAGCATTCATTATGAGCATATCATCATTCAGCAGAAAAATCCCTGCAGCGGGATGTTAATCACACTTTATGTCACTCTGTGCTGTATTTTTTGCTAAAGTGAAGACTTCAACAGAAACAAAGCTTTGTGATTATGTCTGCTCAATCTCTGCTGGCTTGCAAATGGTCAAAATAGGAATATATATATATACATAACTGATCTAACTGATTCATTACCCAGCTGACTTAGACACGGGACTTTAAAAGAAGATGGGGTCAAAAGATTAATTCATAGGCAGAGGTGAAGCTTGCAGAGATGATCAATTGTGCAGACATAAACAGGAAAGGAACAACAAAATCTAAATCCAGAGGACACACATGGAAACACGAGTGCACAAATTGAAGAAGAGAAACAAGTGGTAAGAAAACATGTGCTAGGGCAATTAAAACTGGGTTGTAAAAATTCACACAAAGTTTAAACAACTGAACAAAATAAAACATACAGAAACACCCTTTCTCAGCATATGGGCCATTTTTATACTACAAAATCTGTTATCTGACAGATTCAGGTTATATGCACATTAGGTTGTTTTGAAATGGAATTTCTATGGGATTTTTACAGATGTATCTCAGTGAGGATGCTCTGATTGCTCGAAATGAAACTTAAATTGCCCTCTGCATCACTTGCAATGTTACACAAAGTGAGATCACTGCTGAGTGGATGTGGCTGGTGTTTGTAAAGGGGTTACAGTAGACATGTAGAAGAGTCCATGGACAGATGCAGAAACTATCCATTGGATACACAGATTTAGCAACTTACAAATAGCAGTGGGGGCAGATCTTCCTAAAGATCAGAATTGGTGGGCAAATCTCATTTACTCAATCTGAATCTAGCATTAGACAATCTGACCATTTTTTATGGCTGCCACTTAAACATTTTCACATTATTTTACTAAGCTGGAGGTCTACCCGAGAATCTTCCTAACCAGTACCATGCCATTACCATCTGGCATGTCTATTTCTGTTTCCACAGCAGTGGCATTTCCCCCAACCATAGGTGCAGGCAAAACCAGAACCCTTGAAGAGATTGTATCTCTCTGTCAGCTGCATTGGAAATACCCTCATCTTGAACAGGCAGAGCTGGAGGAGGTGGCTGGGGAGATGAAAGTCTGAGGGTCACCTCTCATATTGTTACCCCTGTAACCCTGTCCTGAATAAGTTGTAGGAAATGGCTGGATCTTTTCCTGATCTCATTACATCTTCCATAAAGAGGAGGAATCAGTGAGTTGGAATAGACACATTTGCCCACTCCCAGTGTGCCATTCCTTTCCCGTATGTCCCTGTTCCCAGCAGATGTCCTCAGACTTTAGTCATCTTTCTTCTCACTTTAGAGCACCCACCTGTTAGTGTCCTGTACACATACCTGCTTTGAACTTCCACTCTTTACTAAAGCTTTGCTTTCCTTGGCGTTTTCCTGGATTTACTGCTTGATGATCTTTGCCTACTGAGGTCCCAGCTTGCCCTCTGGTATAGTTTGCCTGCCATCCACCCAACCTTTTAACTTCCATGTTAAAATTGCATCAGTAAAAATCTTTAGTCTATTCCTGCAGGCCTGCTTTAGTCTGCATTTGGATTGTCCTTCCTGCTGCTATAACACCACCTTCCTTTTGCTTCCCTGCTTATATCTTGCAATTTTTTTGTATTTTTAGACTCTGATTGTACATGTGTTTTATTATTGTTAGATTTTAGTGCTTCTTTCGATACAGTGGACCACTGCTTAGTACTGAGAATTATAAATTCTAGGGTGGGATATCAAGACCTCTATTAAAAAAGATCAAGTGAAAGAATGGAAGAAAATTTATCAATGTCAGGGACTAATTTAATATAAATTTGTTTGGTGATTAAATACTGGTCATAAAAGAAGATTGTGGATAAGATTAGACACCTAAGAGTATATGTTGTTGGTGATGGATGAGCAAGTTCTTATATGGCTGATACTTGGACTGAGATTATTCCGATTTCATGAAAACATGGAGATGGAAAAGATGACGGTTGTGTAAAGACAGTATAAGGGAGATAATATGTAAAGAACAGGGATAAGGCTGATTAGCTCAAACAAAAGCAGTCAAGAACATCATTGGACCAGAGACCAGAGAAGTGCAGAACAGGCCAATAGGCCTTGGGATAAGAGCAGGTGAGATGGAACCAATTTTCTATTTTTAACCTACACCCATATATATACACACACACACACACACACATAGATAGATAGATAGATAGATAGATAGATAGATAGATAGATAGATAGATAGATAGATAGATAGATAGATAGATAGATAGATAGATAGATAGATAGATAGGTTAAGAATCTACACAAAGCTTTTTTAGCTCCTTCTTTAATTGTATTAAATTATGATTTTTCTGAAGGAAGCATAGGAAACTATTAAATAGATGAAGTTTATTGGAAATGTTTTCAGATAAAATGTAATCTAGAACAGCCCAACGTTGCATTTTCATTATCTTTTCATTATCTTTTTGAAAGACTATCACAGAAAAAGTCCACATAGATTTCAAAAGTAATACAATGATTATGCTGTACCAACATGAAACTAGGAAAACAAGTTCATTTTCAGACATTTGAAAACAGGGTGTTTGCCTGTTTGTGTTGTTTTGTATTTCTGTTTTAAAGTTCTGTCTAAACAGAGGCACTTCCTCACATTCCAATTATATGAGCTGCTTGTGGTTTTCTCTGCTTGTTTGTTTCGTGGGTGTCTATGTTAGCTATCTAACAGCCAAGCTGCCATGGGTTCAAAAAACTTGTTTTTTTTTTTTCAGGTTAATTATGTTAGATGTATGTACTGTCATGGAGACACTGGCAAATCTGCATACCTCTGGATCCAGTTTTGCACCACAAATGCAGATCAGAGTGGGAAGACAAATGTTTCTCCATGCGTCTTTATGCTTTTCTTGTTTATCGGATCTGTGCCGCAGGTGACATTACACGTCAGAATTGAGACTTTCAGTTCCAGCAAAATGTGTCTTGGATCCATTAGTTTGTCCTCTCAGCAAAGAGGCAAAAAATCTAAACACATTCTAAACACAGTGATATTCACAGATGTATTCAGTGTTTATCTGTTTTTGTGCAAGCTGAAATGTGGTTACTGCAGTCATCCATCAATGGAAGGCTTCAGTGCTTTTAGACCAGAGCTCCCAAGATAGCAAATTTCCAAAGGTATTGTCATAAACACATGGCTGTCAATATGTTTGCTATGGAAATTAGAATACATTAAAAAGTCTTGGTCCCTAATTTTTTTGTCTTCCTTCCAAGTAACCTGTCTTATAATCACTTGGAATGTTTTTCTTGGAACATCTTTTTCCCATTCAATCCAGTCCTTGTATCTGATATTTTTCAGAATTTATAGTTTAGTTTCTTTTTAGATTTTTTTTTTTTTTTTTTTTTTGTCAGACAATATGTTTTAAATTACTTTTTAAAGTTGTTTTTGTTTAATGACTCTTTCTTTTCTTTTTTAAATTATTTTTATCAATTCATAACTAACTTCTTTATTTTCAATAGGAAACAAATATCTACAACAACATAAAGATTTAAAAGTTTGGACACACTTCCATATTAAATCTAATGGTAAAGTGTGTCCAAACGTTTGACTGGTATTGCATATATAATATATATACACATACATGTATATACACATATACATCCAGACATATATACAGTATCAGCATTCAGAGGGGAGAAGGGACTCAATAACTATCAGTGCTCTGTGGACAGCTAGTGATCCTTAAAGGCAATACATTCTTTTAATACTACATTTTAGTTATTCCATGGTTTATTTTCACAAACTGAAACAGATAAACTTATTTTTGTTGTCCACTCATACATAATTTGAAGTTACGATTTGAAGTTAAGGGGAATTAAATTATAGCATCTTTCTGCAATTAATACTGTGTGTCTTCATCCATCCATCCATTTTCTACGGTTTATCCAGGGTCGTGTCACGGGGGCAGCTACCTAAGCAGAGAAGCCCAGACTTCCCTCTCCTTGGCCACATTCACCAGCTCGTCCTTCCCAGGCCAGCTGTGAGATGTAGTTGATCCAGTGTGTCCTGGGTCTTCCCCGGGGCCTCATCCCAGTGCGACGTGCCCAGAACATTTACCAGGGAGGCGTCCAGGAGGCATCCTGACCAGATACCTGAGCCACCTTATCTGGCTCCTTTCGATGCGGAGGAGCAGCGACTCTACTCTGAGCCCCTCCTGGATCATCGAGCTTCTCAACCTATCTCTGAGGGAGAGCCTGGCCACCCTGCGGAGAAAACTCATTTCGGCTGCTTGTATTCGCAATCTTGTTCTTTCGGTCACTACCCACAGCTCATGACTATAGGTAAGGGTAGGAACATAGATCGATCGGTAAATCAAGAGCTTTGCCTTTTGGCTCAGCTCCCTCTTCACCACAATAGACCAATGCAGAGTCTGCATCACTGCAGATGCTGCACCAATCCGCCTGTCAATCTCCTGCTCCATCCTTCCCTCACTTGTAAAGACCCCAAGATACATGAACTCCTCCACTTAGGGCAAGACCCCAGCCTGGAGAAAACCCTCCACCCTTTTCTGGTGGAGGACCATGGTCTTGGATTTGGAGGTGCTGATTCTCATCCCAGCCGCTTCACACTTAGCTGCGAATCACTTCAGTGAGAGCTGAAGATCGCAGCACGATAAAGCCAACAGAGCCACCAAACCGGATCCCCTCAACACCTTGGCTGTGCCTAGAAATTATGTCCATATATGAATAGAATGTGTGAGAAAGGGCAGCCTTGCTGGAGTCCAACCATCCCTGGAAACAAATCTGATTTACTGCTGGCAATGCGGCACCGGTCGTACAGAGACTGGACAGCTTGAACAAGGGGGTCTGCATTTCATACTCCTGGAGCACCCCCCACAGGAGTCCCTGGGGGACACAGTCGAACGCCTTCTCCGAGTCCACAAAGCACATGTAGACTGGTTGAGTGAACTGCCATGCCCCCTCCAAGACCCTGAAGAGGGTGTAGAGCTGGTCCACTGTTCCACAACTGAGACGAAAACCACACTGCTCCCCCTCAATCCGAGGTTTGACTATCTGATGGACTCTCCTCTCCACGACCCCTAAATAGACCTCCTCTCCAAGACCCTTGGATTGAGGAGTGTGATCCCCCTGTAGTTGGAGTACACTGCTCATCTACTGATACTCTGTATCTGGTAAGAAATTATTTATGCTATTTTGATTTAAAGAAAATATAGGTTTGGTGGGGTGTTAGAGGCAAACCCCACCAAAGTGCAAGCTGCTATTAAGCTAAAAGCAACAAATGATCGCACTATGCCTTACTTAATGAGTATTGCTAAGTGGGTTAAGTGTTGCCTTTAACTGTATGTATTAACACTTTAGTGTAAAAATAAAATAATAATAATAATAATAATAATAATTATTATTATTATTCACCCTAAAATTATTTTTTTCTGGTTTGTGTGGTGTCATTGTCTATTTTATTTGAAGCACAAAATATTTTCTTCACATGTTAGCTGAGATAAAAATAAAGTCAATCTTAAATGGCTAAACGTGGGTTCCGGCTGTTGGCATGTATTTGCATTAGCAGCAGACATTAGTATGCATTCCATCTTGCTAGCCTGTCATAAAAAGAAAACGACTGACTGAAAATGAAAAGACATCAGCCCTGCTTTTTTTTTTTTTTTTTTTTTTTTTTTGTTACTGTAGGGGAATCAACACCAAATCGATGTAATTGTGTTTGGTTTAGAAAGGTAAAATGTTTACTCTGAATGAATTTAGTTTAGATGTCATTTGCTTTCTGTATTTTGCCAAGGTCTTAATGATACAAGCCCTGCAGGACTGTGATGAATATTTCAGTAACAAATTCCTGTGCTCATCTGTCTCTCAGATTCACAATGAATACAAATTCCTAAAGTGAATTCCTGCCGCCCGCTTAATATTTAACATTATGGTTCTCAAAGGCAGGTGTGCTGTCTCTATGAGCAGAGCTTTAAGGTGGGTACACACTACAGGATAATTGTATGAGGGGCAATTTGAGACATTCAAAATTACCCTCTCATAGACACATGTGAAATTTAAGTCATACATATTATACTAAAACCTCTTGTATGTCATACTGAAATTATTCATACATTATAGTGAAACCTCTTATACACTATACTGAAACTGCATCTCATATGCTATACTAATCTCCTCTCATTCACTACACTGAATATATATACTATACTGATATACTGGAGGTTTCACTATAATGTACAGCTTCACTAAACCCATTTATTATCTGAAAAGCACTTTTTCCTCATTTTGAGATCTTGATGTGTACAAACGTCTAAACTGCATTCTAGTTTAAATAGAAGCTTCATTTAGGCTAAAAAGACTTAAGAAATACTAGCAAGTAGATAAACAGATGAGAGCAAAGTCCTTCTCTGCTTGTTAGGGGCACATTGTCTTATTAATTGCTCATGAGTTATCAACATACATATGTGAAACAGCTGGGGTGGGGAGCACTGTGATTTAGCTGGTAATAATACCCTAAAGAGCTAAATGTAGTATTAAGTCCACCCCAAACGAATGGTAATGAAAAAAAAAATCTAAACAAACAGAAAAATAAAATGCTGTCTTACTCTTCCTGCCCTACTCCTATCAGCCAACACAACGAGGCAGGTAACTCATTAACATTCCCTCACCACCACCGGATTAAGAGCTTTACAGGTTAAAAACGTGCCATAATCAAATTATTCAAATGACCCTCACTTGGCTTCAACCTTCAAAGCACCATTTATGAGACAATTATACCAAGCTAGTTGTGCCTGAAACCGTTTCATATCAGAAGAAAGAAAAGAGGAAGATTGAAAAAAAATGGTTAGGAGGGTGTAAGGGAAGTGATAGATATAGAAGACAAAATGTCTGAAAGAGCTGTTAATTAAAAGTGTTCCTTCAAAGACGCACTTCTTCCTAGTGGATAAGGAAAGTCCCCGTGCTGTGCCATTGGAATATCATATCTTTTTGGTTCACTGGCCTAAAAGCAGGCTCACTGTCATCCTGCGAACTTCAAGTTTTGTAGATAAATGTGCCTGAGAGAAATTTGTCTTTTATCAAACTGTGGGAATTTGATGCCTGTTTTATTATAGCACAACCAAAATGTCTCCACACACTTTTGAATGTAAGCTTCGTACCACAAGAAACAATCAGGAAATTTTCAGTTTTTTATTTTTATTTTGACAAGCAATTAGAGGTATTGCTTTTCTAGCCTGCACATCCTTTACCATCAGATAGAAGCAGAACCACACAAACTATTTCAGCCTTTAATCATGCATCGCTTGATTTGTCCATATTCTAGAGCCAATTATGAAAAAAAAATGTTTGTCCTTGGTGTGATTTGCTTTGTTACCCTGAGCACTTGGGGAAATTTAAGAAACAATTTGCTGTCATCTCATCATTTTTTTAACAATGCTCTTGTTGGCCTCCAGGTAATTAGCGCTGAGCCTTGTGGGGGAAGCCAGCAAGGGTCTCCATCATCAGACATGATAAATATTGACTTAGTAATACTCTTTCTTCTGCCGAGTTAATTAAAGTGGGGACTGTTTATTTTTCTGACTCTGCCAACTTGAATACGATGAACTGTATTAATCAACGCCCACCATGCTTTCTGTGTGTGTGTGACCGCCCTCACCTTCTTCCCTAGAAAATAACTAGAAGGCATGTCTGCGCATGGTCCTGCTAATTGTGAGCTGGTAATTTAAATATTCTTCTAGGCAAAGTATTAGAGTGGTATATAGTCCCAAATATTCCATAAATTAGTTCCCTTAACAGCAAACTCAATAACACTTCTTATTGTTATAAAAATGGTTTAAGGAAAGTAAAGCAGTTAAAAACAAGAACTTTCACTTTTATTTAACAATTATTTATAATTCCTCTATTTGTTTAGAAAGAAAAAAGGATTAAAAAACATGTGCTGCTTCAGAATTGTAGATTTTGACATTGAAAGAAATAGAGAATGACTCTACATTGTCTATCTTATTCAGTAAGTAATGATCTATGAAAATGTTCACATGTCATGCTATGCTTACTTTAATTGTGCTTTTACTGAGCTCTTTATGGTAGAGATTTGGGGGAAATTCAAACTCAATGTTCACCCAAAGACAGATTCTCAAAAAGAGGAAATTAAATAATACCAGACTACTTGCAAGTATAAATATCAGAATTGTTTTATTATGATGGGGCCGGTCGGTGGGTGATTAACCTTTGAATTCCTGATAATTTTATTGTAATAAAAAATGGCTCATGGTTTGTTAACCTGTGGGCTGGCTATTCCATTTAGTCTGTTTAATCTGTTTCTAACAGCACATCCAAATAGCTCCACATGGGATGTTTTCTGGATTGGTTCTTCTTATATTTCTTGGATTACAGCTATTTTATGGATTGGCCCATATTTAACATATAGGTTGTATGACTTTATCTTCCTCGGACCATAGGCGATGATTTGCTTTTAATGCAAAAGTCCTAGTAATATTGATAACAGATAATTATGTGACACATAATAAAAATCTTATGGACATGCTAACAAGGCTAAAGATGTGATTTTCAGCAGATTGGGGCATTTAGATTAAACAATGCATAAAACATTTTTTCTGTTCTTTTCTCATGTTTGAGAAGCGGGATGCTTATGTTTGAACAGAATTAATTTAATCCTACAAATTTACATCAATATGAAATGAATGGAACAAATAACTTTGTGTTTAACACAGAAGTGAAGTTGATGAGGAAGGGTTGTTCAACAAATCTTGAAGCATCCAGACAGCCAAACAAGACACTTTGTTTCTCCTTGGGATCACGAAAGTGCACCTCTTCACGACGTGTTTGTTGTTGCTGGGTAATTGAGTTGCACTGCTGTCATGGCGTGACTCATCAGTAGCTCATTATTCCAGTGGCTGCCAGAGGAAGAGGCAGTAACATCAGCCACAGATGACTGTGGTCATTATAATAGCAGTGGACCTGAAGTCATATATTGGAAAACATTTCCGAATCCTGTCAAAAAGACAGCCACTCCAGTGTCATAAATGATGCACTCATACATGGTTAAAATATTAATCAAATATGTCAAAGTAAGCCCTCTCTTCTGCATTAACAATTCAGGTGATTGAATTGGAGTCTTTAAATGTTTCTTTCTTTTTTTTTTTTTTCTTTACAGGCTGCAACTGATCCATCCATGGCAATTCAGGCCAGGATCTAGTGGTCAAACAGGCCTTGTATTAGTTTTCTGTTCAAAATAAATAAACTAATAATAATACTAAGCCAGTTAAACCACACGCTCACTGACAATGTCCAAATATCAAAACAATATTGACCCAAAAAGTAAGCCTAAAAACATTAACTGCCTTCATTAAGATTTTGAGATTTTAAGGGCAGGTCAAAAATCTCAAATCATTGATTCATGAAGATAGTATATATAAAAGATATGCAAACCACCACTAACACCAGCCACTACAGACATGCCTCTGACAATGCATGGACTGGCTAGTGAATTATTCTACATTCATACCACATTCAGCAGAAATTAGGGCAGCACACCACCTCGGAGAAGTAAAGTTTCAGGATTAAATTCCATCAGTAGCTGCTCAGAATTTTTTATTCTATGTATCACCACCAACACCTGCTTAGTAATCTGGTTTTTTCACAATATTTTTCACAACACCAAAGACAAGGAGATTAACAAATACACCACTACACTCTTGCCACCATTGAACTATATTTCTTCATGTTGTAAAATATCTGAATCATCGGCAGGTAAATGTCAGTAAATATTAAAGTGTTTGTGGACAGTTGCAACCATTTGCTTGCAAAACCTAGTCTTTTTTCAGACCTGTACGCTGCTTTCTGCTTACTTGATGATCCCTGATACAGTATGTGCATGCAGCACTCGTATTAACACAGCAAGGTGCGTTTCTTAATATGTAAAGAAAACACAGTGTAATTCCTCAGCACAATTTATGCATCACATGCTACCTCCTGTTCACTCGACATGGTCGTTCTCCTTCACCTCCTCCCTTGCAGATGGAAGAGCGTATCTCCAGACGAAAGGCTTCTTCTACTGTAATGAGCTTCTGTGAACAGCAAGTGGGGAAAAAAGACTGGACCGATTCATGATTAACAATTTTGGTAATTTAGTTCAGGCTTAAAGGCAACCAAATAACATGCAGCATGTAGATAGTATCACAGTTTGCTTCTGTTAAAATATACTCTGCCCAGTTTCTTCTGTGTGTTTTAATTAAACTGATGCGATATCCATAAATCTGGGTGTTGTGTGAGCACATCGCCAATCTCTGAGTAGTAAGCACTATTTTATTTTGTTTTCTTTTTTAAGTTGGTAAATTTAAAGAAACTTTGTGGTTTCTTTAATCAATCAAGTTTGGCTCGGTGGTTAGTAACAGTCCCAAAGGAGACACTAAAATTTATGCATTGATTTGGGACCAGCATTACAGAAATACTAATATCACAAAAACTATTGCAATGCACATCCATGGGGGTCTTTGGTCATCAGTGTGAGGTAGGGGACACAACTGGTATTTCCCAACTACCACTGAGCTGGTTCATGCCATATGTGCTGGATGCTACCATTTCTCTGAGCCCAAAATACATTTACTCCCCTTAACAATTCAACACCAAGCTAAAATCAGAGGAAATCAAAACAGAGGAGAGCTGCATCTCTAGTGATGCTGGAAATCCATGTGTACAAGTCAAGTCAGATCAAATTGCCTTTATTTATGGAACACATTTAACAAAAACACCCCAAAAAGGCCCACCAAAGTGGTTTACAGAATAAAAATCCAAAGTTTTAAGGGGGCGGTTCTGTCATGCTCTGTCCATCTGTCCAAGATATATCTTTTTTTGTTTGTTTGTTTTTTTTATTTTTTTCCAGGTGTAAGCATTTTTTTCGTTTTTCCTTGGAGAAACATAAGCACCACTAATAATGAATTAAATTTATAAAGTGCTTTTCAAGGCACTCAAAGCACTTTGAATTGGATCCATTATTCATCCACTGCTTATTTATTCTTGGTGATAGTCTGCTCTAGGGTAGCTTTGCCAACAGATGTAGCTTACCAAACGTGGCAGCCAATCCGCACCAACCAAACATTCATACACATTTATACACAAGTGATGCTGATACTGGAGGCATGGAGGGAAAAGTGTCTGGCCAAGGACGCATTAAATATAATTGGGATATTCAAACCGCCAACATTCCGATCGTTGGAAGACCCACTCTACCACCTCAGTCACTGCCAACAGAATTTTCAAGTGACGTGTTTTTATCGTTTATTGTGGGCATTTCTTAATGCAGATGACAATGAACAGCAGAAGCATGGCGTTTGGAACGTGAATGATTTATCGACAGTTCATGTGATTAATGTGCAGTGGCCTACGACTTTCATGTCAGATTTTTTTTGTATCTCTTAATTTTATACGTTGAAAAAAATTTAGAACAAAAGGTTGCTAAATGGGAACCTTGGTATGTAGCGACTGTATAACCTGCTGCAAAGTGTGATTTTAATAACGCATTCTAAAGTTCACATAGTGCCGTGACAGAACTTGAAGTAGCTTTATATGTTTGAATTTAAAATTCTGTAGTTTGATGAGACTAAAAAAATTGCAAAGTAGTTGTTTTGCTGTTACATTTTACTTTATTAATGATGACAGCTCACATGCTGCATGATTACACCACCGGTACTCATCTCCACATAAATGTTTATTGTTTCCCAGTGTTGTTTCAGCAACATGAATTTCATCTGTGACATGTGGCTCCCTTGACAATATACAGATTTCCCACTGTTGTTGTGGTTCCCTGGACAGATGAAGAATCAGTGATTTGTGTTAGCCTGTTAGATCAGAGCCTATTCTATCATACATTAAGTTTTTGACATTGCTCATAATTTTCGACTTCACTCATAATCACAAATGAAGCCAATCCAGCCAGGTGACGAAACAATGATTTATGTACAAGATTAAAGTGAACAATTAAGTCTCATTCCCACCAACGGGTGCGAGTCGGGACGGGACAGGACGGTTAGGGTGCAGATTGTAACCCGTTGGGTTTCCATTGCTAACTGTAACCTTACTTGAGAGGGAGTATCAGTCAGATAGTGGTAGTTTCCTCAGCTATGTAACAGCATGATGCTATTGCAGTGTAGCGCCTTCCTTAAAGTATAATGAAAACTTGGTGGTGCTTTGTAATGCCATTTTAAAATGAGATTTAAAAAGAAAATATGTTGCTCTGTGGTCTAATGATAAGCAGACTGGAAGGTTGGCAGTGATGGACTGGTGCTGGCACTGGCGACATGCAGTAGCAGTAGTGGTGTGCATGTACTGTGTGTTTTTTTTATTGGTTATCAAATGATTTGTTGTGATATGATGTTTCTGTTGTTTTTCTTATACATATTGTTACTGGCTGTAAAACTAATTGCCCCCAGGGGATAATAAAGACTCTTGAAATTCAACTAAACAAGGAGCCGGTCCTGTTTTGTTTTTATGCCAGGTCGCATGTCTAATGACTTGCTTTCCTCAACGAATCAACAGATTGCAGTGTGTCAAACTCCACCCGTTTGGGTCGGCTCGGTCAGACTGGTACCCCAATGGAACAGTCCCAACAAAGTAAGATGGGTAGGGTCGGATATAAGGGTACCCTTCCCAGTTTGTGGGAAACACACAAAAAAAAAAAAACACAAAAAAATGTGTCCCAACCAGCCCAGCCCCAACCCACAAATGGAGCTTTAGACCAATGAGTGATAGTTGAAACAGTAATGATGAAATTTTCAGCTCTTGTCAATCAACTATATAATTTGACTCAGCTCACCAAAAAAGCCAGTTCTTTCGGCTCCCAAATCACTCTACACCAAGTAACCATTTTTTTTTTCTTTAGCTAAATACAACAAAGTTTGGCAAATAACTTATATGTGTAAATACACTAACATTACTAAATATATATGATGAAATTGTTGTAAACCTTATATTGTCTGCAATGCAACAATTTTTCAAATTTATATATGAGTGGCAACTGAAAGTGTATTATGCTAGTTCCAGAAAAGTTAGGATGCTGTATGATACATACATATAAAGAACGTAATTAAATGATTTGCACTTCCTTTTGAAAAACCTGGTTTCATCCACAGTAAAGAAAAAAATCATTAATCTTAAGACTGAGACATTTCACCATGGAAAAAAATACATAAATAAATAAAGTTGAAATAAATAAGCAGTACTAAAAAGAAACACCTGCATTTTCAACTGATTTGATTAGCAAAAAGGTCATGATTTGATATAGAAAAGAACACTTCAGAGTTTTAATGGTTCCCTGCTTCAACACCTGACTCAAATTATTGGGTTTACGGCAGACTTGTGCTGAGCTTGTCAGAGATCAGGTGTGTTACAGGAGGGAGACATCTACAGTAATGCCTGCAGGATAGTGGGCCTTGAGGACTTGGGTTGGGAATCCCTGCTTTAGAGAAGCAGAGTCTCTTAGAAGTAAAGATGGATGGAGGTTCTGCAACCTGAAAAACCATCACATTTCAACACATGACAAATTTTGCAGCAATTACAGGACAATGACATGATTCTAGGAGAAAGAAGCAGTATTTTAAAAATATTTGCATAAAGTAAAGAAATGTATTGTCCATCTGTTGTTTAAATTATACACTAGACAAAGCCAAATACTTTTAAGTGAATCTTTGTATAATCTAGGAATTGGTGCTATATGTTTCTTTCAACTTACTGTCCGACTCCATCTTTCAACAGTTAGCTTTACAGTGTCTCCCTCTGGCCTTCTTTAAATCCCTACTGCCAGCTTCTTCATCCCCTTTAGTCATGCATCATGTTCTTCCATCTGGAAAATTATTCATTTGTCATTTGATCTGGACTCTGGAAAATGAGCTAAATCCCTTCTCCCAAAAAAGATTGTTGCCTATTGCCTCAGAAGACCTCATCTTACTGACATCTCAAAAGGTGTGTGTGTGTGTGTGTGTGTGTGTTTGGTTAATTAACACTGTAGATCACAAATGGGACTAAGTGTTGGATGAGTGATGCCTCCTGTCAGGTTCTTTGTCAGCAGCCATCAGCACTTTATTTTGTGACATAGTTATCTTCCTTGAAATAGAAGGATGTGATTCTGCCTCAAGAGCTTGATTAGAAAGCTAGATGCAAAGATAATGGGTGGGAACAAATGAGATTAATGTGAGTTTGCTGAACAAGATATGCGATTTACACCATCTTCATGCTCGTGTCTCACACATTTTCCTTATCAGCATTAACTTAACGCACAAGTCAATTGCCTTGTTTGTAAAGATACAGCAGTCATAAAGACAAAATAAAGCTTTTAAAAGGTCTTCTGCAGCCTGTGCTGGTGGGAGGGGGAATATTTTATGTTTGCCTCTGCAAATGCACCAAATAATATGCAGCTGCCAGACACAGTCATCGAATGACACCATCAAACATTCAATCAGGCTTGAATGTATTTTTAATATTGAATGTCACGGTGATGATAAAGAGCGAGTTGGATCTCCATTTGTGGCAGCAACTGACAGGCACTTCAGGTAATGGATCTGAAAGTTGTCACAGGGGAAATATCCCTACGTCTAAAACCTAATACAAAAGTACTTCTCTCATGCTTTTTCCTCTGTCAATACATTAATAACATTACTCACGCAGACTCAAAAGAAAAATCAGCATATCATACAAGTTTCGCCCCAGAAATGATAACTGACTCACCCCTCCTGTGTGGATACCTCGCCTCTGGTCATGTTACTCCTGAGACAGCAAGACATCCACCTACAGGATTTCTCCCTTGATCAACTGCAGGACAGGGCCCTTTGATACTATCCACTCAGTCCTCATTTCACTGCCACTGACAATACCACATAGAGCTCCCAGAGAAAAAAAAAAGGATACAGAAAAAAGAAAAAGAAACATGTAGTGGGCTACATTTGATGACCAGGGTGCTAAGTAAGATAATGAGCATAATCATCTAAGTTGCAGGGGATAGACCTGGACCATAGCCAGTCAGGGAAGGCTCATTTGCCTGGCATTTCCCAGCCTATTACAGAAAGAGAGCTTCTAAACAATGTTACTTCCATCTCCACAGCTTTTCTGAGCATACGGCTTCCCCATTAGAGCGGCCAGCCGAAGAAGTCTTGTTTAGCACTCCCTGCTGCTCCTGCTGCCTTCTCTGTCGGTAGTGATCAAGAGCTGTTGGTGGAGTGACAAACAAGAAAGATACAAGGAAGAACAGAAAGATGAAAGGCCAGGATGGAGCACAAAAAAATAAATAAATAAATAAATAATACACAAAAGAAGTAAAAAATTTTACTTTCCGCACAGCAGTCGTTGCACTTAAATTCCTCAGTTCATACTGAGAGCAAAGATTAGGATAAAATGGTCGCCATGCTAAATGACAATATTTTGATAGTTCTTATATGCACTTATACAGCATCAGGCCTATCATTTAATAAAAAGTGTTAGCACTATTCTTCTTTGCTGAAAATACACTTCAGAACATTAACAAGGGTATAAAAAAGCAATTTCAGGCCATCATTCTCTCAGCTGTGGTATTTTACATTAAGTGAACTTAGATACAAAAAGTTACTGAGGGTTTAAGGGAGAGGAAAGTTCTCTGAAGGACTATTTATCTTAACGGATCTTTATTCTGGTGGCATTAACACCACAGATTGGAAACTGGAGTGACATAGCAACCAGCAAACTGATGCAAAGATGTCACATAAATGCTCAGTAAATGTTGGTTAGGTTTTTCTATATTTGGTTGTTCCGCTTCCGCTGACAGACACTGTACAAGATGCTCTGCCCGATTTTGCTTGATTTTTACTGGTTTTATTGGCTTTTAGCTGTTTTAAGTCTGTTTTAAACCTTTTAAAAAACCTGAACTGTACAGTCACACTATTTTTAACCCTAGCTTTCAATTTTCAGGTTTTATAAAGAACGGTTTTAACCAGAAATCAGAGAAGGCTTGAAATGGCTGCCTCGGCACTTTCCGATAAAAGCCTGGAAATAACAAACAGATCACCAATCTGAAAGAACACATCCGGAAGCTATCCGAGGAACTGAAGTTCGAAAACAATCAACTGAAATCCCTGATGGATATAGCCCACCAGCAGTCGATTCGCATAGCGTCAATTAAAGCGGCTCTCCAGGACACAATGACTTGGGACCCTGCTACCTCGCCCTGGCCCTCTTCCAGCTCCACGCCGAAACACTTGCCAATCTTGGTCTGAGGTGGTTTGCCGTCCCAAAAAAGACTCCAATAGTGCTTGTCTGGTTTTATCTAACCGTTTCCAGGTTTTGTCTGACGCTCCGCTGCCCGGCTGTGACTCTGTGACTGCCGGTGCGAAACGGTTCAGTGCGTCGCCGTCTGGACCAATGCAACCGGGACCCGACTGTCATCCCAGGGCTCCTCGAGGCGTCGAAAGCTTCCGAAAGCCGCGGTGAAAAGACACGCCGAGGCGCGCCCCGGGGAGTCGCGGGCGGGTGTGTGTCGCCGCTTGAGGTGGATCCTCCCTCTCTACTCCTGCATCCACTGCTGCAGGAGCCGATGTCTCTCCTCCCGCCACCGCGGAGACCGCCACATCGAGCTTTGGATTTTATCAACCTCATTGACAATATCAAACAGTTAAATAAACGCTGCAATATTTCTTGTCCACTATCTTCACCCCATTATGGAGACATTAAGTTCAGCTGCATCCGACGGCTTCACATCTGGTTAAAAGGTTATTGTCACTCCTTCAACATCCCATACATCGACAACTCCACCACATTCTACAATAGACCCTACCTTTTCATATCAGATGGCTTACACCCAAATCATACAGGTTCTCATCTTCTCTCCATGAACATTGATCTTACCCTCCAGTCCTGCAAAGCTTTTTCAGATTGACGGTCCAGCCAGTATACACCTCCCCCAATTAAAACTTACTCTCTGATACATCACATACCAGTACACACCACCAGCAGACATGACAGACATGTCCGTCCACATTCACATACTCTTACCGTCAGATGTCTACGTCCCATACATACAGCTCCCAGTACAGAACACATATCCACAACTTCACAATCAAACTTTCCTGCAACATTTAACATGGCTCTTTTAAACATCAGATTACTGTCAAACAAATCTTTTATTATCAATCATCTGATTTTAAATAATGTTGACTGTCTCTTTTTAACTGAAACTTGGCTCGGCACTGATGCTTTAGTAATCCTCACCAAGGCATTTCCCCCAAATTTAAATTTTTTATTTTCTATCAGGGGAGGTAAAAAAGGCGGTGGACCAGCTTTGATGATCAACAGTCATTATCAGCAAAAATAATCTCACTGACAAACTATTCTTCATGTGAGCATCACTCATTTGTTTTTAACAACCCGCCTGTTTTATCCAGTACAATTTACAGACCACCTAACCCTCCTTCCTGTTTCATTAAAGAGTTTGAGTTTTTATCAACCATACATATTAAATACAATAAGATTTTAATAACTGGTGATTTTAACCTTCACATTGATAACAGTAGTGAATCCTACGCCAGCGAGTTTCTAAACATTTTGAACAGCATGGGTTTTAAGCAACATGTAACACAGCCTACTCACAACAGAGGACACACCCTGGACTTGGTCATTACCTATGGCCTGTCCGCTGGTGTGTCCTCTGTTGTCGATCTGGCTGTGTCAGACCACTACGGTGTGTTTTTTAACATCACCAGTTTTAGCCAGTGGGAGACCTCGGTGAGAACTGTGAGGAAACGATACATTACTTCTGAAGTGGCTGCAAGTTTTATTAACATTTTAAACCAAACTCCTGCTCAGATCTTACCTGCATCGTGTGATTTTATTGTTGACCATTTTAACAGTAAACTAAAGTCAACCATTGACTCAGCAGCTCCACTTAAAACAAAAACAATAGGAGTTAAATCAAAAACACCATGGAGAAGCCAGGACGTTAATGAATTAAAAAGAAGCTTCAGGAGAGCAGAGAGGAAATGGAGGAAAACTAAACTAACAGTCCATCATGAAATTTTAAAAAAACAACTCAAAATCTACAATAATTCAGCAAAACAGGCAAGAAAACTCTACTACTCAAATCTCATCACAAATAATAAAAACAACCCAAAATTCCTTTTTAAAACCATTGACCTTTTAAGAAATAGATTTTAACAAGTCTTCCATGCCTCAATCAGACATTGCATGTGAGGACTTTGCAGACCACTTCACAAGTAAGATCAATACTGTTAGATCCAGTCTTTTATCTCAACGACATGTTGATTTTAACAGACCTGAAGCTTTGCCTTTACCTGAGGAAACACTATAGAGTTTTGTCCTGGTTGATGCGAAAATGCTTGGTTGAGTTTTCTCTCAACTAAACCCAACAACGTGCCTTTTAGACCCAATTCCCACATCACTTTTAAAAACATTTTATGGTTTCTTTGAGCCTGAGCTTTTAAACATAGTAAATTAGTCTCTTCAGACGGGTGTCTTCCCTGCTGCCTTTAAAACGGCGGTGGTGAGGCCCCTTCTAAAGAAGAGTAATTTAGATCCAAACATTCCTGATAACTACTGACCTGTATCCAACTTACCATTTTTAAGTAACATGACAGAAAGAAGTGTTTTTATTCAATTACATGAGTTTTTGAATGAACACAAGATTTTAGAAAAATATCAGTCTGGTTTTAGGACAAACCACAGTACCGAGACAGCCCTTTTAAAAGTTGTTAATGGCCTTAGACTTAATTTAGACTCACAGAAACTTTCTGTCCTGGTTTTACTGGATCTTAGTGCCGCCTTTGATACAGTTGATCACCAGATTTTACTAGACAGACTCAGAAGTCTGGTGGGCCTCTCAGGTACTGTTCTTAAATGGTTTTACTCCTATCTCACAGATCACCAATTCTTTGTAAGTATGGATACATGCTCTTCAAGGATCCATAAAGTCAAGTGTGGGGTTCCCCAAGGATCAATTTTAGGCCCAATACTTTTTAATTTGTACATGTCACCTCTTGGGGATGTCATCAGGAGATACGGCATTGATTTTCACAGCTATGCTGATGATACACAGCTTTACATCGCCGTGTCTCCTGATAACCTGGAGCCAGTTAATGTCCTTTTAAACTGTATTTTAGATATTAAGTCATGGATGGCAGAGAACTTCTCTGCTATGAAAGGTTTGGATATGGGGCCTCCTGCACAACTTTGCTTTCATTTGCTGTGTTCAGATTAAAGCTGTGCTTTCTCATTTATGCAGTAATCTAGAAATCAGGCAGCTCTGCAGATGTGAAATTCTCCTGCGGCTCGGCTGGTGGTATCGATGATGGACAGTGAATGGTTTGCAGTTGTAAGCAGGAGAGAACAGCCCAGCTTTGGATCAGTCCAAAAAGAAACTCTGTAGAACTGGTTCTGAAGCATTGGTCAGCCTGTGTTAACCAGTTATCCATACTAAAGATCAAAATCTAGGATCAGTATTAAAAGTCCAAAAGATGAAAACATAACTAAAAAAAAAGAGAAGTATCAGCAAAAAGGAAATGAACTAACAAAGTTAATCAGTCCCAAAAAACTAAATCAATCTTGCACCTTGAATGCAGGCACAAACTTAGGATCTGAAGTGATGTTCACATCACTGCAAACTTAATTTTCCGATGGCATCTCTTGTGTTCAGACGAAGTGTCCTGAGAAATCCATGTCTTTAGGACCTCTGAGAGAAATCTTAGTGACTCTGGGAAAGAGCCATGTCTGACGAGTATGTACAACTCCAGGGGAGGTTGAAGAACAGAGCTTGAAAAAGACTAGAGACTAGAGAAGAAGAGAGAACTAAACTCTTTGTTCTGAGTTCAAAAAGTGTTAGTTTGATGACCCGCCCCATGAAAGGATGTGGGACCATTATCTTGACCAGTACAGTCTTGTGGACTGGTTTGGGGTCAGATAGCAAATACAGAGGGCTGGTCTGATCATTTTGTAAAGAGTATCAAATTAAACATTTTGTGAATATATCTGCATGTCCAAGTTATTAAAGCCTTAAATGAAACATCATTAAAATCATCAGTGAATCATTGAAAAGACAATAAAATAGTAACAAGGTTTTATCTCAAACAAACATGTTGATAAAGTTTCAGATTACAAATTAATCAAGCTTGTTGATTAAACATATAAAAATATATAGTGATTATATGCATGTGAATAATATCAAGATTAAACACATATGTATATATGTATCTATTTAAATTAACATTTTAAAATAATAAAAGTATAACCTTTTACTCTTCATGCAGACAAAGAAATTCCTTTCTGTGGGGTGGGCAGAGAAAACCTTACATGTTTTATTACCGCTCTTTGTTACATTAAGATAAACATTTCTTGGTGTGTCCAGATGTCCTGGAGTTGAAATCTGCAGGAAAGGGGGGTTTTCTTTATCAGTTGAAGAAAAACACAAGTTTAGAAAGAAACAGTTTCAAAGTGGATGTTTTGAATGAGGAGTTGCATCTTGGATCTTAAAACATTTGGTTCGTTAATTAAAAAGGCAGATTTATGTTGCCGAAGATTAAAGTTCAGAAATTTCCCAGATCTTGTATATAACCTAATGAAGTACTCCCCAGTCCAGGATGGAGAGAGTCGACCTTTGTTGTCCTGTGGAACTGGTAACCAAGTCATAAATCTGAGTCAGACCCCCACTTTGGGAGTGAGAGAGACTGTTTGTCTGTAAGAATAAAAAAATCCTCAAAGATGTTTAATTCAGTCAGGATTAAACAAAAGTTCCAATCTTTATGTTGAAGATGCTGGAATCCACTACACCACTAAATTGCCAAAATTTTTTTTTCAATCTGCTCAGAGTTTTTGCCGTTTGGGATTTGAAATATTTCTATTTATCTAGTTTTGTGCATAAATACATTAAATAAAATATCATTACATTCAAACACACTGTTGCATAGGCCCCCTCAGGAAGTACCCCTTATATCATAACATTGCCATGAAGCAATGAAAAGTAAAAACTGTGTTTCTGAACATGCAAAATAAAATTTATTCATTTTAAATATGACTACTAGGCAAATATTCTTACCTTGTTCTTGCACCTTGTACTCCTGTGACCATGTGTTAGACGGACCATGTGTGCTCAAATATTGTTTGACAATGATTCCAATATTTTATTGGACTGAAATTTAATTCTTTTTAAAATGCTCTAAATAGGTGGTATAATTTCATTTAACATATACTGAGCATGGGCTTAAAAAAACCTGTTTAGAGATAAAGCTCCAGCTCTGACCATGGTCCATCCTGAGCTCTCTCCAGCCAGTAAGTCAGTGCGCTGTTGACTCTTGTCTTATCTCTTGCTATGTCACTTTCTCTCTTTCTTTTCCTTGCTCCCTGCTGTACATAGCCATACTCATTATACTATTGTAGGAAAGAACTGGGAATGCTGGATGAAATTTTCTAACAAGCTTAAAAGAAAAGACCCCCATAACCTCCGTCACTGTTGTTTTTATTTTTATTTTTTTTCTAGTACCCAAAAGCTTGTGTGTTTAGAGATGTTTTTTTTTCATAATTTCTGATCATGATGTCTGATTGCATCCCATGCTTGATTTATTTCATACCACTGCACTCCAAGGTCACAAATTAACTATGTTAAATTGTTATCATTACCAACAGAGGCAAAAGTCAAGAGTATGAAAATATAGCCGACGTTGTAATAAAAAAGAAATCTGTCCTTTAACTTGCTAATTATGTATTTAGTAGATGTGTGACCTCATTAGTAGTTCACCCACAGCCATTCCCTTAGTCTCAGTTTGCAGAGCTATGACAGAGGTGATAAGGAAGAGCTTTCTTGCAGGAGTGGTGGCATTTCAATCTGTGACCTTAACGTGAGGACACCCCTGCAACGTGGAAAATGAAACTAAGTGTGAGATCAAATGACAGAGACAAGGAGAGAGAACAAGAGGAAATAGTCAAGAGCAGGCAGAAAGACATGGCATCAAGAGCTGTGTGAGGGAGTCATAGGCCAGTGCATGTAGGTCATCTATTTGCTATTTTAGCTTGTGATAAAAAAATGAAAAAAAGAAACACCAAGAAAATGAGAGGGAAATAGGAAATAAAGAGACAGGAGAGGGAAGAGGTGATAGGATTGGGGTGCATACTGCCACAGGGAAAGAGGAACAGGGTTTTTGATGATGCTCTGTAGGGTGAGAGGCCTCATCTGACACCACAGCTGCGATATGGAAGCTGACAGGTTTTAGGGGTAAGAAAAAAAAAAAAAAAAAAACGGTTGGAAATAAAAAGGAGGGAAGCATTCCTGCTGAGGATGAGTCCAACAACTCTGACATGACACATCCAAAAGCTAATTTAGCGCCGCTGAAAGATGTGTCGAGCTTTCTGCGCCTCACTGTGCTGCATATGGAGACACTGATGTAATTACACTTCCATACAGGACAACTCAAAGCCAGCTTTTCTTTTTTTTCTTCTTCTTTTTTTGACGTTTTTACAGTCCTTTGTGCTGAAAGGTTTTTAAACACAGCCCTGTCAGCCCATGAATTTCACACTTGATTATGCTGTGATCTGAACATGAAGAGAATATTCTGCATCACCTCTTGATGCTCAACAGTATTAGTCCTGCAAGCTTTTTTTTTCTCCCACTAATGTCCTCTAACGACTTCTGTAGACTCCCGAAACAGATGGTATTTCATGAACAGATCACAATTTAAGGACATTTGTTAAAGACCCTTCACTTCACAAGACTCTTTACTGTGGATAATGTATATTTTCATTTTTATCACTTTTTCTCTTTCAAATTTCACCGTCACCTTGAATCTGTGGACATGGCTTGTTCCAGGGGGAGTCCATGTGCAGGATGCAGGGTAATGAGTCAGACCATCCGGGTCACAGCGCCACTGACACCTCTTCTCATGTGCAGTAATGAGCTTAGGTATGTGAACTGGAGTCACAGAACAAAAACCAGGAGAAAACAACATTATGCTGCAGTGTTGCCACTCCCCACCAAACCTCATTAGTGGAGCTGGGACCCAGCTACAATTCTGGCCTTTATACAGTACACACACATGACAAAAGGTGAGAGGAATTGAGCCCACTTTAATTACTGTAGCTATTAGTACTCTGCACTGAGCTTGTCTGCCTCTGTTGTTTATTAGTGACATACCCAAGAAGCACCAGCCATCAACATCCACCACAAACCGCCTCAGGTTGAATCTTTTCTTTCCTTTTCTTTTCATTTTGTTTTTTGGTTTGTTTGGTTTTTTCAACCTATTTTGTCTGTATTTTTGGAAGCAAAGATTATGTTGAAGAGATAATTATAAACAAAGGGATACAGTAATACAACAAATGTATGACACATAAATGAATTAATTCCAATTATATTTTGTTATGAAAAATAAACAGGGGTATTTTTTTCAGATTAGGCCTCTTTTTGCCTCAAGGTTTTCTTTTAGAAATTGTTTAAGAAGGATTTTAAGATCCATTGGCAGACGCAAAATATCTGTGGGGGCTGTTAACAAAGCACCGGCAACTGTTTATTTTTAATCCAAGCAATGCTTTTTCTTAATCTTTTCTTAATATAATAATAATAAAATAAATAGAATTAATGTAAATCTAAAGTAAAAAGAGTAAAATAGATTTAAAGAAACCAAAAAGAGCAACCAACTATATAATCATGAAATGCTGTACTTCGTTACCCAGTCACCACACAACGCAGAATATATGCAGCAAGGTCTGGAGGCTATACACTCGATAATGTAAACCAAAAGCTTAGTTAACGTTGTCTTAAAATTGTGATACCCTCAACACAGAATAAAAAAAAACAAAAAACAAAAAAGCACTACTTGTGAAGTGTAATAATATTTCCACCATAAGACCAGTTATCCCATTGCTTTCAAAACATTGCTTGTGAGGTTGAAGCTGGTCCGGTAGGGCACTTCACTGAGTAAAGCACATTATTTAGTTAAAAAGCCTCTCAAAAGTAATGGGGTAAATCAGTATTGCTATAAGGGTGTGAGAGTGAAAACCAAAAAGAGTTATTTACTATGTGTTTCCTCCAAAACATCTCCTCTCATGGACCTTATTTCATGAAAGCCAACATTCAGTATAAAGTCGGCTGCTGAGTGGGAAGCACCAAAACAACAGCTAACAAGCCAGCTGCTGATGTTACTCTGACCACTTCTAATAAACATGCTATGACCTATATCGAAACAAAAGCTTTTAGCATTAGTTAATTTGGTTTTACATCGAAATTGTTCTTTTTGCTTGCTTTTTTATGCAGATGTCACATGTGCTTTATAATATAGTTCAAGTTTTCTGTGTTAGAGAGCACTGAAGCTTTCAGTTCTTTTTAAATATTAAATATCAGTTAGTCTTACATAAGCTTTAAAAACACTTCTTTCTGAAAAGGAAATGGCCCATCTTTACCTTAAACGCCTGTGTATCATCGGTAGGAAATGTTGTTATATCACCCAGCCTTCATATGAAAAGTGACACCATGAACACAGACGACCACATTCCACATGCCTTTCTTCTTCTCAAGCTCCACGTTTCTTCACAGATGGAGTTAAATTATGCACCAAAAACTGACTGGATATACAGTAATGGTTAGAGTGCAGGGGTGTGTGAACTCTCCTTTTTCTGACTTTCGTTCTGCAATGGAAAAGAAATTCTCACTTTGCAGCTGGGCCACAAAATCATCTTGGAAATGAATTTGACACTGTGATAGGCTACGCTTACAATACAATCTAGTGAAAAAGCAAAAGGAAAAAAAAAAACAAAAAACAAAAAAACTATTATAAGTAGCGATGAGGGTTGGTGAAAACGTCAACCAATATCATCTTGCTCTATGGTTGTGTGAGCCTTTTCAAGATTAGCTGATTATTTTGAGCCATTGTCCTCCCACATTTCAAAAATAGCAACACAAGAGGAACTCAGCTGAGGATCCACACTATGTGCATTTGAAATTTAAACCACTTTGATATGGATTTCTATCACATGCTCATATTCCATATTTCTTTTTGCTGCCTCACCACAGGACAGGACAAGGCCTGCTCTGCAGTTCAGAAAGCAGAAGAATAAAAGCATTTCACACAGCTAAAAAGTTAAATAAATGTACAAGAAGCACAACGATTATCTCTTAAAATGTCACATTTCTCCGAATGAGTCATAGTGGTGACTTTCTCTCTATGATGGCTACTGATAATGGCATACAAAATCACAGCCCCCGAGCACATTTGCATTCTAATAAGCTACCAACTTCCTGTTTTCTATGTTACTCCTCTTGTGTATTTATTTTTGTAAAAAAAAAAATCAGACAGAAAACAAATTGGATTTCAGTTGAGACAGAGAGGTGATAATCTGAAGCTTCAGAACAAGTCATGCAGGCTGAGGAGCTGGCAATTTATTTCATACCTCACTTGCAGCTTACAGCTGGGTATAAACCTTTGTACTACACGTGGCTTAGCATTCACACAATGTTCCACTTGACTAGTGATGAAGCATTTCATCAAGAATAAGAATGAAACACTGAAAAGATAAATGATTTTTGTGCATCGTTAAGTGGTTTAGTGATATTGCACATAGGGGAAGGAGGTCTCATCGTGCATATGCGTGTAATTGGTGTGTCTAGATAAAGGTCACATCACCACTTACAGGTGGAAGTAACTGCTTGGACTAGTCAAATATGACAGACTGGGGAAAAAAAAAGGTTTGTGAGCAGAGTTGAGATAAGATGGGTCTTAGATTTTTCAGTGTGGTTTAGCACTGATGGATTTACAAGAAAAAATCTCTAAAACTCAATGAAGAAAGTCGGCGGTTCAGAAAACTTTAAATATAGGTGCTCTTTGAAATGTCTTGATTGTAAATTAGGATATTTCATATTATAATATGTACAGAGGGGAGCTGCTTCTGGGCTCTTGGCTGCTTCTGAGCTCTTGGGTGTCGGGGCCCTTTGCTCTGGCCGGCCTGGTTGGCTGGTGCCTGGCGGGGTCGGTGGCTGCCAATCTTGGTCCGTCGGAGCCAGTGCCCCATGACAGCGGGGGGCTCTGGCTAAGGCCTTTCTCTGCCGTCCTTGGGGTGGTCTTCGTGGTGGGGTGGCTTGGGTTTCTGCTCCTGGATTGCTGCTGATTGGCCGCGTCTCTGGGCCACTCTAGTCTGCCTCTAGCCTCTGTAGAGGCGAGGTCACATTTGCACGATCACACTCATCTCTGCTCACTCCTGACTCCTCATACACTGCATGGTGACACAGTCACAGAGTTGTCCGGTGGATTTATACACTAAGAGATACTTTCATTTTTCTTTTCTTTTTTTGTTTTTCCAGCATTATTGGCCCGTTACTTTGCACAGTCATGACATCTTGTGGTTTAATGACATTTACATGCTCTTTATGAATGGTAAACAGTTTGGACAGGAAACTATGATGTAGGCATACAGAAGCGCATTACAGTTTATTATTCACTCTGTTTTTGAGTATCTGAGGTATACCCCAGTAAAGGTAAATTTACACTAAGTATTTGTTATAGTTCCAATTTCTGGTGGGGAGTCATCTGAGGAACCTGTCACATTTTTATAGAAAACCACCCCTCTGGCCCCAGTTTTGCAAAAAAAATAAATAAATAAATAAAAAATAAAATAAAAAAGAATCATAGTGAAGCTTATATTGGACCACTGCCAACAGACTGCCCTAAATATTGCACAATAAAAACTGATTATACATTTGATACTAATATATGTGTATTCAAGGGATTTAATAAAATTCAGCAATGCTAAAAATGAGTTAGTGTTCATTTAAGAGCAGAATGTTTTGTTCATATCACATTCAAAACATGTCTTTCAGCATTAAAATATATTATTCAGAAAGGTTACATTTAATTAGCTGATAGGGATTTACAACTTACCTGCACATGTACAATTTTCATCAATTTTGTACCCATCTTACCTTGGTTACTTTTTAGAAATCAATATTGTATTTTATATGAAACAAATTGCTTTGCAAACAAGCTGCAACAAATTATTTCACAGATGCCAAATCATTGACACACTCAGGGTATTGAAATCTATTGATTAATCAGTTTTGTCTTTTACTTATGCAAGCCTATAATAAAATATTATCTTTTCCAGTGATCAATTGCACCCTCCAGTAGTACTACAACACCTTCTTAAGCTCTCTGGATATCTCTGCAATCATCGTCTCAAAGATTTTGGAAGTAAAATGAAAGCAAATGTAATGACATGTTGACTCACTGTTGTTACAACTTGCCTAGAGAAGTTTTCTCTTCCCTTTTCCACCAGCTTATGACTACCAGCTCTGTCTGCTGCAGCTTGATTGTTGTGGCAAACACTTCTGCTGAATTGTTGCCCTGGATGCATTTTGCTCTTCTTGCTCCCCCATCATCACCACCCCAACGACCACTTGTGGACCCTGTTCTCCTTGAGCCTCATGAGTAATTTGCATTGATCACTCCCTATGCGCTCATTTGCTTCCTGGTGTGCTTTTCAAGTAGTGATGAGTTGCAGGGCCTTGATATGAAAATAAACCATGTCAGGCAGCTATTCTCAGTCAGCATAAACACTAAAAAGTTAGTCATCCAGTGATTACTTGGCCTCTCTTTGTGTTAATGTCTCTTTTGGGCAACAATACAAATGTTCAGGCTAGGAACATTCCCCTCCTGGGTTTTGTCTCTAAGAACTGATTAACAGACATGTGCTGCAGATGCTGACAAAACACGTGGGGCTTCTCACACTGTCGGATTAAAATTTTGTTCTCGCTTTGAAGATTTTTCTCTGAGAGCATCAAACACAAGCAACACTTCTAATCCAATTCACTTTACTCTTCATGTTGATAAAGTCGTGCCATTTGGATTTGTAATTAGTCCAGTAATTATTGCAAAATATGACTTTCAGGTTGTTTCCCAGATAGCGTTTAAACATTGTTGCACTTATCTATTAGCAATCTGCTGCTCAATCGTCTGATCTGTGACAAGAAGTGTGAATTAAAAGTGATTGCCATATATATTTAATGTGGAGGTTTGCTACAAATGTAATCAAAACAGGAGGTTACAATTTCTTTTCCTGATGATTTTATGACTGGGAAAAATGTTGATAATCCACAGAGGGCTTCTACATAATTACCGTAAGATTGCAGTTACTAAAGGATGCAAAACAATGTATTTAAGCCGGTAACTTTACTTAGAACTATGTAACTTATGTGTTTGTGACTTATTTTGATGGTACAGTGACATATATCATGTACATTCCTGGTGTGTTGTTGCCCAGCAACGTCCGGAGGCAGAGAAACTGAACTTCACTACTTTTTTCTTGCAGCCTGGAACATGTTGCAAACTGCATCACATGCATGCAACTGGATATTGTTACGACCCAATATAGGGGTATGATTGGGCGTAACAAAAGATGATGCTGGGGACAGATGGTAAAGGTAAAATAAAACCAGGTTCACGATGAGTGAAAGCCTGTAACAAAAAAGTACACAAAATGAACGAGTGTTGGGGTTAGCGGACCTGCTAAAAGAAATATACCAGAACCTATACCAAAAACCACCGAGTGAAAACCAAATGACTGTACAAAGACTCGGTGAAGCTAAAACCAAACAAAAGAGCAGCAGATCCATAAACTAAAGCAACGGAAGTCACAACCAAAACCAAACACTAATCTAGCCCAACACTGTAACGAAACACAAAGCACCCACTGTGGCAGAACAACTAACGGTATAGCCAAAGCTTAAACAAAACTGGACAACACAAAATGGTCAGCAACCAAACGGATCACCCGTACGAAGCACAGCGAGCACCCAGTAAGCTTTGCTACCTAAAAATTCCACCACAACTCAGAATGAGGCCACCTGTGCTAACCAGCCACATTCCTACAACACACACACATAGTGACTAAGTAAAGGGAAGCAGCCCGTGCCAATCCAGCTTCCCCCCCTGACTGGCTTCGGCTGCAGCCTTTTCAGCCTCAGCCTCTAACAAGCTGCAGCCTGATTGGTCCATAGTGAAGCCAATCAGAGGGGCTGGGACGGAGGTGTGCCGGCTCCTGCCACTCTAGACAGAGCCTCCAGAACTGGCAATCAGCGGCAGAATGAGCCGCAGCTGCTAGCAATAAGGTGTGGCCGTAACAATATCAATTGGCCATTTTGAACACACACCGTGGCTGATTCAAAGAAATGCAAGATGACAGTCAGTGTAGAGAGCTCAGAGTAAAGGTAGGATGCAAGATGGATGTTGAATTAGCCATTGTTAGGGGGTGATTCAGTGAGAAAATCTACCAAAGTTCAGTACTGCTTCTTTAAATGAATTCATTTTGTTTTGTACCATCAAATCAGAAGAAGTTGAGGGAACGAAAATGCCGACAGTATAAACCCAAGGTACGGAGCCATTGGGGCAGCAATGGCTCAGGTGTTAGAGTAAGTTGTCTAAGGACCGAATTTGTTCATAATACATCCATTTTTGAATTTTAGGCCTACAACACATAAGAAATATTTCTACCACTTTGTAATGTTCCTTCATCCTGGCACTGATAATACCTTAGTGATGAAGCACTTCAGCCAATATTATGTTCCATTCATCTTGCAAACATGTCTTAAGGTGTGGAGTAATATGGGCAAATTGGGGGTGGTGTTGTCACATTTTATTTATTTTTTTTTTATTTTTTTACATTTTCTGTAAAAAAAGTCCAGTACCTGTTCTCATGTTTTCCTCAGCCAGGCCTTTGTAATGTGTTCAGAATGTGAGCCCAGAGAAGTAGACACTGCAGCAAGGTTAACACAAAGCTTCTATTTTACACAGTAAAGTTTGAAGTGACATATGTAAATGTAACTCTCTAGTGCTTGACAAAGGTTTTGCACGGTAATCCATTGTCCATGTGGAGACATCAGTTTCATACTGCTTGAAGTTACATAAAAGTCTAGTAAATGTAAGAATTTCTGCTGTTTTCTCTATAAATGGTGGTTGTACAGAGTTTGGTAGGGATATTACAGTAAAAGAGAGATTAACATTGGACTAAGTAAACACAAATTTTGATACAGATGCATTTTTCCTTATTTACCTGCAGCTATTTATATCCATTTGGCACACTGTTTCAGTCATATTACTTTAGAGAAAAAATAATCAGCACCGTTAAATGAGGAGTTTGCTGTTTCATTATAACCAGTACAAAGGAAGAGATGAAAAGGTACAACATGATTACAGATAAAAACAGAAAACAAGAAGGAAGCAACTGAAAAAGCAAAAACTCTAAAGATGTAATTAAAAATGTGATATTGAATGTAAATTGAACATAACAGGAATGAAAGGATATCATAAATTAAATAACTTTCGAAAGGTATAATAAATATGCTCTGTTTTTATTGTCAACTTGCTTTTTAAATATCTCTAGATTCATTGTTAAGGTTCTATGTTTACACAATTGTAAAACACTGTTTAAAAAGAGGAACTCTTCATGACATTTACTAAGCATTTTTGTTACTGCAGCTTGTCCCAATATTTAGGGGACCAAGTTAAATGTAGATTTAAAAAAAAGTAGAATGCATGATTTACAAATCACATATACACAGAACTTAACAGCTAAGTGCCTGGATAAATCCATATTATTTAACAAGCAGCAAACTCCTGCAACACTTAACCTAAAATGCAGTCCCACTTGCCAACTAACCGATGTCCTCACCAGCAATATATTGGACTTCCTGACACATAACAGGAGAGTCTGCAGCTAAATACATCTGAAAAGCACATGCTGATATATTGTTCCAGATGTAAATTTTCAAACACCTCAGTAAGTGCACCATCTTTAAGACAGAAAGGAACCAAGTAGGGTGCAATGCAACTGACAATGTAACCAAAAACAGATGGGCTTATTTGAGTATCGCCATGTAAAAGTGTACATTCCTGTTTGGTACATTTGGCACATTCTTGCACAAAAAAATCTGAGATTTCTCTGTAAACTTCTGCTTAAATATGCAGAAATTCATACAATGGTAAAATAATGTTTTGTGAAAATGAGCACAAACTTTGGGACGTGCTGTGGATGCGAGTTTATTCAGTGGGTTTGATACAATAAACTGGATTATGTGAAACTGAATGATATTTTTACATTTTATCAAAGTCACTTAAATTAGTATTCCTTTTTAATTAATTAAGTTAGAAAATATCATCTGACTCCGGTGCTTGAATACTGAAAATATGGAAAGATTAGAATAGTTTTAGCTCAAAAAAAAAAAAATCATTAATTAGATTATATGTAAAAATTCCAGGTTTTAGCAATGCATTCCCAAAATACACACATGCAGACATAAATACACATATGATATGAATATTCAAATAATAATCTTATAGAATATGTCCCAAAATAGTGTGTAGTACACATTAAAAACATTTCACATAATGTAACCAGAAGTACATGGACATGTGCTTGCTTACAATTACAACCAAAAACTGTAGAAATCAACCTACTGCTATGTAAGTACCCACTTTTCAGGGAGGGTTTTTCACATAAATGTAGACACTTTTTTATTTTTTTCCTTCTCCCACTTCTAAACAAAAACTTTAGTGAGGTTAGCTGCTAGCAGGAGGTGATTCAGTCTGTACCCAAACTGCAGGATAGCATTGAAGTGAAGGTTCTGGCCAGGTCAGAGCAATCATTTATGAAACACCTTTCTTTATGGTCATCCAGTGTGTAACAACAAAGATGAAAGCACATCAAATAAATTTTATTGCATGCAGCAGCAGTAACATTTCAATTCAGTGTATTTGGAAAGGAACAAATTAAACCTTTAAATTTAAAATGTCTTATTTTTTAGTACTCTAGACAGTTGCTCCAAATGAGCTTTTAGATGTGTTGTTAATGGGAATTTTTGATTCAGTATCTGGGTATATGGAATCCTGGGTCTGCCTCTCTTCAGCATATTCAGTCTGCTAGATTTGAAACCGGAGGTCATTTTTAATCGGATCCTGTTTGACCCACATCTTTAAAGAGGTCAATGCGTCCCCTGATACCTAAAATCTGCTTGTACGTCGCTTTACTATTCAAATAACTGTGGATTTGCTTGCCTCTGCTCACTGCCATTCAGACAAGCTTTTGTAGCTTGTAACTCCAAGTCTCTTGTACCTTTGGTACAACTGTCAAGACTGTAAACGTGGGTGGAAGAAATTCTCAGATCTACAATTACATGTCAAGACGATAGCCCCTTTTATGCCTTTTTGTTTTGGCATATACTTATTTGCCCAACAATGATTCTAGTAATACCAAAAAAAGAAGAAACATGGGGTAACTGCAACACACCACACCCAGATATGTCCTCACTTTGTTGCATCACTGATCAGCAGTTCCTGTATATGCTAAAATGTGTAAATACAAACTCTCTCTATAGTGCAGAATCTTTCTTGTGCTTTCTTCCGAAGCCTTCACATACCACTGAAAAATTAAATGGGAAATAAAGTCAAAAATACAAAAATCAGTGAGTAACATCTGGACGTACACAAGCTACTTTCACCCAGTTTGTTATTTTCTGATTGTATTTACAAAACTTCCAAAAGAACACAATGGGTCAACACGATGGAACCCAATTATGGGATGTCTATTAAACCATTTGCCACTGATTTCTGTTCAGGCTCCATGTGCCAGTCCTGATGTGGGTGAGCTGAGCTGGGATCAGTTCCCCCAAAAGACTCTGGAATTGAAAGCCTTGTTTTAGCCTCTCTGCACCAAATTAGATTGCGTCCTTGTGTCAAGGGGAGTTGTTTGTTTTTGTCAAGTTTCTCTTTGTCGAGAGGTCAAAGGAGCAGGCCAAGGATTGTCCCACACAGCCCTTTGTCACGCGTTATTTATGAGTATTCTACAATAGATGGGTACTGCAAAAGCCTGGGCTGTACAGTTGATATAGGGATACAAGACTGTTCCCGCTCTATAAAACAGTATTTTAACTCGGGTCAAAACAGAAGCAAGCGCGGCAGCAACTGTAAAAAGAGGAATTTATGAGAAAATAAAAAGAAAGGAAGCTGGTGTAGATAAGCTCTTCAAGTTTGTGTGAGGGTTAAATAGAAAAACTAAAACAAAAATATGATATCGGCGAAAGACAGTCTGGCAGGACAGATGCTGACTGGATGTTTATTTTTGCCCCTCTGCTGAGAAAGTGGGGGAATAAATCAGTGTCACACACAGAACTAGCGTGGACCATGTGATGGTCAGTGACAGTGTGAGTGATGACGGCATTATTAAGCTATAAACTGCACTTCCAATTTGACAACAGTAGTAATAGTATGTATGCTTCCTGGAAAGACTTTTTTCAGGCATGGAAGGAAGCTGTATGTCAAACTGAGCTATCTGTGCAGGATGTACTAAAAGGGGAAACAGCTTTCCATCTATGTGTCTATTGTCTATGTATAATAAATGCATCAGTTCAGATAAAGATTACAAGCTAATGACAGCAAAATTTAATTGTGCTGGTATAATAAACAGACTTCGTGTTAACGTCTGCATAATTGTAAAAATAGGACTTGAAAGCTATTTCTTTTCAAAATAACTTGCACAGGTCGGTTAATTGAACGTGGTGAGAAATGCCTCCAATTAACGGCAGATTGTTTCATGCATCCGGAAATTAATGGAAATTGTACAAAACACTGAATATATTAACAAATGTAATTCAGTGTGAGCTGCAAATAAAACAGTGCCATGAAAACTATCCCCACTAATTAGCCCAGTCTCACCAGAAAAAAAGGTGTAACAGGTACATTTCTACTCATGGGAGAAAAACAAAACAAAACAAAAAAAAACTAAAAAAACAATGCAGTGTAAAATAGCAACATTACACAAATGTACATTTTTGTCATTTTAACCATAAAATTACATTGAATTAAGTAAAATGCAAATGATATCCGGAAGCTTATGCCAGGTGTCTAAGAAACTGAGGAAAAGAAAAACAGATAAAACAAAATAGGGTATTGGGTTGAAATTAATGTATTTTTTTCTGTATTCTTCTCCAGGATAAAAATGCCACAACCTGGCTTTTTAATTCAACATAAACCCAGAGCAGATCCCATAGGATGGCTCCCTCTGTGTCCTGGCGTTAAACTGAAGTCCCAGAAAACCTCCTGCTGTATCTTCAGAGTAGCCAGGTGGCTTGATAAAACAAACGAGGCTCACAAGGGTGTGGAGAGACAGAGAAATAAAGCATATTGGGCTCCACGTTGGGAAGGTGATAAATGACAGAAATATTTCATGTTGACATGTGATAACAGGTTAGAGCAGCAAATTTTCATTAAAAAAGGAAAAAAAAAAAGAAGCGTGCGAAAGGCCCTGAGAATAAAGATAATTATTTTTGATAAGGTGGAAATGGGAAAAGGGTAAGTTGATAAGGGCAGGCGGGGTGCCTGAATGCTGTTGACACTGATATACCTCTGCATGGTCAAAGACTTTCCTGCCATCCTCTACAGGAAAGGTTCAACTGCAAGGAGTGTATAGCTCTGTATAAGCATTCTGTATGTTCCCTCAATAATCTTACATTGTTTCTCAAAAATCTGACATGTTTTTTTCATTAAGAGTTTATGAATGGCCATTTACCACAGTTGAAATTAACAAGACAGAATATTAAAACTGCAGAAATGAAAAGACAACCAAAAGGGAGGAATTAGGGCCACGGGCTCATCAGAGCTATCATTAACCCTGGTATCACTAATATCTGAAAAGTTGGAAGAGGTGGTTAGAGAAGTTAAACAAGAGCTGATAGATCCAGGAAAGTGATAAAAGTGGAGTAGGAAGAAACCTGAAAGAGGTGAATGTGGATTAACAGAAAATATAAAGTGCATTTTAAAATGTGCTTTGCAATTTATATGGATTTTCCTGTTGGGTGTGATATGGAGCTGATTCATACTTCTTTTATACAATATATTTAGGATCTAGAGCCAAATAACTCTTGGTTGAAATTCAGCATCTCCCTAAAATACTACTTTTATTTATCAATTCCTTTTTAAGTCTTATGGGCATTAGTAGTCTTTATTGAAAGCAACAAAATGACAAGAAAAGGGAGCATAAAGATGAATGATATTCAGGAAGGTGGATTCGAGCCTGGGTGAACAGCAGCAAGGATACTTAGGGATCCGGTCTAATAAATGAGGAACATATCCCACCATAACTACTAATTTCTACATAGAGTAGACAATGAAGATGCAAAGAACTAGAAATAAGTTTAAGAAGATTGGAGTGATGCTAGACCTCCATGACTCTAGCTTTATACTTGAACAAACATAACAGTGCTCCCCCAACCAAGTAATTTAAAAATGCTAACTAAAAACCAAATCAGAAAAGCAGTTAGGTCGAATTTTGCTGTGTGATTATTTTCTCAGAAATTATTGAGATAACATTGTGGAAAGCGATAATGTTGTCATTTTGAGACCATTTTTAACTGATATAATGACAATGTCATAATAATGCAAGTACACCCTTTCAAAAATCAATGAACTTTAATTTCTTAAGAACATTTTACACTGGAACTGGAAGAATTTGAAAAAAAAATAAACAAAAACAATGAATAGAATGGACTCTCAGTCTCAATAACAATTAATGAAAACCAAACACAACCAACGACAATAAGTCTTGCTCTTTAAAAAATATTAAACATGGGGCTCAGAAAGGGGAAATTGGCCAAACTGCCAATTATTACCATGGTATTAAAAAAAGAAAAACTAGAAAAAGATATATACTTTGCATTGTTGCTGTTTGTGAAACTGAAATATCTCCCCTCATCTCTGCGTGTCTATGAGCAGTGAGTAAACACACATGCCGGAACACTGGCCCAAAAGTAGTGCGAACCACTGAGAATCATCCCTAAACTCTCGATTAGCCGGCATTGCGCTTTTCAGTGTGTACTTCAGTGTGAGAAATCAAAGGTTTAGCGTGAGAAGCCACTCAAATACGTGATTCTCAGGACCAATGCGTGAGAGTTAGCAGCCCTGTTAAACAAAGACGGCCTACCGGCTGGCACATGTTAGTGGTTGACCATGATCTTGTGGGGCAAAATGCAGCTGTCAAGTATGACACGAGAGAGATCACTCCGCAAGAAACAAGATTGTTCAGTCGAGATGCACCATAGTGAAACCTATTGCCATACACAGTCTATGGTAAAGTCAAATAGAAAAAACAAATAAATAAATAAATAATATCTATGTCATTGCTCTTATTTTTTCTTAGAGCGCAATTAATTGACTTATTGCTTATTGCAACAGGCCTAAATGCAATTCAAAATCTTTGAAAAAATCTTTGAATGTGAGAACCTTTGCATCAACTTTTCAGACAGAAAAAAAAGCCAGTTTTATTTAGCTGGTCTGAAAAATGTGTAGCCATAACTGTGAAAGAAGCTTGATGTTGTGACTGCACATATTTTAAATAAATGATGGCTCACCTTTTGTCTCTGCAGATATGAGGTAATTTATTCCCACCTCTCTTTTTTCCCCGTCTTGTGTGCCTGTCAAAACACTTTCTGCACTGTGGGATGGGGTTAAAATGGTTGAAAACCAAGCAAGCATTTTTTTTTTACTTTTATTCAGACATGGTAGGAGCAGACTCATCACAGCAGCTTTAGATTCTCTGGAGGAGGGGGATAAAAACACACCATAACACCATACACACTTCTTTAGAGACTCAAGACTTTAGACAGCAATGCTGTCTAAAAAAAAAATCAATTTACAGTGTAGCAAGGTCAAGCTCCAGTCACCTGCAAAAAACAGGGCTGAAGAAAAGGGTCAAATGTTCAACAATGGTTCAATATCAATTTCTTGCAGCCTTACCTGTGATTAACAGATGTCCACATGTCGTCATGGGAGTTTATAAAGGGGAAAAAAAAAAGATTATTAAGCCACAACTTTTGAAAACATAGACTGTGAAAATACTGAACTTTTCACTCCGGTAGGAGAGTGAGTTGCTCTAATTTCCCTCACTTCCTTATGCCAAGCTGCCATACCACCTCAAGACCCGGGATGATGCGTTAAAGTCAGCCTGCAGGTTTCATCCATCATGATGCAGTTGTAATCAAATGGCAGAATTATGAAAAATGGAGCCTGTCATAATAGCGTACCTTGGTGTGCGGGATGCTGCCGACTGTCAGAGTGAGAGAACACTACCACTTCATCAAAAACATTCCTCTGCTAAGACTTTAAGACTCGATGTAAGATTAAATTACTGGTTAAAATGCTAATTTTCTTGCAGTGCATCCCTAACTTGAATGATCTCCATATGAGTGACGGAAAATTAGATCCAGAAAGGATGAAGTGCGGTAACCAGCTTTACCTTGTGACTGGCCTTGTTGAGACTATGACTATAAATCACTGATGCTCTTTTTTTATCTGTTCTCCTCAGCATCTGTTATCTGCCTCTTGTCAGTCTGCTGAGCTTAGCTCATTTATGCATTCAAGCATGCCTCCCAATGAAATTATCAAAATATAATCTCAAATGTAATGGGATATCAAAGCTACTGTATATACAGAGTTGGGCAATTGCTGCATGCTTGAAGATGTTCCCTTGATTAATTAGTTTAATGTAATGCTGGCTTGTCATATGAGACTGCCCACTGTAATTTGTAAATACAGTTTGAGACTGGTGGGAGGGTTTTGCATTGTGCAAAACCCTTTTGTACAAGTTCCGTCTAATGTCTATTCAGGTATTTTATAATGTATTAAACACTATGTTTGGCCTCTGAAACACAGAAGGAGATTTGGTGTTTGATTAAATGAGGTCTAAACTGTCTAACTAGTTGTAAAAATAAAACAAGGTTTCACAAGACAAAACAGACTAATGTTGTTTTTAAAATTAAAAGTGAAAAGGAAACCATCTGGTAAAAAGGAGATGACATTGATGATGATGATGTGGAAAAGCGCAAAGAAAACCGCGGGGCATTTAAACCGGTAGGCATGATTGCAGATGAGTGGTGATAACAGGAAACATCTGGTGAGATAGCTATCATATAAGAAGGCAAATACAAAAAAGGACATCTAAAGATAATGGCAGGAAATTACAGAAAAATTTAAATGAACTAAAACGAAAAGAATATTCCAGAACTTTCCTAAAGAACAGTCCTAATCACATACAGTTAAACAATCATAGCATGGCATTAAGAAGCTAATGCTAGTGCTAAATTTATCAAAAGACGTTGAAGCATCACACAGCTTATTGGCTCCAGTTTAAAGATTTAAAGGGGCAGTGCACTCTAAAATGCTTTCTTGTTGATCTTTGAACCATAAAGTATTACTTAATTGTGGGGAAAACCACCTATACAGTTGTTACAATTTTAATTTCCTTCAACAAAAACTGGATTTTGTGGGTCAAAAATAACTTAAAACTAAAATTTGTTTTTAATGATATAGAGGTTAAACTTAGTGCTCCTCTGTCACAAAAAAACACCTGACTTTATTCTTTACCTGATGATCCTCATCTAGAGACAGGCAGCAGCTCAAATTGTGGCAGTGGCACCTTAAAGTAGAATGTCCAGCAGTTGCCACATCCTGCCGGAACTGTTGACACAGGCCAGCACAACAGCTAATAGCTTAGACTGCTACAGTTCAGGACCACCTTGGTCTTCCACCCATAGATAAATATAATAAAGGCTAGATACTTTATGATGGAGTTTTGAACGTCATCACCTGCGGCCATCTTGCCATAGCCAACCTCTGTCACGGGATCTGTGGTATCTGAGGTATCTGAGGTAAGGTGAGTTATCTGCACATATAATAATAATAATAATAATAGTAATGATAAATTTTATTTGAAGGCACCTTTCATGGCACTCAAAGACACCGTACAAAGATACAAAAATTTAGAAAAACAAAAGTAAATAAAATCAATAGACATAGCACTATGCATCAGATGGGATAAGCAATTTTAAACAAATATGTTTTGAGTTGTGATTTGAAATGGGGAAGTGATTTGATATTTCTGAGTTGAGATGGTAATGAGTTCCAGAGACGCTGCTCTGCTCCCCATGGTGGTGAGACGGGCAAATGGGACAGACAGGTTTATGGAGGAAGAGGATCTGAGAGAGCGAGAGGGAGTGTGAACACTGAGGAGGTCAGACAGATATGGGGGAGCGAGGTTGTGAATGGCTTTAAATGTTAACAAGAGGATTTTGAATTGAATACGGAACAGGATCGAAAGCCAACGGAGCTGTCGGAGGACAGGAGTGATGTAGTGGATTGAGGGGGTTCGAGTTATAATGCGGGCAGCTGAATTCTGGACCAGTTGAAGTTTATGGAGGGAGACCAAAGAGGAGTGAATTCTATTCTCTTCTATTCTACAGTCATTTAGCAGACGCTTTTATCCAAAGCGACTTACATTTGAGAGTAAGAACAACACAAGCAAGAATTCAAACAAGATGGGACGTCATAATTAAGTGGTAGTCGGACTGCTGTGAGTCCAGTTGGACCCAGGTGCTGTCATGTAGTGCTAGAGGCAGTGCATATAATTTTTTTTTTTTTTTTTTTTTTTTTTTTTTTTTTGTTTTTTGTGAGTCATTTTGTTTAAATACAAGATCACAATTTCATCACACAATATCATCTTGGGCATAAGTGCACAATAGTCCAGACGGGAAGTGACAAGACTTTGAACAAGGATGGCGGTAGTGCGGGGGGTAAGGGAGAGACGGAGGCGATTGATGTTACGTAGGTGGAAGTAGGCAGATCTAGTAATGTTATTGGTGTGGGATTTAAAAGATAGTGTGCTGTCAAGGATGACACCCAGACTCTTAACCTGGGGGGAAGGTGAGATGGTGGAATTATCAATAGTGAGAGAGACTGTCGGTTTTGGAAAAGGTGGCAATAAGGAGAACCTTGGTTTCTGGACTGGAAGTGTTCATACAAATTATTTTGGGATAGGTGAGAATGGAGTTGGAAGGCAACTGTTTTTTCAAGGATTTTGAAGATGAAAGGTAGATTGGAGATAGGACAGAAGTTGTTGAAGTTGGAGGAGTCAGTGCCAGTTTTTTTCAAAACTGGAGTAACAGCAGCAGTTTTGAAAGATGCAGTGACAGTTCCAGAGGTGAGAGAGGAATGGATGATGGCGGAAATGAGGGGGGCCAGATAGGGAACACAGAGAAAGAAACAGATCTGGTTTTAAGCGAAGCAAGAGAATTAATAATGTTATGCAGACTGTTATGGTAATGAGAAACCAGATAGTCAGGGGCAGATAAGTTGTGAATACCAGGGAGGCAGAAGGAGTGGATACTTGAAGTGAGGGTGGGGGGGTAATGTTCTTTATATTCCAAAATGACATGTGGCGTGGTGTTTTAGAGATGGAGAGACTGAGTTTCACTGTAAATGAGAGGAGGAAGTGGTCAGTTATGAGGAGTTCATCAGCTGTAAGATCAGTAAGGGTGACACAAGAGCAGTAGATTAGGTCCAGAATATGTCCTTTGAAACGTATGGGTATAGGGGTATATTGTTGACATCCACAACTCGCTAGACAGGCTGTAATGTCTCTGGTAAGAGACAGATTAATATTGTCTATGTGGATATTAAAATCTCTTAAACCTTCACTGAAACTGCAATGCTTAATGGATTATTGAAATATGCTGCATCACATCAATTAAAAGTATTTTAAATGTAACATTTATTTTATCTTAATTTATTTTTTTTTTTTTTGCCAATGTTCTTAAAAAATATCTAAGCACATGTTCATTAGGAATTTACATTATATACTAAGCACTTAGACAGCACTGTTGTCAAAAGGGTAAAACAGTGAAGGCTTTGAAGTGTCAGTTAAAGACAAAGAAGAAAGAAATTGTATTGCACAAATCCCACAGCACGCAGGGGAGATTTGTGAAAGGTGAAGCCAAACACACCTTTGCATTTCCTTTCATTTATGAAGGTCCTGCACCTTTACACAGTTGATTTCAGTTCAACTAATTTGATTTCTGTTCAGTTTTGCTGGGTTTAATGTAATCAGTCAAACCAAGAACATGACGTAGTTAAAGAAAATAAATATTATATTTTAATATTTAATATTAAAATATAACATAAAAATATTAAAAATTTAAATATTTAAATATCAAATAATATTATTTGCATAAGTTTAACTCAGTACAAAATCAGACTCCAAAAATATTTTACCTAAGTCCATTATCGCACCAATAACTGAGATGCAACACGATATAATACAGTGCAAAATACAGTAGATAAAATGTTTTTCTTAATTAATTTATTTTATATAGTTTGTATTGTATAGTTTGAGCACTTGGAAAATTAGATTCCAATTTAATTTTCTATTTACATTTTTTAATAAATTAGATGATGGATGAGTATTAAAAATATGTTTAACATGGTGAACAATACCAAGTCAAATCAAGACAAAAAATTTAGTTACTGTTGATTATGTATGTTTTTATAGATAATGGTCTGATTTTTTTAACTAAACAATGTATATGTGAATAAATCTTCTCGACGTAGATTTCTTTTAAATCCACAAACAGCTTTTTTTGGTGTCCAATGTTGCCTGAGCTCACACTAATATGGATGATTTCTGGAAAAAAACATAACTATTTCAAGATTTGCAAACATACAGACAGTGAAGGTAAAAAAAATAAAAAATAAAAAAGAAATAAGGACTGATGCCAAATGTTAGCCAAAGGAACTTCAAAGCATTTTAAATCCCCGTTTTCCATAGCCCTCTCTCAAAGTAAAACATGCTTTGCTAAAATCATTGCAGATTAGAGAGGGTTTCAGAGCTGACTTCAAAGCAAACACAGGCCAAAACAAATTTCTATTATAATGGTTATGTGTGTTAGTTTACAAGTTGTACAGTAGCAATCATATTTAGAAATTTCTTGTGTTTCCTTATGTAAGACTTTATTTTGTCCTGTTGCAAAAAAAGGAAAATTCCTGATCTACAAAAATGTGAAAAGTGGTATGAGGACTCAGCTGAGAGCAGCAGATCAGAATTATACATGTCAAGTACAGTGAACATCAAGTTGATAAGATCAGAAAGAGTAAAATAATTGCTGAATTAAAGTTACTGTTTCATCATTGTTGAATTTGTTGAAATTAAACATGTTTGGCTTTTTGCCTTAAAAGTTTTACATGAAAAATATCAATATCATTATGCTGGTATCAAACTATACCAATGCCTATGCCTTGATATTGATACTATTGCTATTTGGATTGATCCACCCACTCCTACCAGCCATAAGATCATGTGTGTTAGGGGCCGTCACAGATGATTATTGCAGGGAATAGTTGAGCCTCCGCTAGGTCATTTTCCCTTAATCATGCATACAACACACTTTTACAGAAATTATTGTGATGTGCTGAAAATATTTTTGTAGAATGACAGTGAATGAATGACAGTACAGTGGAATGAAATGTGTACTGTTCAAAAACATTAAGTTCAAAGGCACAAAAGAGAGACAAGAAAATAGAAATGGTAACAAACCAAATGCAGACTTGTATGCCACAGTTGTGTTTTACACCACATAAATAAGTGACAGCAAGTAAAAATAAGTGACAGCAAGTAAAAATAAGAAACATGGCACTCGCATCTCAAGCTTAAGTTACGACCATAAGCTAAACGTAACAGCAGTGTCATTCACTGAATCTCTCTGACTACCGAATGTAGTCCTGGACATCCTGTGAATCACTTTGAAAGATGTGGTTGATTCCAAGCTACTTTTGAAAAGGACATATTTTTTAGAAGTAATGAAAACAGAAGAAGAAAAGAGTTTTTTGTTTTTTTTTCATTATTTATTTTTATTTTATTTTAAGATGTTGCAGGCAAGATTAAGATGGTTCAAGGTCAGCTTCTGCTTGGGCAATATTTTAGAGGTTAATTCAATCAGTATATTTCCATACTTGGGCCAAGCTATGGTTAGACTTAGAATTCAATCTCATATTCTAAATGAGCAGCTGTCATGGTGTCATGTTGCATGGTCTTATTTCTTGTGTTTGGGTTTTGTCTATTTTGGTTTGGCATATTTTGATCTTGGTTTATAGTCTGGTGTTTGTCATGTTTAGTTTCTGTTTAGATTATGGTTTGGTTTTTTGGTTTTGTCATGTTTAGTTCAGTCTTCCTGTTTTCCCTACATGTGCTGTGTTTTCTGTCCCTGGCTCATTAGCTCACTTGGTTTGATTGTGATTCACTTCACCTGTTCTCAATCTGTTGCCCCTACCGGATGGTTTCTGTTCTTCCCTGGCAGATCCTTATGGTTTATCCCTGTCATGTGTGGTTCATCCCTGTAATAGTTGGTTTTCCCTGGTTCTTGAGTTTTGGAAATAAACCTGTTAACTGCATCTTTCTGCCTCCTGCCTTGACTGCCTGCATTTGGGTCCTCTCCTCCGCCGCACACGTAACACATAGTTTCAATATCCGTGTATATGCACGGGATGAGTATTTATGATTTTTTTTTTCTTTTTTTCTTTTATAATAGATTTATGTTTTCTCTTGTGGTTATTGTTTAGTGTTATTGGTTTCCTCTATTTACTGCCATTTTCTGTTACTTTTAAATTTAAAGTACAGAACAGGAACTGTGGAGCCCAGAACCAAATTTATACATGTAGAATTCAACACCTCAACTACATCATCTAGATATGTACAAATATACATTGGTATCCCGTTCTTACATTTCTTAAATCAAAATATGCTTAAAAAAATCTACAAAGTTGGTGTCAGGTTCTCAGCTTTTTTGTACACACATATTTCATGACGCAGTCATACATTCACTGCCCATTTCCTGACTTTACAAATATAAAATATCTTGTCTGCAGGGTTAGGGCTTGCAGCTAGGCCTATTATGTAAGCAAAGAAGAGATTGGCAGCTCTTCGGGTGTCAAACCAACGAGACAATGGCACACAATGTGAGATTGCAACCCAAAAACATCAGTTTTCTAGTTCACACTTTCAATCTGAATTCACAAAAACCTTCATCCTGGAAGGTGTGTTCTAAAAAGCTTGATTACAGCCTAAACCTGTGGGCAATAAGCACAAATGATTTCAATTCATAGAATTCCTAACTAACAATTTGATAATTGTTATATATATTTTAAAAAATCAAATCTGACTAAATTTTTTTTGTTTTTTTGTTTGTTTCTTAACGTTAAATTGTAAGCTGCCTGTATAAAAAATTGCATCTCTCAAGAAAGGTTCAAGGAAAACTTTATTGCCCCCATGAGGCATTTTTTTTAATGCAAACAGCAGGTCACCAAAAGTAAACCCACACAAAAATAATAAAACATTATTGAATAAAAAAGAAAAAAAAATTATATAACCTTTATATAAAAGGGGACAAGTCATCACAAACTATTCTGATGGACGCTGGAACAAATGACTTTTTAAAAATGTTTGTTCTACATCTGGGAACTGTTCTGCATGCAGGTGGCTTGGGTCAGACATAATGCTTTTTAATACTCTGGCCCAGTATAAGGTTTGCAAGTCATTTAAGTTTGTGCCAGCAGCCTTCGTATACCACCTTACTGTCTGTTCCAGCTTTCTTTTAATTTTCAAGGTGACTGACTCAAGCCAGCAGATAAAAGAGAAGGTCAAAACTGATTCAATAAAACAAGACTAAAAATAAAAAGTGAAAAAGTATCCACATTAAAATTCCTGAGTTTATGGTAAAAATACACATGTTACAAATACAATGCCAAAATAAAAAATAAATACAGAAATATAAAAATGTCTCAAACATTTTGATATGGCTTTTTTCTGGCTGTGATGCTCTGAGAACATTACCTGGATTGTTGAGATAAAAACCTTTCTAAATGTTTTCCTGACCATCCACTGAAAGTCACAGCTAACCTTTGGAGAACCTTCCCCAAACCACTGTTTCCCTTCCTCCTCTGCAGGTCCACCACAGCTCCCTAAGAAAGACACACTCCTCTCTGATTGTACAGCATATCCAAGTCTTCCTTAGTTCTGTCATTATACAAGGACAAATATAAACAAACAAAAAAAAAGAAGTCAACTACATAGTGGTAATTTAATTTGATTATTCAATACAACGTTCAAGTACCAGCAGTTACAAAAGGGCCGACTGAACTAATGCAATGACCCATTGCCAGCAGCGCATCACATCGTGGTGCCTTGTAATGCATCCTGGATACCATGAATCATTTAACTTTAGTGCCCTCTCAACCACTGCGCAGGATCCTCCAAACGGCCTGGGGTACGGCTAAAAGATGCTGCCAGAATAAATTAAATTGGAAATCGCATGGAAAAGTAAATAAATATGAATATAAATACAAAATTAAATTAAAACAGTTAAAAATGACAATAGAAAATTAAAGTTATGTCACATTTTATTGGTTTCTTAATGGAATTTTTAAAAATATTTTTTGTGTAATTTATTGCCATAAAAATTTGTTTATTGAGCTATTTTTTTATACTTTTGTATTTATGTATTTATTTATTTATTTATTGGCAGTTTCAGTCCTCCATATTTGGGTGGATGTAGACCACAGTAATAAATATTTGTGCAAAGTCCCTCTGCAAATAAAAGGGGCACAAGGTGACGCATAAAAGTTTATTATCAGGTGTACACAGTTGTTCCCAAACCACAGCAGTAGTGCACCAGATTTTGTTAACAGTAAAGCATTAACCCCCTAACCCAGTTGTTTTTCTGTCACTGTTGGGTCTCTGTCAAGCTAAGGAGGTTCACGGAAGCCATTTATTTCCAAATCAGACTGTTAATCACGCTCCTTATACCACGTCTCTGTCATGGCAGCCCGCCGCTCCTACTGTAACTAGTGATGAGTTAAAAGCAGAAGACAATGTTCTGTACTTACTGTGTGTTTTGTGAGATATATACTGATAAGAATTTCTTTAAGGTTAAGTTTTAGGTTTATTAATTCCCAAATGAAAAAAGTGGGTTGCCATAAACATTTACAATCAATATAACTAGAAACAAAGAGCAAAGGCACTCAATCTGGACTCTGCTATAGACTTCTGCAACAATAGTGCCACACTACAATTTTAAAATACCATAAATAAAAATAATTATCAACACCAAATTCATACTAAAAAGCAAAGAGCAGCAGAATTAATATAGTTTCTAAGGTGTTCACTTGAACATTGGGGTATTACCAGTTGCCCACTAGAAAAACTTCTGATTTCATTAAAGACACTGTGAAAGGGGTGGTCTGAGAGAGACAGAACAGCTGTAAGTTTAGTCATCATCTGGTTGTTCGTGATAATGTCCAGGAAATGTGAACGCAGGAGACAAAAACTTGTAGTCAACAGCTGGCGCCAGGACTGCATGCCCCAACTGGGCATGACGTCAAGAGGAAACTGGATGTTGATGCAACCACAAAAGGGCCTAACACAACTGGAAAAGAAGGTGGAGAGGGAGCGTAAAGGCCCATTTATGCTTGACGCAGATGACAGTGATGCAGAGGATGAATGTGCAGATGGACGCACAATTTTGTCCATCTCCTGCAATTTTAATGTGCAAATTGATGCGTTTTCAGGGGCATTGTGGATCCATCGCTTGACATAGCAAACAGAGCAGTAAACTCTGGGGTCAGTGCAGTATAGCTAACATGTAACCAGTGAAAGGAACAAACCAGAAGAAAAGGAATAGGTGGAGGAGGATGAGGAGGAAGAAGAAGACAACAAGTATAGAGATGGCGGATAACTCTGGGCGCTAGAATCCAGTCAAAAAAAAAAAAAAAAAAATGAATACTCACTTTATTTCCATTCCATTTCTTTGTAAAAAACAACTAGTCCAAACAAATTATAAAAATAAAAGAAGCCACAATATTTTGTGATGATGACGAACTCCTCACTGCTGCTGCAGGCTGGCAAGATGAGAGAATGGAGGGAGAGGAGCGGTGCATCCAGGTTCGTAATGATAATACTAATAGATGACGTCACCTTGTCATGTGTTATCAACAATAAAATCATTTAAAAAGTTTACACTGAAAAGACAATGCAAGCCGTCCTACGTTTTGCTTACAGAAAACGTAGTGAGGAGGAGGAGGATAAACGAGTCTAGAGGTATGCCTGAGTTACTGAACATTAAGGTAACGTTTGTTAGCTTTTCATTTTGACTCTGACAGTGGGCTAAGATAGATACTTTTGTACCATAACAACATCTGAACAACATAATAATTAAAATACCACTCATATTATGCAATAAAATGAAAATGACATAAAGGTTTGATATGACATAAAAATGTTCTAATTGCATTTATGCTACTGTGTGTCTATTTATTGTAAGGGTAGGCTACTGCTATTTAATGTCACTGCTATAAAATTGAAAGTAATGGGTTAAATTTGTATTTGTCCAGATGTGCTAAGAAATTTTTGCAGCAACAACAGGCACCTGCACAGCTGCTGGAGAGGAGACCTCAGCCTCATGGTCTTCCCCAGAGGCTCTCAATGAAGAATATAAGTTAATTCAACAAAGAATAAAGACTGCCGCACTATTACGTTTCACAATGTTTTTTTGTTTTTTTTATCTAACAAATATTTGTATCTGTAGCAAGCAGATCTAAATGAAGACACTAAATGCACAATGCAGAAATGTCATGAAGATGATTGAATACAGACAGACTGCCTGTCTGTGTCTCTCTGAGTGGTGGCCTGGGTGGCTGGAAGGGCATGAGGGAAATAATCCTAATAACTAACAAACTTTGTGTTACAACTTACATATGAAACATGCTTGAAAAATGTAATTTGATTGATTGAGTTTTTCTTTTACACAGTGACATTATTTTGATCTGTTTATCATAATTGTAGCTGTTTTTATAGTTGAATGTCTGTTTTTTATTGCACCATTTTTACATTGTTTTAGGATAGTGTGCCATTTCTTGCCCTGGAATTTTAGACTAAACATTATTTATTTTTAACTAAATGTTGCTTATTTTGTGCTATTTATCATTTTTGTAGAGGTTTGTTTAGTTTGAATTGTTTCAGTGGGACTTTGTTTTGTTTGTTAATAAATAGACAAGAAATTGTACATTGGTTACAAAATGTGTGCGATTAAGTTATGTAGCTTCAGTTTCAGTAAGCATTTTGCTATGGGGGCACCTGCCGGCCCAGAGCTGGCCCTGGGCAAAAGCATTCGAAGAGAGGCTGTGTGAGTGTGTTGGGTGGTTGCAAACAACTTTATAGCAGTGCTTTACCACAGTGCGGGAGTCGACTCTGAACTCAGCACTGCCCACTAGTGGATGATTGGCTTCATAACCATGGCAAAGTAAAAGAAGCATGGAAGTATGACATTGCTTGAAATTTACATACTTAATATGTATGTAATGGAGCATAAATGGTCCTTTAGGCTCCAGTGCAGAGAGCCATGCACCTATGCCAGTTAGAGCAGATTTCATCTCAAAAAGAGAAAGCAGGTCAGCGGGGCCAGCAGAGGAGCCAGGATCAGATTAATGCAGCCGTATAGGAGTAGCGCAGCAGACAGAGTAGTAATCCTGAGCACTGGAGGTACTTTCAAGAGCCAACAGCAGAATTAAATGCTCCATGTGACCCAGATCAACAGGCACAGGTAAGTTGCATGCATACGCTAAATGTGATGCATGGGACAACGAGCTGTTTAAGAGAGTCACGAGGACTGTGACACTGAGATAAACAGAGGTTCCGGAGTCACGTCAGAAGGTTGAGTCTGTGGTACGGAAATAAGACCGATGCCCTCACCCGAGGAACGGGAGACGTGCTCAGAAGCAGACATGGCCAGAGACATGACAACCAAGCAAGCCAGATGGTAAAATTCAGCTGCATGAGCGAGGGTGATAGAAGCAGCAAAGTGCAAACAAAAGCAGGCAAAGTCCAGTGATCATGGCAGCAGTAGCAGTAGCTGCAAGCGTGAAGCAAACAGCAAGGGGGGAAGTGTGAAGCTTAAATAAATCACTAAGACTGGATGGGTATGTTTGATATGTAGCATGAATATTTGAGGCAGATTACAAAGGAAGCACCACAGTCGCTCGAGTTGTCTGCCTGACGGAGCTCAGAGGCGTTGCTTCTTTTAATGTTTTTATTTCATAAAGTTGTGAAATTACTTGGATCTTGAAAACAACTTGTCAGAGGTGAGGCTTAGTATAAACTCAAGGGCTTCAAAATGGTCCATGAGAAACCTATTCCCTACACTCTAATGAATCTCAATCACTAATTGCATCTCTCCTAACACCAATACATCACATATTTATCATTAACACCTTTTTTTTTCCTCCTGTGATAGTCTGGCGACCTGTCCAGGGTGGACCCTGCCTCTCGCCTGATAATTGCTGGGATTGGGTCCAGCTTCCCCATTACCCTGAAGTGGAATTAGCAGTATAGAAAATGGGTGGATGGAGTGTTTGTCCTGTTTTCCTATAACAACATGGTGTCACATAAAATCTCTTCAGCCTGTCATGACTGCTTTACAGTGCCAATTAACTGATTAACCGGACATTTTCCATGGATGACAGGTAGCTGGAGCATTCTTTGATCAACAAAGGAAAGGTGTTTTACATCATCAGCCAATATAAAGCGAAGGTGTGTGTGTGCAAATGCTCCGCACTAGTTTCATCCTGGTCTAAGGGCTGGGAGAAATTCCAGAGGGGGAAATGCCAACACTTCAGGGCACCAGCTGGTTGCACATGCAATAATGCATGTGATTTCACTTGGACACTTAACACTAGCATTTCACCTGCCAAGGCTGGCTCACTCTGGTATCTATGGTGGCTGGGAAATACAAAACAATATTACATAGAGTGAAATACTTATACACTTTCAGAATACGCATTTACATCCACTGCAACATTTTTACATTGCTGACGTGCACATTTACTTAATAAAAGCCACGTTTACATTTACAAAACTACAGCACAATGCTGAAATACTTTTAGCAACTTCAAGACACTTTTACAAAGTTCTGAATACATTGCTGAAACACCAACAACAAAGCAACTTTGCATTGTTTCTTTCAAGTTTATTAAAACACTTTTACAAGTTCAGTAAAAAGAATTACAAAAATATGACCTAATGTTTCACCAAAATCTGTGGTCCATCAGAATCGGTGACTGCCAGGGGCGATAGTGTACATTACTCTGCATGCCTTAGAAAACATGCAAAGTCTTAATAAAACTTCGTCACACATTCTGACAGCCATCAGAAATGGTGACCTCTGTCACCCCTTTAGTCTAGACTTGTCTAACATAATATGACCCTCACATAGCCAGGACCACAGCGGTCTCTACGATGACACAGAGATCACAGTGTTTTGCTGCCTCATTTGTTGACCATAACCTATTTTTCTACTGTAAAATGTGTTTGGTATTGGCTAGTAGTAACTTGAAAATGTCTTTATATTTGACACGGAAAAGGTTTAAACTTTACTCTGTTCCATTAAAGGTAAAAAATGTAAAAATATTTTACATTTCAGTGTGGAAACTACATATTTCTTTACAGCAAGTTAACAGAGCATAAAAACAAACTCCATATAAACTGATTCTTAGAAAATGCTCTAAAAGAGGAAGGACAGGAAGAAGGACATTTTCCGCCATGAGACATAAGTCTGACTGCCGAGTACAGCAACTATGTTGTCACAGGTACAGACAGCAACACAACTATTAAAAAATTTGTCAATTTGTGATTAATGTTCGGCCATAAAATTATTTTGCGAGGGTCAAGAAACATTGTGGTAAAGGCTTAAATGCATTATTTATGCTATGCAATTGTAAGCAGTTTTTTGACATTTGACATGGAGTTGCACTGATAACCAGTAGATGTTGCATATTCTTTAATGTAATAAAGGCCATTCTTTTCTGCGTAAAGTACTTATAGTGCTGTTTTGTAATGGAGAAAGGTAAAATAGTGGCAATACTGAGTCTGCAGTCTGCATGAACCCAATCAATTTTAAGTTAAAATGTTAAACAAATGGCTTGAACTTCTTTGTTACATAATTAAATCCCTTAATGTTTGAAAGATTTGCTTTATAACAGCCTCATTTCCTAAAGGGGCATCACTATTCCAGTAAGGGCAGATGTTCATTTAGTTCCTTTGGTCATTTAAACAAGTGTGCGGGCTTGCAAAATTCTGCAGTCAGCCAGAAATCACCAGGGATGAGTGTGAAAATGTATTGCCTCCACCCGACCATCCCCTTGATGCAGAGAGTGGGATTCCTTTTGTGTGTTCGCATATATTAGGCTTAAACACACATCTCCACTGACACAACTAGTGTAGCACAGGGGAACACCAGCTGTGCCCTACAATCTGCTCTGCCAGAGTATTTAAACCCCCCAAAAATCTGGGAGAAAACCAGCAGGCTAAGCGGTGGAGTTTACAGCTTGTTTGAGTCTGCATGTCTCTCTGAATGTTTTTGCTATCTGTGTGCGTTTCTCTTTTTCTTTCACTACATTATAAGGTTAGACACAGCCGCCAGGGGCATCCAGCACTACACACCGCATCTGTAGCCTTCAGTAGCATGCAACTGCGGTGCACTTTCATCAGAGATGTTTAAATAAAAAGCATACCAGCAGCCTTGAGGCTATGCACTGTACATGTTTGCTGTGCATGTCACAACAATTAAAATGCTACCTGAACAGTTCTTGATACCATTTCACAAAAAATTAGCCCAACATCTACAAATGTATCACCTTTTGGTGCACACTGTAGTAAGATGATAAGAACTTTTGACATATGTCGGGCCCTTGACGGGAAGGAAACTAAATATTATAACACCTATTCTGAGGAATAACAATCAAGTCTTAGCTGCCAGTGCTCAGCTTTTCAACTCTAAACTGAAAAAAAAACAGAAGCACTCAAACTGGCCATGAAAGATCTGTAAGGTGTTGCATGAATAATTCAAGTATTTCACTTAAACTTGCTTCTCTGTTTTTATAGACATTTATTGTATGTATTCGGCATATAACAGCACGACCTTTGTTGTGCAAACGCAGCCACATCCTGTCTGATTGCATTTAAATCAACAAGTTATGTAAAATTTAAATTTCTTCAAAGAGACTCTGGGAAAAATTTCAAAGGCTTTGAGTTTGACAGCTGACACAGAAGAATAACAGTGGGAAATGCATAACGTTTATGACTATGCATGAGACACATGAGCTTGCCAGAACATAAATTGAAATACCGTGAGTTTGAGTTATTAACAGCAGCTTGGTCCATGAGTGTTGCTGTCATCGTGGTGATTTTGTCATTACTATAGTGCCCTTTTCCTTTTTCTGTATTTTTTTCAATAGAGCCATCACAGCAAGGTCAGAGTAAACTTGTATTTATGTGGAAATTGATTTTATGCAAACTACAAGGCGTGACCAGTAGACGACATTCTCATTGTGAGAGCTTATCTCTTGTTTGTCAAACTACAAAATGTCTTTCGACCTGCTGTGTTGGTTGACAGGTTTATCTGTGGCGTGTGTGTGCCTTGATTAAACAAATCATGCATTTTACATGTCCAATATTCCTAATTATATATTGGAGCAGGCAAGAACCGTTAAAGTTATCCATGGAGCTTGGGTATCAAGTTAGACATGCACATTTATGTATGTATGTATGAAAATGATGCAGTATGGAGGGAATAGTTTTTTGTGTGTGTTTTTTAAAGAGCTCACTTTATTTCAAAAGACTAGATGAGGCCTCAACTAACAGTTTAGGTGAATAGCAAACTTGACCCATCTAAAAGCACATAGCACCCATTATCTGCCTCTAGATTAGATGCAGAGAAATGGAGTGCTGAATGTAATGATGTAAATGTAAATGAATTTTTATTATCTCTGCCACATGGGTCGTGTTTTATGTCCCGTTTTGTTTAGCTTTGTGTAAATAAAATTAAGCATAGACTGCAAGGCTAACTGTAATGAAAGGGGAGAGGTGGAGCATAAATTGTTAAAAAAATAATGCATGTGTCAAACTGAAGATGGCTTTACGTGTATGTTTACCAGTTATCAAGTTCATGAGGTCAAATCCACCATACTGATTTTGTGGAAAACACTTTACATCAATCTAGTCTCACTCTAGAGTGGGAGATAGCTCCACAGTACCATACTAAAGATGTTCATTATAAAGGCTCAGAAATGGTAAAGTTACTACACTTTCTGCTAAATCATTCCATACTTTTGTCTTATCTTATTCATTGTCAGTCAAAACTAGCTGCCAAACATGGTTGCCATTCAAAAGCACACTGATCAACAAGGGAGAATCTAACTTTACAATAACTGCTGTCAGAAATAACATATTGACCTATTACTTGATGAGAAAAGCTGACATTTTGCCTATCAGTCAGTAGTGGCATTACACTTTAGGGCAATTCCATACTGGCTCTGCTTTTGACAGTGAGTGACTGCCTTCATGCCTTCTCCTGTTATTGTCAATGTTCTTGTCTTCATGTGTCTGGAAGAGTCTCAAGGATTAAACATGTCAACTTGTCAGGAGTGACTGTTGCTCTTGGCGGATGTGCAAATGACAAATATCCATATATGCACAAAATATCAAAAGATTATTTGGCATATGAAGATACAATATCCGTTAAGTTTTAGACTACCCCAATATTTTTCTTCTTTTTTTTTTTAATTGAAATTAAACCACTTAAAGTCCAATAAATGGCTTGAAATGGTTTAAAGGCTGTGGTGAAGTGCCAGAGGTTATACAAGGATAAGATTCAATAAAATTGAAAAATAATGTATAGCTCTAAATTATAGAAAATGGTATTTTACAGGGAATAAGAAATAGGTTAACAACTTAATGCTGTTTTGCAACAATAGACTCATCAAGCCTGGAAAGTTGGTGTTAACAATTCCTAAGGGGAATCCCAACTTTTGCTTTTTACCTACACTGCTTCCTTTTGCATAAAAACAGTGCTGAAGCACATTGTGTTACCATACCCATGGGAGCAGTATTTGAGTTTTAGTGGAGAAAGTAGTGTGTTGCTATAAAAAACTGCCAGAAAAAGGCAATTAACATCAGAAGAGAGAGAGAGACAATCATAATACTTAAAAGCGTGGGTCTTTCCTAAAGTGAAATTGTAAAGAAAGTCTAGGCGTCAGTCTCCTTCACCATCAAAAAGCACATAGAAACTGTGGAAATCTGACAGAGAAGATCTGATAGACCCAAAGCCAACAGAATCAGCAAACATGTTTCTGAGAGTCAACAGCTTGTGTGATAGGCAGCTCACAGAACCATTTTTGTTTCCTTTGAAGAAAGATTGCCACAAGCGTGTTGAGCTGACATGTGACAAAAGTGGCAAATCTGAATACATTTGACTTTATAAATGGATTGAAAGATTTCTTTGTTAACTTTGATTATTTATTTGTTCTATAATTTTATTTGAAAGCACAATGAAACTTTGGATTGCTTCAGCTAGAATTAAAGAAAAAAGAAAAATAAACCAGGAAATTTGTCTTGTTTTCTGACTTTTTACCAGCAACATTTGATCTTTCAACATACCTTTTTGTAAATCAATTCCCTCATTATCAAATACACTTAGCTTGTAGAAACATTGTGAGCATTGAATTTGCCAGATTTTTTTTTTTTTTTTAGAAACAGGCAAAAAACACAATTTGGTTGTTGATGTTCATGTTGGAGGTTTTTGAAGGCCTAAATAGTTCTTAATAATCAAAATCCCAATGATTCCAATCTATTTCAGGTTCTTCTTTAGAAGAAGATGATATTAAACATTGTAGGAAAGTAAAAATTCATCTAAGGGTACTAACTTTGATTTATGTAGACAAATATGAAGACGGGAGGGTAAGATCTTTGTAATGCATTTCTTTAGGTTTCCAAGTATCTGTACTGGATTTGGTCAAAGATATTTATGCAAGCAATAAACAGCCCACAATCCCAACGGCCACTCTTATTGTTGAATCTGTACTTAAAATATCAGGGTGAGGCAATATCACATATGTGTTCGGATAAGAGAAAAATTACAACAAAAGTCAAAAACAGTCATTTATAATTTGGAATTTGATGGTTACAGGTTCCATATGCCACTGACTTTAAGCTGCTAATTTTCATTGGTAAAACTGAGAAGGTGTTAATTTTTTTACAATGCATTATTTCAAACACTGCAGTGCATGATAAGCAGTTTCTTACCATGTAAACACATAAACTCCCTGAGCTGTGTTATATTAGAGATTGTGCCTGATAGTTGATGCTTATAGGTACACTGTTTAAAAGCGTTTCTGTGCAGCAGAAATCTGATTTGTCATGCAACTGACACATATTTTTCAATCAATATATAGGATATGATGTTTGTTGTATCAATAAAAGTTCATTTAATTTCCTTTGACATACATTGTATGACTTACTACACGATATGATAACTATATCACTGTGTGCTAAAATGTCAATAAAGCAGTTGGGGCTACGAGAAGAAAGCATTATCTGGAAGTGTTTTCTTATATTTTTATGTAATATATGGCAGTAAACTAAGAGTGGTTGATATGGTGCAAAGCTTTAAAAAAACTAAAGATAGGATTTTATATATAAAGTTTGACCATGTGGAATGCACATTTATGCATATCAGTGTATGCATTTGTAACTGTGTTTTTTTGTGGAAATATGAAGTTTCTCTCTACATTTAATTTACAAGAAATCCAATGTTCACACAATCCTCTGCAATGGATGTAATTTAAACTTTAAAAAGGAGTGAATCATACAGTATATATTCCCTCGCATTAACCAATTAATCCCAGTAGTCATCCCTCTGTGAAGACTTCAGCGTCATAATAAGATTAATTGCACTGAGCCTTTGTTTTTTCCTTATTTACAGTATGTCAATTCCTTTCTACACAACATCCAAAGCCTACTGCTCTCAGTTTCCATGGTAATAAAACCCCACAAAAAATGATTATGATATGGCTAAAGACAGGTTGAAGATTTAAAGGAAGCAGTGTTTTCATTGTGGTCACTAAAAAGATGCTCATTAATTTCCACGTCCTTTATGCCTGCCTATGTTCATGTCATGGTGAATAATCAATAGAAATATTAAATGAAAAGATCCCAGTTGAGTGTTTGCACTTTGCACATATTCTGACTTGTCCAGCATGTCTTAAAATTTTGTCAATAATTATCAAACCAAATGGTTTTACTGACATTTCAGTATGTCCTTTACATAAACTTCAAGTTTCTTGTATAGCTAGGATTCAACTTTCAAGTTCCACTTTATTAATGCTTGTATTATAAAGTAAAGGTCAAGGTGAAAAAAACCTTAAAGCTTTCATTAAGGATCTTTTATTAGTATAAAAATAATAATCATTGATCATTAACTGCAAATTTGATAGGAGTCACTCATACAAGCACTTGCCCTTTTATAATGTACTATTATAAAAAAAAAACAAAAAAAAAAACTAGGTGCTCATGTTTGTAGATAACAACACACATGACATATCCCAGCTCCTCCCCTGGCCCTTTGTTTTTCATCCTTGTGAGTTGGGCAGAATTCCATTTCCCTTTTCCAAATCAAGGGTTAGTGGTCATCTAGCCATCCACGTGATCTTCATTGTCCCACATAAATGATTTGACAATCACTTTTCATTAAACTCCAACAGAAAACAGACGAGCTACATTAGCAAAATGCCAGGATAGGGAAAAGTGGGAGGGCCAAGGATGGGAACTGGGATTGGGTCACATTCTCAGAGACATTTCTGAAGTCAAGTGAAAACAAGTATAAAAGGGGAGAAGAAAAAGTGGCAGTTATCACTGTATTAATGTCCGTTGAGATGTAAATTGAAGAGCACATTAAGAGTCTTGGACTCATTGTCATTCAAAAAGTGATTCTAATAAAAATGCCCTCCAACACTGAGGTATATTGTGCCCACCTGTCAATTGCACCTTTCAAAAGCCTGCTGGATCATCATGCAGATGTGGAATGGAAGGGCATATTAAAAAGGTCATTATTTGATATTCTAGGCACTTTGGAAGAAATGAGAACCCATTTATCCTTACACTGCTTGATTCGTGACAGTTAAAGAAGGAAAAAAAATGACTATAATCGTCTATAATTTTGCTAGAAGAATCAATTTTTGACAGAAATATTATTGGATGAAATATATTTCTACGCAACACTGGGGATAACAAAGTAAGGGGTGCAGTGTAAATGGTTTGGTGCCTGCAGCTGAGTAGTGCTTTAATACTAAGTGTAGATGTGTCATCACAGAGAACAAACATCATTAAACTTATTATTCATTGCGGTAGCTTTGCAGAAGCCCCTGATGGCACATTAACAACAGTCTACTGAGAGACGCATCACTCTTCAGTGACTCTAAAGAGGGGAATGAAAAGCATTCTCATTGACTCGCCCCCCCCTTCCCCAAAGCCCATTAATGATAATCATTATTTCCCCTTTGTTCATTATGATCCACACTCCTCCATTAACAAGAGCTCTAATATCCTTTTGTAAGTTGTAAGCTTTGTGTAGCCTTAAAGAGCTTCTTTCATAACGTTACCTCTCGACTCACAGCAGGAGGCAGATGTCGTAAATGAGGAAAAGAACGCTCAGTGTGAATATCAGCCATATCTCTGTTGCCATTTTTTCTTTTCATTCTGTTTCAAAACCAATTTTCACTCTTGCTTTATATCCCACTCAATCACATGGCTCAAAAAATGCCAGCGGGGAAGCAGAGTTCAGCAACTACAATACAGCAAGCTCATTTTTTCCTCCCCTTCAGGCTTCGCTTTCTTTTCTAATGAAAGCAGATTATTTAGATGAACATCAAGTTTTGCACAGCAGGCACAGATTGTCTCACAGGTTGGCTTAAAATTAATTTTGATGTGCTTTTGCTTTTATAATCGTCAGTTTTATTTATCACTTGGCCCAATTTGATAAGCCTCAAGCACTTTTTCTTTTCAGTTTTTTTTTTAAGATTTCAGTTATAAAAATACAATCTAATTACTTTTAATAAGAAGTATAATTACTCTGATGTAGCTTAAGATGTCATTGAACACATGATCCCATTGAAAACAAAAGATCCATATCATTAGGTTGCCTTTCATGCCTAATCTATAGCCCTGCCTCCTTTTTCTGGCTTGATTTGGTGCCATCAAGGTACCATCAACTTCAGTTTCAGCATCTGGAGCATGCATTATAAATATTTAAGTTATTTGTGCTTATAAGAAGTTAATTATTACTAACTTGTGCCAGTGAAGATCCTGAAAAAGAAATCAATTAATCATTGTACATAACTTATTGAAAAAGTAATTACATCTCTTCACTAATTACTTAACAGCAGAGGTAATTACTAACTGAGCTGATTAAATTCAGCCAATCCTCAATCAAAGGATCATTTCAGTGATTCCAAACCCTCCACATGCATCGCAACATTATCATTCCCTTGTGTCAAATAAACAAGAAGCCCTCATAAGATGGCTGGAGGGGAGTGAGAGATGAGAGAAAATCTAAAATTCTGTTTCGGTTGGTTGGGTTTAGAAACAAAACTGCTCAGCCTATAAATGGACAGCCTTGTCATATTAATGCAGTTTGTCAGATAATGATAGAGAAATAGTGACATAATGGCCCCTTTGACACATGCAAGCTTGACACATGCTTTTTTATTAATCTGATGGCAACTAAAGGCTGCAATATTTCAAAGCATCTAAACCAAAATTCAATACAAAGTCAATAAAAGTCTTTAAGCTGCCCCTTCTACAAGAAAAATAGATACACAGGAAAATACACAGGTAATATGTAGAATATTGAATAATACATGATGCATGATCACTTTTAAAATGGAAAAGCAAGCTTATTAACAGATGCTGTAATTATTATTATATCAATCCATTATATATATACATATATTATGTGTTTGCATACACATGCGTACATGCATATGTAAGCAAGCAGCCATGCTGGTATAGAGAGAATCTCTTAGGAAGTAAATTGTACTCCATGTTCTCTTCAAGCTGTTAACAACTACACTGTTACTATAGTGCAGTTAAACTTTCACAATTATAACAGTTCAACTGACTCAAATATGGAGAAAAGTTATATTTTCACACTAATTTACATAATTATGGGACTATGACATACTGTGAGAAATTAGAACTCTATTATTCATGTAAAAGTAAAAAAAAAAAAAAAAAAACTATTATACTACATATTATGTGCTGCTGATTCTAATGTCAGTTATAAAATATCACACACTGACTTTCTCAGTTTTACAGGCATGACTGAATGAACTTTAAGAAACAAAGACAGAAAACCGACCAATGTGAGAACAACCTTAATTCCTAAATTATTAGGTTTTCTTGATTACAACAAAAATGCTTTCCACCAACAATCAAACACTCTTTCTTCTGTATGCCAGCTATGCTACTCAAATGCTGCCATGCAGCGGCAACACAAAGGCCTTGAATACTGAGGCTGCCAATCTCCTCTCCTCATATAAGTGCCTTCTACTTGACCATGAAACCCAATCTGGACCCTGATAAAGCGCCTGTCGATGCAAAGACATGTCTTTACCTCTTTATAAATCACTCCCCCTTTGCTGCTGAGCAGAGAACTTGGGGTTTGTAACTTTAGGTGAACCTTCTGACAGAAAGCAATTTATCAGTGGCTCATCTGCATTCAAGCCATATCATGTGGGATGTCAAAGCGACTGACATCTCCATCAACTCATTCTCCAGAAGTCTGTTGTGGACTTTTGTGTAGAGAAAAATGAAGCTCTTGTTTCCATGCAACAGTGAGGCATGTTGAAGAAAACCAGTTTAACAAGAAAGCCCAAGTTTGTTTCTCAGGCTTTGTGATAGGTAAGCATTCCTGGGAATATTCATCACTCCTCTGCTCTGTAATTGACCCTCTGCACCTACCGCTGATACTCAACGTGACACCTTCCCACCCTGTTTCTCAGTGCTAACAGGCTATTATTTATTATTTCCTCTCAGCGTGTAATTGAAACAAGTGCTGTGTTCGAAGCCACGGTGCTGAGATCATGTTGCTGCTCCAAACACAATGAGACCTTTTCAAGTTGGCATAGTAATGAGACACTCATATTAGTGATGAGACACTCATATTCAGTGTCCAGTTATTCAACTTCCTGTTATTAACAAATGTGAAATTGATACTGTTGTGGGCACAAACATTTTCCCGCTGAAATCATCAATAAAATTATATAAGTTTTCATTTATTTATTTAAGCTTGAAACTCTTCCAACCAAATAGGCCAAGAAAAAATACACTTTTATGCATTTCCATGCCATGGTCGAGTTTCAACTCTGCAAAACATCCTCTCAGCAGAAGTTTTTCCTCGTTTCGGCACATTTTGTCACATTTAGTTTGTCTCCATAAAGCCAGAGAATATGTAAAAGTTACTCACACATGCAAAATTACAACTGCCACAAGAATTACATTGAACTTTTTGCCCCCCTGTAGCCTGAAAAATGTTTTAATTCTAACACATTTGCAAATTAATTATGTAGCAGGTTGCTTCTGAAACACTGCCAGGCTTTTAAATTGTTTCTCTGTAATCAGCTTGAGGGGATTCAGTTAAGTGTAAAACTCTGGAAAATAACATGTAATGACTACTATGGTGACTGTGATTAAGAACTCCCTGAAAGGCAATGGGAATACTTTTCTCTATTTCCACTCATAAATGCTTTGAGAAAAATGAAGTGTGATCCTTTGTTTCTATGTTTAATGTTGCCCCCAAACAGTGGGACATATGAGCTTTTTACTTACGGAGGTTTTCTGTGCCACAAGGAGTACACCCCACTACAAATGTCAGGCTGTTACAGGCAATTCATTATGTTCTGGGAAAGCATCTCATTTTGCGTTAGAACCTGAGGTCAGAGCAGAAAACGGGCAAGGCCCTGAACATAACAAAATGCGCAAAAAAAATTCCATTACAGAGAGGTGTATAAATCATTTCCACGTAAGACAACAAGCCCATTACGTAACAGCACTCTGTGCAGCAGCGATATGCACTGAAATGGATAGTGACTGTCATAAACAAAAACCTCTAGAGGAAACATGACATCCATCACAGCTTGGTTACACGGTCTGTGTTGCAAAACTCAGAACATCTCCATATTCCCTCAAGAAAGAAAAGACTGAAAAGAAAAAAATAAATAAATAAAATAATCTCAAACAGCAGCTTGTAAAGGCTGCTGTTGGTGCAGCAACAAGAAGAAGATCAGGGGACCCATTAGGCACAGTGGAAAAGAGGACTGTGTCTGTTTTTGAAGGAGGACAGGACTCTCAGGAACTGTGACACTAACACTGTTCGGGAAATTACTGTTGCAGTGAGGCTTGGCTCACGTCATGTGAGAGAAAACAGTTGTGACTGGAGGATGACTACTGGGTGAAAACACAACCACCATCACAGAGCTGATAAACATCCCAAACAGCCTTGGTCTACACACTGCTGAATGACACCTGCTGCTTCTCTGGTACATAATGAAAACAACTGATGTTACAACTTGGCAAGTGTATTTGCTATATTTACCAGTGAAACACTTGGTAATATATTCCAGTTAGGATACATTTCGGTGTTTGTGATTCAGAGTCTGACCTATGTTGTATGAATCAATCTAATTTTTTTTTATATGCCACCTATTCCAATGTATGCAGGGAGGGGTTGGGTTGGGGGGGAGCGAATAATAGTAATAAAAAATAAATGAATTAATTTAAAAAACTCAAAAAAATAATAAAAAAAAAAACTACAGCATTGCAGTTTTCTTCTGGGATTCATTAATAATAATCTTAGTGAGATTATTTTACTTAGATCATTTATAGTTCCAAAATGAAAAAAAATAAATAAATAAAAATCCATCAAATTTTCCAGCAATTTAAGAGTCGTTCAGTTTTTGTTTGGGAAATTTCTGCCCACTCTTCTGGCAAAAGGCACCTAGTTCTCTTAAATTCTTGGTTTTTCTTGCACTGTTTGCTTTTTAAGGTTTGTATATATTTTATTTATCTTTTAGATGTTTGGGTCAGGAAAGCCACGGCTAAACCTTCACTATGTTTTTCTTGGGGTAATTTCCTGTGAATTTTGTTTGATTATCGTTATCTTTAGAAGCCATCGTCTGGTCATTCATTTAATTTTTTATATACAGTGTAATGTTGGCTTCCATAATTTACTGGTGTTTTATGTAAAACCCTCTCTCTTTCAGTGGAATGTTCTCTATGCCACTGACTAAAATGCAAGCTCACTTGCAGTTAGTCTGGTTTAAGTGTTATTCAGGTCAAGGACCCCCATTTTTTTTTTTTTTTTTATAGATTTTAATGTATAATTTATTATATGGCTTGTGTCTTTGTCTCTATGTGTTTTTATGTATACGGAGTGCCAAGCAATCTCGTCACACTACTATGACAATAAAGGCTTTGAATTATATTGAATTGAATTGAATTGAATTGAATTGAATTGAATTGAATTAAATGTGGATGCAAAGCATGGGCCATCATACAGCTGATTGGCATGTGTACTACAAGCTTGCAACTGTTAAATTTGTGTAGCTCAGTAAAAATGTCATTAAGAAATATAAGTTTGGTGATCCAGACATTGTCACTGTGCAGCAGCTATGTGAGCTTTTGAGGAGGTAAAAAGTCCTGATAGATGTGCATCATTCCAGCAAACATAACACTGCTCCATGTGAAAGCCATCAAACCTCAGAGTGATACAGTAATGCAACATCTTCTTCTCCCTCAGCAACAAAGTGATTAGAGAAGAAACGTGTTTGCAAAGTACTCTCACTGGACGAAAGGCTTGAAAATCCGGGAAGATATGAGATCGCATTTTTCCGCATTTGTCACAAATACGAAGTATATCCGGAGATATACAAGACGTATTTCTGGAGTATGCAAATCGCGGATATTCCCGTATCCGGACCACTTTTGTATACGTCAATATCCTGATTCCGGATATTTATCCTTGTAGTATACGGAAATATCCGAACTACGGATTCTTTGGAGATCCCATTCATTATCTCCTTGGATATTATAAGGATCTTCTAAAGATCGCCGTATACTTATTTCTTTAGTATACGGAAATATCCGAACCACGGATTCTTTAGAGATCCCATTTATTATCTCCTTGGATATTATAAGGATCTTCTAAAGATCGCCGTATACTTATCTCTTTAGTATACGGAAATATCCGAACCACGGATTCTTTAGAGATCCCATTCATTATCTCCTTGGATATTAGAGATGGATCTCACATTCATCTCTATGGTATACAAATATATCCCAATCCCAAATTCTTTACAGATCTCATTATCCCCTTGCATATTATACTGACCTCTTTAGTGTACTGTAAGCATACACACCCGAAATTTTAAAAAGATCGCATTTATCTTCTGTGTACTTTATTGATCTTCTGAAGATGTATGGATATATTCCTATAGTAGCTTATATGAAACTATCCCTAACTCAAATGCTTAAAAGATCCTTTTTGGAATCTCTTTATATAGAAGATTAACATTTATTTGTATTATTAGCATGTAGAATATTTCTTATAAGAAGAATTTTGACATTTAACACAAAAATATTTAATAGCATCTTTATTTAATGCTAAATTCACAATTGACTAAAACTCAGTGAACTGTTGGGGGTGATAAAATAAATCAAAAACAATAAACATTTATTCACCCTCAAAACTTAACTGCATCCATATGTCACAAGGTGAAATGAGCAGGTACTGCCAGGACTGTTTCCCACTAGCTTGGTTTTAGTGTGTTTTTTTTATTGGTTTTTGTATGTTTTTAATTAGTGGGAGTTTTCATAAACTGATTGGCAGCACCTGCGGAAGGACTCCTCCCCTTCTGATGAGGAACAGCTTGCATTTAAGCCAGTGTGCGGGCAGCAGGAAGGAAAGAACTGAGACAGATGACAGCCGAAGAAGGAGCAGCACTGCGGAAGGGGTGCCGACCTCCTGCATGGACTCTCGGCTGGCCACCCGCTGATGATGATGATGACGATGAACGTGATGATGGTAAAGATCCTGACGATGATGATGACTAGCACGAGCACGAGAAGTGCGGCTGCCGGAACCTGTAAGCGGCGATTCCTGGGGGACGGCCTATGGCCCAGGAGGCGGCCGTCTGGAGGGGCGGCTGACCCAGCCCTGGAAAAGAGAGGAAGCCACTGAGGGAGAGGCTGCCGGGACGTGGCGCCGAGCCCCTTTTAATGAGCAGCCCACGATAGGCCTCTTGGCCGCCGCCGTCCTGCTCACCACTGCCCCATCCGCCTGGCTGTGGCACCCGGATCGCCGTCGTGCTCGTGTCAGTCATCCTCATCATCGTCATGATATTTAGTGCAGGAGGTCGGCACCCCTTCCGCAGTGCTGCTCCTTCTTCGGCTGTCATCTGTCTCAGTTCTTTCCTTCTTGCTGCCCGCACACTGGCTTAAATGCAAGCTGTTCCTCATCAGAAGGGGAGGAGTCCTTCTGCAGGTGCTGCCAATCAGTTTATGAAAACTCCCATTAGCGAAGTTAAAACAGTTAAAAAACATGCAAAAACCAATAAGACACACTAAACCCAAACAAGAAGGAAACAGTACAGTTTCTGGCAGCACCTGCTCATTTCACCTTGTGACATTTAATGTATTCATTATTTCATATAAATGGGGTTAATCCCCTTTGGGGCCTGCCTCTGGCTGGCAACACCACTGGTTGTTCTCCGATGTGCCATCCTTGAGTGCCCATACTTTTCTTCTATGGCATTTTGGCATTGATGCAATATGCGAGTTAGTTTGTCAGCCCGCCAACTTGGTGAGCTGACTTTCCAGGCCATAGTGTCCTCCGTGTCAGTCTCCTCATCACTCATGAGGGCTGCCACCGCACCCTCCAGGTAGGTCAGATCATCTTTTGACAGCAAATTCCTGGCCACCTCCTTGCGTTGATTAAGCAGCTGGTAAAAAAAAAAAATGCAAGTTAAATTTTGTAAAATGACAAATGAACTGACTGGATCACAACAATATTAAATTTGTAGAATTGGTATATCCACACTCTTAAAAGGGGAAGATCATTATTTTTCAAGACCTATCTTCTAGCATGAAATACGATCATTCGGGAGATATTGAGATCCACTCGCAATCAGCATACATCCAATATAACGGGATTGAACGGGGCCAGCTCGCGCAGCCTCTAAACATGGCATTTTCCGCCACAAAACTCCTTAATTTCACCAATGTGTTGTTATGAATCTGTGGTCCGATCCCTCTGTGTACTCGAAGCAGCTTGGAGTTGCGTTTTTGTGGCAATTAGGGTTGGACGATATGTCTAAAACTTTTATCACAATATATTTTTTCATTTTACTCGATACGATATAATTCTGATATCGATATAAACTTAAACCTCAGAAAAACTTTAAAAAAAAATGCCAACAGATCCCTGCAGGCCTAAAACTAAAAATTATTTGGCCAAGTCTATGACATTCTTCCAGTATAACATTTTAGTAATAAAAAGTGTACAATTAGTCAGCTTTTATTTATATTTAATAAGGCTAATCTTACTGATGCCATCTGTGGTGGTGCAGACCTGGCTGTTGTTGCTGAGTCCCTGGGAGGCCAGCGCATCTTAAGTCGAGTTCCCAGGGGGACCAGCGATTCATAACAACACATTGGTGAAATGAAGGAGTTTTGTGGCAGAAATTGCTGTATTTAGATTCTGCGCAAGCTGGCCCCGTTCACTCCCATTACATTGGATGTACAATGTATGATCATGAGTGGATCTAAATCTCTCCCAAAGGAGTTCAAGTTACACCAACACTGTGTGTGAGTAAATGATTGTATTGCATGTGCATTTGCATTAATGCAATAACCGTATTTTCTGACTAAAGGCACACATTTTCAAAGTTTGGCTGCTTCTACAACTTAATCAGGTGCAACTTAAATATATCAAAATAATATACAGTATGTGAATTCATACAGACTGACATGAACCAGGAACAAACATTGACATCCATAATGCCACAAGAGGGCACTCTAGACTTGTGACACCAGCCCCAAGAGCAAAAATCTGAAAAACGCATTTTTTCAGCATGGGGAGTTTATTTTTGGACATCTGGCGACACTGTCTGTGCAGTGGAACAAATCCTCAAAAAAATATTTATCCTTTTTAATTATGATGTGTATGATCATTTAAAGGTATCAACTTTAGAATCAGAGTAATGGAGGAAATTTCTAGTCACATACAGGCCTATGTAAATCATCTGAAAATCGCTGTATTTCAGCAGTTAATTTTGAACATAAATAAATGGGCAATCCATATCCCACAGATTTCTCTGTATGGGAAGAGACAGGTAGAAACTCTGTATTTCTTCAAGAAACCTGCCAGCGAGCAGTTTGTTTAGAGTTAGTTACCATGGTTTCTGGAACACCCCTCAGGACATAATTCAGCTTAAGTTATGACCTTACCCTATGTCTCCTGTTGTTCAGGGCTTTGCCTCTCCTGTCCTCTTTTATTTTATTTTCTTCAACCAGTTTATGGTCTCTCTTGCAGTGTTCATAGTAACGGCTGCATGCTCCTAAAAAAACACAAGAAAAACAAACAAACAGAAACATACAAAAACATTTGATTACTGTGTAGTAAGGCTTTCAAAACCATCAACAAACACCAGGTAAGTTTTGTGCTCTTGCCATACTGATGACACTCTCTCCAGAGACACCAGTTTTTACAAACTTTTAACAAATTGAAAATGCTGACTTACTGTGTATTTCCTCTGGCTCAAATTCCTGCTGATCCCGTATTGCCTGTGTGATTGTAGCAGTGACTGCCATGTTGTGATCGGAGGAAAATCTTTTGACAAAGCAAAACAAATCTTCATTATGATGAAAATCGAGGCTAAATTAAAGGCAGATAATAATCAAGAGTAATAATGGCAATTTAAATCACAATTATTCATCTAAAACAGAAAACACAAATAGATATAAATTATGCTTACTTGTACTTAATGGACACCATTGTTTCACTACCCATCTCCCCACTACAACTCTGAATCATGCATCTGGATGACTGAGTACTACTGACTACTACATCATAGTATAAATTGTTTCCTTGAATATGTGTGTTTACTTTGTTATCCCCATACAGAAATTTGTCCTCTCCACTTGACGCAACCTTTGATGCCGCTGTGCCAGTGCAGTGTTCCCAAAATAAATAAATAAAAGTTACGATGGTGGCAACCTATTTGTATACAACCCACAGCACAATCAGCTGCTGTACAGCTCCCAGTTCCCATTTCCAATTGTTGAGCCAGGATCATGATCAGAATCACCTGCCAAAGGATTACCATACTGTGCATGTTTTTGGTGACAGGGGACACCAGAGGGTAAAATTAGAGAAAGGCTTGGGACCTGGGATCACTTTGCTGTAAAGCAAGACTGTTACATTATGGACCACCATGCCTATTTACTACACAGACTTTTAAGCAATTATTTTTCTCACTTTTCATTTCCTTTGAAATGCATCTCCTCCCCCAGACCAGAGTGCAGCCTTTTCACTTCTCGCTGAAAAAGAGAGAAAGTTATATTAAAATATGTATAGGATCCCCTCTGTAGAAAAGAGTCCGCTAAAACAGAGATTCTTAGGCCCAATCTCAAATTTCACCTTTAGTCGAATCGTTACCCTAAGAATCTGAATCGAATCGAATCGTGAGTTGCTGCAAGATTCCTACTTTTTTTCCTACTATTATTTTACTTTCCTACTTTAAATGCGCCAAAAGTTAGAATTTTGTTCTTGAAATAAATTCTCAAATGTGAGCAATAATTACTATAACATCACTTACAAAGTTATTGTTTGTGCTTTCATTCACTGAACCGAGAAATTAAAAACAGTCGATTGTGAATAAAAGCAACATTTTTAAATTTTTTGTAACATCCATTGATTGAGCTTCATTCACTTTGCTGCCATAAATTCACATTTAATCTACGCTTATTTTGCAGTTTATAACTTTGCTACATGGAGTTACACGCAGCACTTCCACATTTCCCACCTTCGAAAACTTTTTCAATATGTTATTGTCATGACAGGTTCAGTGCCTCCTTGTGTGGCAGAGAACAGCATACTGTCTCCAAAAAGCTGTGGTTCTAGCATGGTTCTAAAAAGGCAGACCCTGTTCTGTGAGAAAGATAAAAGAGACACAATAACAGGTATTGTTATTATGCAAACTTTTGTTACAGACTTACCGATAACGCCTTTGGAATTTTGGCTTTGATGTTTTCACTGTGCATATCAGTCTGTGCTTTGGTCACCATCTCTTTTAAAGAATCAAGGTTTTTGTTCATTTCATCAACTTTTGCAGCCAGGCTCATCACAGCATTGTGTGAGGTACACATAAATCTGAAAAAGAAAGCAAGCAAGCAAGTTTATTTGTATAGCACATTTCATATACAAGACAGTTCAAAGTGCCTTACATAAAAAATTCAAAGCATTACAGGTGAGAAAAAGAAAAACATTTTAAAATATAGAGAAAAAATGTATGATAAACTAAAATCACATTATTAGAATAACTCACTTAAAAAGATGCTGAGATAAGTTAAAAAAATGCAGATTTCATGGATAGGCACTGTTGTGTTGCGGCCAGTTAGGGCCGCTGGGGTTGTTTTCTCTTTATGTTTTGATTTCCCTGTTTGTTTCCTTGTCTGTTTCCCCTGTGTGACACGTTGGGAGTGTCTGTGAGCACAGCTGAGCCAGAGCCGTCCCTGCAATCATCCTTCATCTCTCCCACCTGTTCGTCCTCCCTCTCCCGGTTCCCTCACCTGCACCTCATCAGTAATCACTCTAGCCATAAAACCAGCTCTCTCCCTTCACCTCTTGTTGGATCATTGTACCTGTTAACCCGCCTGTGTAGTCTTGGTTCCTGTCGTTGTGTGAATCTGGTTTTCCCTGCTCCCCGTCACTTTGTACGGACCTAGTTTGGCGATCTCCCTTAGTTTCTCCGCCTGTGACTTCCATGTCTTCTGCCTGTTCCTGCCCCGTCTCCACGAGCCCTCCTGCCGGACCGCTCGAAGTTCGCCACTAGCTCCCCCTGTGATGCCCCTGCCCCTGTCTACTCTCCTGGTTGTTCCTCCCTGCTCTGGCTCGGCTCACTCTCGACCTCCCAGCGTGTCCACTTCCTCTGTGTTTCCCCGTCTACCTGGTGAGCCTGTAGTTTTATGTCCCGTGACTTGTGTTCCTCCCTAGTCTCCCCAGTTTCCCCCTCTGCCCGTTTGCCTGGTTGTGTTTGGTTTTTACCCAGTCTTCCCTCAGCCAGTTGGCTTCTGTATTTTTGTTTCCCCCTTAGCTTCGTTATTCCTCCCCGTGAGTCCTATGTTCTATCTCCCCCTACGGGTTAAGTTTGGCTTTTAGGAAGCCCCTTGTTTAGTTCCCTGTTCCTGTTGCCTCTCCTTGTGTTTTGTTCCTTGTTAATTACCTGTCCTGTTTGCCTGCCTGCCTGTTTGTCAGTTTTCTGTTGTTAATCATTAAATTTAACCTCGGAATCTGCACGTGAGTCCTTCCCCTTTTTACAGCGCACTGCGCTACATAACAGGCACATGAGAAGAAAGATGTTTTCAACCTTGACTTAAAAGTGTCTACAGTTGAGGAAAGTTTAATCTCCACTGGCAGGTTGTGCTTTGAAAAAGCAAGACAGATAATTATTCGTAAATTTGAATTTTATGTCAATTTCTCTATATCGACGGAACTAGAAGAAAAATGTATACCTTTTTTGTCTACATATCCAATTTCAACTGTGTAAAACTATGATTAACACTGACCACATTTATTATCAATAAAAATAAGTCATGATTACAAAATAAACTAGAAAATGCTGTTATTAGCATAACAGCAAGTGTGAATGCCTTTCATGCTGAACGATTGTACTATAATGCTGAAAGATGGCTGAAGATGGTTGAAAAAGGCTGAAAAGTATTTTTTGAGGAAGTGTTCATAAAGCTGAAGTGAAAAGTTGAAGGATTTAAAGCTCAAAGTGGAGTTAAAAGGTGTTGAAAGGGTGAAAGGTTAAAGTGAAATGGGGTTAAGATTGCTGAAGATGGCTTAAAAGGGCTGAAAATATGGTTGTTGAAGAAGTATATATGAAGGTGAAATGAAGAGTTCAACAATTTAAAGCACAAATTGATGTTTAAAAGTAGTTAAAATGGTGGAAAGTTGAAGTAAAATGTGCTTAAGACAGTTCAACATTACTGATAATGGCTGAAGTCTCCTTGCTGAAGCACCAGCTGAAGTAATCATGTAGCTGAAGTCAATAGTTAAAGGATTTAAAGCTGAAAGTGAATGTTAAAGGTGCTGAACTGGTTGAATGTTGAAGAAGTGATTGTAAAAGGCAGAAAGAGCTGAAACAGAGTTGAATTGGCAGCTGAAACACAGTCCATCATGTAAGTGAGCAGCAAAGGACATGATGAGAGGACAGACAGGAGGAGAGCTAGAGGAGGACATGTGGCCTGTTGTAATGAGAAGGACAAGGAGGAGACAGGAGAAGAGGACAGAGAGTAATACCTGGACTCATTAGGAGGACAAAACCAGGTGAGAAACCCATAATCTGGATCAATAGGACTGAATGAATTAGGTAAAAGGTCAGCTGCCTGCTCACAGCTGAGAGCAGTCAGTGAGTTGTCATGACAACGGCCCCTCACTTAGCAGGCAGACTGAGACGAGGGAGAGACGGACTGGGGAATCACTGGTGCGCACCTCCTGAACTCGCTGCTTCTGTCCGAAATCTATAAGACATATCCAAATAATTCTTTCACCGTGAGCGGCAGGAGGGTCTGAGGAACACAGGGATGTAATTTATTTGTCCCTACGTGGAACAGAATTTAAATGGTGGCGAGTTTAAAACACAGCAAAAAAGCGCTTTGAACCGGAATCCTGCCTCTGATTTGAATGGAAGTCAATGGGGGAAAAAGTAGACTTTTGCTCACTTGGAGAGGCGTAGCTCTAAATGTACAAGTCCCAGCTGTGTCATTCTTGGTTCTACTGGAAGCCAACATATTTTCCTCCATTTTGATGTATAATTTATGTGTGTACGATGGATATTGTAGGAGTTATGAGAATTTGTTTGGAGTAGTAGAACATGCTTAAAACTTACAGCGTGTTAGAGCGTGAGACTTTGGTGAAGATTGTAAAAGTTGTGGTTTTTTAAACTGCCATAAATCATAAACCGTAAAACACATCGTCAAACGGAGTCATGTGGAAATAGCCCAATCCTTTGTGAGTTGTTTAAAGTTTGAATGGTGTTTCTAGCTGAAAGTATGTGGAAGTAGTAGGAGTTGAAAGAAGGTGAAGTTTTTCGAATGAGCTGAAGTGATTTCCCATTCATGTGTATGGCAAAATGTCATATTTCAAAAATTCATATAAAATAAAGTATAACATTGCGACATGCCAAAAGTCATAGCCCAAATGTCCTGAACAAGCTGAACATTTTGATACCAAAATTGTTGAAATTGGCCAAAGAATGTGCCTTGAGGCACATTTAAAAACACTGATGTTGCCATAGCAACCCAAAAATGCCGTTAATACTTCGGCCCATTTCAAATTAACACTAGAAGTCCCAGGAATTTTGATATCTCCCTAAAGTCCCAGAGAAGGGTCGAAAGACCTTTAGTCCAAACTGACGACTCTGCTGGCAAAAATTAGCATCTCTTCATTTGTAAATGCAGCCATTACCTGAGGAATGCACCCATTGCATCCAGCCCCTCCTTGTTACCTTGAAACGTCTGGTAAATTCTGTGGCAGTGGGGGATGGTGGGCTGAGGGGGATAAATAGTAGCTAGCTTCACCTCCAACAAATAGAAGGAAGCAAAATGCAGAGGCGGCTTACAACTCAGCAGGCATTGGACCTGATCCTCAGCGATACAAACCCTTGTGACTCAGATGGAGAAGAGATACAAATTCAGCTGGATTCGGACTCTGACTCTGAGCAGTCTTCAGGTAAGATTTGAAACTATTATTGAACTTTTTGGTATGACAAATTTCTTTCTTTCTGCTTTGTCCTGTACTGTGAGTTGCAACACTGGAATTTCTCCATTTTGGTACAAATAAAGGATTTTTTTAATCTTATTTCCAAAACATCCTATTTTCGTCCTCTGAAATTGTGAAATTGTTTACCTTGCAGATGATGAGACTGCTCCACTGCCAGAAAAGAGGGCTCGGTTGGGAAGTGAGAGGACAGAGATGGCTAAAGATGGCACAGTGTGGCATGAAGAACAGCTGGGGACATGTCTCAATTTCACCCCAATAGAACCATACGGCACAGATGGAGAGCCAACTGCTAAGGCCAGAAGAAGTATCCGGACTCGTCTTCAAAGCTTCTTCTGTTTTATAACACTTGAAATGCTTCGTAGCATTCAAGAATGGACCATTCAGCATGCACGGCAAAAGGAGCAGGCAGATTGGTTCATGAACCTCCCAGAACTAATGGCATTTATTGCAATTATTATCTTGCGGGGGGTGAAGAAAGTTCCATCACTACGTGACAATTGGTCAGCAGAGCTGGGAAACCCACGAATCATTGCTACTATGGCCCGAAAGCGCTTCCAAAACATCATGCAACACCTACGCTTTGATAACATGTTCACACGCAGTGAGCGAGTGGAGACAAATAAGTTTGCTGCAATTTCTAATCTGTGGGAATCTTTTGTCAATAACTGCATCAGATCTTATAACCCTGGTCGACACATCACTATTGATCAACAGCTTTTCCCGACAAAGACTCGCTGCAGTTTTCTGCAGTACATTGCAACAAAACCGGACAAATTTGGCATTAAGTTTTGGCTGGCTTGTGACTTGAAATCAAAGTACATTTGCAATATCCTGCCATATCTTGGCAAGGACCCCAGTCGTCCCAGTGGAGAGAGACTCTCTGAGAGTGTAGTGATGAGGCTGATGGAGCCGTTCATGGATAAGGGCAGAACTGTAACAACAGACAATTTTTTTACATCGCTGTCCCTTGCGCAACGACTGCTTAGCCGGAAAACCACCATCCTTGGCACAGTCAACAAGATTCACCGGGAAATTCCTCAGTCAACTAGACAGAAGGACCACACTAAATTCACCACTCGAGTGTTTTCCACCACTGGTGCAACACTCACAGTATATGCGCCGAAACGGAAAAAGACTGTCTATCTTCTCAGCAGCATGCACAATGTGGTTGAGACTGAGAATACCACCAAAAGGAAGCCAAACACTGTCACACAATACAACACCACAAAGTGTGGTGTGGATGTGATGGACCAGATGGTGCGGGAGTACAGCGTGCGTGCAGGAACACGGAGATGGCCAGTCGCCGTGTTCTACAACATGATCGACATGGCGGCACTGAACGCTCATGTTCTTCATAAGGAATGCACCGGAGTGCAGGAGAGAAGAGTGGACTTCCTGGTTGAGCTCGCGAAAGAGTTGGCCAACTCTCATGTGAGTCAGAAGAAGGCACATAAGGAGCAACTGCTTCAGCAGCAACCTCCCACACCTAGCCCTGGGAAAAGGGCAAAATGTCAGGTCAACCATCGATGCAAGAACAATTGCGCAACTGTAAGATGTGTTGACTGCTACAAATACACATGTGGCAAATGCAGGATGGAGATACCATGGAAGTGCCAAGCATGTTTGGACTTAGCACAGACGGACTGCTGAAAGAGCAGAAAAGCCATTCACACAAGGGCATGCCACTGTAGCCTTGTGTAAATATTTGTGAAATTGTTTCATTACTTGCATTATTTTAACTGTTTTGTTGTTTTTTTTATGACAAAAATAAAAAGCATTGGAAAAAATTCACAGTTGTTCTTTTATATCTTTGTCATGTTGACATTTATGCCCTCTTGACTTAGACACTAATGCTTCTGGACATTTTACTCACAGACCCTGCCTGTACCACCACAATCAAAAAATGTTCATTTTAAATATTCAAAATTGTTCATTGCTTGGGCTTTTTGGACATAAGGTACATGAACATTGGGTTAGAAAGTTTGAAAAATTGGTCAAAAATTTTGAAAAATTTGTATTTTTTCATTTGTATGAAAAGAGGAGAGCTGGACCTTTTAAAGTGATTTTTAAAAAAAATATGAATTCATCATTTTGTCATATCATTCTAAATTGTTTGCTTTTTTATTGAAGGCCCACAATGATTATCTTTTTTTTTTCTTCTAAAAGCACACAAATGTGTCGAGGAGGTATATATCATATATCATATCAAATATATTTTTAATTATTTGAAATATACCAGAATGCAGGAAAACCTTTCTGAATCTGTTTGAGGTCTACTCCAATCTCATACTCAGGGGACCAAGCAGTGTCTCAAGCCAAGCTTTGGGCAAAAGTTGACAGTCAGGTTTCAAGAGTCTACAGTGTCTCCCCTAAGTATGCGCCCTCCTGGGGTGTGCCAGTAATTGACTCGTCTACAAACAAAAGAAGCTGTTCACAGCTTAAGACAGGATTTTAGCTAAAATCCTACTGGTCAATCGACCCATCTCTGGGTTGTAAAGGTAGAAAGGTCAATTGACCCCTCTCTGGGACTTCTAGTGTTAAAACCGCCGTTAAACATATATCCGCACATCGTTCACCCCTTTTACCATATAATATACAGCGTATAAACAATTTTTCTTAGAAAGGTTATTATAATATAAGATCTAGCTCCTTTAAACAGTGTTGGCAGAACCATGAAAGCTAATTCTTGGCCGGATGTGGCCCGCAGGCTGCCAAAGTTTATTTCCCCAAACCTGGGTTTGGAACAGCACTACACAAAGAAACACACATAAAACATCGAACCTTCGACTCCAACCAATCCATCCAAATCATAAACAATAAAAAAAATAAATAAATGTACTTACGTCCAAATATCATCCAAAGTTATGCCAGTGGAAGTGTTGGCATAGCTCTGGCTAGCACCACGGCTCCCTCCAGGAGTAGGACTAATCAGCCGCCGGTGACGGTCCTCCTCCCGAGTTCTAGATCTGGGGGTCTCATTAAAGCTTCTTACCATTTCCATTTCATCTTCTGAATCAGACTCCTGAAGTCGCACGCGCCTACGTTTTGACATTCTCTTCCGATACTCTCTCGTCGCTCGCTGTCAGTCGCTCTTGCTCTCTCTCTTCTGCGTATGCTCAAGCTAAAGTTTTCCCGCTCATGAAGATTTTTAAAAAAAATAAACGCCTCTGATTGGCTAAATAAATACATCTGATACAAAGATCGTATATAAAACAGCCAACAGATTTTGACCACGAGCCTGCGCTACAAAGAAGATCGATTCATTGTATGTCACTTCAAATGTGTAAGTACATTTTCACATATTAATATATGTGTGTCCTCTGTGCCTTGCTCATCGGTGGGATGGGATGGAGATTATTCAGGATCTGGAAAGATATGGGCTTCTCTACAGATAGGATTGCATATTTCATTTAGACTTTTAATTCGGTCTATTCTACTATTGCTTATTTGTATTCTATCAAAAAATGTCATTTTTTGCTGCCATTAAGTATATGTAGTCTCAATCAGTGTTGGAAAGCAAATAGTACAGATGAAAAGTATGATTTATGGTACTTTTACTTTACTTGAATATTATCCATAATACACTGTTAACTACTAGGCCTACTTTAAAACATTTTAGAGCTGATAGGCTGTATGGGTGATTCTCTGATTACGCTCTTTGTGTCCGTATGTTTATTTAAATATGTAGGATATATGATTTTCATACAAAGTAAACCACAATGGAGATTTTTAAACATTACAGATCCATGTGTCTTTGCTTTATATCACACAAACAATCTTGAAAATTGTGTTTTCATACAAAAAATGTTATGGGATGCTGAGCTCAGCCAAATTAGTATGTCCCCATTGAAGAGTTATTTTTTTATTTAATAAAATGAAAAACATCTTTCTGAAAATCTTTCATTTTTTTTTTTTTTTCATTAAAAGAAATAACTAGCAGCATTTTTTTACTGCCAAAATAATTAATTGGCTGATCGCTTTAAACAATAAATGAAATATGAGGAAAAAATAAATTATCAACATAATAGCTGTATTTCATAACTGTTGATAGGAGAGAGTGTAAAAACAGAACAGGAAAGGCTGGGGAGGGGTGTTTGTGTGTGTGTGTGTGTGTGTGTGTTTGTGTGCGTGTGTGTGTGGTTGGGGGACGGGGGGGGGGGGTTGGTGGGTTCTGATTTTTTTTTAATTCAAATTTAAACAATAACATATGTACACAACATGTGAATGTTACGGGCAGCACAGAGAAAGTTGTAGAAAGTAATAGATGTCTCCCTGCTGCAGCACACTTGATTCAAATCAAATGGATCTCTGACTAACTCTGCACAAGTCTGCAATAGAGCCATTAATTTGTGTCAGGTATATTGAAGCAGGATGACATCTATACCTGCATGATATTGTGCCTTGGTAACCACTGCCTGAGAGTATCAGCTAAATGTCTCTTGACAGCTCCTCTGCTTTTAGGAGATTGATATGTTTGAAAGAATTATCTTGATTATGTTCTAGTGTTATACCCAATAATTTTGGGATCATACTCAATAATAAGTAGTTAATTACAATGTAAGTGATACAGAAATTATGAATGGATTACATGCAAGGTGGGGAAACACATTTTCTCAGAGGTTACAACTGTTCCCAATTCGATGCAATTATGAATGTTTTTAGGTATCACAAGATGCAAAGAGCAGTAATTTGAGAGAACCCATTGGTACTTTTTACTCCACTATATTTTCAATTGGAATATAGGTCAAAGTGTTTTTAGACCTGTTGTAGTCCTGCTTTAATTCTGACTTGATAAACTTATTCTTCATACAATAAAAATAATTTAAAACATCTTTCAATATTTAAAGAAATTGTGTTGAATACATTTAAAAAAAAGTACTACAGCAGAATTTTGATGTCATTATTTAACTTTTACCACTATAGTGTTTCTTCTGTAAAAATGTGAATGTCTTCCACCGCTGTTATCAAGCATACATTTAAAAAATTATTAACTTTTCTTGTATTTTCACAGAAAACCATGCCTAAAGTACGGAGGCAGCGTTTTTTGTGGTGTGACCACTGTAAGGAAAGAGTTAGCAAAACATCTTTTTATGAACATCAACATAAGTATGGCCATAATACTGCAACACTGAGACTAGAAATGGTGGGTTGCAATGTACAATGGTTGTCATATATTCCTAATTTATGTATCTTCACACTAACTCTGCCCCATATGGTTTATGCAGAAACCTTGCGTCGATGGTCTTTCAGAGGAGCAACAAGCTGAATGCTGGCCAACCGGTATAGTTACTAATGAATAGTAACGTGCAAACAAGAACATCAGAGTTGACGATTAAAAACTTCTGGCTGCTTTGTTATCCATAATGAACATTACTGTTTTAAGTGTAGGCTAAGTTGTTTTAATCTCTAAATGTGTCTTTGATTACAGAAGCTGAAAGTATTGAGAATGAGAATGGAGTCAGTCTCAGCAGCAAACACAATAGTGACAGCGAAAAGAACAGAAGTGGCAGAGAGGAAGACAGCAGTGGCAGAGAGGAAGACAGCAGTGGCAGAGAGGAAGACAGCAGTGGCAGAGAGGAGGACAGCAGTGGCAGAGAGGATGACGGAGACAGAGAGGAAGACAGCAGTGGCAGAGAGGAAGACAGTAGTGGCAGAGAGGATGACGGAGACAGAGAGGAAGACAGCAGTGGCCGAGAGGAAGACAGTAGTGGCAGAGAGGATGACGGAGACAGAGAGGAAGACAGCAGTGGCCGAGAGGAAGACAGCAGTGGCCGAGAGGAAGACAGCAGTGGCAGAGAGGAAGACAGCAGTGGCAGAGAGGAAGACAGCAGTGGCAGAGAGGAAGACAGCAGTGGCAGAGAGGAAGACAGCAGTGGCAGCGAGGAAGACAGCAGTGGCAGCGAGGACGAATATGAAAGCACCAGAGAAGGAGATGATTCGGAGAACGAAGAAGAAGCAAATGTTGAGCTATCGTGGATGGCATATCTAATTATGTGTCTTACAGCTTGGAAAACACGTTTTACAATATCTGACAATGCCTACATAATGCTCCTAAGCATGCTTAAATCGTTTTTTCATGCTCTTGGTTGCATTCTAAAAATAGATCAACTGAAAAAGTTGGCTGAAAAAATACCTTGCACCCTATATATGGTACGGAAATTGCTCTCTGTTGACCAAAATGATTTTGTTCGATACATAGCATGCACCCGATGTAATAAAATTTACACACTTGAGGAAGCAACCTTAACTGTAAGAGATGGAAGAGGGGTAACAAGAAAATCAGCAAGGTGTAATCATACAGAATTCAAAACACATGCACAAAAGCGTTGTCGTCAAAAATGTGGAAATTTACTTTTGAAAAAAGTGGTAGGAAAGAATGGAGCATTGCATTTACAACCCAAACGCACATTCTGTTACAGAAGTATAATTAAGTCAATTCAGGATTTGGTTAACCGCCCCGACTTTAATGCAGCCTGTGAAAAATGGAGGGACAGATCAGTGAGTGACACAGTCTATGGTGACATTTATGATGGGCAGGTATGGAAAGATTTTCAGTTTGTTGAGAGAAAGCCTTTCTTGGCTGAGCCATGCAACTTAGGTTTCATGCTAAATGTAGACTGGTTTCAACCATATGATAGAGTTAAAGACTCAGTTGGTGTAATCTATCTTGTTGTTATGAATCTTCCACGTGAGGAAAGATTTAAAGAACAGAACATGATCGTTGTTGGGATCATTCCAGGACCACGAGAGCCAAAAGAGCACATTAATACCTACTTAACCCCTTTTGTAAATGACTTGTTAGACCTTTGGGAGGGGGTTTACCTGTTAGACTGCTCTCCTTTAGGAAAGCAAAGATATAGAGGAGCTTTACTTTGTTTGTCTAGTGACATTCCTGCATGTCGTAAAACGGGGGGTTTTCTTGGACACATGGCCAAAATGGGATGCTCAAAGTGCCTCAAAACTTTTTCACGGACAGCAGACAACAAAGTGGACTATTCTGGATTTGATTGTGACCAATGGCTTCCACGATCAAAAGATACACACATATTCTATGCAAAAAAATCACAGCAGTCTAAATCCAAGGCAGAACAGAGCAGACTTGAAGGAATTTATGGGGCTAGATACAGCGTATTACACAAACTCCCTTATTTTGATCCTGTCAGAATGCATGTCATAGATCCAATGCATAATATCCTCGAAGGAACAGCCAAACGAGTGATGCAAGTGTGGAAAGAAACAGGTATCTTACAAAGCCAATCCTTTAAAATCCTTCAGTCTAGAGTAGACTGTCTAAAGGTCCCCAGAGATCTTGACCCTGGCATTCCCTCAAAAATTGAGTCCGCATTTGAGGGTTTTACAGCATCCCAATGGAAACTTTGGGTTTGCACATATTCTTTATATGCTCTTAAGGGTCTAATAAGTGACAGTGATTATAACATTTGGAAGTGCTTTGTCTCTGCTGCAAGAATCCTTTGTTGTAGAGTTATAACTCAAAGTGAACTAGAAGATGCAGACAGATGTCTAAGACTTTTCTGCAGTGCATTTGAAAAAAAATATGGAAAGCAATGGTGCACCATGAATATGCACTTACATTTACATCTAAAGTCTTGCATCATAGACTATGGTCCAATTCATGGTTTTTGGTGTTTTTCCTTTGAAAGGGCTAATGGAACATTAGGTGGCTATCATACAAATAATAGACATACAGAGGTCATTATTATGCACAAATGGCTTCTAGATTGGCAGATTTTTCAAAAACAGAAAAATGTCCCTGCTTTCCTTGAAGAACATTTGCCCCATTTCCATCTCTCTAAAAAAAAATCTACTCCATCCAGCTACATCTTAACTCAAGACCAGTTAAATAAACTTAAAGTACTTTCAGAGTGTGACAATTTTTATGAAGATTTTACATATGATAACCAACTAGAGTTTTTAATTCCACCACTAAAGCGTGGGAGTCTTTCTTTTGAGGATAACCAAGCATTACTCTTAATGTTTAGAAAATTTTATAACAGTTGCACCAGAGTGTCTTATTTCTGTGTACAGTTTAGTCGGTATGTATTTGGAGGTGAGTTTGTGTCATCAGAGGGAGGCAGTACATGTGTCTGTGCTAAATGGGTTTCGAGTGACAGCACAACAGGGGAACCTGTTATTGATCTCAATGCTGAAATGAATCCAGGATTCATTTATCGAATGTTAAAGGTGTTTGTTTATTTTAATTTGAATGGAAAATTAGTCAAAGCTGAGCACACAGTAGCAGAGGTTAGGTGGTTAAAAAAACACGGTGATCGATATTTTTATGGTCAGAACGAGTCGTGTACAGTATGGGAAACAACATTTGTGCCATTTTCACTGGCATCATTTATCCCATTAAAGAGGCTCAAAAGTCGATGTGCATACACCAAAACAAAAGTTCGTTTTTCGAGATCAAGGGAAGAAGCTGTCCATGTTGTTGTTCCCATGAAAACAATTAGATGTATTTAGGGTAAATGTTTGTAAAAATATACAGTTCATATGTTTAAAGAGTTTTGTGTAATGGTCAATAAAAACAGTGCTGCAAAACCAAATTAATAGAGTTTTTTTTTTTCATTATCTACTTTTTTCTTGAGAGAATGTTACAGGAATTGTTGGAATGAAATAACCACTTTGACTAGCTGGAGTGTCCCCAACTAAGAATTTTCATAATAGGCTCATGGGAGAGTGAGCGGATTTTTGCAGACCAGTAAAACCTAATTGATCAAGAACGGTACCAACTGCCGTGCTTCGGGACATCGGCATTACAGAGACGCGCGGGAGGAGGCATGAGGTACCGTCCCTAATAAAGTAGCTATATCTGCTGACAGGTCGGGGATATGCTGCCAACCTTCAGCAGTATGGTGCATCACTGATTTGTCACAACAGCAACTACATGACTTACTGTGGAGGGGAACAGGCAAACAGAAAAGTGAGCTGCAGCGTTCTTTTCAGTATCATGTCAGTATCATTAGAAAACAATTACTTTTTAAAAAGTAAACAATAGTTTACTCTATCAAAACAGGCTGTCTGATTCGCCGCTTACCACCCGTGCTTAAATAATTTCTCCTGCTGGTGCCGCACCACATCGACTATGGACATATGAAATGATAATGAATAACACCAAGATCCATGAAGATACGGCATTGATATTTTTTTGGATATGTCACAGATCTGTATAGATGTATACGCCCGGATCTGTGCATCTGTGGAATCTACCTCATTACTATAATAATTATTGCAGATACGAAGCCAATTTGCTTTAAATATCCTCCAAAACTACACCTTCATCTTTACAAGTCAATATGACCAAGTTTCAATTAAATAGAAATGTCCGACATTTACAGCTTACAGATCAGGACAGATAACTGGTATGTATATGTCCGGATCTTTGACAGATCAGATCCGTCCGGATCTTTCAGGATACTTTCAGGATATTTCACAGATCCATAAAATATTATCTTATTATATCTTCCCGGATCTTTACCCTTTTTGCCCAGTGTCTTCTTGACTATGTTGAGACTTTGTCAACAAGTAACTCCCTGTGTAGCATGTAGTGCATCCAAATCACTTGCAGAGTCACATCCTTAACAAACATGATTAGTCCACTTTTTAAAGCAGTCACTTATAGTAATACATTTGACACACATTGGTAATTCAATGCCATCTGTCTCCTTGAATGTAAATCCAACCTTCAGAAAATTTTTATGTATATTTTCTGGTCTTAATTCATTTGCTATGACCCTTATTAGCTGCTAAATCAGAAGCAGGTGCCACCTCACCACTTGCATTTACACCAGTGGTTTCTGAGGCAGGAGTTTTTTTTTTTTTTTTTCTATAAGTTACGAGACTACTTATTTTTACTCATAACAATCTCCACACATTTGGCATTATAATATACTGGCCTCAGTAGTTGGTGCATGCATCATTGTGTTTTGGATCTTAGTCAGCTGGTAAGTGAATAGGCAAATCATGGGAAACCTGACAGAGCATGTAATAGACGGCCTTGTGATTGTCACAGCAGTAATTGGGGTGGGTCCTTCTTTCTGTGTGCAGGAGGCTTGAAGGAACAGGTCTAGGTTAATGTCCTACTATGAGTGAACTGGTGCAAAGCTTGATATAGCTCCTGCGTGCCACTGAATGTGTGCATTTGTGATTGTAAGATTACTTTTTGGCCTGCGACTATGCTGGATTCAGATTAAATATATATTTAAATTTGTGGGGAAAATGACAGAAAGAAATATAAAATATATATATATTTTTAAAAAGTGTCTAGATCAACCATACACTTCAGGACCACTCTGCAGTACTGTCACAGACCCCCTGTTGAGGATTCTCGTTTAAACCAGGCTTCTTCCAACAGTTCAAAAACAAGCATGTTAGGTTGAGTGTTAAGTGAGTTTGAGCAACAATATTAATATGTACTCTACTTAAATCTATTAATTTTACTGTGTCTATGAGCATAACACAGGATGGGAAAATGAAGACCTGTATTTGAATGTGGCTAAAACGACCGGAGGGATTATTTATTCACAGATGATGTTACATGCTGCTGTCATGCCACGTTTTCTAAATGTTTGTGAATGTGTGTACATCAGGTGCATCATAGTGTGCCCACGCAGCAGAAGTAAAATGAAATTTAACCTGTTAAGACCTGAAGTGCCTTTTACACATGCATACACATATATGTTGAATTTGTGCCTGTTCAACTTCACATCACAGAGGAAATGTTACTCATTTTCCTAACATCATAACATAACCTTTGAATTTTGTTTCAATTTTGTAAATTTAGTCAACACTGAAATAATGTCATTTCAATTTCTAAACTCCCCAAGGGACACGGTAAAAACTCCTTTTCCAAGTCCACGAAGCACATGTAGACTGGTTAAGCAAACTCCCATTCCCCCTCCAAGACCCTGAAAAGGGTGGAGAGTTGGTCTACTGTTCCATGACTGGGACAAAAGCCACACATTGCCCCTCCTCAATCCGAGGTTCGACTATCCAACGGACCCTCCTCTCCAACACCCCTGAATAGACCTTACCAGGGAGGCTGAGGAGTGTGATTCCCCTGAGTTGGAGCACACCCTCCGGTCCCCCTTTTTGAAGAGGGGGACCACCACCCCAGTCTGCCAGTTAAGGGGCAATGTCCCCGATGTACAAGTGATGCTGTAGAGACGCGTCAGCCAAGACAGCCCTACAGCATCCAGAGCCTTAAGGAACTCTGGGTGGACCTCATCCACCCCCGGGGCCCTGCCACTTAGGAGGAGTACACAGTGTTGATAGAGCACTGCTTTCCCCTCCTGAGCTGCCGGATGGTGGACTAGAACCTTCTCGAAGCTGTCTGGAAGTCATTTTCAATGGCTTCTACTAATTCTTCCCACGCCCAAGCTTTTGCCTTAGCGACAGCCAAAGCTGCGTCCTACTTAGCCTGCCGATACATTGTTAAGGACAGTTACATCATTGTAATCACAGAATCATGGCTTGTGGCATGTGAGAATGGCAAAGATGGAAAATCTAACATTCTCTGATACATCAGTCAGGGAAATGATAGAGAGCTTGCCGACAATTCTGTCTTCACATCCAGATGGTATGAAGATTATTGTCCACAGGGGATCCTTTGATATTCTGAGGAGAAAAACTGGCTCCGAGATTCTGAAGAAAGACTTTTCTCTGCTGTTGGAGAGATTATGTCAGTATGGAGCACATCATGTTCACATTTCAGGACCTATTCCTACTGAAGGTAAAGGAATTTAACTTTTCAGTAGACTTCTTGGCCTGAACACATGGCTATCAAATGCATGTATCATCCATGGGAAAAAGTTAATTGATAACCTCAATATCTTTTGGAACTGTAAGGAGAGACTCAGACCTGATGGTATGCATCCAAATCTAACTGGATGCAGATTACTTGGTGCATACTTGTGTCATGCTGTTGGGATGGCAAACCCAAACATGAGTGTAGAGATAAAAGCGAAGGACACAGCAGAGAGGCGATCAACCCCCTGCTCTACCCCTTCACCAGACCCTCTTCTCCACATCACCCAAGGTCTTCAAAAGATGTCTCTATCCCGGTCCGGACCACAGCGACCACCATCTACCAAGAAACACAATGCTCCCCCTCCTCATCCTCCTTTTAGATCATCTGTCCTTCCAGAACAGGGCACGGGAGGATGTGCAGGAGGTTTACAGAAAAGCAGCAGAATTCACTGCTATATAGACAACAGTGCAAACGTATACATAAATAACATGTCATGATGCATTCATGGTCCTTGCTGTAGTTTTGCTATTACTGACAGCTATTCTGAGATCAAGCCTGGACCTAGTAGGATTACTGTGTTAGTAAAATAAGGAATCGAACACAGTCAACTTGTGGGGTGATTAGATCTAATCTGTTAACTGTACCCTGTATAACTCAGAATACAACAGACACCAGTGTAAACCTCATAAAGCCTAATGTGCTTAATATTAGAATTATGTCCAACAAGTCACTATTAGTTAAAGACCCACTCCAATGCTTATTTGGAACTATTTACAATTTTCTCAATAGTCTTTAAATTGTGATTATGAGGTTATGGCAAATATCACAGAACCTGTGCCATTTTCCAGGACACTGCTTCTGCAGAGGACCAGTAGCTCATTAGAAATTCGACTCTAAGTTGTAGGCAGAGTCAGCACTGCTCAGTACCCTCCCTCAATGGCGCCAAAAACCCACCCACCCTCTTGTTGCTATGCGCTGGCTCTGCATGCTAGCGCACCAACCGATCATTAGCAGTGCTAAAATATAAGGCATGTAACATACGAGCTATGCTGACCCATGTCTTCCTTGAAGTGTTGACTGCAAACCAATGTGTGGTTTCTTATATTTTGATGACTGAGAAACCTAATCCATATCTCTCTTACAGCAAAGTTCTTTGGTAAATAATGTAAGCTAACATAATTAGCAACCCGCTACTGCACATACGTGATGATCCACCATCTCTTCGTCCTCAGAGTCAGTCCTTTTTCTGCCCGCCATTGATTCACAGTGATTTAAAGGCAGAAATACTCACTAAAGCCATTTTAATCTAATTTTTCACAACAAGATATGTCCTCTAGCGGCAGATAAATAGATATACTATTATAGACTATAAAGAGATAGACTTCCTAAAAAGAGAATTAAACTTCTGCAGCTCATCCAAAACACTGCTGCTAGAGTTTTAACCAGGACTAAGAGATCTGAACACATCACAACAGTCTTGAAATCTTTACACTGGCTTCCAGTCAGTCACAGAATAGATTTTAAAACCCTTCTGATCGTTTTCCAAATCCCAAAATGGTTTAGGCCCAGAATACATGTGACATGTTCAGAGAATATAAACAGAGCTCTTAGATCCAATAACTCTGGTCAAATAGACCAGAGTCCAGACCAAACATGAAGAAGCAGCATTTAGCTGTTATGCAGCAAACAAGTGGAACAAACTGTCAGTGGAGATTAAACTTTGTTGTTGGAGTGTAGGAGCTCTTTTTGAATTTTTGAATTGTCTCACTTGAATTTCAGTCATGCAAGTCCTTTCAATCCTTCAAAATAACCTTGAAGTTTAGGAATTTCTTTAACTGCATTGTTTTGTTTTTGCAGTGATTCAGCCTTCTTCATCGACTGTAAAGTCCTATTTAAGCAATTCTAAGTCCTCTCTAAGTTTTCACTTGTGTTCTTTAAGGTCCTCATTTTGTTTCTGCAGTAATTTAACCTTGTTTTCATCACTTCACATCTGGTTGTAAAGTACCTTAGTTCTTGCAAATCCTCTCTAAGTTTCTGATTTTGCTCTTTAAAGTCATAATTTTCTTGCTGCAATAGACTGATTTTGTTTTTCGACACATTACACGTGGATTTAAAGTTTGTTTAGTTCTTGCAAATCCTCTTGCAGTTTCTGATTTTGTTCTTCACAGTTGTCATTTTCTTGCGGCAGTAGATCGACCTTGTTTTTCCTCACATCACATGTGGATTTAAAGTTTGTTAGTTCTTGAAACTCCTCTTTGAGGTTCTTGTTTCTGCAGAAATTTTATCTTGTTTTTTGTCACATCGCATGTGGATTTAGAATTCTTTACCTCTTGAAAATCTTCTCTGAGATTCTGAATTTGTTCTTTAAAGTCATCATTTTGTTTCTGCAAAAATGTGATCTTGTTTTTCATCACATCACATGTGGATTTAGAGTTCTTTAGTTATTGAAACTCCTCTCTGGGTTTCTGATGTCGTTTATTAATGTTGTCACTTTGTTTGTTAGTAGAATTAGACTTTCTGTAAAAGCTGTTTGGTTGAGCACACCACTGCTCTCCATTTAAAACTCTAAATGTCATGTCGGGTGCAGGATAGTGCACACATTGCTCTCTCACTTAGCAGAAATCAGTCTGCGAACGCCCCGTCTCACCCTGTCTCCTCTTTTCTTCTTTTGCTCTGTCCTGCTGATTTTTTTTCATCTCTCCTCTTTCTGTCTTCTCTCATCTTTTTCTCGCCTCTCATTTTTTTTTGTCTCACCTTTCTCCCCCCTTGCACATGAAGTCAGCCATCAGCGGTTGAGTTTCATCTCATTTGCTCCCCCCTCAGGCTCTGTGGCACACAGCATTCACAGAGAGACACTGAGGGGAGGAGAGCTGATGAAAGTCGGTGTGAAAACAGCTCTCCCCTCTTGGTTGTCAGCTAACACTAAGGTTCATGAATCACTGTGTTATTACAGCATGTGGGATTGTATGTTAATTTCTTTGAGCATTTAGTTGCATGCTTGTAACTTCTCCTGCCATCCTACATTTGGATGGCGTAGTTTGAACATTGTTTAAATATATTCATTGTCTGCATTTTCATTAAATCAATTTGCTGCTACACGAGCTACAAATGAAAACCTGGTGAGCCACACAACCACAGAATGCATAATACTGTACAACACTATACATGATATTCCAATTTAAAATTTTCTCATCCATTTTTCATGGCTATAAGCCTGTCATTGGAAAAAGAAAAACTCAAATGGCATGATTACATTCATCTGACAAGCAATTCTTGTGGTGACTTTACTGTCGGGTAGCTGGAGCTTTGCAAATACACTTGTACACTGAAATGAGGCATTCAAATGACAGTGTTTGTATATCTTTAGCCAGGTTTCACAATATTTATTGAAAAGTAGTTTGACATATAGCAGATTATTATTATTATTTTTTTTTTTTTGGTAGCAGAATTATTAAATGGACTAAAATGTCAGTATGTTGTATATTTTCTTCCATATTGCATTTTAATGTAGCAACATTATGACTGGGTTGGAGCCGATCATCATGTTAGCTTTTTCATGCCAACCTATGTCATTGTGTTGACAGATAAGGAATGACATATAGAGTGTTTTGCACAAATAACATCTGATTTCTCTACCAGGGAAATCAATGCAGTAATTTATTGAATTTGAGCAAACATGAATGCACCATGTAAGGCAAAAACAGATGTTCTGAAATTCTAACAAACTAAGGCCTGGTTCACACAAATTATTGGGCTGCTTTTGTTCCCGACCAAGGATCGCAAACACCCAATCATCTTGAATCTTAAAAGATTTACCTATAAAATTATCATTTGGTCTGAGGTGTGTTAAGAGCAAATTTGTCCCAAAAATCGTCTCTGAAACGTGTCCTGGCCAAAATCGGAAGTATTGAACATGTTCAGCATTTACGACCAAAAATCTTCACGTGTGTGGGGAAAGTTGTGACTGTGTGGAATGTGACGTGGAATGGAGTGTAACCAATCAGAGAGCAAGCTGACTTGAAATCAAGGAAGGATATAAAGTCCATGTTCACGTTGTCTCCAGTCTGTTTTTTTTTTTTTGTTTTTTTTTCAGTTCTGGATTTTTCTGTTAATAATAGTCACCACCATCATTACTTCATTATGTATATCCTCTTCCATGCTGGGTGTTGTTTTCCGGTTGTTGCTATATTTTTTCTTCTGCGTTTTTGTTTGATCACATTTCATCATGCAAGATTTCTGGCTCGGAGGACTAGATTCTAGTTCAGTTGCGGGACAGCATTGTTATGTATGTGATGTTCTGTACTGAGATTATCAGAGTACACCACACAGAGCTCGATTAAAACTGCCAAATGCCTTTTTCCTTATCAGTACTCCTGCCTGACCCCCCATCAAAACTTTTTGAGACCAACCCCGGCAGAGTCGAGGCATAAAACCTGTCTATCACCAGCCAGCTACTGTGTTAGAGAAGGTCCTGCCAAAAATCATACAGTGTGAACCATGAACCGCTTGTTTCCTCCTTCTCAGCTGAACGATAAATAAACAAATGTGTAATGATACACATCAAAATTACACATCTATTACTATTTTTTGTTTTTATTTATCCTTTAGTCATTATGCTTGTTATTCCTTCTCTGTCTCACCTCTGTCTGTTTGCACAGGGTTCAGAAATCTTGACCTTTTACGGGCATTTTTGGGGCGTTTACAAAGTAAGGCCAACAGGCACATCCTTGAGATTGGGACCTATCTAAGAGAAAAGATTCAAATAATTACATGCTCTACAAACACGTTCATAGATCTGACGAGGGTTTTTATTAAAAAAAAAAAAAAAGTTCTCAAGTACAACTTAACACTAGAAGTCCCAGAGAGGGGTCAATTGACCTTTCTACCTTTACAACCCAGAGATGGGTCGATTGACCAGTAGGATTTTAGCTAAAATCCTGTCTTAAGCTGCGAACAGCTTCTTTTGTTTGTAGACGAGTCAATTACTGGCACACCCCAGGAGGGCGCATACTTAGGGGAGACACTGTAGACTCTTGAAACTGGACTGTCAACTTTTGCCCAAAGCTTGGCTTGAGACACTGCTTGGTCCCCTGAGTATGAGATTGGAGTAGACCTCAAACAGATTCAGAAAGGTTTTCCTGCATTCTAGTATATTTCAAATAATTAAAAATATATTTGATATGATATATGATATATACCTCCTCGACACATTTGTGTGCTTTTAGAAGAAAAAAAAAAAGATAATCATTGTGGGCCTTCAATAAAAAAGCAAACAATTTAGAATGATATGACAAAATGATGAATTCATATTTTTTTAAAAAATCACTTTAAAAGGTCCAGCTCTCCTCTTTTCATACAAATGAAAAAATACAAATTTTTCAGAATTTTTTACCAATTTTTCAAACTTTCTAACCCAATGTTCATATGTCCAAAAAGCCCAAGCAATGAACAATTTTGAATATTTAAAATGAACATTTTTTGATTGTGGTGGTACAGGCAGGGTCTGTGAGTAAAATGTCCAGAAGCATTAGTGTCTAAGTCAAGAGGGCATAAATGTCAACATGACAAAGATATAAAAGAACAACTGTGAATTTTTTCCAATGCTTTTTATTTTTGTCATAAAAAAAACAACAAAACAGTTAAAATAATGCAAGTAATGAAACAATTTCACAAATATTTACACAAGGCTACAGTGGCATGCCCTTGTGTGAATGGCTTTTCTGCTCTTTCAGCAGTCCGTCTGTGCTAAGTCCAAACATGCTTGGCACTTCCATGGTATCTCCATCCTGCATTTGCCACATGTGTATTTGTAGCAGTCAACACATCTTACAGTTGCGCAATTGTTCTTGCATCGATGGTTGACCTGACATTTTGCCCTTTTCCCAGGGCTAGGTGTGGGAGGTTGCTGCTGAAGCAGTTGCTCCTTATGTGCCTTCTTCTGACTCACATGAGAGTTGGCCAACTCTTTCGCGAGCTCAACCAGGAAGTCCACTCTTCTCTCCTGCACTCCGGTGCATTCCTTATGAAGAACATGAGCGTTCCGTGCCGCCATGTCGATCATGTTGTAGAACACGGCGACTGGCCATCTCCGTGTTCCTGCACGCACGCTGTACTCCCGCACCATCTGGTCCATCACATCCACACCACACTTTGTGGTGTTGTATTGTGTGACAGTGTTTGGCTTCCTTTTGGTGGTATTCTCAGTCTCAACCACATTGTGCATGCTGCTGAGAAGATAGACAGTCTTTTTCCGTTTCGGCGCATATACTGTGAGTGTTGCACCAGTGGTGGAAAACACTCGAGTGGTGAATTTAGTGTGGTCCTTCAGTCTAGTTGACTGAGGAATTTCCCGGCGAATCTTGTTGACTGTGCCAAGGATGGTGGTTTTCCGGCTAAGCAGTCGTTGCGCAAGGGACAGCGATGTAAAAAAATTGTCTGTTGTTACAGTTCTGCCCTTATCCATGAACGGCTCCATCAGCCTCATCACTACACTCTCAGAGAGTCTCTCTCCACTGGGACGACTGGGGTCCTTGCCAAGATATGGCAGGATATTGCAAATGTACTTTGATTTCAAGTCACAAGCCAGCCAAAACTTAATGCCAAATTTGTCCGGTTTTGTTGCAATGTACTGCAGAAAACTGCAGCGAGTCTGTTCATCAATAGTGATGTGTCGACCAGGGTTATAAGATCTGATGCAGTTATTGACAAAAGATTCCCACAGATTAGAAATTGCAGCAAACTTATTTGTCTCCACTCGCTCACTGCGTGTGAACATGTTATCAAAGCGTAGGTGTTGCATGATGTTTTGGAAGCGCTTTCGGGCCATAGTAGCAATGATTCGTGGGTTTCCCAGCTCTGCTGACCAATTGTCACGTAGTGATGGAACTTTCTTCACCCCCCGCAAGATAATAATTGCAATAAATGCCATTAGTTCTGGGAGGTTCATGAACCAATCTGCCTGCTCCTTTTGCCGTGCATGCTGAATGGTCCATTCTTGAATGCTACGAAGCATTTCAAGTGTTATAAAACAGAAGAAGCTTTGAAGACGAGTCCGGATACTTCTTCTGGCCTTAGCAGTTGGCTCTCCATCTGTGCCGTATGGTTCTATTGGGGTGAAATTGAGACATGTCCCCAGCTGTTCTTCATGCCACACTGTGCCATCTTTAGCCATCTCTGTCCTCTCACTTCCCAACCGAGCCCTCTTTTCTGGCAGTGGAGCAGTCTCATCATCTGCAAGGTAAACAATTTCACAATTTCAGAGGACGAAAATAGGATGTTTTGGAAATAAGATTAAAAAAATCCTTTATTTGTACCAAAATGGAGAAATTCCAGTGTTGCAACTCACAGTACAGGACAAAGCAGAAAGAAAGAAATTTGTCATACCAAAAAGTTCAATAATAGTTTCAAATCTTACCTGAAGACTGCTCAGAGTCAGAGTCCGAATCCAGCTGAATTTGTATCTCTTCTCCATCTGAGTCACAAGGGTTTGTATCGCTGAGGATCAGGTCCAATGCCTGCTGAGTTGTAAGCCGCCTCTGCATTTTGCTTCCTTCTATTTGTTCGAGGTGAAGCTAGCTACTATTTATCCCCCTCAGCCCACCATCCCCCACTGCCACAGAATTTACCAGACGTTTCAAGGTAACAAGGAGGGGCTGGATGCAATGGGTGCATTCCTCAGGTAATGGCTGCATTTACAAATGAAGAGATGCTAATTTTTGCCAGCAGAGTCGTCAGTTTGGACTAAAGGTCTTTCGACCCTTCTCTGGGACTTTAGGGAGACATCAAAATTCCTGGGACTTCTAGTGTTAATAAATTTACAAAAAACTGTAAGAAGAAATTGGTAAATGCGGCACATTGGCAACTGTCAAATGGCATCAAATGCAACCATTTTGGCAGGACCCGTTGGATGATCTTTCCTTTTCTTTCAACCACTTCCTCTAATCACAACAGGCTATCACTGGGGTTACACAAAAGCCCTATTAACTAAAACCCTTCAAACCTCCATTTTCTTTTTGTTCCCATTGATCCTACAGGGTGACAATCAAATCTCTTTTTTCCTCTTAAACCCTCTGAAGTGGTGGTCACCTCAACTTTTTCTCCTCAGCCTTGTGACAAATCTTTTGCACTGACCACTGGTCTGCTAAAGCCAAACACACAGAGCTGTGATGCAGTGATAATAAAAAAGCCTGTCTCACATTCCTTGTCAGCAGAGTACATACCTCTAACCAGTGCTTGCTAACATGTTTGAATGCTTGAAGCAAGACACAGACGTTGTCAGCTGACCTTTACAAGCAATTCCAAAACAAGGCAAGTTAGCATTGACCACTAACCCTAAAAAAGATAGAGGGGTGCACACTCGCCATGTGCACGCTTACATACAGATGTGCATGTGTTTAAGTCTGGTGTAGTTAGTTTGTATTTGTTATTATGCTTTTTATTTATCTTTTTACTAATGATTTAGGGTAAATTAACTGTTTTTCTTTATTTAAGTTGCATAATGCTGTTTTAATCTGACAAAAATAAAATGGGGGAGAGAAAGATCTGTTCATTTGGACTGATGGACAATGAATGTTACTTTTATCTTTGTACCATCTAGTTTTGGCCCATGGTTTGTTCTTTGCTCTGTGCCTCATGGTTTTGTGACACAGTGCATTTGTTCCCTCAATTTTCACATCACCATCTCCCCTGCAGCAGCATAGTTGGATATGTAGTCAACCAACCAATCTGTTGACACTACCTGTTAGTTAAACCTACTTTACCTGTCACTCTAGGCCTTTGTCTTCTCAAGTGAGCCGTTTATTTTTTGTGCCTCAAGTACTATTACTAACATGTAAGTGTAACCATACTGCTTACTTGCAGAAGACTTTGAGCAGTACTGATTTTAGTATAGCTATAGTATTTGGTATTTTTGTTTTGATGTAGCCACTGAGAACCTTCACTCTCAGCCAAAGGCCAGTCAGTTTTCAGCCATTTGGAGGAACTTTATGGCCAAGAATCTAGCAGAGTCAGATGGGAAGTGAATGGACTAAGCATCACTGAATTTGGGTTTAAGTTTTGACTTTGTTTTTACATCACAAAATAAAATATTTCTTTACTTTCTAACCAACACAGCTGCCGGATTATGTATTCACCTAGTCAACCTTGGCATAAGCTTTTGTTTTTTCTGCCAGAAAGAGCTGGTATGTGGAAAACACAGCCTTATGTTTTGATGCCTGTTTTACTTCAGCTAACACAAAGATACATTTATATAAACACCGCAAACAGCTGGAGCATCTCTGATTTGGTCAGGGGTGGATTTATTTGACTGCCATGTTAAAAAGTGAGCACATTTTCCACCTTCTTTAGGTAAATTATTATACATTATGGCATTGCTCCTGCCTTAAGTAAAAGATCTTTTTCACCACTGGATGGCTTCGCTGATGCTCCTCATTGTAAATCAAGGCATTTCTTTGAGAAAGGAGACTGATCTTTTTACACACACACATATAGATTTTTCTGTCCTGTAGAACAATCAATGCGCCAACAACAATGCCAGTCTGCAGTTTTATGCTAGATAGCATTAAACTTATAATATGCCATTGCCTGTGGCAATTTTCATTAATGACACCTGAAAGACAAAGAAATGTTATCATATAAAAATGACTTTTAAAGCTTATCTTTTGTCCTTGAATACTAACAGTGATTTTGCAGAATGTGTAAACCTGAAAGGGGGAAATCAGCAAGTTGCTCACTCCTCAGCAGATCTCCTCAGGGCACAATATGTCTTAGCCCTGTCAGCAGGTGACCTTTGTGTATCCCTCCCTGATTTCTGGGTTTGTAGGCCTGTGCTGTGTGTCGCACTCTGTTACAAAAGGGCAATATTCTCCATGCTAAGGAGACACTAGTGACAGCATGAATCACAAGGGAATCAGTGTCTTATTTTTATGCAGTTTGAAGGACTAAAAGGCAGGATTTAGAATTAACTTGTCCTTGCATGCTCATGAAATTCTGTCACATGACATTTTTATTAGCGTGCTCCACTAGACTAACCCTACCGTTTGATGGACGGTTGGGGCAAAGCTTTGAAAAGAGGCATGTTAACCCCTACTATTTGTATGTCAGACTCCATAAAAGCATTGCAGTGACTGGTTTATTAAGGTGTATTAATCTCTCTCTATGTGGCACTTTCACAGTGCAGGTCAACTATCATGATCTTGACCTTGATCAACCAGTTTCATCAATCACAATCTGATGGGAGAGGAATGATGTCTCGTAGAGTTTGCTGGTTGATCTACATATCAATCTCAGTGCCCACAAGGCCGAAGTGACCCGAGGTAACCAATGTCATTGATCACACTTAACTGTACTGGAAAGCGAAATGGGATTTAGTTAAATAAATTAATTTATCTATATCACTGCTCTGGAATGCAAGCTGTCACATGTTAGGAATTTGCTGAACATATGGTGGAGATGTAATTTTACTCACTGGTCTGGAAAGTGTCACACAAATATGAAGACAACAAATGAATTCAGTACAGGCCTTGTCAGAACCCAGCGAAGTTGTGATTGCTTTTCCTGCAGTCTTTCTCTATGAAATCAATGGTTTCATGGCCATTGGAGTGGAACTTTCCTCTCCATTCTTTTTTTGTTGTTGGATTGAGATCGCAGTTGTATGAAATGGAGCACTCTCCTGTGACTTTGCCTGACATTCATAGCTTTACTGCAATCTTTTCTTTTTTTTTCTCAAAAAGCTTTTTTTGTTTTGTTTTTTACCCATCTGGCTTCATTTCATCTTTCATTTAGTTGGGACTGGCACAAATCCACTGAAGCAGAGGCATGTCACACATTTTCAGACCTGCGCTCAGAGGGTGATGTGATAGAAATGATCAGTTGCAGCATTTACACTGATCTGGCAGTCCTTCATCCTGTCCCTGTCCTCAGGCATAAATAGCACCATACAATACAGTGCCTGCATGCAGGAGCATATCTTTGCATGCTGATATCTGTATGGGCAAATTACAAACACTGACATAAGCGTACATGCCTTAAAGATGTTCTGTGTAAGGATATCAGCATGCACACGCAACAGTAACAACATACATGTCATGCCTTATGCAAGGTATTACTCTCACTGGGTGATACCAGCTGGTGCTCCACGGCTACAGGATAAGTGGGGTCTAAAAAACTAATATTTGCATGGATGGTTATCTTTATAGGGTCCCTAGCTTTACGAAGTCGTAAACTATCGACTTCATTGAGCGAGGTAAGTATGGGAGTCAAGATAAGAGACAAAGTCCTGACTGGAGTTTAAGTGTACTGCTGTTTATTCAAAGCACAAAAAAGCAAAAGCCAATAAAATAAGATTAGACCATAACCTACTCAGCAGAGGACAAAAATGTTATAAAACATGATCCAGTGTTCCAAGGCTTGTGAAATAATGATCATACACTATATTCATCAAAATAATTTATTTTCACCACTTTTGAAGTGATGAAATGTAACCAGGACTAACTGAGATGTTTACAAGTAGTTTTCTTCATGTCCAATTCAAGTCACGTTTAGTTATAATAAGTTATCTTCTATGCAAGGAGTCTGAAATGCACACGTACCCTTTATCTGCCAGCATTTTGTAACAGCACTGATTATTAGCTTCAACTGACAAATGCTCTGTCCCTGTCCACTGGCCAATTTATTTGCTTTACTGAATTTAGAAAATCTGTGGATTAACATGGAAGTTTATTCAGATTAGTAAATATGCTCCTACCATATAAAATCAATACACAAAGCAACATCAAAAGTGATACTGTAGTATTAGCACTGTGTGTTGTATTCTGGATGGCCAAACACTATACACTAGTGCATCGTAAAAATAAAAAAAAAATCGTATTAACAGAAAAGACAGTTGAAATGACTTTATGAGCGTTAATACAGAAAATATGAGTGTTAAACTTTAAAATCTAATTAAAACTTTTAAAAATATTTTTTTTCGATTCAGTAAATGAAGGTTTAATAAAAACATTGCTAACATTACTAAAGCAGCAACAGCTTTAACTTAATTTTCTTTTACAAAAACAACAACAACAAACAAAAACAGACCCAGTTAAACTGCATTGTTTAGAATTTATTTACAATAAGTCTGATGGATTATTGGCCTCAGTTTAATATTAACCAGGTCAAGTTTTGACAAAGCTGGGAGTTTATCTAAATGACTCTCTGTAAATGTTTCATTCTACTTTTGAATGCAATCAGTTATGAGTTAACATTATTTTTTCACAAACATAGTAATCTGCTAACGTATAGGCCTAACCTGGAGTTGGATTATCCTACTCATAAATGCACACTGACCTGTCTTAAGATCTACTACACACTATAAAATGCAACAAAATCCTGCTCAGCACATGTCAACTGCAGCAAATCAGATCCACACTGAAAGGATAAGCAAACTAAGGTCAAATGAACAAACAAAAAACGTCCTCGAACTACAGTAATGTTAAGATTAACATACTATATGTGGAGTGTGAGTTGCTTGGTTGAGCAATGATGCTTTCAGTGCAAACTAACCACACTTGGGTCTCCATGACCTTGGGGCTCCATTAAACTGGACTTTTTTCCTGGCTTTGCTTTACACACTTACAAAACAGGAGTCTAAGCTTTCCTTTTGGGACTCATTACAAATATGTGAGATTTCCCTCTCTTTAGCAGTTTATTAAAGTAAGAGTAAATACACTCAAGCATGATGGTTTAAAATCTAATGAGATGAGCTTGAAAGGGACTGAAGGAAAAAAGTAGGTTCTCCTTTCTTCCTCCTTGCAATTAAATTATTTCTGCTTGCTTTCATAAAAAAATAAAATAAAATAAAAAAAAAACTTTTTTTTAGAATTCATTAAGAATATTCTCACTTTTGAAGTGATAACAGCCCAACCTAGACATAAAACCAAAGAAAACAAAGTAATTTAGTAGAGACCTATTTACTCAGAGTGAACAACTTTCTTATTTAAGTCCAGACTGGAATGTGTCTTTCAAGTAAAGTTTCAATCTAAGGTTAATGAGAGCAAAAATCCTCCACGTCTAATTTCTTTTTGCCTGTCTTAAGTGAAAGAGAAAATTTGGCTAAGTGCAGGAGGTATAATGAGATCAATTATTCTAACTGTAAGGAAAATGAAACAGAAAGTCATAGTCTTGTTTTTCAGTGCCTCACATAGATGTATTTAAATGTAAGTGGTTCAACCACCAGACCAAAACACAGTGACTTAGTCCTCCTAAATATAGTTAATTAACGTTTACTCCAGTCAATGCTTCAATGCCAGGAGGTCATCATTTCTGCACTGCATAAAACTCCTCACTGGAGACCACATTAGAACTTTTCACTCTGGATGAATAAACAACTTCATTCAAAATAAATGGAGCAACATATTATAATTTCCCAAAAAGAACCATCAAAGGAACACCAATAAACACATTTGAAGTGCATGTCGGGAGAAAAGCAGGATTGGATTCCCATTACAAGCAGCTTTAACAGGAGTGAGAAGTTATCTGTATTTAATTTTGGTGTGCACAGAAACATTTGTTGGGCCATGTGAGCTCTAAAAGTCACTGAACTGGCAATAAATTAGTGCAGTAATCCACCACCCTGGTCCTTAAGACCCACTGTCCTGCAGGTATCAGATGTTTTCCTGCTGCAATTCACCTAATTCAAATTAAATTGATGTGCACAACAAGCTCTGCACAAGTCTGCTATTCAGTCATTAATTTGAGTCCGTCGTTGTGCTGAAGCAGGAAGACATCAAAAGTCTGTAGGTCAGTGGGCCTTGAAGACCAAAGTTGGGGATCCCTGGATTAGTGGAAATAAAGTTCAAACATTTATGGTCATTCAAAGATGGTTTGATGAAGGGTCAAAATACTTAAAAGCTGCTATTTTTTTTCTTTTTTTAAAATATTTCATTGTTTCTTCAGCAGTAATAGCAGCAGTACCTACATTACAAATGTTGCATGACAAGTAAACAGCGGCAAAAAAAAAAAAAAAAAAAAAAAAAAAAACACCAAGGTACTGGAAAGTGTACATAATTTCTACTGATTGAGAAATAATCAATGGAGTCCACAGAAATTACAGTAAAACTGTGAAACCTCTGCTTTTACACTTTTTATCAATCACCCAGTCTGTGATTGCCACTTCAGCTTGCTTTTCCCTGATGGTAATTCTAAGCCCGTTTTTATTTTTCCCCTCAGAGGTGTTTTAAGGTGATTTCTGCTCTGAAATCTTTGACTGTTAAACAGCATAACATAAAACAATCCCAGAGGGCAAAACAAAAAATGTTTGGCCCAAATGCAGCAGATATCTGCTGTTTTGGTTTGGCCCATATTCGACCTTGACTGATGACTATGTTGAGTGCGGCTGCAGAAAATATGGCAACCCCCAGATGTGGCCCACATCTGAAATGTTCTTTTGGCCCCATTTTGGCATTGACTCACAGTGCTGACGATATGGGAGTGTGGCTGCTGAAACCCAGGCGTATCACCCCCAGACACCTTGACTTGTCCTCACAAAGACAAGTTGAGGTGTATCCAATTTTTATTTTCTTCACATAAAATCAGCATTTTGGAAGCCTGAAAAAACACAAACTTAAATCACTTACTGGGTGCATGTATAAAGTCCCATTATACTATATTTGACGATAAAGCAACATTTAGGTAAAATAAATTTATTTTTACAGCAGATTTCATGTATGTGGAGTGGAGGCTTAGTGGATAAAGAAGTAAACTCAGGGCAGGGGGACCCTGGTTCAAGTCCCTGGAAAGGCAGCAAAGGTGAACCACTGTGGGTCCCTGAGCAAGACCTTTAACCCCCAACTGCTCCCCAGGCACTGGAAATGGTCAGTGTGACTAGGATTGCTTAAAAGACAGAGAGATTTCACAACTTAGATTTATACATATACACATTAAAAATACGCTTAAAATTTAAAGAAATAGAAGAAATGCAAAAAAAAAAAAAAGAAAATTAATTAATAAATTAAAAAGGTTACAATGTGAGAAATTAACATTTTTAATAAGAGGTAGCTGCAAATAAAATGTTTTTTTTTAACCTTACCTAAAAATAGCTGAGTTTTTTCCACAGGTGAGAAAGAGATGTTTATGTTCTTAAACTCTGCTTGGGTAGTTTTGTTGACAGAAACATCACTGTTGCGACATGCAGTATTTAGGTGACCTAAGTTAAGGAACTGTAAATCTGTACCTTCTTAGAATTAGCTTACCCTCAAGCAACCTGGTTGCTATTCAGTTAGGAATGTGTTTCTTCCACTCTTTAAATATTAATAAAAGTAATCTTGTTGTAATAGAGTATCAGAGGACTTTTCTTTAAAGTGATTTGTACAATACAGAATTGCAGCAAAGAACGAATCACCACTCATCACTCATTAACACTGACAGATCATTGTGGCAGCAGTGAACAAACGTGTCCCTCGGTGCCATGGGATGAAAGATGAGCGTTTGGCTTTGAACTTGAACTGTGCTTGGCCTCTTTCCTGGTCCCTCAGATCCTCATTTGAGAATACTGCTAAATTGCAAAGGCTTTTATTGAATATAAAATGATAGAGTCGAAGTGAGTTTGAGAAAGTCTGAGGGGGTTTGTGACCTTGTTCACATAGGTCATACATCAGCTCAATCTCTCAAACTGCTGGGTTTGTGTGGTAAAGTTTATCGATTTGTAAAATGTGTTGTGGAACTGCATGCAAATTACAGATATATGACACCTAGGTCTGCTGCACTGTGCACATGCTGAGATGTATCTGCAAAGAATGATAAAGATAATACTGGAGTCCAAGGTTTCTGTCTTGGTTATGTTTTAGTAGAAGAAAATATTTGTTCAACTGACTTCAGGGCAAAAAAGCAGACTTCATAATGTCCCACCAGGTTTAACTGGCATTTATTTTAGCTTGGCTCAGTTAATTTTTCCATTAAGTAATACAACTAAGACAGATCATTCCAAAGCCAGTACCAGTCGAAGTCCATGTGGAGCCTTTAAAAAAACCCTTTGAATGGATGATCTATCCAGTTTCCATTCCCACTTTTTCCTCCTTGGGGTCATAGGAGAGCTGAAGCCAAAACCAGCTGCTAATAGACGAGAGACAGGGTATATCCAGGAAGGGTTGCCAGTCCACTACAGGGACCACAAAGAGGCAACCCGGACAACTAACCATACACAGTCAGGCACTATCCTAGACTCAGTTTTGGATGGTGGAAGAAGACCAGAAAACCTACACTGGGAGAGCATTTAAAGTCCACACAGAAAAGCCCCAGCCGAGACTAGAGCTAGAAACCTTATTGTTGGTAAGTGACCATGTAAACCACCACGCTGATGTGCATCCATCCCCCAAATTATACTGGCTTAATATTACTAATTAACTAATGCAGAAAATTTACAAAAATGAAATTAACTTTTACCGAAACATTGTCATAATTCAAGTTATTACTCTTGACATAATTATTGCAGTTTTAAAAGTCAAGTTATACATATTAAATGTGCACTTAGTTCTTTCTTTTTTTTTTTTTTTTTTTTTTAAACTTGTCCTGTCCAGCATTGAAGCAGCAGAATGATGGTCTGGCTGCTGTGTTGTGCTGAACAAATTTGCTTTGCCAAGAGAAGCTTTATGAGTATATGGCTCCTCTTGATAATCTAATTTTTTATGTTTTATTTATTTAAATATATTGTTTTATCTTATTTATTTGGAATTATGGAATATATGTAAGCTTGCTGGACCTAAATGGAGGGGACAGAAAAAAAGGAGAGCAATGAAGAGAAGTAAAAAGGAAAGTGGAAAAATAAGGAAGAGGAGACAAAGATACAACCCCACCCCACCACGAAGACCCGTATCCACCCCGAAGGCGGCAGAAAAAGGCTCCAGCCAGATCCCCCTGTGGTGAGGGGTCACAGGCCATGGTGGGCCAAGCTCAGCGGCCACGGACCCTGCCAGGCACCGACCATCCAGGGCGCCAACAGCGAGGGGCCCTGAGCCCCAAGAGCCCAGAGGCAGCCCTTCTCCTTGGATGCAACATTGGATACAGTGGTCCTATAAATTTAGCAATAGATATTCTTAGTTAGTTTTCAACAAAAACACATCTTTAAACATATTTCACATGGAAGCTGGAAAATGGACAAAAGTGATTGGTGGGAAAAAAAAATGTGATATTCATCAAAACTATTAGAGAACTTGATTTTAAGATATTTAATAACTGCAGTTAATAAACTAGGTAAGATATAAACTAAGATATGAGATACAAAGATTTTCATGAATACTGCAATCTTCATAAAAAGTCCAAATGTGCAGCTCCCAACCCCACATATACAACTGACCTTCCTTGCTGGCATGATATGTATAACAAGATACATTTATCATTCCAAAGCAGGGATGAAATATCGATTATGAGATGCAGCATGATCAGAGGGAGACCAGAGTGTTCCTTAGAAAACATGGCTTCCTCTGAAGAAGTTCATCTGATGTCAGGGTCATTTCTTCTCTGTCTGTCCAACACCCTGCCAGTCTCACCAGGTGATCTCAGCTCCTTTAATCTGTGTAACAGACTGTGTGTGAGGCTTTTTTCTCATCATTTATACCGTGTGTAATCCCCTGCACACCTGCACTTGTTCCAAAAAAAAAACAAACATCATAGTTACATAACCAACAGGTGGGTCAACGGGTGGATGAATGATTACAAGCTGTCATTGAAACTCCAGAAGTTGTATTTCCATAAACACTTTAAAATAAAAAGGGATGTGTATGGCTGTTGTATTTAGAAGCCTTTCAAACGTGGTGCTTGTCTTTCCTCCTCTTAATACATCAGATGTTTTGTCCTCATTTACTGTGCAGTTACAAATGGCAAGTGCATGAAAAAATAGATTGCAATTTGCTGCTCAGATGTAAGGGCTTACTTAAGATGTGGGGCTCTGGCCTATGAATTTATTTTATATAGATTTTCTAGCAGGAAAGGATTAAAAAAGAATCAGGCCTGACTCAGTATAATACTGTTTCCCAGCAGGTTCCTGCGCTGCAGAACATAAAACACACAGTCATCACAATACAGAACAAAACAATCTTACAGACATACGGGTTGATTAAAGCAGCATTTAAAGGGAGCTTTGAAGCAACCTCAGTGGTTGTAGTTAAAACTGTCTGACAGATTGCGAGCAAATGTTATTTAAAAAAGACTGCTGCTGTTTTACTGATGATTGAAGAGATCTAATTATTTTTTATCCACAAATTATTTAAACAATAAAAATTATCTTACTTAATGTTGATAACAGAAGATGCATACAATGGTTGGTTTTTGGGACCCTTGCGGATGCATTCTCTGATGGAGCAAATGGGGTAATGCCATCAGAAACTGTGGGAGCAGTGTTGAGCAGTGATGTGCTGAACTGCTATACAAACAAATAAGATGAAGCCACAATGTATTTACTGGGTGCACAGATCACTGCCATCTGCTGCACTGCCTCTTTTTATGTCTCTATGAGAATCTCCTAAATGCTACCATATTTATTATTGTCCGAAAACAATGTTGGAACTTGGAGGTGAACTCTGAGCTCTACTCTGCCCTCTGGTGGGTGCATTGGCTAATATTAGCTATGTTTACATGGAGCACTTTAAATATGATCGCACACCCATTAAGAATAAAAATATGTGGATGATGATACATTTGTCCATGTAAATGTAGCTAGTCATGCCAAGATAAGGGCCGTATGAAAGTGTGAGGGCAGTTACATTTGAAACAATGAACCTATGTACCTATGTAAAGATTCTATAAATGGGCCTTTGGAGTCATGACACCTAAATTCAACAGATTCACAACTTCTATCCCATGGCTTTGATAACATTTTTTGCAGGAAACATGAACACCCCACCCTCCTTTCTGACTACTTCAACACTCCAGGCTACCTTGTGCAATAATCTTGACTACTGCAATAACTGCCTTTTTGCACCTTTTCATGAATTATGTACATTTTATCTTGCACTCTGATTTTTTTAATCATACCTTGACTTTTATTATTGCACCTTGATATCCACATATGACTGTTTTCAACACATATCTGTACATGCTGTATTTGATTTGGAGATAGCTGCTGCTTCATTGCATTTTGCTTTACAATGACAATGAAGTCTCTTGTTCCCATCAAGTTAGATCAGCATATATCTCCTGATAACTATTTAACAACTGTGAAGTCATGTGATGTGGAATTGAATGCCTGTTTATTCTTTTTTTATTATTATTTCTTGTCAACATGTTAAATTACATTAAATTGAATACAGATTCTGGTCATGTGTCAGTCTGCATTTTGCTAGATTTTAGTGCTGGGTTTGATGCTGTAGATGACAGAATCCTTTTGCACAGGTGGAAAATTGGGTTGGACTTTCTGGAGCAGGTTCAGGTCTTATTTAGAAGGCCAGAGTTATTTTGTTAGTATTGACAGCTATAAATCTAAGCAAATGGTTATGACTTGTGGGATCCCACAGGGGCCAGTTCTATTCAACTTGTATATGGTCCCTTAGATTAAAATATCACAGGACATTAACATCAGTTATCACAGTTATGCAGATGATACACAACTTTAGATGACTACAGTCCAATAGACTTGCTGTGTCAGTATCTGCAAACACCTAAATGAGAGAATGTTTTACAATTAAATGAATACAAAACTGGGATTATTCCATTTTATAACAAAGAGGTTCAGCCTCAGTAAATGACTTGAGACGCCAAGATCTTAAATCAGTGACCAATTTTGTAACCTGCTTGATAGAATCAAATATTACTTTCAACAGCTACAGCAAAGCTGTCACCAAGGAAGCTTTTTCTCAACTCAAAAACATAAAAAGAAAAAAAAAAATAGTGTCCCAAAAAGACCATCCCTGCAATAGACTTTCATTGATTTTTGATTTCCTAATAAAAAAGGTTAAACAGCCTCAGCTTATCCAGAGTTTTAACCAGGACTAAGAGATCTCTACATACCACACCAGTTTTAAAATTTTGACACTGGGTTCAAATCAGTCAGAAATTAAATTTTAAAATCCTACTAAAAGTTTAGAAATCACAAAACAGTTTAGGCAAAGAATACATGTGATATGTTCAGGGAATATAAACCTAGTAGGTCATAGAACCAAGTTCTCAGGTCAGCTAGTCCCAAGCAGAATCCAGACATGGAGAAACAGCATTTAGCTGTTATGCTGCAAACAAGTGGGAATAAAATGGTGAAGATTAAACTTTCACCACTTTTAAATCCAGGTTAAAAACCTTTCTTTCATCATGCACCTATGCATGAAATCTGTACTTTATCTTTTAACTTAGACTTCTGTTTTGATTTTATTATTTTATATGATTTCAGATATTCCATTGTGATTATTGCAATCCCTTTTAAATTAAGTTTTAATATGATTTTATTGTGACTATATTTTATATCCTATGTTTTTTTTTTTCCATTACATAAAGTGCATTGAATTGTTTTGTGTATGAACTGTGCTGTATAAATAAACCTTGCTTTTACTGTTGTAAATCCTCTTTACTTGACAAAATCCATTGAAGACACAACAAATATTTGAAATATATATAATGTTCGTCATTATTATTTTTCATTCGTGTAAAATAAGTTTACCCACCTATTATGTTAAGGGTCAAACTGACCCGTTTTAAAGTTTGAAGATCTAGGAAAAATAGTTACAAGTATTTTTTCAGTATGAAAATTCTTCTACTTGACTTAATTAGTGTAATCAACATATAAAATGAAAATGGTTCATCTCACATATTTGCAACCACCCCCTGCATGTTTATATCACATAGCTACTGTTCGGGTCAATTGACCCAGCAGTCAAACTGGAGGTAAAGGGATATCAGAAATGTCAGACTATTTCTTTCTTTGTAACTGTGAGACATATTTCACCCCAATCTCTCTCTCTCTCTCTCTCTCTCACACACACACACACACACACACAGGTGCAGGTGTTATGACTTTTGATGGGAACCATTTATGTTTTCGTGGTAAAACTCCATCCACATTCAGTAGACACTCAACAGGTCAGGGGGCAAAACATATAAAGGATTCTCTGCATGGGAGTCCTACCAACATTACCCCTCCTTTACACCAGGTGCGTGCGCGACACGTTACGGCTGCACCACGGTTTTGTTCAGACCTCCGTCGCGGCAATTTTTACCGGGGGCGCCCACGAGTGCAGTCCACCTAGAAGGATCCGCGAGATCATGAAATCACAGAAGGAGTGGAGGATCTTATGATTGGCCACTTCCATGATAAACATCTCGTCGTCTATGGTGACTGCTCCCGTGTCTGATTTCCTGTCTGCCCCTATCTGAACTGCAGAAATGATGCATTCTGGGTGCGTGAAGCGGAGCGCTGTGACAATGCACTTCTGGAGCGCTTTTGATACGTGCTGCGACACACCCGGTGGAAACCAAACCATTGACTAAAATGGCTGCAAAAAGCAGCGGAGGAAGCGCAGCCGTAACATAATAATAATAATAATACATTTTATTTTAAAAAAGCGCCTTATCAAAGCACCCAAGGACACTGTACAAACATAAGACATTAAAAGTAAGCAAAACATTAAAAGCACAAAACAGAATAAGTGATAGGGGAAGGAAACACTGTGGAAAGATGTATATGGACTTAGGGGGGATAAGACTGTCTGAACAGATGAGTTTTGAGTCTGGATTTGAAGAGAAGGAAGGAGTCCACTGTACGGAGATCAGGAGGGAGGGAATTCCAGAGATGAGGAGCCGAGCGACTAAACGCCCTGCTCCCCATTGTTGCCAGACGTGCCGGGGGAACGGAAAGCTGATGGGTATGGGAGGAACGCAGTGTGCGGGAAGGGGTGTGTGGATGAAGGAGATCAGAGATGTAAGATGGAGCCAAGTTATGGAGTGCCTTAAAAGTGATGATCAGTATTTTGTAGATGATCCTTTGTTTGATGGGGAGCCAGTGGAGTTGTTGCAAGATGGGAGTGATATGATGAGCAATGGGGGTCCGAGTGATAACACGTGCGGCAGAGTTTTGGAGGAGCTGCAGCTTCTGGAGGGACTTATTGGGGAGGCCAAAAAGAAGTGAATTGCAGTAGTCAATGCGGGATGTGATCAGGCTGTGAACTAGAATGGCAGTAGTTTGGGAAGTGAGGGAAGGACGGAGACGAGAAATATTACGTAGGTGGAAATAGGCGGACCGGGTGATGTTATTAATGTGAGACTGGAAGGACAATGTGCTGTCGAGGACGACACCCAAGCTCTTAACCTGAGGGGAGGGGAGGACAGTTGCCCCGCATCCACCTGTTGTAAAAGAGGGGTTACATTCTGTCAGGCAGACGTTTACAAAATGAGCAGCAGAAGCAAAAAGATGACCGTCCACAAGGCTCTGGAAGTCATCTTTGATCATGACAGTGAAATAGACGAGGATGTGTCTGAAGATGAAGACTATCTTGCACTAAATTCTGATTCAAATGATTTTGAACCAGATGAGGGAAATGATTTTCCTATTCCTCCAAGCAAGACATTTATGGCAGAAAATGGTGAAATACAGTGGTCTTCATCCCCAAATATGCGTCAGGCAAAACTGTAATAAAGACAATGTCAGGGCCCACTAGGATGGCAGTGACTCATGTGACAGACATCAAGTCAGCTTTTGAGCTGGTCATGCCTGATTCAATACAGAAAATCATTCTAGAAATGACTAATCTAGAAGGGAGGCATTTTTGTGGGGAGAAGTGGAAGGTGCTGGACAAAACACATTTAGTTTGAACATGTTTTTTTTTTTTTTATGAAAAACGAGTGAATTATCCTAATTGAACCACTACCTATGAGAGGTTAGGAACACCATTGCACTAAATATTGATAGAATAGTTAGTAATGGAGTTAGTAATGAAATATTAACAATGCTTTTTGGTTTCGGACATCTTTTGGATAACTAAACATGCACCGGGTCAAATTGACCCGGGAACGTCATTGCTGCTCCAGACAAATGAAAATAACAGGAGGGTTAAAGTCTGCCACAGTATTGCATCTCTCGTCTGAGTCTTGTTTCAGCTCTTGAGTCTATGTTATCACTCAAGAATCGTCGTCGCATGGAAAATGAAACAATTATTTTACAATTTCTTCGCACATTACCTCTGCACCATTTCCAGAATAAGAATCAAAGCTTAACCAGTATTCTAAATATGGCTGTCATAGAACAGGACTATCTGTAGAACAATTCACTGTCAAGAAACACTTTCTCTGCCTAAATACACAAATCTGGTTTGACAGCAAAAATAGAGAAAGAACTCTCTGAAGTGGTTACTAATGCTTCACAGCTGCATGATCTGAAGTCTCTTCTCAGGTTGTTCACTGCTGCCATTAAGCTCTATGGAAATTCCCATCTTTGCATGTAATTGTTTAACCAAGACTGATGTTTAAATTTACGTGGAAGTGGCACAAACCACTGTCCCAAATTAAGTAGTCCCCACTCATCCATGTCAGGCCTCCACTTTTGTTTCTTAAAAAAATTTCACAATCAACAAACAAAGCTTCAATGTAGCATCTGGCCAGAGACAGTTTGGCAGTTTTCTGTGAAGGTTTTAAGTGGTGACTTTAATGAAGATGCATCATGCCTGTTCCAGATTTATCTCCCATCGTATGGCCCAGCAGATGCTAATGTAGTGTTCAACCTCCACAGCAGAAGCCTTTCATTTTTACACACCGCTGCATCCCCATCAAGGCTAATACACTGTAGATCTGAGCAGCAAGTCTGATTGCACCCCTCCAAGCTCTCAATGGGACTTCACTAGGAGCCTGGATTACAACCAGGGAGGAATGTGTATGTGTGTGCTGGCTTATCTGGAAAGGTTTTAGAGGCAGATGGTTGTTTTTTTATAAGCATTAGAGTAACTCAGTCATATCGTGTGCAGCTTTGTTTTTCAGAATTTATCTAATTTTATTTATTTATCAGTCAACTCTAAACTGTAGCAGACAAAAATTGCCGAATATCTGACAGAACTGTCACCACAATACACACTGTTTCCAGTGTCAGTATGTCAGTGCCTCCTCTCAAAACTACTGCTTGAGTTGATTCGATTTATGACTTTTAATCACTGGACCAAATTGTGGGGACAGTTTGTGGCGCTTAACATCAATCAAAAAGCAGTTATACACACTCAAAGAGAGAGTGTGCAAATCTGGAGACAATTACAGAAATATTACATATAATTACATGTGATCTCCTCTACAATAACATATATATAATATAAAAATAGTAGCTTAAAGAATGCCCTTGGTGAGAGTAACATTTTAAATCATGTTAAAATTTCTTTGTGGAGTCATATCTCTATATTAATATAAATATTCATGTATGCACTGCTAAAAACATAAATAAAGGGAAATTTTAAATTTTAGGTCTTGATGAATTAAATAGTCCATTTGAAAAATCTTTATTTATTACATAGTGGGATGTGTTAAGAACAAAGTAACACAAGATCAATGGAAATCAAAATCATTAGCCCATGGAGGTCTGGATTCAGAATCACATTCAAAATAAAAGTGGAAAGATCAGATCACAGACACAGACCAACCTCTGTGGAAATTCCTCAAGATAATTCAAAACAACGTTCAGTAGTGTGTGTTGACTCCATGTGCCTGAATGCACTCCATACAACGTCTGGGCATGCTACTGATGAGACGACGGATGTTCATCTGAAGGATCTCCTTCCAGACCTGGACCACGGTGTCAGTCAACCCCTGGACAGTCTGTGGTGTAATGTTAATTTTATCAGCCATTTTCAAATTTAGTCTCAGTTTTAGTTCAGTTTCAATCACACTTATTAGTTTTTATCACATTTAGTCAACCTCATCCCGTTTTTATTTAGTCAAGTTTTAGTCGACTATAAGTCAAAATTTTAGTCCTTATTTTAGTTCAAGAAAACATCATTTTATTTGTCTAGTTTTAGTTAACAAAAACTAACAGGGAGGTGCGGGTCTTCCTACGCCCTTGTGTCCTGGGACGTGCTCAGGGTTGCGGTTGTGGAGGTTTGGTACCTGCCTAGAGTCCTGTGCGGGATGCTGCTTGGCGCCGTTTCCCCTGGAGGCTGCGAACATGTTCTTGTCCCTGGGGTGCCTGGCCTTGGTGTAGGGTTGGCATGGCCCGCGGTGGTTTTGCCTGGGGCGGTCGGGCTCCGTCTGGTTCCTGGACGGGGCTCTGCTGAGGGGCATAGGTGTTCCTTGGACCTGTGGGGTGCCTGCCCTCCATCAGGCCCGCGCTGCAGTGCCTGGTGCCCACTGGGCCTGCTCACCGTCGCCCTTGGCTTCCCGGTGCCCCTGCCCCATTGGGGTTCCCGGTCTGGGGAACCCTTTGCTCTGGGCTGAGTAGGCCCTCTCTCTGCTTTGGCTGTCCTGGGCTTGGTGCTCTGTGGACCTGCTGGGCCTTTGGGGCCTCGGGCCCCCCATCCCCCGCTGATGCTTTGGGGTGTGGTGTGATCACGGCCCCCTTGCAAGCACACACTTCCTCCTTGTTGCATGGCCACACACATGAATGCTCACAAATGTGCTCATCTCTCCATCTGCTTCTGACTACAGGTAGCTGATGTTTGTGTGTTGGTACGTTTTTCTACAGGTACGTTTGATGATCACTGTACTTTTTCATATCATCATTATCCTATTTCTTTATGTATCATGTAGTACTGTGGTAGTTTATACTGTTTTTTGTGGTGTGTTTTAGGCAGACTAGACAACTTTATTCCCACATCTTAATCCTGTCCTTTTCTCCCCCTTTTTTTTCTCTCTTCCTCTATCTCCCTGTCAGATTCAGCACTGACATATAAAAACAAAAGAAAATAAGATTACAATAAAAATGATAAAACTATCAAGGGCAGCCATGTATATAACATGTCTCCCTTGGTAGAGCAAATCTGTCAAGCAAAATATGGCACACAGACCATCGTTCTGTATGTTAGGATGCTGGACAGGACAGGGTAAAAAAAAAAAAAAAAAAAAAAAAAATTGAATATATGAATATATTTATTTATGAAAAAGACAATGTGTTACTAAAATGCAGCAAACTGCAGTGGTTTAACATTATTGTGCCCCGTGACCAGAAACTTCAGGTTAGTCTGTTGTTAACAGACATGTAATTGAGGCTAATTGTGTCTTCCCCTAGGTAAAAGACAACCCATTGTCCCTAGTCTATGTCCTGTCCATCTTTGTGTTTGTCTGCACTCCTGAGAAAAAAAGGCAAAGGATGATTTGGAAAAGTATGAAAGACGACGGCGATAAAAAAGAGAAGAGAACAAATTACATTAAAGTTTTTAAAAATTATCTTGTTCATTCATTTAATTCTTAAACAGATATTCTGGTTCATTCAACCAGAAATGGAAGCAAAATTATTCATCAGTCAAATAATAAGTTTATATGTAAGTCATGTTTTATGTGAAGCAGCAAATGAAGATTCTCAAGTTCCTCCCAGTGACCACGGTGAAACTGAATGGAGATTCAACCTCCACTGCAACATCATACAGATTTTGTGCACCAACAAGCACACATTTTTCAAAATACGTCTGATTTGACCATTTAAGTGCTGAACTGGTTTGGAAAGCGTGGAGTTCACTAGCGCCATCACTGATGAGAAAGTGTTAATAGTCACTCTATAGTCACTAGCTTTTTGCCTCCCAATGTGGCAGCGTAAACAAACAATATGACATCACTGAGAATGGTGTATACTGGCCTGTCTCCTGGTATCTCCTCTATGCTCTCAACACTGTGCTGGGAGGCACAGCAAACCTTCTTGCTACAGCCCGCATAAATGTACCATCCTTGATGAGCTCCACTCCCTGAGCAACTTCTGTAGGTTGCAGACTCATGCCTCATGTTACTTCTAGTGGTGAGGGCACCGGCTAAAAATAAATTACATTTAAAAACTAAACTATCTAACAGATAGCAATGTAGAGCTCATAATCTCAAGTGCAGCTAGATTAACTTTTGAAACACAGTTTCAAGCTCAGTTCTCTCATGACTACATTTTCTCAGCCATAGAATACATATTTTAATTTTATAAACGAGGAGCCTGTAGTAGCAGTCGTTGCAGGAAAAACTGCATTAAGCCCACGCCTCATGTTCATGTCAGCAGTCTTTCAGCCATTCCAACAAGTCTGCAGTAGCTCCCACTATAGTGCATCGAAAGGCTGATAGTATCTCACGCCTGATTTCAGTGCTAATTCAAGCCGCACATGCAATATCGTTTGGCAGTAACACAGAGGTAGCGCAGTAGCATTCTCAAAGGAATCCTTCCATCCTCTCTTCCATATGCTCTACTTTCAGCCAATTTATATGTAGTGTTCTCTTTAACCTCTGTGTTATCTAAAATTCACAGGCATGAAGGACAGAGGATGAAACGAAATGTTTATTGAGTTGTAAATATTGTAAATGGAATCATGATGTGGCGCCCCCGCCTTGCGAGGCTTTCCAATTACAGAAGGGTAATAAGACTCTTTTGTCAGGTCAAACCCTGCATGTCTAGCGCTATGATTGCTCTGGTGGTGAGAAAAAAAAAACCCTAAGTGTTTTGCACAGGACACATGAATTCATTGGGAGAAATTGTCCAGCTATCTGTTCCCCTGAGCACACACATAGTCATTCTTGTTGACTAAATATGCTTGTTACAGTTGAAACAGGTTGTTAAGTCTTTATAAGAAGTATCCTTGTGATGTCCTCATTTGTCTCACTTCTCATTAGAGTTAATTCAGCCTTTTTGTAATTGCTTTCCATCCTGTTAAATATGGCTTATATTTACAGTAGAACTGTTTTGCACACACTTGAGCAGTTTTATGGCGCCGGCTGAATGTAGACGTAAATACCACATCACATGCCGACATGCGTTTAATTATTGATGAAAAGACATGCGGGCAAGCTTACACATGTGTGTGGATAACCACGCATAGATTTCTGCTCAGCTTGCGTGCATCACACTGTGTACTGATGCAAGGAGAGTGGGCATGTTGCACAAGCAGACATTTATGAGCATGTGTAAGAATGAATTAGACCAGGCATAACAAGCCACAGTTTGGAGGTGAATGAACCACATCTGTTGAAACAAAATAAGTGAATTAAAGGATACGACCACAGTATGTCATGAACATGCCACTTTTAATCTCCAGAAAAATAGTGAAGGCAGACTTCCAAAATTGGAACCTATTAAATGTTTACTGCACTGAAATTATACTTCCTGAAAATAACAACTGAGATGTGGGGAACACATAAATAGTAACTGATTAGGCCAATGAGATGCTCTTTGGAATTTACTTCAAACTATAAAAATCTCAACCAGAGCAATATATCAGTGTAGTACTACATGACAATAACAAAGGAACAACTAAATGCACCTTGTAGTAATAATAATAATAATAATAATAATAATAATAATAATAATAATAATAATAATAATAATGGAGTAACATGGTGAAGTCAGTCTGGTTTGATGCATTAGATATACCCTGAAAGAAGAAAGCCAGACCTCAAAACTACAGTACATACATTTTTACCTCTTGGTAGTAAAAAGAACTCATATCTCTTGGTTTATTTATTGCTTCTCTGCAAGCAACAGTATCAAATGCTCTGTTGGATAAAAAAGATAAAAAAATATTCTGTTCATACTGTGTGAGGTCAAATTTTAAATTTCCCAATTGTCACCAAAGGCAGCATCCCATTACTATTTGTGGGGAGACAGAGAACCTAGAGATTTGCAAAGTCCCTAAAATTCATACTCCAGAAACTACAGTGTTGTCAAAATATTTACCATCATCCTCATGCAGGTGGACATATTTTACCAAGGGTCTTTAAATAATTCTGAAACTAATCCCCTGCAAAAAAACTACCTAATGGATTATTCGTTTACCCAGTACATTACCCAGAATACAATTCACAATAATGGATTTTGAAAACAACTACATTTTTGACAAACGTGCCTATTATATGTTTTCTTGGGAGACTCGGCTGTTTGATTCCTTAATCATTGCAATTCCAAAACCTAATTAGGGATTTGTGTTATCTAACCAGAACCATGTAGCGTTAGACCTCATTTAAACCGCGTATAGACACAAACAATGCTCATGTGGGTCATTTTTAAATATGTTGATAAGTGACCAATGATATGGGTTAGAGCACCTTTTGCCATGATCACAGCATGACAGAAAAGGAAGGTTTCATTTCTGCACATGTGACTTACTAATAACAGAAGGATTTTTTGTACAGCATGATTCAGTAACTCAGTCCAGCCTTTATCCACCTTCAAGAGCTAATAATTCCTTTACATTTTGCCACCCAGTTAATGTTGTGTCAGCTGAAACTTACACTTCTGACTTCTTCAAGTAGATTTCTAAAATCTGCTGACAAAACCGCATGTTGGAAAAAACAGCCTATATTGCCTGTAGCTTTACCTAATGGACAGGCAGCAAGCCTGATGATAACACTGATTTGCTGTGTGTTGAGAAACGAAAACGAGAAATGAAAATCTTAACAACTAAAACAGTCTATTTCTATTTTGTCAGCTTTACAACATTTGATATGACTAACAGACTATGACTTGATTCTTCAGTCAGCATAATTTTAAGGCCACTACCACATTCCAGCCAAATATTTTCTTAACATGGATGTGTGTGTTGGTTGATATGGTAAAAGGAGATAATGAAATGAAACATGACATATGTATATAATCAAAAAATAGTATATTCATATTTTTATATAGTATATTTTCTGCTATGAAAAAGTCACTCCAACTCCTTTAAAGCTTAGATTCAATGCAAAATGTCATCATTGCATTGTATATGAGTGAGGAAATCATTTATAACTTAACTTTCTGAGTTGTAAGAACAGCAAACATTGTTCATTCATGTTGTGCCTGTTTACATGAAAAAGCGACTTTTTTGCCTGTGAAACAAGCTGTTACCCACAGTGTCACTAAATATAACAGAACCAATTTTTAACAAATATAGAGAAACATTTTAATGAGAAAGAAAATCAGTACAGAAGGTGTTTTTTTTTTGTTTTTGTTTTTTTGAGTTGCTGATTAAATATGATTTGAATCAGATAATTGGCTATGGCCTGAATACATGGCTTCACTGTCCTAGTTGCAACTAATTTGCAGCTGATTTTAGAGCACAGAATAAGTTATCCTAAACAGCTAAAACACACACTGCATTAAAAGTAGTACATGGTAATAAGCTACAAGCTTTGAAGAACTGACAGTACAACAGAAGCTGTGTTGTTTTTGTTTTCATGATCTGAAGCATTTCCTTTTTCGCAATGTCAAACAGAACAGAAATTGAGTAGTTCTTTTTATGTAGACCATCTGTTCTTTTTGTGTTTACGAAACAGGTGTTCATAAGCTCTCTATGCAAGAAACAAGTGGGCACTTAGGAAGAAAGTTTGGACAAAATGAGATTCTATGAAATTGGTTAAATTTCTGGATGTGCACCAGAGTGTTTAAAGTAGCTGGTAATTTACAAAAACATGTCATACCAATGCTATGTCTCTCCTCAACTCAACCGGTCATTTATTAAAAGAAAAAAGAGAAATAGATATGTTAATTGCTTTTATTTTATTTATTTATTTTTATGTTCTATTATTTTTTATTTGTTTTTCCTTGCCAATAACCTGGGTTTTATATCTAATGCATGTTTATTCTGTTATCAGATGTTAGGCAGGTGTAAATGCAATAAATTGTTTTACAGGATGGCATCTGTCATAAGATAAAATAAGAAACAAAAGACATTATGTGCAAACATCATCTTTCAGCTTGAACAAGAACTACTTTTTATATACAGCAGTGTGAAAAAGTGTTTGCCCTCTTTATGATTTCTTATTTTATGCATGTTTGTCACACATGCAGAAATTAAATGTTTCAGATCCTAAAACAAATTTAAATATTAGGCAAAGACAACACAAGTGAACACGAAATGCCATTTTTAAATAAAGGTTTTTATTATTAGTGGAGAAAAGAAAATCCACACCTACATGGACATGTGTGAAAAAGTAAAAATAAGACTACCATTTCAGAAAGAGAAGTTCATACTAACACTAAAATATGGTGGTGGTAGTGTGATGGTCTGGGGCTGTTTTGCTGCTTCAAGACTTGCTGTAATAAATGAAACCATGAATTCTGCTGTTTACCAAAAATCCTGAATGAGAATATTGGGCCCTCTGTTTGTGACTTCAAGCTGAAATGAACTTTGGTTCTGCAGCCGGACAATGACCCAAAACACACTGGCAAATCCACGTCTAAATAGATGAAGAAAAACAAAATGAAGACTTTGGAGTTGCTTAGTCAACTCCAAAATTCCTCCACAGCACTGTAAAAGTTATTCCAAATGCTTGATTGCAGTGGTTGGTGAGAAGGGTGGTCTAACCAATTATTAGGTTTAGTGGAAAAACACTTTTTCACACTGTGTCATGTTGGTTTGGATTTTTTTTTCTCCCTTAAAAATAAAAATCTTTATTTAAAAACATTACATTTTTTTAATTGTGTTGTCTTTGAATAATATTTAAAGCAATCTCCAGCAGCAGCCATATATCAAATGTGCATATGCACATATACAGACAGCCACATATATCTACATATATATATATGTATGTATGTATATATATATATATATATATATATATATATATATAGATAGATAGACAGACAGACAGACAGACAGACAGACAGACAGATAGATAGATAGATAGATAGATAGATAGATAGATAGATAGATAATCATATTTTACAGCCTATAAATCACTCCAGAGTATCAGTCATAAAATGTGTCATGAAGAGGAAAAAAACAAGTCACACTGGACTATGAGCTGCTTTTATTTAGAAATTTTACAAAATCCAAGACCAAGAAAAAAACATTTAATCTGCAATTTAACTACACAACAACACATGGAACAAATAGCAACTCTGACAAATACAGGGGAGCTAAACCATTTAAGGCTATAAAAACAAGTAATAAAATCTTGTACTGGGTCCTAAAAGTAACAGGAAGGCAATGCAAAGAAATGCACAGGGGTGATGTGATAGCGTCGTCTCGTCCCTGTAAGCAACCGAGCAGCAATGTTTTGAACAAGCTGCAGTCAGTGCAAAGGTGACTGGTCAATGCCATAATACAGAGAGTTGCAATAATATATAGGGTTATAGGGCTTTAACTTGCCAAGCAGCCTTAAATGAAAGAAAACACTTTTGACCACAGTTTTATCTTTATTGAAGTGCAGAAAGTTGTGGTTTCAAGAGTATATATATATATATATATATATATATATATATATATGTGTGTTTTGTTTTTGTTTTTGTTTTTTTTCCAATAATATAGTTAATTTGAGATTGTCATGCATTGGTTCCTAGTTGATGCAAATTCTATGCCTTGCTAAATGGTAAACTTGTAAATGACATCAGCTTCTATATGAAAACACTTATACAATGCATGCCACTTGTAGCAGCAGTACTTTCATAAGATGTAATTATGAGTTATTTAAGGTAAGACACAATGGCTAATATAACAGTTTCAGGTCAAGGAGTTGTTGAGAAAATCAATTTAACATTGTCATTTTTAGTATAAAGGGTTGTTTGTGTGTACTCATGTTGTTCACTTGGCCTTGCATACCATGATTGTAAGTCAAAGAACTTAAAATTTCAATTCAGGAATAAATTTCGGATTTGAAAGTGATGTCCAGTAATGAAATATAAAGGAAAAAAATGCATCTGGATCTTAAGCTGATCTATCAACGGTTCACTAAGGCGTCATCAGAAACATATTCCACATCACAAGTCATTCTTAAGAAAGGGAAACAGGAGGAAAAGTCAGAGGTTTGCTAAAAATCTGTGACAACAGGTCTCACAGAGTTATGAATCCTCCCCAGAGCCTGGACCTCAACATTATTAAAGAAGTGTGGGATCAGCTTGACAGCAATCAGGCAGCCAAAATTCAAAGGAGAGCTTTGAAATGTCCTTCAAGAAGCCTGGAGAACTTTTCCTCAAGACTAGTTTAAGAAATTATAAGAAAGCTTTTCTAAGAGGGTTCAATCTGTGTTGAAATAAGACACACAAGCCAAATTTAGTCTCTATTGTGAATAGAACAAACTCTTTGCATTAAATATTGTATTTCTATTTGATGATGTATCAGTAAATTGCTCTGCTGCACCGTTTTCTTGGCAGTTTGCTTAAAAAAATGTAGGGTGGCTCAAACCGTTTGCACAGCACTGGATGTTTATGCAAATAGTGGAAATGTTCAATGAGCCCTCGTGCCCCATATCTCATATACACTACAGTCATATTCACATACATGTTTTGTTCTTTCATTGACTGTAAACATTCTTCTTTCTGAGAAAAAACACCCCCAGGTCTCCACAACATCAGACTCATCCACAATAAAAAGGCTCAAGACAGTATGAAATCATCAGTGGATGGAGACACTGACATTATTTTTGTGGGAGGAAAGTAGACATTCCAAGTCTCCCTGCTTCAAAGTTTGTGAGGGGGTCAGGAGACACTGAGCTGTACTTGGTGAAAGATGTATGAGTACAACTCAGCAGACAAGAGCCTTAGGGGAAAGACATGTAAAGTGTGGGGAAAATCATTAGCTTTGTTTGCATGTTCTCTCTCAATTACATGTCTCCCAAGTCTGGCAGAGCAGTGAAAAAGGGAGAAGATACGCAGCCTGGATAATGATTTGTCACTCGCTTTTGTATCACCGATGCTTGTGGCTTCAAAGAGCAGCCTCTGCACGGCTGCCTGAATTACAGCTCTGCGCTCATCCCCTGCCTAGGCTCAATCACAAAGCCACATTTCATGGCGACGGGGATGTGGGCGCCTCCGTATTGTGACAAAACTATTGCTCATTCCACCTCTCAATATTTATCATAGTACAATTTCCCCCCACTGTCTCGCCCTCAAGGGCATGATTTATGACACGCTCACCCTCAGCCTCATCAGAACGGCGATGCGTTCATCACAGAGACTTTTCACAGGCATCAGTTTTGTTTAATCCAGAAGCAGGAAAAGAAGGGTGGGAGACTGGGAGGTGGAGATAGATGGGAACTGGGAGAAGTAACCAGAGAGAGTGAAGCAGACTACGGGAAAGAAAGAAAAAAAAAGCTAGCGTTCACTTATCTATACATCAAAGTGGTGACACTGCCTTGCAAATTTGCTAAAGCTCATTTGTAATGTTTTCCGCTTGTCACTGGCCTTAATGCACACAGCTCATGGGAGTCGCAGCCTGTCACATGATCAATGGGAAGAGAGGGAAGTTACATCTCGCCATTTAATGCTTTTGACTCGCAATATGCAAAGCCTGGCTGCTATGAGTGATGCTTTTTTGCAGCGGCTGGGGGAAAAGTTGTCAGATAGACTATAAATCGTGCTTTTGGTGCACCACTGAAGGAGGACTCCTCTGCATTTAAAGGCAGAGGCTTTGTCGAGCACTCTCTCAAAGTCACCCCCGGCCTCTAAAGCCTGTGAGGCAAGCCTGTGTACTGTGGGTACTGTTGGGACAGCAGGGAAAAGAATCAGAGCTTGTTAGCTGTTCGCTTTGCTTCGCACAGCTTTTAGTGATTTTACAGTGATTATGAACTGTTGTGTCGAGAAATATCCGCTTTAAATCATCATCTAATTGTCCAAACTGGTCATTTATAGATTAGAAATAAGAAATCACTTTGGACTTTGATGAGTTTTTAAGTGCCACCTTCATCAACTTTTACTTTCTTTTTTCCTTTGTCATTGCCAGCGCTCTGTCTGTCTCCACTGTATCAGGTTTGCATCCTCCTCAGGGTTGCCAAATCAAGTCAAACACATTTAACATGCCATTCATCTTGATTATTACATACTTATTAAATCTCTCAGGAAATTCTCTTGAAAAATACTCCATACTAGGGCATTATTAAAAACTACTCAGTCCACACAGCAGTTAAGATCTGGTAAAGCACAATCATCAATTACAGATGCTGTAATCTATTTGTTTGGATCTTACTGAGCACCTGAGACAAATATGACAACTAGCTGAACATTGCAGGCTCCCTAGTGGATAGAAAATTCCTTTAATTTACTGTGTGGAGGGCTCAGTTTGAAATAACATGATTATTACAAGTGAGCAGGAGGCCCAGATCTCATTAAAGGTGCATTTACTCATGGTGAGATTCTAGCTTTAAAGTTTATCGTCAAAAAAATATATTTACCATACTGTCCAAAAGTCCTAAACTACCCCTCATTTTTATGGATTTCTAGGAAAACAAAACATAAGAACAACAGTTTATTAAAATGTGTGTCAACATAAATATAAATATAGTTGATAGAGTAAAATACAGTACAATGAATCAAATAAAAAGTTACTTGTTCTTTTGACTCAGTTTTTACAACAAGTTGACATATACCAAGTTTTTAGCCAATAGCTCTTTGGCAATCACCTTGTTGGTTCCAAAACACTGTTTTAAACCTGGTTTGTCACTTGAATTAAGTGCTGTACTTAAACCCCTTATTAATCAGTGGTAACTAAAATAACAAAGAACCAAAAAAATAAATAAATAAAAAAAGACAACTCTTGAAAATTGGTTAGACTGGATTGAAAATTAGTAAAAAAAAAAGAAAAAAGAAAAAACAGCTAGCATAGAAAAGTAAGTTTTTTCTTTATTTACTTTATTTATACATCAAGCACAACTGCAACTCAAAGTGCTTCACACAAAGGAAAAAATGTTTTAAAAATGCAATAAACATTACAGTGTCACAAATTAATCAATATAACAGTTAAAAGTTAATAAATACAATAAAACAATATGAATTGGGAAAAATAACATGATTTATTAAAATCATATTTAAAAGAGAACAAAGAATAGAATTAACTGATCTCATAATATCTACTGTAGAAAAGTCTGGCTTTTTGGATGCAAAACATAAAGAAATGAAGGGGGGTCTCGCTCGTTCTCACATAGTACTGCATATGGATATAAATCATCTTTTGAGATACCTAAGGACACTTCGACAGGGAGAGTAATCCAGTCATCAGTCTATGGGAGAAAATTGGAAACTGGCTCTCTGCTTCATCATTAGTGGTGCATTAAGTAGCACCTGTCAGCTCTTGGGTGTAATTCACTTTCAAATTAACCTGCTAGCTGAAAACAAACCTTGTGCATCTTTCTGCAGCCCTGACTTAAGCTGCAGGAAAAGCTGATGTATACACTCGTGAAATCCCCTGGTGGTTGGTGTATTTACAGTTAAAATATAGTCCGAGTTTGTCATAAAGCTCCCAAAATCCCCAAAAAGTGAAGGCCCGGGGGAGATTTAGCTTGATTCGTCTGGATATTTCCTACTGTTGCATGAATGTGTTTTTTTCAATTTGGCTCATGTCTGTGAAATCCATTCACTTTTGAGGGACTGCCACACCATCCCCAAGTACCACAAAGGCAAAAATGATATAAATGACCTCACAAATGAATGAAAACCTCACTGCTGTATATCTATTTTCCCATTGCAGAGGAAGTTGGAAGGTTTTTAAGAAGGACCGGGTGCTTGCTGTGACAGTTTTCTTAACGCGGGCAGTGACTAAGGCTCCCCCTGGAGCACACTGTGAAATACTTGGTTAAGCTGTTTATTGATCTTGGAAGAGAGGTAGAGAGGTATTCTCAGACTTGTTCCGGCAAGCTTTTAAAAGGAAGACCTCTCTGCACAGTCACTACTGATACACATCACATATCCATCCAACCACACAGGCAACAGCAGATAGGAGCTGGAAACCAGCACATGCACATTTCCACAGGACATACAGGACATGCAGGACATACCTGACAACTCATAGGTTTCTGTTGCAAAGCAGAGGAAAGAAATGGATCTCTGGCTCTCAACACCTGATCATCTGTTTGATGTGCAGCACATTCCAGTATTTATGCATTGAATTCTCCTCTCTAGCAAAAAGACATAGCAAAATATAACAAACATTGTTAATTTATTTATTTATTTTATCTGCTTTTGCTGCTTTTTTGTACTTCTGGTTAGATGCTAAAATGCATTTTGTTTCATTGTACCTGTACAAGTGTAATGGGAATAATGTTGAATCTAATCTCTAAAAAAGAAAAAATGCAGGGTTGATGTTGCATAGGTGATATCTTTTTAGCTTATAATAAATACTGAAGACATTTTCAAACAAGTATATTTACTTTACTTAAGTGATGGACATTGTAGACCAGGGACCCAAAGCAGGCTTAACTAACTTTGAGTCTACAAGAAACTGGAGTGAACAGAATAAAATCAGTTAATAAAAGTTCAATCCCACTAGGAGAATCAAAATATAAAAAGATTAAATATAATGCATATTTCAGAAAGGTAGGACAAATTATTCTAGGCTATTATTGTCTGTTTTTTACTGTGTAATTACCAGTATATCTCTACTCTGAATCCTTTTATGGAATTAGGATTTCAGACACGTGCAAAGACTGTTCTCAAGGTGCTGCTGTGCTGCTAACCACCATCTCAGACACAGAACCTTTCAGTGTCATAAACTGTAGTCTGTTGATTAGGTAGACATAAATCCAGTTGGTGGTGGAGGTATCCACCTGGAATTTATGTTGCTTCTCACAAAACAGAGCAGGCTGAATTGTATTAAAGGCACCTGCAAAAACCGCAAAACACCATCCTCATTGTGTTGTCTGATTTGTTGAGATAATGAATTTCCTCCTCAATGTGGCTGGGCTGTCTTTTCAAGTAAAAATCTCAGTCATCTGGCTCAGAGAAGACCGGTTGTTCCTCTACATTGAGAGATGTCGGGTGATTCAGGCATATGGTTAGGATGCCTTCTGGATGCCTCCCTGGGGAGGTTTTCTGGGTACGTCCCAGAGGGAAGAGGATCCGGGAAAGCCCCAGAACATGCCAGAGGGATTATGTCTCTGGGTTGACCCGGAACACCTTGTGATTCCCCTGGGGGTAGCTAGAAGAAGTGGCCTGGGAGAGGCAAGTTTGGCCCTATTTGGTTAGGCTACTGCCCCTGCAACCTGACCCCAGATAAGCAGTAGAGAATGAATGAATGGTTGAATGGATGGATGGATGGATGGATGGATGGATGGATGGATGGATGGATGGATGGATGGATGGCCTGTTTCATTTTCTTTCTTAACTACAAAGTGGTTTAATTTTAGTCCATATTGAATGGTAGGTAATTATTTAACTATCAACTTGAACATTTGCTCAAACTTCTTTTGGCAGTGTTACATTGAGAAAAAAAAAACTCCGCCTATAATTGCTCATGCAGACACCACATACTGCATACTTCTATCGCTCTCAGGAGTATGAAGTGTTTTTGGTCATTTCAAGCTTCAGCTAAATGGTCCTAGAGTTATTACTCCATACTGTGGCCACTGTTGTGTTATCTCAGCACGTACCCTTTTAATTAGTTGATAAAAATCAGTAAAGAGAACACGCTTAGTCCTTTCCTTTGACTTAATAACCAGGGCACCGGGGATTTACCTGTGCAACCCTTGTAGCTTTAAAATGAATAAATGCCTGTTTTCAGCAGGACTACTGCTAAGATTACTTTTAAATAATTGCCTCCCATCATAAAATACTATTATATGCCACAAAAAAAAAAACAATATGAGTATGTGCACAATGTGCTAATAAAGTATCACATTTATAAGTAAAGGTCTGTTGCGTCCAGTTTTGCATATGTCCTATATAACATACTAGTCCAGGAAGACTGAGGCTCTTTGCAGCTATCTGTGTGCAGCTCAAATATGTGTAACCTTGCAAACTGCACATATTCAGATGTGATGGATGCACACGTACCCGAGTAAATCTTCTACTCAAAAAGTGGCATCAAAAACACAGAATATTACAAGCAGAAGAAGGGAAACCTCATGGCTCACAAGAGTTTGCAAGTAGCTTCTCAAGAGTCCTTGGATTTAATTAATCTCTTTCTCTTTTAGTTGTCATAGAATGTTGCATCTTTTTACATCTGCCATATGCAGATGAATTTACCAAAGAATTTCCAAAGGGTACTGTGCTATTTGTATAACGAGAGAGCTTACAATGATGCAAAATAATAAATATTCAATGATTTCCATCAAATCCATGAACAGAAAAGTTACTAGACTCTAACAAGTGTGTGTTATATATGTTAGGTATAGGATGTGCAAATATTTATGTTAAAATACAGCAGGGAAAAGTATGAAATGGAGCAAAGAAATTGAACTCAAGTGAACTACAGAAACATGAAATTCTACTTAAGTACAGTAATGAAGTATTTCTGCTCTGTTCAGTTGTCTCTGAGATGGGGTAGTTCGTATTGTCAAAGCAATCTTAATGTCTCAAATACAATATTTTTACATTCCATAATTTTAGAAGATGGTTTTATCCAAAGAGACTTAGAAGAGAGGACACTGGCAGGGAATGTTCTATTCTGTATAGTACCCAAGACTAATTTGAAATGAGGACTAGAATAGTTTGGAATTAAATCAGCAGCATTCTGACTTGTGGACAATCACTTTACCTCCTGAGCTGCAGCCATCATCACATGGAGGCTCAAGATGTGTACTGGATTAACTAAATGGATTTTGTGGTGAAAATTGTGGGCCAGCTTATTATCCCCAAAGTAAATAATTAAACAACGGTTTTAGCTTAATATTGCCAAGTTTTAACATTCTTCTGAACATGTCCCTGCAAAATTCATCAGCAATATGTAGCGAATAAGTCTGATTATTCACTTGCAGAGAAAACTGATTGTAGGAAGTAGAGGCTTACTTATTTCTTTACGAATGTATGCGTGATGGCCGACTTCCATATACATGTTTGTACTTTTTCCAGTCAGCTTTTCTGATACCTGGTGTACAAACATGTACACCCACCTCACCCCTATCTGTCTTTCTCAGCTCTGTTACAATCCTCAGCTTTCTATTAGTGCCATCACGCTCTATTGAGCTGCACTTGTCATACTGATACCAAACTAATCAAGACTAATGAATTCATTTAACTGATGATAATAATGTTATTAAAATGCAAATTGTTAATTTCTTTTAATTGCTCTACATCACATATAATCAATCACAGCTTCCATCGTCACCATAAATCGTTTAACTTATTTCTCACTTCATTCTAGCATTTTTTTTTTTTTTAAGAAAGAAAAATCTATTTTCCCCATTCTTATGAAGAGTAACTGTGTATAAGTTAGTTCTGCCATGGTCTGGTTAAAAATGTGATTGTGTGTCATATCATTTATTGCTAATCTTCTTGTTTATCCCTGCTCTGATGACTGTGAATAGGCTATGCCTGTAGAGCTGTAATTGGAAAATGCTTGACTGATTTTCTAGATTTGCACAAACTTGCAAGCATTCTTTATTTTACCTTTTCAGTGTTCAGGGCACTTACTGGCTCGTAAATAAGATTGTAGTAATATTAGCATTAAGTCCATCTTGATTACCAGAGTTCATTTAGGGACCAGTAAAGCAGTTCATAAGTTATAGGCTTATTGAGTGTGACTGTATTAATCCATCTGCATGTTGCAGGTTTAGTACAGGAATATCCTTATCTAAGGCAGAATTTATACCAAGGTCCAACGTAATGCAACTTAACCCACTAGAAAAATAAATAAATAACAGTAGCCTGTGGTTTGTTGTTTAAGGTGGTTAAAACCACATTAGGTTGACAGGCAGCATCTTGTGGTTGTGTGAAGTTCATTATTAGTGTTCTGATAATGGAGAAAAAGATAGCTGCAAATGAATTGTAAATTTTGGTTACCATTGTCAAAAGATCTGTTTGTAACTAAACTGTGATTCTTTTCCTCAACCTAACTAAGCCTAAACAAAACTAAAGTGATAGGCAAATAAAGATAATTAAACCAACAAAAGAACAATAGTATGGGACATGAACTCTAGTCTTCTGGGTGAAAGTCTGGCATTTGAGTCCTTGTTACTTTTATTATTGCATCATGCTAGAAAAGTTGGGGTTGGTGGAAATATGGCGTGTCAAAAATCCAAATGTCAGGGATTACACACACTTTTAAAAAGTTTATAAGAGCCACTTTAGAATTGACTTCTTTTGTGTCTCTATACTAGAGGCCCAAAGAGTGGAGGATTGCTATATTGAACCTCAAATTCTTTCAGATCATGGGACTGTGCTAATGACTTTAACTTTGGATCCAGACAAACCCTCAAAGTTATGGAGATTTAATGTTTCACTTTTAAACAACCCTGTGGAGGTTTAATATATAAAGGATTAACTAAAATTCTTTCTAGACACCAATGACAGTGATATAATTTCTCCTTTCACCTATTATGGGACACAGCAAAGGCAGTTCTGAGGGGCAAAATTATATTCCTTTCTTCCAAACTTAAAAAGAGTGCGGGAAGAACCAAAACAAATACAAGTAAGTTGAATAATCCAAAAAGTTACGTGTCCCATATCCAAAAAATAGGAGTCGCATCCGAGGGGAATTACCAATGTATTTTCTAAATATTAAAAACAATTATATGATTCAATGCCCTCCCCCAACAAATCAGAGAACATTAAATGATTTCTTCAGCAAATCAATCCTACCAAACTTGAAGAAAATGAGGCTGAAGCTTTAGTAGCTTTAACTGCAGAAGAAATAAAATTTACTATAGGAAAATTAAACAATAATAAGTCACCTGGTGCAGATGGGTTCCCTGAGGAGTTTTATAAATGTTTTCAGGCAGAACTCACTCCTCTTCTATGTAGAGTGTTTAATTATGACATATTAGGTGCTAAAGAACCGCCAAAGACACGGGCTGACGCAATAATTTCTGTGATACAAAAGGATGGAAAAGACTCCACACAATGTGCCTCATATAGGCCAATATGCTTATTGTGTAATGATGCAAAAATATTGCTATTAAGTTATTAATTAAGTTAGTATTAGGTGCTATTTTGGGTGGAAGACTCCAAACGATTCTTAACAAACTCATCAACCCTGATCAGACTGGATTTATACCTGGAAGGTTAGGAATTAATGATATTAGCTGTACTTTAATCTTAATATCAACAGCCCAGGAAACACCCCCCTACTTTGTTTAGCAATTGTGTTAGAAATCACAAAGAAACCGCAGCTACCAGAACAACAAATACTATTTAAGAAATAATGTCTAGATTATGTATTTCACAAAATCAATTTGTTTCTGTCCTTAATCATTATACTCAGTGTTTAAATTATTGAATAATTATGGTGTTCTCCAGAAAACCACTGTGTGTTTTCCTCTCACAATTTCCAGTCTACAATTTTTTCCTCAGTGTGTTGTTAATACACAGTATGTCAGTGCTCAAAAAGAAAAATAAATAAATAAATAAAAAGCCACAACGTGAAAATCAATCAGCAAACACAATGTGGTGTGCATTTAATCGCAGGGGTTTATGACCTTCACAGCCCAGAGTATCAATTTATCTCAAAATAATTTCCAGGACTCCATCATCCAATGTTTTGTTGCTCTGTATTGCAAGTCCTTCAAAAATTAATTTGATATCATCTCAGGCGAAGATTAATTTAGGTGTGATTCATGGGCTATATATTTTGTTTTGATGGTGTTCCATCACAGACGTAAACAGAGAGAGAGAGTTCTGAACAAAAGCAACCATTAGCTGTTGAGAAACTTAAAATGCGATTGGTGATTCAACTCTGAGGGAGATGAAAAAGATTCCCACCTAAATCTTTTGGCAGGATCTCAAACAGGTATTCATGTTTTTTTTTGTTTTTTTAAGTTATATTGAATTAACTGCCCCTGGGTCAATATCATCTCACTTGCTTTCAATTAATAGTTTCAAGACCAAATCCTAAAATAACAATTTGCTGCAAAAAAACAACAGCATGCCAGTTATGTCAATAGTCAGTATGCTCTTATTGTTTTTTTTTGTTTTTTTTTATAAAAAATAATCTAGCAGCACTAAGTTAGAAAAAAACATTTCTTTGCCACTGCTGCATCAAATGAAAATCCTTTGTTTATGTCATGATTCTCCCCCATGGTGCTGTCATTGTGAAAGGTTAGTGTTCAGCCTCTGACTCCTGACCATGGATCAAATGAATGATGCAGTGGCTTTGGAAAGGTTGTGGCCCATGATACAGATGAGCCCTGGAGCTTTGCTTTTTGTTTTTGCACTATGAAGGTATATTTATGTCTGTATTTTATGTGTGTCAGCTGAGGTGTCAGCACAAGCAGAATGCAGTAAATGTTATCTGTTTGTGTGACAAAAGTAGAACAGCCATAGAACAGAGAACTAAGTAACTAAGTAAATGTCTGGAACGTATAAACAAGTTTCAGTAGTTTAATTTAGGAATCAGCCATAGCAGCAGGTTTACCAAAAGAGCTAAACAAAGCAAATCCGACACAGAACAAGAGCGCTATTCAGTTATTACTCACCAATAGCAGCAACAAAGCTAACTCTGCATCGGTATGTCATCCTGGTTTTTCCTCTTCATCAGTCAAATCCAATCTGACCTTTTTTCTTTTCATGCCTGCTCATACACTTCTTCTTTTTGTTATTATTATTATTATTATTTTATCCCCATGCCTGCTATCATTTTTATCTCTTTACTGGATCTTGCAAGGTGCTTAAACTTGTGTTGGTGTCAGTGTGTTGTTATTTAACTGTTGGGTGTGTGATGTGGCACCATAAAGAAAAACGATGTGTTAGGCCAGGCACAAAGCCATGAATTGTGGCCCATAAAACTTTTGGGCTTGAGAATAAGCATAACAAAGAATGGGATACAAAGAATGCAGCATCTTTTAAGACATATTTGGCACATAAATTATTGGGAGGCTTGTGCTCTCTCCAGGGAACTTGCAAAGCAGGTCTGCGCATCTGCTAGCTGATCTGCAAGTCCCAGCAGATGGAGAGGTAGTAACTTGCAATCCTTGGACATTGACAAGGTTCACTTGTTCCACCAAAGACCAAACTACCCAGCCAGAGAAGCCTTTTTCATACAACTGGAACTGTTGCTCCTTTCTTGCACCTCACTGCTCTGTTTGTGAGGTATAGAGGTGGAATAAGGGGTCAAAGTTAATACTCTTGTGAGCCAGCAGCAGTAGTCAAAAAACTGAATCAATGTGTGTCTGAGGGAGAATTGGCACGGTGAAACAACTACTCTAAACATTGATGCTATTGTTATTGATTCCACAATAACGGCATGTTATTTGAAAGCAGACACTGGGGCGATATTACATTGCCTCTGTTTGATAAGGCAAACATAATAAGGGCCAATCTTTGTGGCATTATAGCATGATGTGTGTGAAGATACCTAACGAGATGCAAACTGACCACAAACCCTGCAGATATATTTTGTGGTTGTTCTTTGTTTAATTTTACTCTTTATAGTTGTTTTTGTATTAATGATTCTTTGAAATTCAGAATGTTTGAATATAAGTTTTCTTTTCAAAAATAAACGCTCTCATTCCTGGAGAAAAAAGCAACTGCAGTGTCTGTATTGACTTATATTAACATCATATATGCATGGCATGTATTTTTGTCATTTTTCTAGACAATCATATAGCTTTGATATTCACCACACATCTAAAATAATTACTTGACATTGCTTGATGTATTCTCAGATTGTATGATAGCCATTATCCTCCTGTAGAGTCAAACAGTGGCTTATCTTTAACAACAAAGCTATTCCTGCTCTTACCATTTTAAATACTCTTCATATAAATTTTAAAAATATATAATAAATTGAAAAGATAAAAAAAGGTTAAATATGATGCTCTTTTGACTTTGAATCAGTTGTAAAATTTCCTGAAACCCTTGAGTTCAGATTAATAAATCCTGAATGACTTGAAGGCTGGCACATCTGGCTGCAAATGTTAAATGTGTGCTTCAGTAACAACTATGATGACTGAGGCAATGAATTATTCAAGTGTTTTATGTCTCTTCAATATTTGACGTTTAGAGCTCGAATGTGTCTGTTATTCATCTTTATTCTATGTGTAACAAAGAACCTCTCAGAGACAGATCAGGTTCAATCAGGCTTTTAATAACAAGCTTGGAGTTCAACAGGCAGCTTACGTTTAAGGCAAAGGAGGGAATAAACTTGACAGTCCAGACAACAGCCAGGTGAGTTGGAGGAGGAAGGAGGAAGGAGGAAGGTCCAGCATTACTGATACGAGGTCCGACAAGGTGCAAGTGTGGAGCAGGGGTACATGAAGCCGGGTAGGGAATTGGATGCAGGTGTGATCAATCAGAACTCCGGAGACTGACTGCGGTGAAGTCTGGCAGGAGTGGGTGTGTCCGTGGCAGAGCCTGGTGCAGGTGTAACACTATGTACATGCACATGCTCATTTAGCCTTTGTGTATTATTGTATACCCTTAGTAATGAGCTGCTATCTGTTTTTGCCAGGACAAAGAAATCTTATCACTCCAGTTGAATGCATACACTAAATTAGGACTGGGCGATATGGCTTATAACTGACATCCCAATGTTTTTATTTATTTATTTTTTGCCTTTTCCCAATACACAATATATTTGTCAATGTTTTGAGATCTCTTCTAAAACACTGTGTAAATGATTAATTCAAACATTATCATGCATAAAAAGACACCAGTAGGATTTAAGCAAACCCTGCTTATTTTGTTTTATTTTGATTTTTCACTTTCAAACTTTTTAATCTGATCCAGGGACCTGATGTCAAACTTAATAAAAGCCATTATATTAGGGGGGTGCCCCAAGCCCCTAACATCAACTCCCCCCACCCCTAGAAGATGAATTTTATTTTATTTTCTATAATTATTAAATTAATATCTTGTGTTTTTTTTTTTTTTTTTTTTTTCATTCAATTATTTAATATTCAAATTCATTACACAGGTTTTTTTCTATTTTGCACCGGATCACAACAGAAGTAATCTTAGATTCCCTTTTCACTAGAACAGTTTTTTTTTTCCTTTTATTATAAAAACTAAACAGACTGATCTTTTTTAATCTTATTCTCGTGTTGACATGTAATTACATTGTGCCATGCATCCCATCTGCTAACACAGGTGAGCTACACTCCCACCAGCAGACAGAGAGCGCACGTTAGAAATTGTTGCATCAACCACCTGTAAATTAGAAATATCTGCTTTAATAATACTGTCTGCTCAAAAGAGCAAGGTCTCCAAAAATTCCATTTTGGCCCAGTCTTGCAACATCTGTTTCCCAATTGGGTAAAAATAAAGTGTGTACCTATATAAATAAAGATGACATTTGAAGCCAAACTCAGGGTGAACAGATAATTTGTCATGTCTGAGGTACAGTTAATGCAGCATCATGTGAAGCTGAAGTTGATTGGAGATACAGTGAGGAGGCTAGATAACTTTTTAGAATGACATAACTTTATCCAGCAAATGTAAACAGCTCACTTAATGAAATATTTTCAAATATTAGGACCCCAAAAACAAAATGCCAGGGTTGTGATTCTTTCTGAGTTTCTGAGCTAGTAGTAATTTAACTTTTTTTTTCAAAATATGTCCCCTTTTTATATAAATAAGCCAACTTCTAAAACCATTATATGGTTTGACTTGCATTCATAAGTCAAACTAATTTATTGCTACATACAGATGAGTGTTGTGTTTAATTTGTCGTGTGGCCCATTAAACTCAGTGGCAGTTTACCCTCCAGCAGATAATTTACATCCTTACAAAAGATGTTGCAATGCTATGCTGCAACCCAAATGTAAAATCATAGTTCACATTATTAACAGACTACACACAAGCAGCTTAACAATAGATGATGCAACACATCACACTTTTTTAATCATGAAAAAACAGCAACATTTTCCACCTTTCTAGATTTCAAGCATATGTTTGCAAAAGTGTGTCACACACACTCAAGTCAAGTCAGATTTCTATACACCTCTCATCAGTCCATCAATCAACCTGCTGTAAATTATAATGATCAAAGCCTGGAGATGCAAGTTGACAAAATAAACAAAAACTGTTAATCCTGCTGATAACTCCAGAAGCTTCCAATTAGCGGCTCACTGGATGTCAGTCAAAACTATTATCAATCAATGAGACACAATTAGTGCTGAACCAAATCAAATTGTTGTTATTTTTGACAACTAAATCTCCCTCACACAGGATAATCACTGAGGGATGTGGCGACTATTCAAGTAGCATTACTGGTAGGATTCTGGCCAATGATTTGATGTAAATCCGGTTTTAAAGGTGTCAGTGTTACATAACCGAAGTCTGCGAGAGATCCACTCAGGCATCCTTTGACCCGCAAATCACTAAATCAGTGTGTGAGGTCAGTAGGTTCTAAAAAAAGGAAACAATCAAGGGAATTGAAAAACATGTCAGCAGAGGTCATTCAGGGGCCAGACAGCATTTGGAATTACAGTCCAGTAAGCACCAATCAATGATTTTTCAGGCTAATAACATTCATTTTGAAAAGGTGAAAGATTTCTTGGCCTGTAACTTGCATGTAATCACTGTTTTAGAAGTACTGTAATTAGTATCTGAATAATTATGGTGGATTTCAAGATGTACTTAGGATTTTACTTTTCTTGTAGTGAATGTTCTATGAACAAAGATACCAACTTTAATCAAGATTTCTCATTTTTGCCCTTAAATCACTGCTTTCTGAGTAATCAAATATTGATTGGCTCAGTACCTCAGAGCACTATGAACAATATCCCAACTCCAGCAGTGCCACATGCGGCAATAACCATCTGCAGCCTTCAATCCACTCCAAGACTGTGTAACCTAAAAAATTAACATGCCTTGATTACTGAATCCTTGCTTGGCTTTACTGTCTCTTTTCCTGCTGGAGAAGCTGAGTAGCTGTATTTATTGCAGACACTGTTTTGCAAAAGGAGATGGATTCAAATAAGACATGAAACTGCACTTACATCACCTTCCCTCATATTAGTCTCTTGCTGCGTGGCCTATGAAACAAAGCAACCTCACGCCAAGACCGACATTTCCAGCAGACTCCATTTTGACATCTTATGCTTATACCGAGTGGGCAGTGGTGATTTTACTTGATAATAAGTCGTATGACTGCATGATTCCATTTTTTTTCCCCCCGGAGGCATATATTCCACGGTAGAGCTGCTGGAAGATGATAAGACAGTGGAGAGATAATGGCTACTTGTACGGTGTGTTAAAGCACCTGAGAAGCCGTTCCTTACTGTGCTTATGGCTTTGACAGCAATACTCAGAACAGAAAGGGCCAGCAAGGTGTTGTCAGCAGTATTCAAATCATGTTATTAGGACACCTGAAAGGCTCAGCTAAAAGATGATGTCTTCTATACAAAAAACAGCACAGGTGCAAAGAATGAAAATGAAAAAAAACCTGACAAATAATGCTGTTTTTTTTATTTTGCTCCCCTTCTTCATAGTGTTACTGTTAAACTGTTACAACAAAAAACAAGAAAAAACTTTTCTCAATTGACAAATGTTCGATTGCAAAACTTTAGCAAAGCTAAATTGAGATGTAGGTCATGTCTTCTTCCATCAGCTTCTATAACTAGAAATGTAATGAACTGGATTCACATTAAGCCAAAACAAAAAATCCAAACAGCACTGAAGCAGCTAAAAAGATCTTATAGTCTCTGAGGTAATTCTGACACCTCAACAGTTGCACATTTTGACTGAAAATTTGTTTTCTCACAAGACAGGTTTCACCCAATGCTTCAATTACTATTTATGACATTTAACAACCCATTTCCAATTAAAGTTTGGATGCCATGTAAAAGGGAAATTAATAGATTAACAAAATATTCAAACTACAGTGGTCCCTCGTTTATTGCTGGGGTTACGTTCTGAAAACACCCCGTCATAAATAAAATCTACGAAATGACAACCTTATTAATTTTTCACATTTCAAATGCATGTTAAGGCCTGATTATGCCTCTTCTGAGTGTTTACAGACCTTTCCCAAACTATAATGAACATTTCCAACATTTTCACACACAGCAGGACATGAAGTAGACTGACACTGGACAGAGTCCTTTGGCCAATCAAGACACAAAACACAGTGCATTGATGTTTACCAACCCAATCAAGAAACAAAGCACAGTGGGCTGATTCCTACAGTAAAATTTGGGCATAGAATGGTTGAAACAGAATTTACATATACTTAAATATGCAGTGCTGCATACAAAAAAAATCTACGAAACAGCGGGACGGCAGAAGATGAACCGCGATATGGCGAGGTACCGCTGTATATGTTTAACTTAAGAACATCCCAAAAGCAACATTTCAGATACAACCAAAAAGTGCTATTGCTTGTTGGAACAGTATTTATTGCATTAACTGCCAATAAGGTAGCAACGTACCATCTTACGTGTTGACATTTGTGGTTAGATGTGTTGTGTCTTCCTGGGTACCTCACTTGTTTTCTATGCACCGCTAGCTCTTTTTTGCCGCACATTGAAATTGATATTCTCTACGGTTTGTCCTTCCCATGTCATTTATTAGATTAACACACTTCTGCGTACCATTTCTGCCATTTTTTTAGTTCCTTATTATTTGCTAAGTTTAAAACACTTTCATTAAGCCCCTGTATTAGCATGGCTGCTAGCTCTCTCCCTCCATCTCCTGCCTCTCTAGCTGTAGCGATAATGGTACATGTAACAAATGTCCCTTGTTCGTAGCTTTGGAGGCAAGGCTCTGTGAATTAGAAGGTCAGCTTCGCACAGTAGAATAGAACCCAGTAGCTAGCCAGGCCCCTGTTGCAGGTGTGGAGAAACCTAGAGAGGTTAACCTACTTAGGCATTCCTTAGCAGGGGCCTCAAGCTGGCTGGGTGACAGACAAGAGGAAGGATGGCCCTAAGATAATCACAAACCTGTTCATGTTTCTATCAGATTTTCCCCACTCAGCAGCACACTCATTGAGGAAAAACTAATTGGTAGCTCCACAGGCAGAAATGTGGCATTAGAGACAGCAGGGACCATGGTCAAATGCATTCCAGAGACAAGAGAGGGGGCATAAAATCCTATTTGAAACTGCTGGCTAAGTATAAATGTAAATGCATTAAAAGCAAAGGGAGTGTAACAAATTAAACCAGCTGTTAGTCTTTAGTTTTTATTAAAGGAATAACACAAATTACACAAAAAGGCAAGATTTCCCCCGTCCTGGATCATCACTGACCTTTTCAAAAAACTATTTAAGTGATCAAACGAAGATGCTGCAGCGATCATTGAGGCAAAGGTGGTGCTGCATCCTTGAGTGGATTTTGCCTCCATGTTTTGCAATTTATTGACGCATGATCAGTGCAGTTCGGTGGTGGCTGGTGTTGCCAGATTTGGTGTTTTTCACCTATATATTAAGGCTCGTTCACAATGTATATTTTACCTGGATTTTGCCTGGAAGGCTCCATGGAAATCTGGCACTCTCTTGAAGAAAGTTCAGCTGTGAGAGAACACCGTTCACAAACACCAGAATGAGCATGCTCACAATAACGCTAATCAGGCAGAAATACAGTATGTTCAGTTCACATTCACCCAAAATAAAAACAAGTTCAGGAACTTAAGGCACAACACTGCACGTCGACAACAATGACACCCGGTTACATCAGTCGTAGGTCAATAAAATGAATGTTGCTTCAGTGTGAGACTTTATCAATACCATGTCGAACTCCGTAGTGTCCTCTGCCCCCTGCCAAATCTGACCACTGATGACATCTTTAGCCGCATGTCATCCTTAAACCGCTGGTTGTCTAGGTGGCGTCCTGAAAACAATGTGGACTTTATACAGTAAATTATTGGAGAACGTTCTGGGGAAAACATCATCTTATTAGGATCATCTTATGCCTTCACTTGGCCATTACTATCAGTTCCTCTCCTTGCTCTCACCTAGCTGGCCTCCATGTACAGCAGTTACTACAGTATTTCAATGGCGCTTGGATTCTGGATTAGCCGCTGTTGCATTATGAGGCTCACTAGCTCCTCCAAAAACAAGCTAGCTTGTAGGTGGCAGTTGGCACCTGGGTAGACAGGTGGTGGGATGTACTGAAGCCCAGGAGATGATTAGATTACTGAACAGCCACCTCTCTCCCCCCGTTGTATAATCTTCAGCCTCTGACCTCGAGGAGCCTCTGTCAGCCAAGCAAAGCTGGAGGCAGCGGGTTAAAGCAGCGACTACTGTCTGCTTTGAAAATCCTTTAAACGTCTTTATTTCTGATAGATAGATATATTCCACATATCCCATAAGTGAGCTAGTGAGGAAATTACACAACCAATAACAAACTGCTGCTAGGCAAAATATAAGATGAATCTGTTTATTTAAAAAAATAAATAAATAATAGAAAACATCCAGTAGATTTTGCAGCTTTACACAAGCTCTGAACGGCATCTGTACTGCCTGAGAATTTTCCTCTCAGTAATGAAAGAGAATAAAACAACTGCAAACAAGAGCAATTACTAAGTGGCTTCCCAGTTGGGGGTTGGCATGGCAACAATCAAGCAATGCTTTCTGTGCTCTTTACAGACATTATCGGCACAGCTGGGATGCATCTTTGATCAGTTTGACGCTTGAAGGAAACTGTGGCTGCAGTGAACTCTGTTAAGTGCAATTTTTTTGTTTGTTTGTTTGTTTGTTTTTGTTTTTTTCATTTTGTTTTTTTTCCCTGGATAATTCTGCAATTACAGTATAAAGTACATACACTTAAAAATGTATCAGAAGCTCACAGCCACAATATATCATTGCACATGCACTCACAATCTTCCTTCAGCTATTTAGGATTTGTCTCAAATAATCAGCAGGATGTATTAAAAAGCTATTTGTGATACTCTGAAGTGTTAATGTGAAAATTAACATTTATTTATTAATTTTTCATGCTATGTCCAATAACACCATCAAAATTCCAGGGGAACAATAACAAAAAATAGAACAAGGAAGACCTTTTTATGCCTGCAACATAATTACAGTCACTTGCATATTTCTGCCTGTCATTTAAAAATGAGTGTCTAGGAGCAGGATAATGGGAATAATCCTGCTGCCCATTTTTAAATTAAATTTTGTCGTTCTCAGTGAAAGGGGCGTGTGTGTGCGTTCATCTCTCGGAAGCAAATCCTCGTTTAAATAACTTACCCCCAAGGCTTGATAGATGTGTTACAGATATTAGATTTCCATCACTTCAGACTCTGGAGTTTCTGCCACAGGATGACTAAATAATTGAAGACTTCTACCATTCCAAAAAAAAAAAAAAAAAGAAGAAGATATATCAGCCTGAGAAAAATGTTGCTTCCTCAAATTTATCAGTCTATTTTTCAAAAGCCAGAATGAGTCTGTCCTCTGCTGCATGTCTATTTGTCAGCAGCTATCTCAAAAACAACTTACTTTTACAGCAGTGCATATATTCCAAGAATGTCTCAGATTTTTTAATATTTGACAAGTAATTTGTCACCTCATTTAAATTCTGAAATGATTTTTTTTTTTTTTTTTTTTTTTTTTTTAGGTTTTACTGACTCTTTATGACTTCATGATTTTTACTGACTTTAATTGCTCCATTGAAAATGACCACATTTGTCAAATTTGGTCATAAAGTTGAAATACTTTTTGTAGAAGTTTTATTTCTTTACTTTCTGTTTTATCACTGCCATACTGCCATACTGCCATTTTCAAGGTCAAATTTGATCTTAAGAAATACTTTCTGACTTATGGAGCGAAAACATGGGCAGTTCAATGAAGGGGTTTAGGAAATGGGCTTTTCTCAGTGGTCACCTTGTGCAACACCATTTCAGAGGTGAAACACTTGAGTCTTGAATTATTTAACCTTTTACCAACAAAAAAAAAACATCTTGTATACAGGGGGGAGAGGGGGGGGATGGGTAAGGGGTAAGGGTTGGGGAAAATAGTTTTTTTTGTTTGTTTTTTTTTTTTTTTTTTTGGGGGGGGGGGGGGGGGGGGGTGGGAGACCTGCGGACATGTTCTTGTCCCTGGGGTGCCTAGCCTTGGTGTTGGGTTGGCGTGGCTGGCGGTGGTTTTGCCTGGGGCAGTCAGGCTCCGTCAGGTTTTGCTGGGGGGAATGGGTGGCCTTTGGGCCCGTGGGGGGCCTGCCCTCCGTGCGGCCCACACTGCGGCTTCAGCTGGGCCTGCTCACCGTCGCCCTGCGCTGCCCGGTGCCCCTGCCCCGTCGCGCCAGGGGCTCCAGTCTGGGGGCCCCTCTGCTCTGGGCTGAGTGGGCCGCTGCTCTGTCTGCTTTGATGCTCTGTGGACCTGCTGGGCCTTTGGGGCCTCGGGCTCTCCCCGTCCCCCACTGATGCTTTGGGGTGCGGCGTGATCATGGCCCCCTTGCAAGCATACAATTCTTCCTTGTTGCATGGCCACACACGCACGTTCACACGTGCATGCTCACAAACGTGCTTGTCTCTCCATCTGCTTCTGACTAGATGTTGCTGATGTTTGTGTGTTGGTACTTGACTACTGTACTTTTTCATATCATCATTATCTTTTTTTTCTTTATGTATCATGTAGTACTGTGGTAGTTTATATTGTTTTTTAAGGTGTGTTTTACGCAGCCTAGACAACTGTTATTTACACATTTTAATCCTGTCCTTTTCTCCCCCTTTTTGCTTTTTTTTTCTTTTTCTTCACTCTTCCTCTATCTCCCTGTCAGGTTCGGTACTGACATTTAAAAACTAAAGAAAATAAGATTACAATAAAAATAATAAAATTATCAAAAGCAGCCATGTATATATCATGTCTCCCTTGATAGAGATAATCTGGCAAGCAAAATATGGCACACAGACCACCGTTCTGTATGTTAGGATGCTGGACAGGACAGGGTTTAAAAAAAAACACATACAGTTACGCCCTTGCATCAAACACGAGTTCGCGTGTAGGAGATAATATGTCTGCAAACTGCCTGTGCCCCCCCAACTTTCTCCATGTAAAGTTAGTTTTCACAGGTGATATTTTAACACACAAACTTAAAGTTAAATGAAATAAGTAACTAATAAAATGTTAGTCATGTAAAATTTTCTAGATCCACCACTGCTAACAGATTATATGTAAGGTGAGTAGAGTCTGATAAAGTGCCACGATCTGGAGATGCCACTCCAAGGAGAGTGAAATGTTATGTATAGTTTTGTAATTCGATCTACGGACGAGCACCAGCAAACCCACTGAGGCAGCTTGACAGGATGGTTTTTATGGCTGCACTTGTAACCTGGTTTAAAAAAAAAAAAAAAAAAACACGTTAACTAGCATATCTAACTAACTTGATGAAGGGAGATGATTATTTCATTAATTTTGTTTGTTTTATTTTATTTAACAAGTGTGGAAAATCCCTGGGGATCCCAGGTAGCAAACCGTCATTCAACAGCCAATTAGATGCCAAGTACAGTCTAGGCTGGGAAGAAACAGAACATGCACATGAGGAGCGAAATACTGAGGATGAATCGGAGTCCTGGCGGTAACGGAAATTGGTATTATGACAGCGAATCTTGTAGAGGGTGCAGACCGTGACAGGGTCCTGATATTGCTTGGTAATGGATATTATACGACTTGGTCAGGTTTTTATGTTTGGAGTGATAGGATTCCTGTGGATGATTCTAAAGACTACCAGCAGATAGACTCTGGTAGATGGCGAGCCACAGGATCTACATTTCCTCTGAAATAGCCGGCAAACTGTCTGCCTGCGGTAGGATTGTGCCCATCACCTAAGGCAGCACCCACTTGAACACATGATAGAAAGAGTGCACTCCAACGATCCTTTAGGCCAAGAATCACCAACTCCGGACCTCTTGAGCCAGTGTCCTGCAGGTTTTCAATATGTCCATGCTACAGCACACCTGACTCAAATAATGGGTCATTAAGAGGCTGGAGCAGACAGCAAGCTGCTGGTGAACGATTTCATCTGAACTCAGATCAGAATCGCTCCGATCTGAAATGACTTGACTTTAAAAATGCTTGAAGTGTGAGACAACTCAAGAGAAGGAGACTTTTATTTCTTTAAAGGCCTTTTTTTATTTTTCATGTAGATGTTATTGTTTGTAATGTTGCACAATGTTGAATTGAAGTTAATTCAGACTGGTGGTCTTCCTGTGGTTATTGCACTCAAATCCTTACTCCTGACAAACCTAGAGAAGCGAGTATTTTCCAGGAGTAGATTACACATAGTAGAAAGTAACTAACAATTTTTGGTTCATTTTGTTGTGCTGTTGGGCCTTGCTGTTTATTGAAGTTGTGAGAGGTTATAGGAGGAGAGTTCCCAAGAATCTGAAGTTATGCACCCCCTTTTTTTTTTAACAGTTACCATTAGTGTCGTGCAGATAGATACTGAAATATTGATACCTCTGATACAGGTTACTAATGTTTAAGAATTGATTTTCACATGAAAATATTGATATTTTAGTCATTTGGGGTAAACATGTAGTTTGTCACTAACTGAAATACAGTAGGATGTAACTAATCTCTGGATCTACTACTCTTTAAATTACACCCAATTGATAGGAACTACTTTTTGCTCTGCTTGTCATAGTCATATGTCAAATAAGATGCTCACTCACCTGATCACTCACCCAGGCTGAAGCACAGTCACTTGTGGAGCTGAACAGCATCAGTGCCGTATGATGTGTGTGGGAAGACAAAGAGGTATTGTAGCAACACAACAAACCACCTTAAATATCTGGGAATCAGTCATAAGACTATAATATAATATAATATAATATAATATAATATAATATAATATAATGAGGTTATGATGAGACGTTCCAAAAAGGATTTGAGGAGGATAGACGCTGCTAGGGCAAGACAGATGTCACTCTTGGAGTGGTGCTATTCAGGAAGAGGGAGAAAATGTGGATGTTGAATTTTTTTTTTGTTTGTTTTTTTAATTTGTCTGCTAGTTTTTTGTGTTGATATTTGAACAACAGGAGTTCCCTTCATTCTTACAAATGAGGCATCCTAATTTGTTCAGATGTACAATAATAAATATGGCCAGAAAATAAATCATGAAATAAGGAAATGCTACAATAAATAGCTGTATGAGTTCTGGTTAGAATGTTATGTGTATCCTTGAGATCACCTCACATCAATTAAACAGGCCTAAATTTAGCCAGGTAAACATGTTTATAGAGGTTTGGTGTCATTAAAATATTCAGTACTGGGGGAAAAAAACAGCCATTGTAGGGTTTTTAAAAAATAAAAATGCAGCTGAAAAATATTCCATAGACAGGATGGATAGATAATAACATCAATCATTCTCATTTGTTTTAACTGACAGTTATGTAGCTATTGGCAAATACATCCAATTACTGAGGAGTTTATTTATTTAATTATGTATTTTACTGGTAATTTCTGTGGGGATAGCCAACCACTGTCGAATTTGCACATTTCACTTAGTCAAGCAACGTATTTATACATCACCTTTCGTCGCTGGTTTGAGCCTCGGATGGTGGGAGGTTCAAACTTGGGGGGCTGTGGCCTTTCTGTGTGGACTTTGCATGTTCTTCCCACGCATGCATGGGATCTCTCCAGTTTCCTCCTACTGTCCAAAGACATGCATGTTAGGTTAATTGGCCACTCTAAATTCTCCCTAGGAGTGAGTGTGTGTGTGAATGGTTGTTTGTCTCTCTGTGTCGGCCCTGTGATGGACTGGTGACCTGTCCAGGGTGTACCCTGCCTCTCACCTGTTAAATGCTGGGTTAGGCTCCAGCTCACCCACGACCCTTAATGGACTAGTAGTACAGAGAATGAATGAATCATATTTCGTGGCTGCACAATCTTCTTTGCACATGTGAAAATAAAAATATATTTTAAGATAAATTTTAACAATACAGCCATACACTGCACCCAAAAAAAATTAAACATAATTAAACAAAAGAAGCATTTTCAAATACAGACACAAGCTTCAAAATACATGACTGTCACCAGCGTTTCTTGTAAGTTTTGACACAAATTAGGCAAAACGTCTCTATTGCAGTCGGTGACGTCTCCTTTCAGACACAATTACTCACATAATTTACCATTTCTGTTCTGCATATCTTTAATTTAAGGGGTGAATGCAGCAACTCTGCAGGGACTACTCAGGATATGACTCACTTCACTTCTTCATCTTCAAAATCAGGGTTATTAGACTGCCTGACCTCCCTTAGTTATTTTCTTTATCACCGTGACTGCTGTAGAGTAATTAGCAGAGCTGTTCATTAATTACACACGAATCCATAAGTAGACATCAGAGCACTTCCTGAGCAGGTGACAATATCTGTCAACTGAATCCAATTTTGCCAGCTCGCACAACGTTCATGATTTGTTTAATCAAGACATCACAGACAATTTGTCTGGCAAGAATCGTCCCTCGGCCACCTACAAGCTTTTCTCAGAGAGGAAAATTAGAGTATCCGTCAGCTGTCCCTAAGGGTCCTGCCTTTGGGAGATGTAGCATCCTCCCCCTCCGTTGACAGACCTAGTGCCTGCCTCACTTGTCACTGTAATTAGTTTTGTTTTGCTACCATTGTGCTCAGCAGTCCTGTTTTATGGTTGCATCATTCCACAGTGTTGTATTAAAGCAGGCTGGGTTTAGAAACCCTGGCACGATAAAAGCAAACATTCTCATTGAGCATTGATTTCTCCTTTTCTCAACAGCTTGTAATATGCAAGCACACTTTCTGTGTCCAGCACTCCACAGAATAGCAATTACAGCCCAGTGTTCCACTGATAAATCGAGGATGGACTTTATTAATCAGCTAAATAATTCGGTATGTGGGATCAGTGCAGATGAAAAAAGATGATGAGGGAGCTTGGGTCATCATGGAAAAAGGGGGAGGAAATATAAGAGCTTATCAACATTGGCAGTATGTTTTTCCACTGGTGTATCTGGTGTGCAAAAGATTTAAGAGCAAACCATGCTGCAAACACAGGCAGTGGTTGTTAGAAATGAAAGTGTAAGCACGAAATACACTGGCTTGATTTGTTAATCTTACCACAGTTATTTTTCACTGTATGGGCAACCATTGGCTCAGACTCCAGGGCTCAGGAGCATAGAAGGCCCACAAGGCTTTGAGATCAAATCAGATGAAATATATGACAGCCTGTATTGGATGTTCAACAATGAATTGCTAATCTTCCTGCCCTGGCTTTAGAGGATATTTACAAATAATAGGCAAACATATCTGTAAAGGAATGAGGAAATGGAGCTTATAATGGGGTTGAAATTATTTGAATTTTTTTAATTTTGCAGTGAGTGGAATAGTCCTGAAAAGGAAACTTTAATCTCTCTCTCTCTCATAGTTAGGATTTTTTTTTCTTTTTTTTTCATGGCAGGAGTTGTAACACTGTAAACAGAGATTTGCATGTGTTAAATTACTATAATCTTTGTTTTTTTCCTGAAGCCACCTTGTTCTCCAAACCCTAACCATGCGATCTTTGGTACTTAAGCCTTGCAAAGTCATTTTTAAGGCTTAAACCAATTCAAGCCAAATGTAAAACAGTGAAAAAAGCAGAGTGGTAAGAAAGCAAAACAAAGACGGAAAATACTTTTCATAAATAAAGCCTTTTTCACACAGCTTTTGCACTATATTGGCAGAGAAAGGATGTTTTCTTTACCTCCCTGTTCTTTGATTAGTCCTAACAGATAAACTGAGGTGACACAGTGCAACAGTCAGTGCTTAAGAAAAGCAACAAAAACCCAGTATCATGGAATTAGCTTGGTGACATGAACATTGTGGGTTGGAGTGCTGTGAATAAAAAAATCACATCAATCCACCTCTGAATAGCTTCACTTCAGGCTAAGAAATGTTCCATTTAAAAGGCAAAATCAGTATTGAGGTTACAGCATTAAATTTTTTCTTTACAGATCTAAGAGATTTAACCAATCCGAAAAGATATCATGCGATTGCCATGAGCCTTAGGGAGTTCATTTATTAAACTGAAGATTAATGCAGACAAGGTAAGGAAGGATCATTATAAAAGCAATAGGTGGCACAGTTTTTTCAAACATGCTGTTTCCAGTCATTCTTGCTAGCTATCATGTTAGGTGCACAGCAGAGATCTAAGCTCCATGCTGTCTTGCCTAGCTAAAGATTACATTTTAAAAGTTTAATATCTCTTTCCATCCCATTTATTTTATTTCACTCTCAGCCCTGCAAAATTCCTCTGCAGCATTTCATCAACCTGTGCCTCTTAGCCTTTTCAATCCACAGCTTTTGGTTTGCTGTAGCTCCAGCCTGCTGCCTATCAAACGAGTATCATATCCTGTGACTACAATAACCACAGTAATGAACTGACAAGCGAATGGTAGCTGCTCTGTGACCACTCCTATGGCCTAAACTGATTCACAACAGCACATAATGGCTTTTACTCCCAAAGCCCCCGCGTTACAGATACCACACACATGTTGTGGGTTCATTTATAACCAAGGACAGCCTTTTAGTAATCAGATAGTGGTTCAATAAATGCTGAACTGCTGACTCCCTTGAGGAAGGCTTCTGAAGGGCGATTTACCACCTCAGTGCTGATGTGATGTCTATCCTCTGTTGGCTCTGTGGAAGGAGGAGGTGTCAGGGTCCCCTGCTGCTCTCTTTCTGTGTATATGTGAGTATACAGGCCTTTTGAAAAGTGGTAGGCACTAGGCAGTGTTTGACATAGCAGACTGATAGGCCCAGAATCCCCTTTGGCTCCTGTGGAAAAAGAAAAATTAAAAATAAAGGCAGCAGACAAACAAGTGTTGATGCAGCCTGGCTCTTTCTGCAGAGACAACACTATTTATACATTTCAAAAGGCAGCAGCTGTATAATAGATACAACCCAATCATAGCTAAATTTACTGTCTGAGATGAAAATCATAATATGTAAATAAAAATTAAGACAAGATAATTTCATAAAGCACAAAGTAAGCAAAAATAAATTTCAGAAACTACTATATATATATATATATATGGGCTGCACGGTGGTGTGGTGGTTAGCACCGCAGCCTCACAGCAAGAAGGTCGCTGGTTCGAATCTCGGCTGGGGGGGGTTCGAACCTGGGGGTGGTGGCCTTTCTGTGTGGAGTTTGCATGTTCTCCCCGTGTATGCGTGGGTTCTCTCCGGGTTCTCCGGCTTCCTCCCACCATCCAAAGACATGCATGTTAGGTTGATTGGACACTCTAAAATTCTCCCTAGGAGTGAGTGTGTGTGTGAATGGTTGTTTGTCTCTATCTGTGTCGGCCCTGCGACAGACTGGTGACCTGTCCAGGGTGTACCCTGCCTTTCACCTGTTAAAATGCTGGGATAGGCTCCAGCTCACCCGCGACCCGAAATGGAATAAGCGGTCAAGATAATGGATGGATGGATGGATATATATATGTATATAGGATATCAAGGATTTTAGTGAAATAAAGGAAAGCAGAGGTAGGACTTTGGCATAACACCACACAAAGCAAAAAACATGGAAAAACAAAGCTACAAAAGTAAAAGAAAAAAAATGTGTTTCACGAAACACAACAAATCCAAATCCTACATTAAAGAACACATTGGAAAAAAAATTAAAGTCAAATATAGAAAGAAAACATTAATTCCAAGTTATACAAAGTTACAAAGCATTTAAAAGGGAAAAGAGTTCTAGAAAAAGGACAATATTCAGATGGTGAATCCACAATACAATAAACATAACAATCTTGTGTTTATTGAAAAAAAGAAAAAAAAATAATACTTCATTTTGTCTCATAGAATAAGAAATTACAGCAGCCAAAAAATGACATTAGTAGAGAACAAAAGCACACATCCCAGTTGGCAGAGATTAGACATGTAGCAGCTGTCAGTAGACAGAGATTTGTATAAAGTATACACCAACAAATAATATTTATAATAATATAGCTTTTCTTCTGCCCTCTTATTAAAATATTTATTTTTTATTATTCTAGTGCTGCTTTGTCTATCTGCTGCAGTTCTGTCTATTTCCCTTTGTGGGACTAATAAAGAATTATCTTATCTTGTTAAAACATTGCACTCGTGAGAAAGTACATATAAACTGATGCTAAAAATAGCAAAATAAGTGTGTGGGTGAAAATACTTAAGTTCATTTTGACGGACTGCTGCTGAACAGTGTGATCACTGATGGAATAAAACAAAAAGAAAAAAATAGAAAATTTAAACAGAAAACAATAAAATTCTAGAAAACAACAAAAAAAATAAAAATAAAAAAGCAAAGTAACAAAAGTAAAAACTAACAGAAGAACCTGGAAGAAACTTATGGTATTTAAACATTTCACAAATAGTCATTTATAAATTATCTGTCCTCTAAAGTCCCATCCATGCTTTGCTTATGTATACTCCTGTTTCAGTTGTTAGTTCTTTCATACTTCCATGCATCCTGTAGGTTAGGGATCCCCAACTCTGGTCCTCAAGGCCCACTGTCCTGCAGACTTTCAATGTTTTCCTGCTTCAACACACCTGACTCACATTAATGGCTCATTAGCAGACTTGAGATCCATTTAATTTGAATCAGGTGTGTTGCTGCAGGGAAACCTCTTTTACGTGCAGGTCTTGAGGACCAGGGTTGGGGATCACTGTTGTACGTTGTCATGGTTGTTAAGCAATACATCCACCAGAGGGCAGTAGAGTTCAGACTTCACCTTCAAGTTCCAGCATCAATTTCAGACAATAGTAAACATGGTGACAGTGGAGGAGATCATAATGATCTACGATTTCAGAAAGAGGCAGCGCAGTAGACAGCGGTGGTCTGTGCAGACATTAATTTCATCACAACTTCTTCTTTGCTCTTTTAGCTGGTTGCACGACAGCTATAGTACTCGACTCTGCCCCCCCAGCTTGCGGCAGTACTAATTTGTTTGTTGCGTTAGGCAGTGCATTTGCAAGCACACTGAAAACTAACCAAATTACGCACAAAAAGAACAAAAGAGATGGACAGAAAGCTACATATCTGTTTTAACCATAGAGAAGGGGTGCCCAAGTCCAGTCCTCAAGATCTACTATCTCGCAACTTTTCGATGCAACCTTTCTCTAAGGCTAGGTACACACATGAAGATTTTTTTATCTGTTTGAGACCTCACACGTGAAAATAAAAAATCAGGCATTTAACAGTTTTGATCATACAATGTGTGGTGTGCTCCATATTCTCATCACAGAACAACACACTCATGACGATGCTGTCCCACAACCGATCCAGAATCTAGTCCTCAGAGCCAGAAATCTTGCATGATTAAACTTGATCTAACAAAAACCAAGAAGAAGAAACATAGCAACTACTGGAAAAATGAAGAAAAACCATGACAACAACTGGAAAACACCCAGCATGGAAGAGGATATACAAGATGAGGGAATGATGGTGGTCTTGTGACTATTGTTAACAGAAAAAAAGCCAGAACTGACAAAAATAACAGACTGGAGACGGTGTGAACACAGACTTTATATCCTTCCTTGGTCCCCAGTCAGCTCGCTCTCTACTTGGCTACTTTCCATTCCACGTCACTATCCACACAGTCACAACTCAGGACTCATCGGCTTTCCTTAAACATGTGAAGACTATTGGTCATAAATATTGAACATGTTCAGTACTTTCGGAGCTGATCGTTGGGACAAATTTGATCTTGACACACCCCAGACCAAATGCTAATTTTATAGGAAAATCTTATAAGGCGTAAGATAATCGGGCGTTTGCCATCCTTGGTTGGGAAGGGGCAAAATCGGGACAAAAGCAGCTCGATAATCTTTACATGTGAACTCAGCCTAACACAACTGAATCAAATGGCTGAATTCCCTCATCTGCATGTCATTCAGTTCCGCAGAGGCCTGGTAATGAGCCATTCATTTAATTCGGGTGTGAATGAACACATGAACCCAGGCACAAGATTCTCTACCAACAAAAATGGAAATAAAAGCTTATTTTTTTCTCCTCTTCGAATGAAAAGTTGCATAGAAATAACAAGATGACAAAATAATGAAAACCAGGGTAAAAATAAGTACAGGGAGCTTTACCAACAATTTAAGCCGTGCAACCAACAGAAACCTAAACGACAAAAAAAGGCATAAATATTTGTGAGAAGACATCTCCCAGAAACATGCATAGAATAAGGTAAGCCAACATTTACGTGGCTATCTGCCTTTCAGTAAGACTGTATTTTGGAATGAGGCTTTGAAAATCTTTGAGAATCCATTCATAAACATGAACTCATTATACAAACCACATTTGAACACATGATATCTGCTGCTGAAGTGAAGAAGGATTTAAACTTGGTGCACATACTTGTGGTATCAAATAAATAAATAAATAAAATCTTTCCTCCCCTTCTTTTGATCTCTTGCTGCACTCAACTGCCACACATGAATAAATATGTGCTTGTTTTCCTGTCGTTCTCAGTTTCTGCAAAGTTTAGCTCTTTTAAACACCGAACTGAGGCAGGCAAGAGGAACGCTGTTTGTTTTTGTCTCCATTTTCTTCTTCTCTGCTCCACTGTCTGATGATAACGGACACACGATGACAGTAACACAAACCACCTAGTTTTTTATATCTCTTCTTGCAAAACTCAGGCAAACACAGAGATCTTAGTCATGCAGTAGATAGAAAAATCACACTAAAGGAGGCTTTATATCCTATTAAAGGTGTAAAAAGTGAAAATTTAGTTTGATTTTTGTTTATTGAAAGATGCAAGCTTGTTTTTCTTGCGAAGAAGCTCTCTGAAGTTGAAAAAGATTGACCTGATGATGCCATTTAGATGCTTTTTAAACTGCATTATAGGAATCCATAGAAACAGACCATTTTTTGGCATCTTTTATTGACTAACAGTTTGGATATTTCAGGTTTTGAATTTCATTCTTTTTTGATTCCATGAAAGTAAAACCCATTTCTTAAAGCAGCACTTTAATATGCAAACAACTGATATGTTGTCTTTCTGGCCCTACAGGTATTTGGATTTAATCCATGTCATTGCAGTGACTTTATTTAGATTTTACACAGAATCCTTAGTTTTTTTTTTGGAAACTTGGTTGCATCTAAAGCATCCAACATTTATATATATATCAAATAAATCAAATCAATTTGTTTTATTTTCCCCCTCCATAATGGTGATTGGTCAAGTCAGAGTGTTTGAGATGCCTGAGGCATCCAGGAAGGTTGTGTGCATTAGTGTCTTGTTACTTTTGTTAGAATACATGATACTGGAGAGCCAAAGAAACACAAGAAGCAGGTACATCCATGATTTTGCCATTTTGTCAACAGCCATCAGCTCACACACTGAAGAAACCGGAGGACGAGATGTGCCACATGCCACAATAAGGTAGACACGAATAGCAAGGGCTGAACAGCAGTTTGGAAAAATTGCTTGCTAAATGTGTATTTTAAGTGGCATCATGAATGAAAAGGCTCAGAAAACATGCACTCCATTTTCCATCTAATTTCCGAGAAGCCAGAAAATTTAATCCCAGTGTGCTAGGTGTTGTAGTGGTGATGTGCTGCGCATCTCTTAAGCACACATCTAACCTTGTTCTCATCAGACTATAGATTTTTCCACAAGGTTTTGGGAGACTGGATCTGTGCTTCTACAAAAATGTTGCTCTTTGTTACAAAGATTAAGGACACATTCTGTTAATCTTAAGGGTAATCTAAGGGTAAACTTTAAGATTACTGCAGCCTGATGCATTTGATGAGAAGATGCATGTGAGAAAGACTCAATGAGCAGTTCTCTAAATGTTTTTTCTCACCAGTTTTGTAGAGAGGTCCTCTTTCTCAAAGCATCACTGATGTTCCTTATTTTCTCCATATTATAACTTCTCTTACTCTTTTCCATGCCAAACCTTTAATCTTGGATATTCTATTGGAAATCACTCCTGATGAGATCCTATTCAACCATTATCAGGATGATCCTATAAGAACAGCAGAAGAAGTCAGAGTTTGTACTACTATAAATAATGATATAATTTTTTTTCCACCCAATTTGTAAAAATAGTAATTTTACAAATAATATGGGAATAGTTCCAGCATAATTTTTTTTATTATTTTCATTCATTTAGATCACAGAAATTTTAATCAGGTTTGAAGGCTTAATTTTAAATGCATTGCATATGATGCGTTTATTTGGTAACACTACAGCTCAGCGTAAGATGACGTGACTTACTGTGACTGAATAGCCCAGGGGAGTTATTAATATCAGCAGCTTTCTGATACTTTTCAGCTTATTGCTACTAACTTCCATGCAGTTAACAGTAGACAATGATTTGAGAGGCATGGCCTTTCAAATGCTTGGAAACTGCTTCCCTGTACTTGTCAGATGAAAGCTTAGGAGCAATTAAAGTGAGGAAACTGATGTCTTTTTGAGTGGAAGTACATCTCTCCCTCTACATCTGATAAGTCGCAGCTTACACAAAGTATCGCATTGGTGATATAAATCACAACCACATGAAGTTCTTTGATCAACTTTGCACACTGAGTAGCATACTGCAACAGATATATTCCCATACATCACAGCTGCAGCTGCAGTGAGAGACACTGAGGGGCTTTGCAACAATAGATCATGACACACTTATGCTGTAATGAGTCATCATTCCCCTTCTGCCCTGTCAGATATGACATCAAGGCACTGATTGGTTGTAGAAGCTTCAGTTGAGTTGTGCATGTAGAGCATAGGGTGACTCGCTAGCCATTTGCCATAAAAATGATGGAGGTAGAAGCCCCAGAGGGTGAGCCACACTAATGTGATTTAGCTGATTGAAGTGCTCCATTTTCCACAGTACGTTTACATGGGGCTGGAATTGAAGATAGCTGAGGTTGCACCATGTGGTCAGCAGGCTATCCTAAGGGCTGGGATATATACTTGCTGTTAGGAACACGTCTGCATACGTATAATGGCTGTTACGCATTCCTAGCATTCGTTTGGCACATAGGCTGCTCGAGGTAACGTGTCACGTGCACAAGTAGCAGTATTGACTTGAACACTAGAGGGACTCATGCAAACAAGAGCATGAACAGGACAGGTCAGATGTAAACACAATAGCGGATAGAACTGAAGATCGTCTTTCTGATCTTGTCTGCAACTACCGTCGTCTGTATGATTTTTCCTCAACGTTGCAGGGTGATAAACACAGTTGGCAATACATTGGAAGCAGTTTGGGGGTTTATGCCCTGGAAATACAATGTGATCAGTTTATTGGCCTTTTCACTATTTTAAAGTCCAAATGCTATGTACTGCCCCTTGTTGTGACCTCTGGTATTAAGCGTTTTGGCCACGCCATGCTTCCATTGTTTGCAGCAAGTATGTACACAAACGTAACACTTGTGTTCACAGCAAGTGTATCCCAGCTCTTATGGTACTAGCTATAACATACCTACACAACCTCAGTATCACACACAGTAACTTAAACCGAAGACCCAACAGCACTACTTTCCTAGAGCAGAACTGGGTTGTTGGTGGTTGTAGTTGGGTTGGGCATTTTTGGCAGCATATTCAGATCAGAGGTATATTAAAGGTTTTATTTTTCAGACAAAGGTTAAGGTAGAAAATGTTCGTTATTTACTTTGTCATGTTTCACATGGCAGCCATAGTCTTCCTCAGAAGCATCATCTAACTGCTGTGACATGTCGTTTATCAGGTGTTATTCATAGGTGCAGCCAACCTGACAGACTTGACAGTCTTGCCAGGTTGGCTACGTCCCCTGCTACCTGATGGCCTCTGGAGGAGAGTCCCAGGTGTACAAGGGCATAAAAGTTCCTTCATCCCGGCTGATGATGTTCTATTGTCTAGAGACCATCGAGCAGTGAGGTTGTGGCCTAAACTAGGCAAATTATCCTGTTATCATGAGAAAAGTTGGCTTCTGTATTCCAATGTTAATGTCAGTGTTTATTATTTGATTCAGTTGTCCATTAAAACACATTTAAATAAAACATAATGTTGCTTTTTGGGGAAAATATGTGATTAAAAATGTAATTAATCAATGATTAATGATTAATTAATGATTGATTAAATAATGATTAGATTAACTTTTTTTAATCAAAATCCAACCTTTATATACATACATATACGTGTGTGTGTGTGTGTGTGTGTTATTATTTCTCTTTGACTTGTCTTACATATGATTAAAACTAAATGTGAATTGTTAATGTAGGCTTGGTGGAGTGGTAAAGGTTATTTTACTGCAAATTAATTTGTCCACATGGCCATAAAATATTTATAGATACTATATTTAGCCCTGTATTTAAATTATTTAAATAATAAGTTGACAGTTGAACAATTTGTAATAATTTAAACAGTTAAGATGCCTCGTTCCTCATACATGTAATGTATTAAATGGAAATAGCAGCACTGTCCCAAGATGGCTGCCTAATTGGTACATTGCACTAGTGGCCAGCAGCATTTGATGCATTGTCTATGTGTCTGTGGGCGTAATCATAAGTAACCAGAAAACCACCACATCTCTGATTACAAAACGAGCTTTTCTGTTGAAGATTGTTTATAAAAGATGTAGATATTTAATCATGATGTGACACACTAGCTTGAAGGCTACCGTTTTGAAACCTCAAGTCTGGCAATTAGTCATCACTTTTGCAAGATTTTCAACTTGCAAACATTTGCCATGAAAGGTCCGAAACTTTTTTTGGGTTGTAAACTTGTTTTATTAAATAAGTGATTGAATGAGTGTAATGTTAACAAAAATTTTAAAATAATGAAATTAAAGCAAAAAAAAAAAAAAAAAGATCTTCATATGACAGAGCTTATTGAAATGATTACTTATCCAGTATCACGTGACTACTAATCATCAGCATGAAAAGTGTATTTATTATTTCCATGATTACATCTATCCTCGTCAAAATAATTTGGCTTGCTGTGTATAATGTACACGGAAAGATATTTGTTTGCATATGACTGTTTCAGCTACTTGCTGAAGAAAAGACAAGATTCATATTTCCAGCATTGTCCTAATAAATAGATTAACAAATAGATTTCTTATCCCAAAGTTGCCTGTTATAACTAGAAAAATAGAGAGCGAATGGTGTCTCTCTGTTTTCATCTCTGGTTCTGCAGCAGTGTGAAGCATATGAATGAAAATGTAAAAGTTTGTTGTGGTGTCTTGAGTCTGGCTTCTTCTATCTTCCCCTCTTCTGCTACAACTGAAGTGGGTATTTTTAACATCCTATTCTGCAAGCAGTGGTGAGTTTGGGCTTGTTCTTTAACGCTGATTATACACAAGGCTGGATTATTCAGTGGGTTTTAAGTCTGACCCGATGCTCAGGGATGCAATATGACATTTTAGTCTGGCATTCAAGGGGCTCCCTTACATAGGTCCTAGACTATTATCACAATGTTTACTGCTGCTCTGACCACCAACTGAACAATTGTGGAAAATCCTTCTAGATTTTATGCAAAAGCTTATTGCACGTATTTCATGGTGGATTTCAACACAGCTCATATGTAGGCCACACAGCAAAGAAAAAAAAATCCCTTAACATCACAGAGAGCAACATTTTACAGGACTTTCTGTATTATGTCTCGCACCCCAGTGATTTGCAGCAAAGGCATCAATCTGGAAAGTCATGTTGGAACTATCAAGACATCATACATGGCTCAACAGTCTGACGCTTAATAGATCAGCCATCAATCACATTTCCATGTTGACAAGACTCGTACTCCCTGTCACGTGAGTTTCTACCCTCTCTACCAGGCTGAGACTGTAGCAAAGCATAAGCTGTGATAATAATGTTGTAGTGTGCAATGAAGGCTGAACAGTAGCAACTAAATGCAGACTTCTTCGTTCACAAGGGTTCTTCATGTCATTCACAGGCATGCTTCTCTTTGAGGTGAGAATAATTTCCACAGTCTGAGCAATTCCTTCACATAAGAAACGTAAAGAGTTTAGTAGTATGCCATCCATCAAGTGAACAAAGAGACTTCTTACAAACACATTCTATTTCAAGGAGAGTAATGAGCATACTGACCAACTTTACTATAATAACTGATGTTAGAAAAAAATGCATTTTTTTCTGTTTTCATGTGTCATGGTGAGAAAAGCATATGTGTTGCTAACAAACATAAATAATGGCTTCCAGTTGGCCAGAATGCACAATACCAAAGCAGCTTACTGGAACCGAACCATCAGTCATTCAATTATTTACACAAGGGCTTTTCCTACTGTTACATGTCCAAAAAAGGCCAGCGAAAAAGGTCCTGAAGTAAGACTGATCACATACAGAGTGGACAGCAGCACCTTTACAAACAATAATGAAGGTTTTGCTGAGAGATAAGAACAACATAGCAGGAGTGACACATTCACTTCATAGACTTTACATTTTAAATCTTAAATTGGACGTTCTGGATAACTATGCTGACAAGTGAGCATTTGTGCCACTAAAATATGCAGTGAATAAAATTGATGACAGAATTGCAGCAGATGCATCATATTAGTACAATTTTGGGAAACAAAGTATTGTGTTTGAAAAGACATTTATTGGTGCCATCCAGGAAAAGTAAAATAAATTTTGTGAATAACGTGAAATTTTTATCTAACAAATTATTCTTCATATTAAGCTTTGTATTCTAATGTAAACCATGTTTATATGTTGTTATAAAATGTTGACAGATTGTTTGAGTGTACATAGTTATTGACACTTATATACACTTATCAGTGTCAAGCATTAAGTAGAACTTAATTCATTTAAAACACCATCTACATGGACGGGCAGCTTGGGCACATCATCAGTGAAGTACCCAGGGTCATTGGGTGTTTCGGGTCTTTCATCTTCACAATGATAATGCACATTCTCAGAAAGAGACAAAAAAAGATTCAGTTTGGCGGCATGACAGAATAGTACACCGACTAGGGCACTGTTGAAATTATTTCCACACTCAAATGATGTGGACCGACCACAGAAACCCAGTAAATATAGGCAAGAACAATAAAAAGTCAGCTCCATCTAGTGCTGCAGGTGCACAGTCCTGAAAGTAATCATGACAATAACAGGCTAACAGAAAGTAGCCTTGACGATAAACAAGCTAACAGCGTACTGCTTATGCTAAAGGACACATATAGAAGTGAGAAAAAAAATGGAGGCTCAGGTAGAAATCCGAGTAGTTCTGCATGTTTTGAGGATTATTGATATAATTAAGGCTTTAGATAAGCACAAACATAGCAGGGGGCATGATTCCTCGGACTAAGCTCTGTAATAGTAAATGGGAATATGAATGGAATGCAACTCACAAACAAACCTGCATCGAAATATTGTCACGTTTAAAAAGGTCAGTAGATGGAACTTTGCTTTGCATGTAAACACTGCAGATGAATGAAAGTGGATTACTTTCAGGTAGAAATAAACAGATTTTACTCTGCTGCTGCACTGTTCAAATCAATAACTTTTGTCTTTATTGAAGCTAAAGGGGGCCATCCAGTAAATGTATTGGTGTTAGTGTGTGAGAGTGTGGGTGGGCTGGAGGTATCAGCAACAAGATGGAGGTGAGACTCACTGAGAGATACAAACAGCTGCTGACACCTTCCCATGAAGCAGCACCCTCTGTCTCCCTGGCATTCCCCACCTCTGCACCAGAAGCAGAAACATGCGTATACAAGGGTGCAAAAGCCCCCTAGCCTGAAGACCTGTAGTGCAGACTCACAGTGATGTGTTTACTCAACAATGAGAGGGAGAACAGGAGTTGGGGAGTGGGGGAGTCAGGAATTGATGACAAGGTGGAGGAGGTTGGATGGTAAGAGAAGAAAAGAGGCGACAGAGGACAGGCAGGGCAAAAGAACGAGTGCAGCTTCAAGGGCTTTTCACACCTTATCACTCACTCTGTTCTCTGCACGTAGGAGGGATCATTTCCCTTCCCTTGCATGTAATCAGGACATCTCATCCGCATGCGATTCTAATAAAGCTTTAAGTGTGTTTGTTTGTGTGTGTATGCTTGCAAGCATACATATGTGCTGGTGTTTTGGTTATTTTTTTTTGCGTTTTGTTTTCTTTTTTTTGTTTTTGTTTTAGTTTTTTTTTTTTGTTGGGGAGGGGGGGGGTGCACAGGACAAATCCTTTGTCCAGGAAGCCTGGTTACCTCCTCTGCATTCTGCTGTTGTGGTATTGAAACCACACTCTGAACCCAAACATCTACATCTCTCAACAACAGAGCAAGTGAGGAAACAGTTATCTCCGTCTGCCCCCTAGTGAGCCAAGTGAGAGGAGATATATCCTCCTCTTTCCTACACTGTATTGTACATGACAGCCCAATCTCTCCTGCATCCGAGTATTGATAGTTTGATTACTGTTGTTTAGCTGCACTTTTAACCTGAATTAGCAACAGGTCACCTTCTCTATTTGGACAAGGCATATTTAAACTCAGATTTGTTGCTGCCAGGTGAATCAGATCTGAGAAAATTGTAAGGCAGAGGCTCTGGTGTGGAGTAGTTCATTACTCAAAAGTGCATTATCCTGATGTTCACATTAGCGTGATCCAACCCTCCAGCATTTTCTTCATTTGTTGCAATTATTTCTTTGTCAGGTGGAGATGTAGCATGCTGCAAACACAGTCAGTGGAGCCTCTCATTCACTCTAACAAGATGTTGCTCAATAAGCCAAGCCCTGTAGCTTGTTTTCTTTGGCTATACCTCTCCATTCAAAAGTGATGTATAACAACAGCTCGCACCAACTTCCACCAAACACAATAAAGCCTTTGTGCATTTTGACATGAAAAATGTTCAAAATAAAGTAAAGAGATAAACTTGGTGCAGGTGGCTTGGGTCCAGAGAAGCAGCTCAATATCATCTCTTCTTCTTTAGATAAGGGGGGTATACTTTTGAGACCACTTGCAGAAAGTTTTTATTTATTTATTTATTGACAGAATTAGAGCCTTAAAAAAGCTTTACATAACTCAATCTGGGGCAGAGGCAAGAAGTGGCCAAGGGTGGCCATCATCACTACCCTCTTGAAGTTGGCCATCCCACACAACCAAAATGAAGAACTGGAGTTTCATCTAGAATTTTATTACTACGTCAAAGAATCAGTCAAACTGAATGTAACACGGAGGGGAAAAAGGTAGAAGCAATAAAAATAAGCATTAAAATTTACTTTCTACCTTTTCCAAAGTGACTCAAGGATAAAAGTCCTGTAATGTCAATTGTATGCGACACAAACATGATGTAACAATGGAGGACATTCAAGATAACAAAGAGTCTAATTGTACCTTTAGTGGAACAAAGGGTTGTCGCTGGGATGGTATGCACAATGGCCACAGAGGCACAATTTATGGCAGAGCAGCAGTACCTCTGAGGGTACCAACCGAGTAGCAATCCTTTGTTCCCCTAAAGGTACAATGAGGTACTTTGTTTTCTGAGTATGCACCTTCAGCATGTCAAGACAAAAGAAGAGAGCCAGAAAAGGTTGTGGGTGGTAAGATGAAACACTAACTGGGTGTTGTTCTCACTGGGAAGAAGATGATTCCGTGACTCATCCAATGACATTGCTGTTTTACCTATCAGTGGCCTGCAGCCATTTTCGACTCGCTTGGAACGCCGGTCGGGTAGGGGCAAAAAAAACTGCCTGTTACCCAGTTACCCCCTAATGGAAAACCTAAAATCTGAGTTAAGTCGAGTCGAGCCAATTAGGTAGTAGTGGAAAAGGACCATTAGAAGCAAGTTTTAAACATATATAACTGAAAGTGAAGCAGGCAAAAAAATGAATGGATAATGAAAAAAAAACTGAAGTTTAGCTGAGCAATACATATCTGTTAGTTTTTTATGTACTTTTTCTAACAGTCTTTTTCTTAACTTTTTCAAATTAAAATAAAAAAAAAGCTAATTTAAGAAACAACAGAAGTGTAATGTCCGTGTATGAGTGATTAAACTAAATAAAAACAGACCAGATCAGACATATGACAACATTCAGCCTGAAAACAGAGTCCCTGCTTGTGTTTTGTACATCATATACTTTATATTCTACACCCAATGTGCTATGCAGCAAAACCAGTAATGACTCATCAGTTTCTGTGCCACTCCACTGGGAGTAATGCTTTAGGCCTGGCCACCCCTTTGGAAAACGTCTGATTCCGCCACTGCTCAATCCAAATGTGTTCCCGTTATTCAAGATCAAAGACAAAAGACATCCGCAGCTGCACGGAAATAAGGAGTCTCTTCGAATCACCACCAGATTCAGATGAAGAGTAAAGTTTGACTTGTTAGTTGTGGGAGCTCAATCAAATAGTGTCACTCTGCCTGCCTCTCAGGTGTGAAATAACAGCACAATGAGAGGAAAGTTTGAGCGAGAGGCTTTTATATGAGCCATTTGGCTGGCAGCTCTGCACCCTGCGCTATGCTGGCACACACGCTTCTTTCCAGTCAGTACACTGTGAGAATAGGCGAGTCTCTGCTTCTTTGGATTCCTCTCACCGGCAACAGTCTTGCGATTGTCAATTTCATGCTTGATTAGTTGTCATTACTCTGTGAGAGACAAAAAAAAAAGAGGTGGAGGAGAGAAATGCATTTCGGGATTAAAATGGAGAGCGAGACCTCCCTAAAGAGTCGGATTTAGTCTGTGCGGGGTTGAGCTGACAATGAGAGAATTTTGCTCACACTGATTTTCCTGTAGCCTTATCTCCACTGCTTAACACAGTGGAGAAAATTTGGAGCAAATTGATGGTGAATATGGATACAAAGGGTGATAAAATTGATTAAGAAAGAAGTATTTGGATTATGCTCATTGCTGCTTGGCTTTTATATTTTCAGCTGAAGAAAACTGGGAGAAAGAGAACGTGTTGCTTTTTGGCACTGCTAAGTTATAACCCGCTCTCCATTTCCTGTTGTTTTGCTCATTATTTTAATCCTTTGTAACACAAATTTAGTTCAGTGTCAGCGATATTTTATTTAGGAGAACCCTGAAGCAAAAAAAGGTCATCAATTTCCTGCAGGCCTCCACACTGTTGTCTCCATAAAAAAGAATCACAGTGACTATGCATAATTTAATAATTCTGATATATGATAATGATTCCGATGTCTTTCCCCCCACTGGAAAGATGGCTGGGCAGATTTCAAAGCATTCTTGAATGTCAGCTCGGTTCATGACAAGGGGAATGATTTGCTATTTGAATTCACAAAGAGCAAAGGATTCCAATGTGAAGCCAAGACAGGCTAAGAATAAACATGCACACATACAGCAGAGCTTTCCGACCACCCAGACTTTGTATTCATTCGACTAAAACTGCTGCTTCCCTTTGCCCAGTGACATTTAGCTTTCCTTTGAGTTTAGTTCTGCTTGTTAGGCCTGCGGAGCAGAGGGATCATAGTTTTATTGCTTTGTTAAAATGAAATCTTGCATCCCGCTTTGAAGAGCCTTTGAATCTATGCAGGCGTCTGGTCTAGAAACCCAGCTTTTAGAGCACTGGAGTGTCAACCTCTGGTGTGAGCTCTTTTATGCTCCCACTGATGGCAGTCACTGTGCTGTATTTCCTCCACTGTGCAGCGTTGGCCCCATGTGTCCAACTTGGCCAAGGACCTTGTTTTGCTCTTGCTGGTGTTGGAGCCCACCACCAGTTTCACCACCACTGCTGGGTGACCACCATGGCAGCCAGCTCCTCCATGAGGAAACTTCATCAATCTATTTCCCAGTACCTGAGGCAGTGAGCATCTCTTAGCTCCCCTTTGTAACCAAGCATCCCCACAAGTCCTGGCGATGCCATCAGTGTGGGTCGGGGAATGCTTATGTCACTAGAGAACAGCCAGCAGCAGGCCAGAGCAGCTGGACTGCCTCAGAGAGCCATACAACTGCAAGCCAGAGGGCACAAGGCGATCCATCCAACTGCATCCCATTCATGAGAGGGCTAATGAGGGGATGGGACCAGCTGCCTCTGCTCAGTGTATTGCAGCTTCGGATATGCAATCAGGGAACCAAAGTGCCTGGGACAGGTGTGACCAAAAAAAAAAGAAAGTTTTGTACGTTTTAGTTTATTTTTTCTACCAGGGTAATAACCCTGCTTCCCCCTAAAGGCTGATTTTCTCTTCTCCATTAGGAGGAAAAAAACCTTCTGTTTTGAGGTCCAGGCCAAATCGCAAGCAGAGCTATCCATCTTTACAAAATTTCTAGCCTGTGGTTATTCACACAGCTCTGACTAATGCATTAAAGGTCCCATCTAGATCATTATGAGTCACGACACTACCTGCCTGTGAAGAGTCTCACTCTAAAAGCTGAGAAATTTCTCATTTAAAGAAAGGGAGCTAATCTTAACCAAGATGATGTAAAAGTTGAAAAAGGAGCTTCTTCCACTCTGATCTCTTTCCTTTTAAAAAATTGAATTAGACCCCCCCCCCCCCCCACACACACACACACACACACACACACACACACACACACCCCACTGCCAACCAGAAGAAAGATTTATTCTTTATATTTTGAGAGATAAAAATCAAGTATGACAGAACGCTTGTCTTTTCTATTGTTGCTGCTCTTCCTACGCAGGAGCACCCACAGTCCTCTGTAACCACAGATGGTACAATCCAGATATTTTGTGTGACAGGCCACTATCAAGTTAAAATTAGGCTTAGCTTATGAAGAGTGCTCTCTTTTCCCCCCCACACATTATGCAAGCAGTAACAGTATGTTTTGGGGGTAAAAATGTAAATGTGTAACAGGTGAGGAGACCTCAGAAAGGGGCTAAAAATGCACTCATGATACAAAGTATAATTAACTGTCTTATTCAGTCTGATTTAGCAACATGACACATTATATATTATTGAGTTTTCTGTTTTTTACCATCTCTGCTCAATGCTGGATGATGCATTTTACATTATTGAAGATTGCATCATGCAAGGATGCATACAGATCCAAGTAAAGTTTGAACAGATGTACAGAACAGAGGTGCAGGGCCCATTTTACTCTTTAGAAACGTGTATTCTCATCCATCCTTCATCCATTATTATTCATAGCTCGGTGAGAGCCGGGTGTGTTTTGCTGTCATTTTGTCAAGCTTGTTTCACTCCACTGCCAAGTTTTCACTGTGCAATTAAAAGTTTCCCTGCAAGTGTAAATCCACCTAAAAAGGATGAAAAGGTGTCAACTCAAAATGTCTTTAAATTCAACTCAAAATGTCTTTAAATTCAACTCAAAATGTCTGAGATGTGAAAACAAGGCTAAGAGGTAAAATCACCTTTGTGATCATCACACTAAACAGGAGTGAATAACTTTGCTGCTTGGTGTCTGTATGTTTATGCAGGGAATTACAAAACATGACCTTCTTTTCTTTTTACCATTTTCAAAAATCAGTTTAAGGAATCGTTGCCAAAGATGAGCAACATGTAAAAAATCTCACCATGATTGTTGACAGTAGTCTGAGCTTCAAGCAGCATGTTGAAAAGAAGAAAAACTATAAACTTGACTCATTTTGTATTTATAACAAATCAACTAAGAACTGATGCAACACAACTATTTATACATGTAATATTACTGTCATGTTCTTACTCGATTACAACCTGGCTGTTTACTTATATTGCACAAGTGCAACCTCATCACTGTTTGTATAAGACCAAAGACTTTAGAAAGAAAATGAAGTGTAATGGTTAAATGAAGTATAGGTTTGCAGGTACAAAGTTAAGATAGTTAACATTTGTCTAGTATTGGTTTTAATTTTGACATTATTTAGTTTGCTATTGGTGTTGATGTTGTTCAGTAATTGCTTGAGGCTGCTGAAGTTTCCATGTACTTAAATACAACTAAACTACAACTCTCTGAGAAGCTTTTAGTGTTGAGAGCATCTAGAATAAGGGTTCGCCAGCCAAAAGGTTTTCATTGTAGATAACTTTAAAATCTTGAAATCGTTCAAAAATATGGATGAAGCCCTGAACTTCCAAAGAGACTTTTCGATCAGAGTGAGCCAGCACAAGACATATTTAAAGAAAAAACAACAGACATGAAGAAACATGTACACAAAATGCTTGCTGAATCAGCATCTGTAGTGAGTCTGTTTCAATGAAACAGAATGGATCACCTGTGTCTTAGCTCAGAAACTCAAACTGTCATCACTGTCCACAGAGGGCATCAATTCAAAACTGTCTCAAAGAGCAGAGAAATGTTTGGGGAAATTTAATGTAATAATCAATAAACACAATACTGACAACTTAATTCTATTCTTTTCATTAAAGAAACATCAAGAATCTAATGGGGGAAATAAATAAAATATAACCTCAAAGTGGACTATTTTTTTAGCTCCCTCTTCGTGTCTCAGGTGAGTGTTTTCATGGAAGTTCATCTGCTTTTCAGGAGGTTGAACTCCCCATTAGACCAATTTTTTTTCTTGCTAGTCCTGCATCACCTGAATTTTGTAACCTGTTGCATGCGGTGCAAGTGCCATACGCGAAGCACAAGAAGAGTTGCAGGACCTGTGCAATTGTTTCATACACATGAGTATCTGTACCACCGAAAAGAAAATGTAAGATTAGGCCAAAAATTAATAATAATAATAATCATCATCATCATTAAAGAAATGCACACTAAGTTTTGTTTAGAAATTATGTACCTCCTGTGCAACACCTTGTGAAGATATTCATGTTGTGTAGCAGGATCATTTCCTCATTAGTGACATCTACTGTTTAGAACAAAAACTGCAACGAGTCCAACCCCTTCCCAGCACTGCTGTGCTGATAACACAATTAACTCACCTCCGCTGTTAAGTTTTCATGCTGATCAGATGCCGACTGTGGTGCTTCGACTCTTAGAGGGTCGATCTCCTGGATCAAAATGTTCTGCTCAGTTTCCTTTAAGGTTCTTGACTCATTGCTGTTGTGCTCACCGAAGCTATTCAGACCTTTTTGCTTTGTCGTGAGTATTCTGCCCTCTTATGATGGTAAGAATTATCATAAGTCCAACTTTAGTTTAAAACTTTCAAACATCATTCGCAATTGGATGAAAATGAAAGTTAACCTAAGGTGGACGGATGAGATGATAATAGTATTAGTTATTGTCGTTATTGGTAGTAGTAGCAATTGTTTATTTTTGTCATTTAATACAACTGCTTCTCTAGCTCTTCATCTTGGAAATGACAAAATGATGTTCAAAATTTGAAAAAATCAACAAGCTAAAAGTATTTTTACTGCAGTGCTGTTTTCACATATTCACAGAAAAATGTTCCAGAGTGGTGACATGTGAATGCAAATTTCCCCATTATTCACTTCAAACTTTTTACAGAGATTTCCCACTTAACCCTAGTGGCAGATTGGCTTGTAATACACCCTGGGCAAATGTCCTGGTCTTCTTTTCCTTTCCTCTCTGAGCACAGAATGTAAAGTTAGTCAGTAGCAGGACTGATTTGTTGCACTCTGTCTGGGTTAAATTAAGACATGATGCCTCAAATTCACATTGTTTTTAGTTCACAAGAAATTAAATCTGAATACAATTGTCCTAGAAAAGTATGAGTAGCAATGTAGCCTGTTCTATTGCATGCATCATAGAGATGACATATCTGCAGATGTTTATCTTTTTTCTTTCCCTCCTTCATTTTCTACATTGAGCACCTGATAGATTTGTCAAATTTTTATTGTCAATCTTTTTGGATTCGTCACTTGACTCAAGAATCAAAACATTACAATGCAGCCATCCCTTACATGAACCAAACCACCAGGAGCTGGATTTGTTTAATTTGTTTTGTTGTTGTTGTTGTTGTTGTTGTTGTTTGTTTTGTTTTATTTTGTTTTGTTTTTTTGGTTTTTTTTTAGCTCTGTGTGTGACATTGTAAGTCTAAATATTTTGAATTAAATTCTACTACTACCTTTATTTAACCATGAAAGTCCCATTGAGATTAAAAACGTCTTTTGCAAGGGAGTCCTGGCCAAGAGGCAGCAACAATTAACAATTAAAATTACTTACAGATTAAGAAAAACCTTTACAAGTTAAGGAGGCTGTCTCAAGTGCTCTCAGTCAAGATTTACAGTCATTCAATGAAATAAGTTCTGTTAGTTTCCAGTCCTTTTGCATCATGCTCCATGTGGAAGAGGCAGAGAAGACAAAAGCCCTTTTTCCCAGTTCAGTGTGGGCAGATGGTACAGAGAGCAGCAAATGATTATTTGATTGCAAACCATACAAATCAACATTTCTTAGTCCAAGCATGGCTTTGTAGATAAAAGTGTACCTGGTATGGCCCTCCAGAGTAATTGCTGTGAAATGTTTTCTGTAAAAAATTTGGTGTTATTTGTTGTAAAATATCCGCAAAAATTTAGAAGGACCCTCATCAATTCCCCCCCCCCCCCCCCCCCCCCCCAGGCAAAATCTCTGGAGCATCGCTAAGTGAGACAGCTTATGAACATATTAGCAAATATTCAAGTGCTATTATAGATACATACATTTACATGTGGTATTAATATCAACACAACAAAAAGCCTCATTTGCTATTGTGAGTGTGTTGTAATGAGATCACAGAGACTTTAATACCCCCTCCTTCACATTTACAGCTGTGAGAGCAAATCTCAGCACAAAGCCTCCCGCTGTGAAACACATGTAAACAGCAACTGCAGGAAAATTTCAGACCAAATTGTTCTAAATATCTTTTGAAAATCTGTAATGTTAACAAGTGACAACAGCTAGGTCGACAGTCTCATGGGAAAACTTGCAGTTTGTTTACTTGTTTGATTTAACAGTGTCATAGTAACGGTGCAGAAATTGTAATAGCAGATCACGTTATACAGGTTGTTTTATGCAAATCCTTAAAGTAGCTTGATAGCAACTTGTAATATTGTGATTAATAGTATTCATTCCAATTAATGTGTTTATTATTATTATTATTATTATTTTATCCATAACTATGTATTTATTAATATTTACTTCTAACCATGCCTTTATTTTATTTTATTTTATTTTATTTTATTTTATTTTATTTTATTTTATTTTATTTTATTTTATTTTATTTTATTTTATTTTTGGCTCCAGGGCCCTTTTTGAAGAGAAGCTAGATTGAAAATGGTTAAGACAGACAGCTGATGGCTCCAGGCTGGGATTCAAACGTGGACCGACTGCTCTGAGGACCTGCAGCCTCCAAAAAGGTGTGGCTGCTCTACCCCTCTAACCATTGATCTAATCACTGAATATAAAAAAAATAAAAATAAAATAAATACATAAATAAATTTAAAAAACTTGTTTAAGTTGTTTAAGAATAATGTGGCATAATGGCTCAAAATCAATTCTCTGGAACATGATGTAACACCATCTTTCATGTCTTCTGTCTTCTTATGTGTTTAGGAACATGTTATAATTGTTTGCCATTAATTTTGGTAGAGTTAGTAGAAAACTTGGGCCTGTTACAGTCTGCAAAGGAAAATGTAGGTATGGGATGTTTTGGGCGCCTTGAAAATGGTGATTGTTATTCTAAAACTGTGATAATATCAACTGTGGAGCAGTACAGACATCATATATTCTGAAGATGTTTTTTTTTCTTAAGGTTTCTGATTTTCTTAACCTTTTGTCAACCTAACCTCCCCCAGTTCAGGATCTTTAAAAACAGATAGTGACAAACTGGCCATTTTGGAGACCTCGCCTGAACTGTCTGTACTAAAATTTCTAATAATGTTCTGCTTCATTTTTATCAGAGTTGACCTTTGCAGACAAAATGTTCACATATTGTACTATGATTTGGTAGGTGTTTAGAACTAAAGATGCATCATTTAAAAGGGATATCTTATACTTTCTTGGAAGGTTTTTGTTGTTGTTTTGTTGTTTGCTTGTTTGAGGTTAAAACTTTTGTCATTTTTGCTTTGAGTGATGATTGATGATTACCAAGATGGCGGCGCGCATGGATGCAGCAGCTTACAGCTCCCCATTCCAGTATTCTCCCTGACTTGAATATGTTTCAGTGTAATTTATATATTTTCAACTCGAACACTATATACATGTATAGTATACAGGTATATACATCATACTTATATCTGCAAATAACTCAAGGAGTGTGCACATCTGTTTATTTTTGTAAATATTTTATACCTTAGATCTTTTATTTATTTATCTTTTATACTGCTTTCTTTGCACTGACATTGGTGATGGCTTAATCTCATTGTATATGTGTATAATGACAATAAAAGGTATTCTATTCTATTCTATTCCTTGTGCCCTCCTCATTTACTCTTCACAGAAACTGATTTTTACACATCTTAATAAAGCTAACAAGTGTTTCCTTTACTATGACAAAACTATTCAAAAAGACATTGTGGTTGCCACGTTACATTCATAAGTACAATTTTTTATATAGCACCTATCAAGCTAAAACTCTCAGTGGTTGAAAATGAAATACAAAAACAAGAATATATTAAACAGCAAAAGTTTAAAAAGATAAGTTTACAGCTGACCTTTTTAAAAAGGGAATACTGAGTCCATAAACCTCAGGCTCTGAGAAAGGGAGTTCTAGAGAGGAGGAGTCACTTATGCAAAGCCTCTCTCACCATTGGTTTTTAGCCATGTTTGCTTATCCTGATCACATGATGGGAAGCTATTGCTTCTGAATTAACGAGATAACTTGACAATACCTTAAAGAATTTGTACGGAGCCTTGCAACAGTCTTTTGAACAACTTGAAGACAATCCAGTGTTTTTATTTTCTTTTGTTTTGGTTTGTTTGTTTGTTTTTGTTTTTTACAAATGAACAAGTTACAGTAATCTATATGTGATGAAACAGCATGTCAGATCAGTTCCATCTCTGGGTAAGACACCATGGGACTCAGCTTGGCAAGAGTTTTGAAATAATAAAAAACAAGAGCATAACAGTGATTTAACATGAGCGTCCAGAGTCACTGCTGAGACAAGACTTACTCCAAGGTTCCTAACTGAGAGGCAAGTTGGCCTAGAGCTTCTACTTTCTTAGTCAGATATTTATCAGCGGCACAGACAAGGACATCAGTTTTCTCATCATTAAGCTGAAGAAAATTTTTAGCCATCCAATTTCTGACATAATTTAAGCAACTGAAAACATCTCAACCTTAAAACACAATCGAGTTTGAAATAAATTTAAACAATTATGGAAATAAAAATAAACAACTGGATATTATCAGCATAGCAGTAATAAAAAAGTGATTAAAAGAGCCTAAAATACACCAAAGACTGACCAGATATAAGAAACAATAAAGGCCCCAAAACAGACCCTTGTGGCACACCGTATGTAAGGGATGGGGAAGAGGACCTGCATTTAGCAGCTGCCACAGAAAATAAGCATCCAGAAAGGTATCAGGAAAACTATTCCAAAGCAGATCCTGATACACCAGCCCAGTATCTTAGCCTATTGATATACCATATGAATATGATGTGGTCAAACTTTGAAAGATTGCTAGCAAACTCTTTAAAATGCATAGATGACGTTATTCCTTAACACATATTTCAGTTAAGAAGCTGAACTACAACTTTAGCTGTAATCCGCAGGACTAACAACCAACTCTATTCTCACACATCTCTTCAGAATAAATATATGAGGGTTGATGTTGTTTTTTGGAAGTAATGTGTCATCAAGTCATAAAAAGCAGAAAGGTCCACGCAAGTAGGATGCTGCAGGGCAAGAAAAACTTTTTTTTTTTAAAGATTTGAGCTAACACTGTGTGGTTTTTGTTTCTCGTGCTTTGAAGAATGTTCAATATATTGCTTCAAAATGACTCAGTAACTTTTTTTTAACACAGAAATATACAGCCTTGTGTTGTTTTGCATTGAGTGCTGCAACAGGCTCGATATTTGGAGTTTTCAAATGATGTTTGACTGAGTGGCCCGGGAAGATGTGATTTGTTCTGGATTTTTATTTCTAAATCTGTCTGCAAATAAAATTCCACTCACTATCTGGTAAAAAAAAAACATTTAATTAAACCCAGAGAGAAGTCAGTGATAATGGGATGCATCTTTTTCTCTCTCTGTTTTTCCCTATTTTCTTCTGTTTTTCAAAAAGGGAATAATGGACCAAATATTATTACAATTTATTGCCCATTTAATTTTTGCGTACTAATTCAATTTTCTTTTACTGTTGCAGTGGGAGCACAAATTGAAAGCTGCTTGATCTTAAGGAAACTACATACTTATACTTACTTCTAGTCTTTAATAGAATACTGCAGATAATCCTGTCTGTGATGATATGTAAACATTCAGCTCTGACTGTTGGCTCCCATTACAATAAGTTAACTGTGTAAGCAAAAAAAAACTGCCATTAGCCTTCCTCTTATTAGTATTATTTATTTATTCTACTTTATTGTGCATCGGGACTTTAGATCTTTTTTAAAAGAGTTTTTGAGTGCTGGGTCAATATCTCATGCTGTGGTCAGCGGGGCCAAACAATTGAGAAAGCAAATCGAAGCAGAGACAGTGGAGAACATTGCTCTCTTACTACAGCCCTGTGCTTTATGAGGACAACTATGACAAAAAGTGCCTTTCTCTTTGCTTCAGCTTGTCTCAGCAGAAAACCAGGGCGTTATTGTCTTTATCTTTTGGCCTTTCTTTAAAGATCATACGGTGCTCAAAACCCTGAAACATAAGCTGGCAGATCCACTTGTGGCTGCCATAAGAAAGTGGATAACAGGGGCAGAGAGAGGTCACGGAGTCCCCTAGCTCATGTCTTGCAAAGGATGTATAGCAGAACCATCTGGTCTCTCCTGCAGGGAGAAGGCGTCCCTATTCTCCTACATGTTTTCCCCACATGGTTGAATCAGTCAAGGTAAGTGCCTCTTATGTCGGTTGTATAAACTAAACACTCTGTGGTTTTTGTGAGCTGCTCAGTGTAGAGATTATTTTCCTTAAACAGCAATTACAATTCCACTCCACCTTAATGATTTGAGCGGAAAGAGGGGTCCACATTTTAGTCAGCAAATTGCTTTCTTTCTTTCTTTTTTTTCTAGATGAGCCTGCTGTTTGCTTTTCTGCTGTTATTGTGCTGCAGATACAACGCCACAGGAACCCAAGGTGGGTCAATACTTTTCTCATTGAGGAGGCAATGAAAGTAAAATGTCTCATTATTCTTCCTTTTCAGAAATTCTCATTTAGATTGTAGCCTGGATCCCTATAGTTGTTTGCCACTCAAAACGTGTACGTTATCTCCTCGGGGCTGAGCAGCTTTGCTTTAAATGCAGAGTAGATGCAGCCATGTTGAGACAGCAGGTGGACACAGACTCACTTATGTGTGGTGTTATAACATAATCAAACTGCTTGAATGAAATTGTTGATGTTATTTGAAAATGTGCAATCTGTATGCTACTTATCCACACAAAATGGGTGTTGATGTTCAAATGCAACAAATAGAATAGGTGGAAAAGAAAAAAGTATATTATTTATATATATATATATGCCCTGAGAGATTATCTTTTTATATCCATTCATGTCACTGATATGTTTCCAGTTTGCCTAAGTCATTCCAACATGCTTATCCAGATGTTTCTTTTAGGACTTTTTTACTTTTCCGACTTTTTTTTTCCAGTTCAGTTTTTATGAGACACAACACACAAGATGATCAAGCTCCATATCACAAATCATGCAAAAGAAATGAAGCAAGCAGTGCAGCTGTTATATGTAATCAAAATTAAATTTAAAATGCTTTATTAATACCTGAAGGAAAATTAGAAGATAATTAGAAAATAACCCACAACATTAAAAACACATTAAACCACACTGGCCATATGGTATCAGCAATTCCCTACAGTATCAACCTCCCCAGCAGGACATCAGGGAAACTCAAAACTTGTTAGACAACAATCTGATGACATCTGTAGGAAGCAAGCTTTTACAACAAAACTCCACCATACTTGGCTGAAAAGTTGCCACTGGGACACCCACAGAGGTCCTCCATACACTTCTGCTCAGAGCTGTTTTGGAGACCCGGAGGTCCTACTAAATATGAGTGTTATGGTTTTCCTGTGTATGTCCAGTGTTGCCAGCTGTACTCCACACAACCTTCAGTGTGATTCAAACCGGTATTCTGTATTCAAATGGAAATCCAGTTATAATATTAATGGTTCTTAAACTGTGAAAAAAAGCCTTGCAAGAATGGACAGATTTGTATGTCTCATGGTTAAGAAAGTAAAGCATGAGAGACCAAGACTGTGATCAGATTTCCAAAACAGGCTGGTGCAAGGCAAAATAGTGTGGAAAGAAAACTGAATTGCATGCATATGACATTTATTCAGTGGAAAATATGGCTTTGTGCTGGTTTCCATTCCTCCTACAGACCATTCAAATCACGAAGGTCAAATTCAAAGGTTCAGGAGACATGGAGAGTTACTGGAAATGGAGCCACACTGCTCGGTGTACTGAGGGGGTGAGTGGCTTTGGAAAAACTGTTTCTGTTACCTCAACAGGGCTATGAAAAAGTTTCACATTGTTCTGATTATATTCCTTAATAAAAGTGATACTTATTGGTAGTTGCAATTAAACATTTGTGAAAAATTTCTGCTTGGGTGTGTGGATTTGTAAAGCTTGTTATTTATTTGAGCATTAAACTGCAAACACTTGCAAAATAAATAGTCGGGTTTGTAAAATTATCCATACATTGCTTGGATTCTAGTTTGTGTTTTCTACAAGTGATGACATGAGGATTTTTAATAAATCTGTGGAAGTGAATCGCGAAAGATAAGTAGAAAAATTGTGAAAAGATATAAACACTGCAAAATCAGAAAAACAAAAGAAAAAAATCGTGTTACTGAGTATAATGTCTGTTGGTCATATGTGTTATTAAAGTCTTAGCATATATAAAACATCTTACGCTGTCATTCGCATGTTGTGTTGAGCATGTGCTCATTGCTTGGACGGTAGAAAAAAAGCATAAAATGAAGTGTAGGAAATTAACATCAGACGTAAGTAACGTAGGCACCACTTTTAATTGCATTTATTTGCATACTGAAAGATGCAGCTGTGCTGTGCGCAAAGAGATATCAAAAGCTCATTGGTTGTTTTTTATGGTATTCACATCCTCCTCTCTGTCAATAACAGCTTGGCTGCTATGCCTTGATTAAAATTGCTACTTTGAACAAAAGCTGGAGCATTATTTAATCTGAGTTGTCTAAGTGCATGTATTTCAGTATTATTATTTAGAAAGAGAATTGGTATAAGGCTTTGAACTGATCCTAAAGGTGTATAAGATTTTCTGTGACACAGCCAAAGCAGAGAAGGAATTGTACTAGAAGGTCCCACTGTCCTTCTAAAACAGGGGTATCCAGCTCCGGTCCTCGAGGGCCACAATCGTATGGGTTTCTATGTGTCCCTGCTCTAAAACCACCTGACTCAAAATAATGAGTCATTGTGCAAAACTTAATAGGCTGTTGGATCTATTTAATTTGAAGCAGGAAACAATGAAAACCTGCAGAACAGCGGCCCTCAAGGACCAACTTTGGACACCCCTGTTCTAAAAGAAAAAAAAACATCACAGTCAAAGAGTATTTCAGGTCGGGTGGGGTGTTATACCAGCACTGTTCTTAAAACCAATGCACATATACAAAATACAACATTTTGTTTGTGATAGCAGTAGAATTTGTGTTTGTTTCTTCAAGCTCACAATTATTAAGGAATAAGTACAGTGAGCAATATGTTGTAAGTTGTAAGTTGTGCTGAATCCTGGTACTCATAATTTTAAAAAGATTTCCAAAAGAGAGACGTGTTATTCAAGATTAAGCTGCAAAAGCTTTATTGAAATTATTAAAATTCATTTTATGTAACTTTTAGCTCTGAACATGATTTTAATGAGCAATCATGATATATTTTAATCATAATTAATTTAAATAAATCAGTTACTGCATTCATGTTTCTTTAATGACAACACTGCTGTGTATGTTGAATTAAATCATAACACATTTACTGGCTTATCAAAAGAATGTAATAATGAAACACATCCAATGCTGCTGCTACACACAGAGGCACAATCATGTTAAAAAGGGTGATACGTTTTCTAGGATTTATTTATCAGGACATGAAAAAATAAGCATTTGATTAGCCCCTCTCACAGTTTAGTAAATACAACCTAATATGATCAACATCTCATAACCTGTTGCTGTGTCATTAGTTATTTAACAATTAGAGGTGTTGAAGTTTATCATTTCGACTATGCATTGTGATGTGGATGTAGACAATTATGTATCATTGCAGCAACAGACCATAATTGATTATAAGAATGTAATGTATATATTCTGCACAGTATAGTAATAATATTTGTTGATTTTCTGGTAATTGGACAATAAAGTCCAATAATGAAGTTGAAATTAACATAATTGTTTACATACTAATGATATTTGTCAGTATCAGTACATTTAGATTGATTTCTGAAATAATTATAAATAAAAAAGGAGTTCATAATTATCTTACTGCATGTATTCATTAATGAAGAAAGTAGCAGTTTGCAGAAATAAAGACAACTGAGGATGCAACACAGTAATGCATCATGATGCATCATTGAATCCAATTGACAAGATAAGTGTAATCGAATTGAATCATGAGACCAGTGAAGATGCACTGCCCTGTTAACAATACTAATCCAAAATGCAGAGGCAGCGTAAGAAAAAAAAAACCCTGAGTACATCCTTACTGCTTCCATAGAAGAAGAAGAAGAAGAAGAGGAGGAAGAAGAAGAAAAACTTTAAAAATGGTAAATGGTCTGTTCTCATATAGCGCTTTTATCCAAAAGAGATTAACATGTACGTCACATTCACCCATTCACACACATATTCACACACCGATGGCAGAAGCTGCCATGCAAGGCGCTAACCACGACCCATCAGGAGCAGTTAGGAGTTCGGTGTCTTGCTCAGGGACACCTCGACACGAGTTCGACCGGGCCGGGATTTAAACCGGCAACCCTTGGGCTACAGGACGACTTCATTAGTCCCTCAGTAGGGATTTTGCTCTGTTGCAACGGTACAGATGCAGTTAACAGAAGCACATACGTCATTTCAAACAAGAACACACACACGTCATTTCAAACAAGAACACACACACACAAATAATAAAAAATAATATATACAGTATATGGTCTGACAGGGTGAGTATGTACAGTATATAAACATGTACATAAACATGAGTATAAATATAAAAAGACAGTGTGCATGTGTTCATTATAAAGTCTGACAACAGCAGGGAGGAAAGACCTGCAGTATCTCTCCTTCGCACAGCAAGAAATGATCAGTCTATCACTGAAGCTGCTCTCCAGAGCAGACAAGGCGTCCTGCAGGGGGTGGGACTCATGGTCCGGCATGGATGTCAGTTTTGCTAGAACCCTTTTGTCACCTACTTCCTGCACTGAGTCCAGAGAACAGCCTAGGACAGAGCTGAACTTTCTGAGAACTTTGTCCAGCTTCTTCCTCTCCCTCTTTGTGATGCTGCTGCTCCAGCAGCCCACACCCTACAGAATGGCTGATGCCATCACGGAGTCATAAAAGGTCCTCAGGAGTGCCTGCTTCACTCCAAAAGACAGCAGTCTCCTCAGAAGATAGACCTGCTCTGACCCTTCCTGTACAGTGCGTCTGTGTTGTGAGTTCGGTCCAGTTTATTGTTTTGGTGAACACTCCATTCCCTGGATGTTCACCAGCGAGGGGACAGCAGACCAGCATCTGTGAAAATCCACCACCATCTCTTCGATTTTCCCTGCAATGGTCAGGAGGTGGTTTTGTTGACACCAGTCCACAAAGTTCTGTGTCCATCCTCTGTACTCCACATCGTCATCCTCATTGATCAGTCCAACAATCGCAGAGTCATCTGTGAACTTCTGCAGATCGCAGCTGTCCGTGTTGTGTCTGAAGCCTGCAGTGTAGAGGGTGAAGAGAAACAGGGCCAACACCATCCCCTGAGGGACACCTACGCTGCAGGTCAGCAGGTCAGACACACAGTCCTGGACTCTCACAAACTCTGATGCCAGGCCGGTAGTTGAACTGCAGTGGAGCCATGGAGGGTCCCACTGTGGAGAAGAGGTGTTCCAGGATCAGTCTCCCCAGTTTCTTCATCAGGTGGGATGTGAGAGCCACGGACCTGTAGCTGCTTAGTTTTTTGGTGTTTGGCACTGGTACCACACAGAAGGTCTTCGAGAGCTGTGGTACCATCTTCGGCATGCTCCAACACTCCACATAGTTCATCTGCACAGGACTCAAGGAGCCTGGAGCTGATGCCATCTGGTCCAACAGCTTTTTTTTGCCACGATCCTCCTCAGCTCCTTTCTAACCTGGGCTGCTGTAAAGCAGAGGGGTGGGCAGGGGAGCTCTGTGCTGGTGGGGTTGCTGAGTCCGAGGAGATGTGGAGTGCTTTGATGGTAGAAGGAGCCAGAGGTGTGAAGGGCTGTGGGGGCTAGTCCAGGTGTCAAGATGTTTAAATGCAGCTGTGTGAGGGAAGGAATGGGTGCTTGATCAAACCTATTGAAATGCAGATTTAGATCATTGACCCAAATCAGGTCCCCCTCAGCCTGTGAGTGGGGCATTTTGAAGCCTGAGATAGCTTTTAGGATTTTCCACACTCCACTGATGTTCTGCTGCTGCAGCGGCTCCTCCATCTTCCTCTCGTAACTGGCTTTCCCCTCTCTGATCTTTCTACTCAGCTCCTTCTGTACAGTCCTCAGCTTCTCCTTATTCCCTGATCTGAATGCTCTCTTCTCCTCCTTCAGGAGAGCTTTAGACTATGTCCACATGGCACCGAAGCCAGTTCAGGTGTGAAAACAGTGGCGAAAACTAGGAGAAAGGCTTCAACATCCCCACGACACCATTGTAGTACATACTACAAGGCTGTAGAGGGTGCTAAAGAGCTCCAAAGCTAGAGCAAAACAACCCATGCTCAGATTCCCTGCGAGTTGCGGAAAGTACACATTGGAAGCAGAGAAGAGAAGATAGCTGAGGATTTACTGCGAGGCAAAAAGAGAAACATTTCTTTGGACCAATGAAGAAGCCAAGCTTCTTCTTCGAAAAACACTGAACGGCGCGTGTTCATCAGATTGACGTCATGTCCTCTAGTGGTCCGCACAGTATCGCAGACGGTAGAGGACTCAAACCTATCCACTTTGGTACATGGCTTCAGACATGGTCGGTTTCATGGAGGCTAATCCCTGGCTTGGTGGGGATGAAAGGGTGGTTTGCTGAAAAACTTTTGCGGTTTTACGGCAATCCGACGTCGTAGGGATGGCCCCTTAATATCAGGGGTAATTTACGCCTTGTTAGCAAAGCACTGCCTTGGAAGGAACAGTTTTCACAAAACAGAAGTTTATGTAGTCTGTGATGGCATTGATGTCCTCCCCATGTGGGTTGCAGAGAACCATCCACCAAACATCCACCAGAGGGGTGGGGTGGCTGGGGGTGGCCGTGACACCTGGTTCACCAACAGGCATGCCAGGCAAACGCTTGGGCCGCCGACTGCTGGCCAACTTTGACTCGCTAAAGATCAATGACAATGTGGAGAGCCTGCAATGCGGTGGATTGGAGCAGAACCCCATAAATGGTCCCTGCCTCCACCCCTCGGTCTTGCTGCAAATAGCAGTGTGTCTTATGTAAACAAAAAGGAGAGAATAAGTTTATCAAAATGAAGAGTTTTCTCTCAGTGACAAAAAAAAAGAATTAAAACAAAGAGATCAAGACAGTGTTAAGTAGTGGAGATAAAACAGAAGCTAATTTAGCTCAGAGCAGCTCAGTTTGTCTTCATGTTCCTTCCTTCCTGACTGTCGTGAGGCTGAAAAAAAAGAACAACTTGGACAATATTATTTCTTTAGTTATCAAATTAAAGCTGTGTGCAGTAAAAACTGTCAAGATAATAACATGGTGGTAATAAAATTGGTCTGCAGGTGTTTTTATATGCTCTGTGTCCAGTGTCCAGGATTTATGTTTCTGAAAACTGCATTTATTTATTTATGTCCTATATGCTGTAAATGCAATCCTAAAGAGTCATAATACAGGCCTCAGCACATAGTTTAATATTATGTATTGTAACAATGTTACATCATATTGCCCCTGTTTAATTAAATGAAAATTGAAAATAATAAAAGTAGAAAAATAGTGGAAGGTTAGGTGTGAGGAATTTAAAATATTAGCAACAAAGCCTATAAAGATATTATTAAAAATGTTATTGTTATTAATATAAATGATCATAATCAAAGGGTGATGAACGCTGATTATAGGAGCCCTTTGTGAAATGTTGCCTAAGGCTCCAAGAGACTAGAATCACATCTGAAGATAATTACAGGTAAGCTTTAATATCAGAGGGGACATGGTTTGTATTATAACTCTTACCTCTTATCGGTCTTCTTTGTCCTGTCCGTTCGCAGTAGATGAAAGTTGTCCAGTAAAACCGTAGAACCAGTAGTGGCAGCCAGGTCTCTTTAAACATAAGGATGCTACTCTTTCTGTACTCCTGCTGATGTCCTGCCCCAACTCACCCATTTTGTTGGGAAGAGATCTTCCATTTCCCATGATGATGGAGGGGAGAACAAGTCTGATGCATCTATTCTGTTCCCAAAGTTTAGTCCCAACATGGCGCCCATGGCAAGTCTTCCATAGCATCTCCGCTGGGATCTCATGTCTGTCCCAGTGCGACCAGTTCTTCCCCACTGTAAACAATGCACACGGGGGACCCCACGCACATCATTAAACTGGATATATCAGTTAAAAGAAACACAGTGAATCCGAATAAAAAACAACAGATTTGTGTACAAATAAGTGTACAAGGCTTTTTCAGAAGCAGTAAAGCTATAAATAAGTTAAAATGCTAGAAAAGAAAGGAAACGAATAACAGCTGTTGCAACCAGCAGCCAGCCAACCAGTGCTTATGGAAAAATAAATAAATAAAATGAACTGAAACAGTATGTAGCTGCCATGCTCTCAATTAACTGAATATCAGCAAGTGTGATCACCTCTGTTACGGCCTGTCATTTCACTGATTGCCCTCTTTTTTTGCATGGAAATGCCTGTGTGTCGTCACCCATCTGAGATTGGTCATGCTCTCTACACACCTTACTTCCTGCCTACTGAGGATTGGCTCCTTACACCACACCTCTGCCTTCATCAAGCTGATTGGATAATTGCCAGGCCAATCATCATCCCTACAGCCACAATAAAAGCCATCTACAGCTGTGTATTCTTTGGCAACTGTTTGCACAGGCAGTCTGCCCTTGATCTGAGAGCTTTGGTTATGAGCATGTGCTTTGTTTGGTGGTTTTGTGAAATAGAGAAACTTAGTTTAGTGTAGATCTCCCACAGTGTTAAAACTGTTTGGGCTTTTGTGATAAGTCTCAAAGCCCTTTTGGCTTCTCCCTTAGTTATATTTTGTTAGTTAAGTGGTAAAATTAGAATGTGTTGGGATTGTAGTGGTTTATAAAAATTCTTTTGGTTAAACTTTAGGTATTGGAGCTGCTCCACCTTTTGTTACTATATAGATTACTTGGCCAGTTTTTGTTCACTTTTTTTGGTTATTATCAGCTTTGTTTTTACTGACTTGTTTTGTGTTAACTTTAGAAAATAGTTCTTATATTGATTTCTTGATTTAAGCAGCTTCACTAACCCCAGCACTTGATTCACCACCTTTGTCTTTGTATTTATCCTCATTCCCACTTGTATCAATAAATTCTGCTATCTCCCAGTTTTACATCTGTCCACAATTCTCATTCTTTTGTTACGTCCATCATACCCCTGTACTGGGTCGTAACAACCTCAATAAAAGCTGTAGTATTCAGATGTGTGTTGACACAATGCTAAGCAGTAAATACATAGGCAATGATCTTAGAGAAACAACTGTTGAATATGGGGAAGGCTCTGGGAAGGCTAATGAGGCCATTTTCAAAAACAAAGGTATCATCAGAACATACACCTTACACAACACAGTGGTGGTGGGCTGATGGTAAGGGCTTGCTGTGAAGCCACAGAGCCTGGACACCTTGCAGTCATTGATTCCACTATGGACTCCCTTAGTCCTAAATGTGAGGGCATATGTCTGATAGCCATACATAGCTTGACTAAAAAGTGATTCATGCAGCAAGACAAGGCAAGGCATATTCCTTTGTATAGCACATTTCATGTACAGGACAGCTCAGAGTGCTTTATATGAAACATTAAAAGCAAGGTGCAGAAGAAACATTTAAAAATACATTCAAAAGCAGGACAATAATCCTCAAACTGACTGAAATGCTGTGGCAGGACCTTAAGAAAGATGTGCATAAGCAAATGCCAACAAACCTCAATGAATTAAAGCAACATTTTAAAGACCTGACTAAAATTCCTCTATGACAATGTTGAATTGAATCAGGGTATTTTTTTCACAGTTGTACATGAATTCCACACAATGTAACCTCCAACCACATGAATAGACACATTCACTCTCTATAATGTGACCAATGAGCAGGGTTTTGAATTAAACATCCTTCAGTACAAAGATGCTCTCAGTGGTTTGTATGCAAACTGGAAAAAAAAAGAGTTGGAGAAATGTTAACCTTATTGAAATATGTGCTTCTTTGCAGTGGACAAAAGAGGGCTTCAGGAAAACAGGATTGAGAACCATAGCTCTAAACAAGCAGAATCCCCATTAAAAAGCTTGTAAAGTGTGGGATCTGTGTACATGTTACTGTAGGGATGCATGTTTAGTGTTTATGGTGTGATGTAATGTTTCTAAGAGAATTGCTACATTTCCAACAAATGGGTAACCCTTAGGCCTGCATACGTAAAGGTCATTCATCAGTGATTTGCCTGTCCATCTATCCAGCAGCTACTAGGTGAGAGGCAGAGTACACCTTGGACCAGTCTGTCTCAGGGCCAAGACCTGCTTAATCTCAAGAAATAAGGAACGGGCATAGACAGAGTAAGATATACCAGCAACTTCAGAAATTCAATTTCAGTCTCTTTATCACTTGAAATATATGTTTGAATATTTTTCTGACAACTGTCTATAACATCATATTCCTCTTATAGAATCCCCTTGTGTCTCATTCAGTGCTGCAGATCTGGGAACTGCCCACTACAATCATAATCTATTCACCACCAAGCTGAAACACTGGAGCGACTGGGGATTAAACTCTTCGCTCAAGGACACTCACAGCCAGTGAGAGAAGTGAGAGCATTAGTTATTCACTTTTCCCCTCTCAGTCACATAACTGCTTATCAAAAGTTTATGCTGCCTCATACTTCCTTCCATTTATTTCCACTCCAAACGGCTTAGCAGAAGAAAGTGATGCCATACATCAGCACTGCTCAGAAATCCCTGTAGGAGGGCCGAGCCCTGGCCCTGTGCCCCCTCTGTCACCTACCACTGCGTCCTGAGCCTCCCCATCAATGGAAACCTTTTTCCAGAGCCAGCAGGGGGGTGGCAGATCTCCGGTAACCTGGATTCAACGTGGTGGGCTGGATGCCCTGATGTAGGCAGCCATGTGTGAGATAATGTAAGGAGGCCCAGCAGGGAGCAGGACTGCATGCAGAGACTGTTGCTTTTGTTTGAGTGGGCGTTAAGCGGAGGAAGTGGAAAGACCACAGACAATAGATGAGGCTTTTCAGAATGCTTCCTCTGGGAAACTGCACTAGTTTAGGTAAAAAAAAATGGACTCACATAATTTCATACTAAAAGGTTTTAGATGTAAGCCCTAAAGAGCACACAGCATCACAGAAAGGAAAAGGTAATTATTTCCCCAGAGGATGTCAAAAAACAAGTATAACACTCAGTGTATTTAATTTCCAAAAAGTCAGTATTTCATTGTTAATGTTCTTCACTTACAGGAACAGATCAACTGGTGAAGTGTGACTCATCTGCAGGGGTTCTCAATAAGTGACGCTTTCCACTACTGTTTTCAGCAAATTAGGCGACACTGCTGAAAGATGGGAAATGTGTTCAGAGGATTGCATACAGCTTTTGGTGGAAAATTTGGATAGTTCCCCCCCCCCCCTTGTATTATCTTACTTTGAAAATAAATCAGAACACTGCATGTTAAAGGAATCTTTGCAGCTGGACGTTTGACAATCTAAATTCTATTCTATTCTATTTTATTCTATTCTATTCTAAACAACTGCTTCTTTTGGTCTCACTTGTACCCTTCATTTTAGTGCCTCTGGTATTGGTGCATGATGCCTCTTGTGGGATGTTTACAATAGGAAAATTTACACTGATTTCAGTCAGATCTGACCAGTCATTCTAATAACTATAACATCATGTGTAGAGGAACTTTTGGTATTCACTTATTTCCACATGCCACTGCATTATTTGAATTGCTGATTTTAATTTGGTGGCATAGTCAAGATTCAAGATTCAAGATTCTTTATTTGTCATTATACAAGTGAAGGACACAGGTACAACTAAATGACTTCCAGTACAACCCGTCCAGTCTTCATGTATTTCTGCTCCTGGCACATTTTTCATCTTGAAAGGTACACTTAACTCAAACATTTTGCCTTTTGTTTATCAATGGGCTGAGATAGGGGATACAAGTTATGTTACAAAAAGGAAGATTATCAACTCGTCAACTGATGTCTTACAGCTACAACCCACTTTGAAAAAAGCACAAGTATAGTCAGAGTGTCCTGGCCATGAGGAAATTTGGCTTTTGATTATTATCTAGTCACAAGATAATCCCTAAAAACAGATACAGCCATAATGAGGAGGGAATGAAGCATGGTCAGCTATCATACACGAATGTGTGAACTGATAAGAACTTGAAGAATTTGAAGCACCAGTGCAAACTTCGCAATTCCCAGAGTGGCATTTAAGTAAGAAATTCCAGTGTTATGTAAAGAAGAGCAGTGTCCTAGGTCATTGTGCTGCCATCAGTAGTGAGAATGCCTGGTGGCTCTGCTGCTCAACTTAGATGTAGCTATGGGGTCATGCAAAGCTGTTTTTAGCTTTATAGACAGGATTCATAGAGAATAAACAAGTGAGGTGGCTTATTATACATTGCTTATTTTGTTTGTCTCTGTATTGGCCCTGTAATGGGATAGGCTCCAGCTCCAAAATGACTTTGATTTTGATAAATAGGAGTATGGAATTTGAACAAATGAATGAAAGCTATAGCATTTTCAATAATGCAGTATATTTTGAGCAGGCTCCTTGGCTGTGGCATCATGATTGACACACAAAGTGGACTTGGCTCAGAGCTTCGAGCCTTGGGCTACAAGCACAAACTGGCTAGAAGATATGTGGCTAGTGTGTCTCTGTGCTCCAAGGGACAGCAACATGAAGTGTATCCCAACATTTTGCTGCCACAGGGTGGAAAAGCACAAACCAGTTTTTGTTTATAGAAAACTACATTTTCTGTGATATTACAAAACTTTTCTCCAGAGAGCACCTTCTGCTCTCATCCATGGTATTTTGGTAGACTTCCCTCAGTTAGTTTTGTGACAGACAGTTTAAAGTCGGAGCCTGCAAACACAAACTCTTTGCTTTGTCATTGTTCCTTGACATTCACATAATTTAATGGGGGGCATGCATCCAACTGCATTCTTGCTCAGTATGATCCAGCTGCAAAATATTTGTGTTTATCAGGATTTTACACGTAAATACAAGACAAACTAGGGCCTAGGTAAATACCAGATTTTTTTTAAGTTAAAGGTGGCGCTCGATAAAGCAAATGACATAATCTGATTTTCTATAGGTGCTATTACTTTCAGTACACACCTTACACTTAACTGAACACCTTTGCCACATTTAGGTCATAGCTTTCTTTTCATGGTGCATTTTCTGAGTTGTTAAATTGCTCATCGGCCATATTTAAAGAATGTATAAAGCCAGGAAAGATCCAGAAGAAATTGAAAAGAGTGTTGAAGAGAGATTTTCATACTTTAGATCGACTGAAATGTGATTTTATTCAGCAGGGTTGTCTGTTTAATTTTTAAGTTTTCTTATGGTTGAAACATAAAAATTAATATGTCATACTTGCAAACCTAGACAAATGCCAAAGCTTTACCTCTGGGCAAACCATCACAGAGGTATTTGTTTTCACTCTGTTTGTTGCATGCTTTGTGAAGCTCTGGTCCCAAGGAGGATACAATGTTTATGAACTTTATAAATAAAGTGGATGAACCAGATATTGCAAAGTGTGCTAAATTGATTTCTGTCTGCAATCCGAGAAGTGAAACAGAGCTCCAAGCTGCTGGAGAAAGAAGTCAAAAACAGTGATTTAAAGGTCAGAATCAACAGCACAGTTCCTTGGGTAAAGAAGATGCTGGCAGGCACACCCTGGTGGGAGACAGCTGGAGTGTTTTTGGAATTATTCAAACCAACGTCTTCCTCTCTTAATCTTACTATGCTTGTATATAGATGGCTCAGAGGATGTGTGCTGTGCAGAGGATGCTAAAATAGCAGTGAGCTATTCTTCTGCTTGCAAATGTATGGCTTTAACCCTATCTGCGTGTTAAGCATCCATACAGATATTTCTTTACATTCACAAGGATGCTATTTATCCTGATCTCATTCCAGTCCATGCAAGTGACAGGTGGATTGAATATGGATGCAATATTAATCTTTTTCTGTCCGGATAAATGGCCACCCAAGACTGTAAATGGATGTGTGAGATGTGGATTTTGTCCCACTTATACTTATTTATCTATTTGGAAGGAATGTAAGGTCTGTCAGAGAGAAGGAATCAAATGGGCAATGGGAAGAGTTGTTAGATGGGAGGGAAATGGGAGGACAGCAATACTGGGAAGAGGGAGTTACTGACTACTATATGTTCTAGCCTGACTGTTACGCATTGAGTTTTGCATCTGGCCTGATGCTGGGCCTTTGACAAAATACTGATGCAAAGAGGCATCCAGATCATGTTACTGTCAAAACAGAAGTCCTGTGCTTAAAGCGATATAGCAGAAGTTACATTAAAAAGGTCACTTTTTTATTTATTTATTTCAGAAGCGGGGGTAGATCTCTTCCTTTGGTGTAGTATTTTAGTTTTTTGTGCATGACTACTACTTAAAATTGGAGTCAAGATCTGTGTGAGCTAATGCTCTCAGATAATTCCAGAATATGTAGCTATAAATCAGTTTTGTCACCCTCTGAAATGAATCTGCTTGGGTTTGTGTATGTGCAGAAAAAATGGGAAAAAAATATTAAATTAAACAAAGACACTAAGAAATAAGAAATGTTTTTGAGAACACCTGTTTACACATTCAAGCAGAAAAGCAGACTCATTGATCAAATTCTGTTGGGGGGCCCCCTCAGGATTGGATTGGTAATTAGACACCGAATGCCATCAGCCTTTCTTTTTCCTCTCTTCTATCTGTTGTTTAGTAATGTTTTGTTTGTTGTTTTGGGCGTTTCTCAGCTTTGAAGTTGAAAAACTGCTGGTTGGAATTAGATTTCTCTTGGGCAGCAAGCATGGGGAATTGTTTATCATGCTAATATCTGCATTTCCCCAAGGTCAGGAGCATAGCAAAAGTTGACCCCTTCTCTAAACCTCAAACTGATTGGGTGTTGACATGCCAGTCTAAAAAGAAACTGTCCAATCAGAGGGCAAAGTGTTCCATCAACTCCACTGTAGGTCCTGATTTAAAAAGTACAAACATTGGATTACTTTGTGAGTATTAACTCTAAAAACTCAGTTTGAGCCCATACTAGCTGTTTTGCATGTTGTAATTTTAGACCAGTCAGCTGACAGGATGAAGGTCTTACAGAGACAGTAGCTAAAACAGCATTTCAGGCAAAAGTGGATAAGATGAGCAGCAGTATAGGTGAGAATGTGTGCTTCTTGGTCATTAGAGCATATAAACATTTTCTAGCTGTTACCCTATATAAAAATGATTAACATGTAAGTTAACATAACATGGGCTCTAACTTCTAAGTCTACTATTTCTGCCATGGTGTTTGTGTAAACTTGAGTATTTTGCCAAGACGTCAACCACTTTATATTTTCATTGATTTATCTTATCACATACTTTTTGTATTGCCCTGAACTCTTTCAACAATTTACCAAGAATCTGTGGGTCTCAGTTTTACTCCACAAATCAGAAACTTCTACTGGCAGTCAGAAAACAAATCAATTTATTTAATTATAAAATGTTCCATAAATCAGGCTATATTGACAACCCCTTATGTAAGAACCTTAAGAAGTATACAGAAATAAAGTTTTTTTTTTTTTTTTTTTTTTTGTGATGTCATGAAAAATATCGACTCATATAGCTTTCTGAGATTTTATGATTAAATATGGAAATGAGGTCCCTGCGATGGACTGGTGACCTGTCCAGGGTGTACCCTGCCTCTCACCTGTTAATGCTGGGATAGGCTCCAGCTTACCTGCGACCCGTCATGGAACAAACGGTACAGAGAATGAATGAATGAATGAATGAATATGGAAATGAGGCTATGAAACAGCCTAATTATTGATGAATGGGTGGATGCTACATTAAAGGACTTAGCATCATTTGTTTATTTACATTCACAGTACTGTAACTGCACATTTGTTGGGGAATTTCTCCATCTGCTGATTTGTGTCATGAGACAGTTCCTCTCTGTCGCTCGGGCATCCCCACATATCCTGGTCTTACTCGGCTTCTCCTGCAGCTGCACCTAACGGATTTAAGCACACCTGTCCCTCATCATCCTTTACTGCTGATGCACATAAAGCCTAGTTTCTTCACCCATCAGTCACCATTCTGTTGAAGCTGGGAGTTCCTGTTACTGGAATCCAACCTTGAACTTGACAAACTTTTTTGAATAAATTCACCTTTGATCCTTTGAACCCTTTGCAGCTTAAGTCTTTTCTTTAAACATGACAACTTGCTGCTTAAGCAGAGAAATTTACTAAAAATATCCACAGGACTTATATGTAGAAGCAAGTCACCATCAATATGGCTCATCAAGGTTATTTTGGGACATTATTGGATGTTGATTGTGGGGTTAAATAAGCCCTCCAGTTTGTATTGAGGGTGTTCTGATTTTATATGGGATTTGTTGACAAAATGTGCAAAATCCATGCATAGGCCACCATTCTCTGCCTCTTATCTTACGCCAATCTTTAAGGTTAGACTCAAATTCAACCATTTTTACATCTTATTTATCCATCAGTGGGGGGCTTTTGTTCATGATCACAGACCCTGTGTGCTTAGCCACCATGAGGTTCATTAATATAGGCTTCTGCTTTAAAGAAATAAGGATTGCCATTTTAGCCATTGTTGGGTTTTTAAAGAATGCATGACAAATGAGATGTGGATCTGACTCAGAATTAAGACACAGTAGTGTTGGCGTGTAAAATAAACAAGTGTATTTTTCCTAGTACTTTACAGGTTATCATACTCTAAAGAGGGCCTTAATTAACAAAATGCACGAGTGACTAAAACTGTAAACCAACTTGGAAAACGTTTACTGTGGTAATAAATCAGAGGACATTTTCATCACATCTCAACCAACCAGTTTCTTTTTGTAACCAAAGGATTCACTTTTACATTAAGAATAATACAGGTGTTTCTGCAATGCTTTCACTTTTCACAGCCAAGGGATACAGCTTTCATTTATATACATTTATCAGCGCTCATGCTTTGAAACTAAATTTAGTTCATCTTTGCTGCCGTCATTGTGGAAAGGTTGCTTGAAAAAGAAGCATATAAATCAGCTGGCAGTCTGTCAAAAAACACATACAGTATTCATTAATTTATGCTGAGGATATTGTTGCTCTGCTGCAGGGCCAAAGACGAATCTTCCTAAAATGTACTGTTGGAATGCTTTGCAACAACTCCCACAACATTCTGCAGATAATTGCCGAAGCACACATTGTAAGTAGTAACTCCCTTCCAGCAAAGGTCATTAGCCACATGTGTGTAGCCTGCTGACACCTCCTCATCTTTATGAGGTTAACTGCTTTATTGACTGTAAGCACCGACCTCTGAGACTATCATGGAGAAGAGCAACCTTCCGCTTGGCTATTACATCCCCTATTTTCCACATTTCAAAGACCAAAGGCCAAGGCACAGTGAACACAGGAGGAGGTGGCTGGGGATGGCTTAATCTCGTTGTACATGTGTATAATGACAATAAAAGGCATTCTTCTTCTTCTTCTTCATTCTTCTAGGTGCTCCAACACAATGGGCGATGAGTTGTGTAGCAGTGTGGCTGACTTTGTGAGTGGTTCATTTAGAAAGTGCTGCTGTTAGCATGTGGCCATTTCATTTAAAGCACAAGTGGTGCTAATTATGATTACGTCATTGGTAGAGCAATATAATTGTGTTCTAGAAATTGTCACCTTCCATCCAGGTGAGCTTTTATAGAGGTGTTCCAGCACCTCAGTGTGTGACTGCTTCAGACAGATCATCCTGTGTTATTATTAAGCTCCAATGCCTTCATGAAGAGGCTGAGGTCCTGCTGAGCACCTTATGCGACTGCTTATGGGTCCCACACAGTTCATTGAGTAGCCATGGCAACAATACTTGAGTGTGGCACATGTAGGCAGGTGAAGGAGCTTCAGCTTTGCTACCAAGGCTAATTTCCAATTATTAGGGGAGTAAACAGGCAACAGATGTTACATTCTCCTGTAGATGTAAAGACGGAGTGGATTAACTTCCTTGTTGCTGCCATAATGTATCAAAAGTGAGTCGCTGAGATGGAGAATGTGTTTGTGTCAAAAATTCAACAGACATTTCAGTAATTGCTGTTATTTCAGTTTTAACCAATACCAGGATGTTCAAGTGTTGGTAAGCACAAGCACTGTTAAAATATCGGTTCCCATATTTTAGAGGGGGATTATAGTCATGTGAAAAAAGCTAGTAACTAGTCTCTCGGGTTTAAGGTTTTACTTATCAGGATATTAAATACACGCTGAATTTTAACATATCTAAAAGTCAGTAAATACAGCCTCAAATGAACAACAGTGCATGATATATACCATGTCATAATTTAGTTGAAGAAATTCAATCAGAGAAACTGCAGACAACAACAAGAGCTACATCTCAGACTCCAGAGGCCTCAGCACGTTTGAAATTAAACTTTTCTTTTCTTATCTTGCTTTTAATCATTTTAATGTAATTTATTATTTTATTGTGATTATGTGTTGATTATGTGTTGATGCCTTTTACTATTCTAAATATCTGTAATATCTTTGTTTTATGTAAAGCACTTTGAATTGTCCTGTACATGAAATGTGCTATACAAATAAACTGCCTTGCCTTGCCTTGCCTTTTCTTTTCTTTTCTTTTCTTTTCTTTTCTTTTCTTTTCTTTTCTTTTCTTTTCTTTTCTAAAGAGTGACAGTGTAATATGTCATGTTCTGTCAATCTCAAGTTGTGTTAACTAATTTAAGTACTGATAATAAGCAGATGTTTTTAATTATTATTATTATTATGTCCTAAAATGTACAACATTAGAATTAAAAAAGGGCATACTTACTTTTCACAGCTCACAACACAACTTTAGAATTTTTTGCCATGGCTCAGCAGACATGTGCTGTGTGTGAAAGTGAGAATTCTGTGATGAAGCATGTGAGAGCCTTCTCAGCTTGGCGTTTTGTCCATCTCAGGTGAGACATATTTGTGGGGGCGTGAGGGGGGAAGCCACTGCAGTACATGAAATTGCCATGACAACTGGTTCCAGGGTTTGACTTTTGAACTATCCCCTTCCTGTGCCATAATCAGTGCTTTGCACAGACACTCGGAATTTACAGCTCAGGCAAATTAGGTAAGATTGGAAAATACATTTTATAATCATGACCCCAAACTGGCTTATAGAATCTGTCCCTCTACTTTTATTTCCTTTTATACTAAATGCTGTTTTTGATTAGACTAATTTGTACAGTGAGGAAAACATTCCCACTGAGTCTAAAGGGCATAGATGAAGCTTTCCCACCTGAACCTCACTTCATTTGGTCAGACTGGTGTCTTAGCAACAGTGCCTTGCCCTCCAGACCTTCAGAGGAGTGGAAGTGTGTACAGAAGGCTATAGAGTGCACTTTTTTTGGAAAAGAAGGTTGGACAAGGTAAGTATAGTGCAAAGTTTTTCCCATGACTGCACCAATAAATCAACATTAGAACAATATTTCTGACAGGTTTCCCACCCAAGTGATTTTTTTCTTTCATTTATAATTGATCTTAAATTCATTATTATAATGAGGCACAAAGCAAGGCATCAAGACATGCCTTTCTATGGAATTAAAGCCCTTAACATGCTCATTTTAGTTGTCAGCTATGTAATTTGTTTACAAAGGACAATTATATAATATTTGAGGTGGTCTGTTTATTTTCTTACACTTTATGTGGCCTATTTAAAAGTGAAGCGTGATTAACAGTGCCACACTGAGATTGAACAAGCACATTAATTCCATCTGAAACACAGTACAATATATGCCTGATGAAGCACTGTGGCTTCCTTTGTCCGTCAAGAATGCCCATCAGATCTGGACGTGATCCTGATTACTGCAGTGCTATCAGACCCCTATTGTGGTGCAGGGTGTGGCTTTGATGCTGCTATGGAAACTGCTCAACAGCATCCAAGACACTTCTGGAGACACTAGAACAAGGTAAGCTATACCCAATCAAATCCTTCTGTCAGAGGCTGCACAACAGATGTAGAGCTTTGTCTCAGGGACACACTGGCAACTAACACGTTGAAACAGAGGCAACAGGTAAAATGAAAGCAAAGGGAAAACATAAGCTATATTAGTAAATAGCCACATGTTCACTGAAAAAAATAATGTGGCATTATTATGTCATAACATTTTTTATTAAATGTGAACTTTTGTGACACTAGAATGACACAAGTTTCAAGTCAACATATAAAAAGTGCTTGTAGCAGCTATGCAATGAAATCTGCTTCCAGTCTGGATTCCTGTGATGAAGAACAATCAAACACCATCCTTCATCTGAACTGCTGTAAGCAGATGGCCCAAATTGTTTGGCAGAGGTGCAAACGGTTGTGGATGTCTGACTTACTCCCCTTTGATCTCAGCCAATCTTTAAGTCTTCCCTTTGTTGCATTTACTACACACGCAGAAATTTAAACCCCACATGAGCTGCTTCTGATAAAAAGGTAACTTGTCTGTGGGGGACATTTCAAGTTAATGTCCTCCAATTAATTAAACAAAAACACACAAAGGCTAATAACATATTGTTTGAGGTGTAATTTAAATGCAGCAAAAAATATCCCATATTTGCTGATGACAGACTGAGCTGTGTAACTTTAGTCTCAGAGGCAAGAGATAGTGAGGTGAGCAATCTGTTTTATGCTTTCTAATTCCAATGGAGGTACAAGTCTTTATGTGGGTCTCCACTGCCCTCTAGATGATCTGGGCAGAATAAGATGTTCTGGAATGATGAAACAGCTTTGTTCATTTATAGTTCGCTGCAGTCATAGCCAAACCAGAAAACAGACTATTTTCTATTACAAAAAATAATGTGACTTTATTAAACTAATACACTGTAGTACAAATGTAAACAACTAGTTAATATATTTGCCAGCCACTTTACCAATGCAGTGGCCTGAAATGTGAAATATGTAAATGCATACAAAACAATGGGATGTTCAAATCGAAGTGCATATTAAGGTTTTTCACTGCCTACAGATGGCTGCTGATGACCTCGCTGGGAGAGCTGAGCAAAGCAATATTAATCATAGCGATGCCTCCTCCACTCCCAGTGTCTTTGAGCAGGCGTGCATGCAGCTTCAACAGCAAGTGGATGATGGGAGGTGGTGGTGAAGCATCACATGCTCCATATGCTTCTCTCTGTGCTTCCATTATGCAGCATTCTGTTTCCACTATGTTAGATCATTATTAAAAAATCTATGGCGCAGCCAGCACAGCATCAAAAGAAGCAGCAGAAGCCCTGCCCTGCGACAAGACTCATGTGAAGGGGCACTGATGAGGGTGGAGGGGGCTGAACAGCTCTGGTGACAGTTACATAACAAATACAGCAACTGTAGTAGAAAAATAAAGAAAAAAATAGCTGATGTAAAGGATAATTTAGTAGTTGCTGAGTAGCTGAAATAAATAGTATGCTTTCCCAATTGTTTTAGGCTGGGCTTTTATCTTATAATTTATTATTATTATTATTATTATTATTATTATTATTATTATTATTATTATTATTATCATCATCATCATCATCATTATTTCTTCTTCTTCTTAGTATTATTATTATTATTTTTATTATGGGGGCGGAGGGGGACTAGTGAGCTCATCTTCTCTGAGCCCTTCACAGCTGATTGGTGGAAGCCATCGGCCAATCACAATTCTCCTGCAAAGTGGCTTGGTGGTCAGTTTGGATCTTTTTTTGGTCGAAGTAACCTTTACGAACTATACAAATTTGCCGTAAACGACATGGTATCGCCGTCCATGTCCGAGCTTTGTATTTTGGTAACCTCTCGATCGGATTTAACCGCATTTCCCAAAATAGAAGGACTGAATTTTTTGTACATTTAAGCGTCCAAACGGGAGCTAACCATCGTTAGCAGTCGGCTAGCATGACAACCAGAACTGCGATCATCACAATCCTCCCTTCTGACAATGCCATTGGCAGGTAAGTTGCAACTCATTGACAGTGTAGTTCCTACTTTGTCGTCTTTGTAGGAAATGAAAGTGGCGACTTTTGTTAGCGGACAAGTAAGTTACGAGTTCAAGCAAAACTGTTGGTAATCTGTCTACAAACTGTTAGCTGGCTGGTAAATGGCGCAGGGTCAGGGTAAGTAGGCTAAGCTAGCCTCAAGCTAGCAGTCTATCAGCTAGCTGTAGCAGGGCAGAGAAGCCTCTTCTTGTGCAAACACAGCTGGGTCGAAACAAGTGATTACCGTCAAAGGTTGTCTTGTTGTTGACCTCGTTGTGGGCCATGTTTATTGTTCATATTTGGTTGGAACAACGTTTTCCCTCATTTGCTGTCGTGTCCTGCTCTTTTGACTACTTGCTTCATTTATAGAATTAAGTGCTGTGTTCTTGGTAGTATTAAAACTTAATGTTTTAATCGCCCAAACAAAGGCCATTGGCATTTAAAGTAAATCCTTATCTTAGTTTCAACTGAAAAATGAGCAAATGTGAACAAAATAGTCAGTGCTGGTGTATGTTTGTGATATAGGATAACCAAATTCTGCTTTAATTTTTCCCCTGTGAACCTGCATATTTAGATTGTAAAAGATGAAAGGAATATCAATTAGCCAAAACCTGGCCTGCGTCTTGGGTTTCTCAATTATTTTTACAATTTACTTTTGAAATGTACCTCACTTAATGTTTTCATTAGTCTGTTTTTCTTGATACTGTTTTACAGGCCTCCATTACTGACTACAGATGTGAGTCTATTGCTCCCAAATGGCTGATGATTTTCACGTCTGCCTCTCACATCCTGAATGTTCTCATATGCTCACAGGACTCCTCATCTACCCTCACAGGTTATCTGCATTTATTAATCAGTCTTGTTCAACTATGCATACAAAAGTATATACTTATAACTCTAGGTGTGGTCTTACTTGTTACAGTTTAAAAATGGGTAGCTGATTCAAGATGGTGATACTTTTATGGTGACTTTGAATTTGTGTGTATCCATTTATCTCTCATCATTGTACTTGCTTGTAACTGGACACCATAGTATAATTTCAATTAGCACCATCCTCATCTGTCTAGAATTTTTCATGTGCTCCAATGTACCTTAAGTAAGCTTATTTAAGTATAACTGGTACAAAACATGTTTTTTTTTTATTATTATTATTATCATGACTGCATTAGACATGGAATATGCCGAGTTGACATTGCATATTAGATATCGTGTAGGATTTTGGAGCCTTAAATACCATCTACAATTTTGTAGATGTCACTTTCCTAGCTGTGATACTCACATCAACCTAATGTTAAGCACCTCAGAAGGGTGAACTACATAGCAGCTTCAACGCAGCCACGATTTCTTTGTTTATTCTGGCATTTGTTACGACAGCGGCACATTAAAGACACACTACAGAACTTTGGCAGGTTTTCTCAGTGATGCACCCCTGCCTAATTCATCATCCATCTTGCATCCTGCCTGTACTGTGAGATCTCTCCAGCCAGTAAAAGACAGTCTTATGTTGACTCTTGTCTATCCTCTTGCTCTGTCTTTTCCTGTCTTTCTTTCCCACTGTTCGCTGATAATGTCTTTTTACGTTTCTTTTCTGAATCAGCCACAATGCGCGGTCAAAATGGCTGGTATACCGGCTTGCTAGTGTGTGACGCGGTGCACAAAGCGAAACTCAGCTGCGATCTCGTGCGACATCCCGGAAGAAAAAGTTGTATAGTGTGGTTTCTCAGCCTCTGGACACTGCTGGGTGGCGACGGCTCCTGAAATCCACATAATAGATGTCAATGTGCCATCAAAGAAGTCCAGAACGTGAAGTTTTAAGATCGGAAAGTTGTGTCTTCATATTTCTTTAAGATCGTAAGCTTTTAGCTTGAAAAGAAGTGCATCTAGTGCTGAAGGTGACATGTGATAACATGTAAATTACAAGTCTTTGATCATATCAAAGCAAATTTTTATTATTGAATATTGTCTATTATGTAGCACTAATTAAATTCCTAATACAATGGGTCACATATCGGCTGTATAGAACAGGCTTTTATATTTGTTAATGGGAACAGGTTATAGCCAAAAAACTGCCTCTGCAGTGCTTAACATGTCCGTGGTAATGCGACACTCAACCTCTGTCTTGTTTTACTGTATCTGCAAACCTTCTTTGATGGAGCAGTGTCAAAATGCAAATTGATATTACAATAAATTGTTTTTTTATCACCAAAATTTGATATGTAAAGTAGTTTAACTAGTTGAGTGTATCTGTGTACATCACACAGGGCTAATTGTTGAGGCAGAATCCTTTATATTTTTGTTTTGCACACTTATATTTTTTTAAACATCTTTTCAGTTGTCATGTAAAGTCATTTAGATCACTCTATCTTCCTCTGCAGACGGTTTAAAAAGTTCCTGCCTTGGAACACCTCCGTCAGATCATTCAAGAGCCAAAATATAGTATTTAGAGACAGAAAATAAACAGATGACAGCCTGCATGTGATAGTCAGTGTCGTGTTTTGATTACAGTCGAGTGTTGCGTTGTTGCTTCATGTTAAAAAAAAAGATAGAAAAAAAGTTTCTTTCTCCATAAGTGATCACAAAATGCATTCATTGTTGGTAGTTTTGAGCCAGTGTTTAATGCCAGATTTGGTGTAGGGCCCTTAATTAAAAAGAAATATGGCTTCAAACTGGCATCTAATTTTAAGCCATGCTCATGTTTTTTTTGTAAAAATGTGAGCAGTCTGGTGCTGTGTAGCTGATGTTGGAGGCACTGTTGAAGCCACCTCTGATTGATCATTACCATGGAGAATAAAAAAAAAAAAACAGCCAACAAAACTATTTTTTTCGAATGGCTCTTGCATAGATTGTGCTCTGTGATGCCCTTTTCCAATTTTATCTACTTTATTGATAGGTTAACAGTAGGTCCGGCTTATTGCACCTATAGTCCAGATGCACAAGGCACTGCATTAAAAAGTTAGAAAATAATGGTACAATTGACAATATCTTTGCTTCCACCAATTACATTTTTTTCACACTTTCCATAGGCTTGTTTTGCATTGCCAGACTATTTGCTTTGTGTATAGATTCTCCTATATAAATATACACTGCATCTTTTCTTTTTCATTCACATCAAAAGGACAAACAAAATATTTTCATAGTCTCTGAAGAGAGTTTGCTTTAAATACTAGAAGTTGTAATATCACACATGACATGTCTGTTAACAGAAGAATACAAGAAAACACCCTGAAGGCGTCTGGATCGATGACGTTGCTCACTGTGCCAGGATCACACAGGGACCAAAGCAAACAACCAAGATGGAGTGTGAAGATTCAGTGTGTAGTGTGAAAGTCTGGGCTGCAGAAACATGTAAAATAACATGACCCGGGTGGCACAATTTGATGATAAAAGCAGCAGCCTCTTTTCTTGCTACGCTTTGATTTGTTCCTGTTTGCCCAAATGGCCTGAAAGCTGGTGATGGTGATCTGGAATCATTTCCTGTAGCCATGACTTGTTATAATATCTCACTTGCAAATGTCCTGGAATTCCTCAGTAAGGAATTCCTGGCCAGCTATAAATCTTTACCTTTCTAGTAGTCACAACTATTTTTATTGTGAGTTGTTTCCACTGCTGCCCACTCTGCTTTTGTTTGCTATATATTTGAATGACTACAGTGTTTGTGTGAATAAGACTTGACAGTGACAACTTGTGAGCTTGTTAATAGGCCTTGTGCAATTAGTATAACAACCACTAGAAATCAGGACAGTTGGAGTGAAGTAATGTTTAGACCACAGGGTGGCGATATATGCAAAAGATATTAATTCATTTGGTAAATCATGTAGGTCTAATGTTGGGTTCCACATTATTTTGACTTGTGACGGAAGTTTAAAGTGTTGCTTGTTTTACAAGGTTAAATATCGCAACGTAATTTGCCTTTTAATAGAATTCATAAATGTTATGTTGAAGTGTGATACTCAGCTGTTGCGTCCTGATTTTTTTTTTTTTTTTTTTTTTTTTTTAAGTTTAATTTTATGACACAAGAAGTGTTTTTTGCACGTCAACATCATCCTGGCTGATCACAGGATGAGAACATCCCGAGCCTGGCAAGTTCACATCCCATCATCAGCATCCAGCGCCTTACCCCCACTGTCGGCTCACACACCCCTCCCTCAAACCCGGAGGGTTGTCGCGAGCGCGCACGCGTGCAAAACTGCGTGGGAATGGCTGTTTGTGTGACCGAGGGGGTTGGGCCGCTTGGAGCAAGCGGTGAGCTGCATGAGTTTGTAATGTCCGCCATGTTGGCCATGGCGTATTGAACCGGGGAGGAACAGCGGAGCGTAGGAGCAAAAGAGACCGATAGAGAGCGACCGAGAACCGGGCCCGCCCGGCTCTGTTCGCGCTACTACGGACCTAAGCCCGCCTTTAATCGACCGACTGACTGAGACCGTCACAGATTTATCCATGAGAACTCGAAACAGGCCTGCTATTACTCCTAGCAGAGCGAATAGATTTATGCTGCATCTTTTATAATAAAAATGAGTAAATTGTCGTTTCGGGCACGGGCGTTGGATGCTAGTAAGCCCCTGCCCGTTTTCCGCTGCGAGGATTTGCCGGACCTGCACGAATATGCATCGATCAACCGGGCAGTACCGCAGATGCCAACTGGGATGGAAAAAGAGGAGGAATCGGTATGTAATTTCATTGCTGCTCGGCAGCTGTTGGATCACTTAAGCTGTATTCACATGAGAGGCGCCACTATGTTGCCTGCGCAAGCTTGTGCAAAATGGCCGACATATCAGCCGTTTCGTGCACACGACGGATCTCGACGAAAACTGAATTTTACTGAACTCTTCCACCAGAGTTGTTATGAAAAGGTTGTAGCATTGTGATGTTTTATTCGTTGGCCGTGTTTTCTCTCTACGTTTTCCTGAAAACGGCGCCTGAATGCACAAAGAAGTCACGTGACAAGCTTCGGCGCCTCCATTTTGTTGACTTTCTGGTTGGTAAAGGCGAGCGGTACAGGCCTTGAACGTATTGTAGTTTCTGCGAATAAACGCCAGAGGGAGTCTCATTGAGCGTGCTGCTAGGTTTGACAGCTAGGTGTTTCAACAGCTCTGCCATGTGTTCGTCTATGGCCGCCCGTTTGAACGGAAAATACACAGGGAAACGAGCATATCCTGCTCTGTCTAATTATGACTCACAGGAAATCAATGTAGTAGAAGCTCAGTGTCATGTGGTATGCATGGTATGGTTGTAATGGCAGCCTGGGTGTTTATCAAGACATCTGGTTAGCTTATTTGGTGTATAATGTACTCTTGATTACAGGTGTAAAAAATCATTCCAACTATAAAGCGCAAAGATGTACATTTGTCATGGCAGAAAATGCATGTTTCTTTCATTTTACGTTAATAAACTAAGTGCATTTTGTGCTTTAACTTGAATTTGAAGAGGTTAGAAGGAATCACTATATTTACAATTTGTCCTACAAATTATCAGCTTGCTTTGCTTTAGAGTGAATGCTTCATTCTTACATTTATATGCTTGACTTCTTTCAAAACGCAGGGAGCAAGACACTGCAAAGTCTTGTCTGATGTGCTAAATATGTTTGTAGCTTTTATACTTCTGAGGTGCAGCCACAGATGGAAACACAAGAAAAGCAATGACACTGCACAGTCAGCAGAAATCCTGCAAGCCCCCCACCTCGCCTCAATGGCCTTCCCCTCACATACTGTACACATACACAGTGTCATTACATAACAGCGTGACAGAAGAGATAAAGAGGACAGTTTTACTACAAGGCAGTGCGTGGCTTAGATCCCTGACCTACATCCTGTTCATCAACAATGGAGTGTTGCTGTGCAGAGCAGACGTAAGTGACCTCACATGGGACTTAAAATGATGTTGAAGTAAGTAGTGAGTTTGTGCCATCTTAGCATTTATGGCATGAACATCATGAAGAACTAGAATATATGTTAGTTGAATCTGATCAAATTTGAGTTTAAAAGAATTCGGTTTCCTGTCATCCTCTCACAGCATATCATTTGTAGCTTCAAATGTCAGTTAATTAACCTATTCATGCATAATTTCTGCCTTCAATATTTTCAGAGGCGCTGAATGCCTGATGTTTCAGCCAGGTAAAGGTTGTTCTACAGAGCTCAATTATGGCTCCGTTTTTAATATGTTCTAAATTTACGTCAGGTTAGTGTGCTTGAGTTTCTGTATGCATCTAATAGTTATATTTGCACTTGACTGTGTAGATATGCCCCAGTCATAGGAGCAGGTGTATGCCATGGAAAGACTCATATAATATAAATGGATAACGAAAGTCTTGCTAAAAACTGCAAATGTGTGTTCTATCAAGGACACTAAAATAAAGCAAACTACCAGCTTGTTGGATAAATACTAAATAGACAGTGGAAGTAATTCAGCTCAGCTATACTGGTTATGTAATGGAAATGTATTTTAAGTGGTGCGAGCTTGGCATAGTGATCACTTTGTCTTGATTTAACACACTACTGTGAAACTGGGAAGCATTATGGAGAAACTGGACTGTTTGCGTTTTGTGCCAGTTCATTGATTCTCCTGTAACATCACTTACTGGCTTTTAATGCATGTAAAGGAATACAGAGTATGTGTTCAGTAAAGTGTTTCAGTACAGATCTCCATCTTCAACACTTTCTTGCCTTTCGTTGGTTGCCATGAGCTGAAAACACCTGCAGGAGGCCACACTTTTGTTGCCATGGTAACTTATTGGCATCTATTTTTCTTGGCAACATTAAATAGATGGAACGTGAGGTGCTATGAACATTAAGTTTTCATTTCTTTCCCTATCTGCATTTGTGGCCGAGACAAAGACAGAACTGCTGTTACAAAGTGTTTTCACACTTTGTGAAGATTTTCTATTGCAGGGCTGTAGAAACTCCTCTTATTTCTTCCTCTTGCTTCCAAGCATATTTTGATATTAAGGACAAAAATGGGAAACACATCCTTTTTTCTGACATCTTTTATTTGTATACATTAATGAAGGTACCATTGATACAGAGTAGTATGCATGATGTGACATAGCAGATTTTGACATTTGATTAGCATCTTCAGAAAATATTTTGCCTTCTTAAGAAAGTACCAAACCATACTTTTAACAGCATGGGTTTGTTCTAAGACTCTTGAATATCATTCGCACCTAACAGAAAAAGATGGAGCAGTATGAAGGAAGTTAAATGTTATCATTTAAAAAATATATGCAAAAAAATAAATGATTTAATAGCTCTATGACTAAAGTGGGGAAAATGCCTTTTTAAAATCTGAAACTGTTACACACTTTGTCTCCAGAATCAGGTCCTGATATTGTCCTGAGATGCCCTGTTACACACATCCAGGATAACTTGAGATTATCTGTATCAGATGTTATCTCATTACGGGAGATAATCTGCCATGTTGCTTGGGTTGACAAGGTTTAGGGTTTGCAGATTGTGATGCAGACGGTTTGCTGCAGAAATTTGTTTTTTGTTTGCAGATCATTGAGGTATACCAGGCAACTAATGACTGTTTTGCCCTTAACAGTGCTTGAAATATTGTGAAAAGCTATATATACATGCACCCAGATACAAAGGTAAAAGCAGCAAATTCAGGTTGCACTCACAGGAGCAGTAAAGTTTTCAGTCATACATGACCTCTGTGGACATTACTCACAAGAAAGCTGCCAGGTTAAAGTCAGCACCAAGCGGCAACCTCTGCCGGTAAAATGTAAAGCCTATGCGGAAGTGCAAAAAATTCTATTTCTAAATTTCTAACTCAAACGTTTGGATGTTAATCTTGAAATTCTGCACAATTAGGGACGTGTCTTTTTGATTGACAGGTATCCAATATCCGCAGCAAGAAGGGAAAGTGCAGCACAACTAGGGCTGGACGATTAATCGAAATTTGATCGTGATTTCGATTTTGCCTTGTCACGATCATTAAAACACTGTAATCGAAGAAAAACGATTACTGTTGTGCATGTAAATTCCTGCGCTGTTAAGGCGCCATCAACACACCTCTGTCACGTGCAGCTGCAGCAAGCGTGCGAGATGTGTTGATTAATTGAGCGATTGACAACATGGCAGAAAGCCAGCCAGAACCCTTAGCAGAAAAGAAAGGTAGGACAACTTCTGTCATTTGGAGACATTTTGGCTTCAAATTGTCAGACGTGGAGCAGAAGGAGATTACTTGCAAAATTTGTCGCGCCGTCGTGTCTGCACCCCAAAGCAACACGACAAACTTATTCAACCATTTAAAGTTCAGCCATAAAGTGGTCTACGAAAAAGTCCTGAAGGAACAAAAGACCCCACAAAGCGCGTCAACTTCAGCCACCAGAACACAGTCTTCCATTGAGAACACGCTTTACAATGCCACTCCATATCCCACCGGATCCCGGCGACATCAAGAGATAACGGAGGCTGTGACATTTATGCTAGCTAAAGACATGTGCCCCATCAGTACAGTTAGCAACCCAGGCTTTAAGACACTGGTTAAGACTTTGGACAAGCGTTACGTGTTGCCATCACGTAAACACTTCAGCAGAGTTGCATTGCCTGCTTTGTACGATAAATGTCGCGCTGAAGTGGAAAAAGATGTCTCCACTGCCGAGTATTTTGCCACCACAACGGATTTGTGGTCAAGCCGCTCTATGGAGCCGTACATTTCCCTCACCGTGCATTACATTGATGCAGATTTTGCCATGAAGACAAAATGTCTCCAGACAGCATTTTTCCCTGATGACCATACAGGGATTAATATTGCTGATGGTTTGAAGCAAGCTATGGCGGCATGGAATTTGGAGGAGGATAAGCTTGTGTGCATTACAACTGACAATGCCTCAAACGTCAAGCTGGCAGCTGAACTCAATGGATGGATAAGGCTGCAGTGCTTCGGGCACAGACTTCACTTGGCCATAGGTGAGAAATGTTCTTTCTTCCTGTCTGTGTGACATATGCGATGATGTTATTTATTAAATGATACATTAGAATACGGTATTACTGTCACAAAAGTAGGGATAGGCCCATATTACTATAGTGGAAGTCACCTAAATATTTTACTTCAAGTAGTAAATTAACCATTGTGTTATGTTCGTTTCTAAGGTAGATCAATTATGTTACGGGGTCTATTTGATCCAGGGCCTTATAGCTTTCCAAAATGTTCAGAAACCAAAAATATTCCAGTAAACATATGTCGTTATTAACTATTAATATCCCATTCAATCAATATTTAGTGGATCGATGTTCTTTACCTCTCACAGTTCAAGGTTCAATGAGTATAATTTGTTTTTTTTAAAAAGAAATTCATGTTCAAAATGTGTTTATATACACTTTTAATACTTAAAGATAAAACAATACTTTGACATGACAAATGTTTTTTAGAAATTATTTTATATTTGGATTTTTTTAAATCAAGTTTTGTTGTTAAATTAATATGATACACATCTTCTGTATAGCATCCCAATGAGATATAAGAATTTGTTTTAAAAGAAACTTTATTTAACCACTCTTTTTATTAATTAGAAATTCACAAAAATCAAAACAAAACTAAAGATATTATATATATTATATAATATATATATTATATTAAATATATTATATTATATTACACACACACATACACACACACACACACATATATATATATATATATATATATATATATTTTATAAAAAAAATTTTTTGTCATTCCAGAGAATGCAATGAAGGACAGCAGGATTGAACGTGCGATGGGGGTCTGTAAAAAAGTGGTCAGCACCTTCTCCTACAGCTGGAAAAAAAAGAAGGAGCTAATACAGGCCCAGAGGGAACTGAAGCTGCCTGAGCACTCCTTGAAGACAGAGTGTCCCACCAGATGGGGATCCCGACAAGCCATGATCAACAGGGTCCTTGAGCAGCAGAAGGCAATCGCCCAGGTCCTCTCCAGTGACCGCAAAACCAGACATCTGACCCCAAGATGGCAGGACATTGAGGTACTAGAGGCTGTCAACAACTCACTAAGCCCTCTAGTTGAGTTTACGGATGCGCTCTCTGGGGAACAGTATGTGAGTGTATCACTTGTAAAGCCAACTCTCCACCTCTTCCACACATCCATACTAGCAGTCAAAGAGAATGACACAGACCTCTCCAAGTGCATTAAGCAGAAGATCATGGGTTACCTCAAAGAGAAATATGATGACTCGAAAACACAAGAGCTCCTCGACATGGCGTCTGCAGTGGACCCAAGGTTTAAGCTGAAATATGTGGCTGAAGAGAGTCGTGAAGCAATTGAAGCCAGACTGACATCTGAAATGAAGACTGTCATGGTAATACTACTACTACTACTGATACTACAACTAAAAAACAATAATAAAAATTGTTTTTACTATTTTAGCAATTGAAATGAATGTATTGAAAATACATATCTTACAGTAAACTCAATAACATCATGTAAACTTAAAATGCTGAGTAATACAATTATGTGTAACTACCATACTTCAGTTGAAATATAAATTCATATTGTCTTCTATTTATTTCCCCATCTTCAAGGAGAGGACCCCTACTGAGCCAATGATGACACCAGCTGCTGACACTGATGCTGCAACCGGGGGAGCACAGAAGAAGAAGAGGGGCTTGGGCAGCTTCTTCAAAACCACAGAAGACACGGTTCCAGGACCATCTCCTCATCAACCAGACCAGGCCATAGTTTTGGAGCTTCAGGCCTACCTCCAGGCAAGGCCCCTTGATGCTGAGGCTGACCCACTTGAGTGGTGGAAATCATCACAGCCATACTACCCACGGCTCTCCAAACTGGCTAGGAAATACCTGTGCATCCCTGCCACAAGTGCTGCATCAGAACGGGTTTTTAGCACAGGTGGAAATGTTGTCACCTGCCTACGTTCATCACTGAAGCCAGACCAAGTGAACAGACTGGTGTTCCTAGCCAAAAACCTCAGTTTGTAGTAAGTGAACCACAGGGAGTATAGACTGGGTATTCATTTTTTTATTGCTAATATTCTTTTAATATTATTTTACTCCTTGTTTTAATTTATAGCCGGATGTTTGTTCCAAAAGTTATTGAGGTGGATTTCTTTTTGGTGGTTCAATAAACACTTTTTTAAAATCAGTGAATAATTGTGTATAATAATCGTGATTTCAATATCTATCAAAATAATCGTGATTATTATTTTTTCTATAATCGTCCAGCCCTAAGCACAACTGCTGTTTTTAATTGGCTAACAGCGTGCCTTAGCCTACTTCCATTAGCTGTTTAGCTACCATTAGCTCCAGGTTAGCTTTTAGCTACAGGCAGCTTGGAGTTTGATGGGTGTCAATCATCCATCCCCACCTTCACAGTTCCCCTCTCAGCTCCACCTCTTTGCCCATTTTTTTATTTTCTTGGAATGATGACATGTGTGACGCTGCTAAGATTGCGACGGTGGGAACCGCCCAATGAGCTTCAATTCAGCTCTTCAGAAACCTACGGGTGACATCACGGAGGCTCCGCCCATCTTTTTATACAGTCTATGGTCAGCACACTATCTAGTCTAACAGACTAATATTTGCCGTCTGATATACACCTCATCCTGGTCATTTTTATAGACTTAAATCCCTGCACTGCTTGTGTAAAGCTGTGATACTTGCATGTCAAATTTGAAATTTGAAACTGTTGTAGTTGGTCTTAAAATATCCTATTTCTGGTTTTCCCTTTATGTGCCATTCACAAAAGCTCCTAATCTCCACTTGCCCAATTCCTTGCCAGAGGAAATTCCAAGCTGTGGTTGTGAGGATCACAGCTGCAAAAGATGAGGATATCTTTAGGTCAGAGGAGGGTTAGGGCTGCCGCTGCAAGCTGCCATGGCTGTGTTTCTATATAGAAGCCTGGAAAAAGCAGCTTGTATTGAATTGGCTCCTTATATGCACTATTTATGCAGGTGATTTATCTTACAAGTCATCCAGCAGCTACTTCATGCAATTAATTTCCAGTCAGTGTGCACAGAAGAGATGAACATCTCCTGCTCTAACATAGCTGGGAGCTACTGCGGTGTGAAGACAGGCATTGTACCAAAAAAGATTCCCTGCTGTGACAAGTAAAGTGCTTTTTACGATAGAGGTGCCTGTTTTGACACCCCACCTGACCTCCTGTGACTCCTTTCAGATGGAGGGGCCTATTGCAGCACTGCTGCTCATTGAAAAGAGTTAAGAACCGTGTGTCTCCATAATTCTCCAGTAACACCCAAAAAGTCAGTGGATTTGTCGCTTTTTTAAGAGATGCTAGACGGGTCTGAATACTTGCTAAATATGGCGATGAAGTTGCCAAGTTGACAACAGTGTTGGGGTCTACGTCCTATATTTGCGGAACGTGTGATAAAAAAGCTGAGGTTAATATTGCATCATGTTGTGATCATGATCGTGACATTTCTCACTGTTTTGTGCTCGTTTGGAGCCAAAATTGTAATCATAATTGAAAATGCTGGGAAACCCTAGCAGAACACAGGTTCAGGGGTGGTGCTTGAACCAGTTCTACATTGACTCTAGCTGCCTTGACTTTTCCACATTCAGAGATCCACAGCAAAGCCACACTGATGACTCTAAACATCTCTTCTATTAATGTTTGACTCTCCCACTAATGTATTATGAATTTCACACTGAATGACCCTCTGGATGAGGAGACTGTTTATCTTGACTAATCTCAGCAAACAGATTAATATCAGTCCGTCTAGTTTATTCACCATTTTCTCAATGAACGTAGCCGCAAACAGTGGTTGTGAATGCTGCTCTGCGCAGTACATTGGGCAGTATTTTAGATGATTTAAATAATCAGAAGGAAAATAATAGGAACGCTGAGCTCATGTTCTTCCACTGGTGCTTTGGCAACGCAAAAACTCTTTTTTTCATCTTTTTCTTTTTTTTTCTCCCTCCCCTCACTGGCTTGAATTAAGCAGACTAAATACTTCACTGGTTTTAAATTTTTAAACATTTCAGCTGGTCTGGTTGCTCTCTGTAGTCCTACCCCTGACATAAGCAGCTCTTAGCTTTGGCACTGTTTTAGTGATGTTGTGCTTTAGCAGTCAAAATATAAGTGGTTCTAAATTAAGCTGTGGTGCTGACCTACAACCACTTTGGTAAACAATCCCCGTAGTAGTATTCGTCATGGCAGAAATTTTTCTCTAACACAGATGTACAATAGTTTCTGCTTGTAATCATTGTGGAGTGCCTTTAATAAAACCAAATTTGCTGTGTCCTCATCTCTTTTACAGAGGGAGATGGAATATTGTATATTACACTTACTCAGCTGTGCACTATGAAACTTGTGTTTTTACATGTTTTAACTTGCTGAATACTGGGGATGATCAGCCTTATTTTGTACAATATTAGGTTCACACAAAGCTGTTACAGGATTGCTGTTGGACATGAATAAATGAAACTTGTTTCTTGACAAAACAGTGCAGCAACCACAGGCAAATGCAGTACTTTATACAAACTGCATATGCGTAAGTTAACTAGATGCTCAAAATATCTTATTCAGTTTCACTAGAAGTAACCTGTCACCTTAACATTGTGTTAATTTCCAACTGATTTGTGATCAGATAGTTTATCTGATTGCAGGAGTCATCTAGAGCCATCAGAAGTCAGGCTGGACTTTTAGTGTAGTTTTTTATTTTCCACAGTCTTGATGTGGTTAGGTGAACTTAAAACATAACTGACTCAGTGATATATTAACTGTTGTTAATCTGGACCTCTTGGGTCAGTGTCCTGCATTTTAATGTGTTCCCACTCCAACACACCTGACTCAAGTTAATGAGTCATTGCGCTGAACTTAATGGGCTGTTGGAGCAGGGGCACATTGAAAACCTGCTGGACACTAACCCAAGAGGTCCAGATTTGGTGGTGTAGAGGATGTATTAACAGGGCCAGATGGTCAGGATCTGGGCTCATGTTGTGTCATCTCATGCCAGCTTACCTCTGTGATGTTCTGCTGTATTTTCATACAAAGCTCTCCATGGCTCCAGGTTAAGGTCCTAATCACATAAAGCTCCCACAGAAGTGTATGCAGTTGATTAGTTTTCATCTAATGGAAAATAAATAAAAAATCTGCATTTCAATCATGCTTAGTATTGCTTTTTAAACTGGCCCATATCTCAGCCATTAAGCTGTGATTGTGGACTGTGTGTAAAGGGTGTAGAAGCTCTGTTAAAATACTTGTTAAAACAAGGTGGGCTGCAAGTCAGTTTAACTGGATTGGCCATCTGTTGCATCAACTACAGAATAAGCCTACAATGATTGTAAGTTGTAAACACTGCAGGATAGATTGGAATAAGCTGCAGTGTTTTGTTTTTTGCAGATCATAAACCAGGGCCTTGAAAAATAAGTGTTCTTAATGAGTCCAAGATTCAAATTGCTGCCATTTGCTAAATTTGTTTGTGCTGCCTGATTAGTTTTATCATTTGCTGTTACTGGTATTTCAAATTTAATTCCACAATGTAGAATGTGTACCTTTATTTCTGTTAAACATTAAGTCTAGATTTTCACCTTGACTAGTTTTGGGATTTGTTCTGCCTCAGATGTACAAATTAAAATGAGTCACTGTTGTGATAGTTAAAGATACATCTATAGTGCTTCAGAGTATAACTATAAATATACTGAAATAGAAGTTCATTCCCCAGCACCCCTGCACCACTCTACAGATGGTTCTTCTTTGTGAGACTACATTACTGTGTTCACATACAAGCTAGCATACATGACAAATGTGTGTTCAGTCTAGTTATACAAACTCACAGAAGTAATCTGAGATGAGTTTTAATAGGAAAGCTTAAAAACAGAAAGATAACACAACTTAAATCAGAGATTATTTTTAACCTCTTTTTCCTTTTCTCCTCCAGGAGCACCATCTCCAGAGAGCCATCTCGGCACAGCAGGTCTATGGCGAGAAGCGGGACAACATGGTTATTCCCGTCCCCGAGGCAGAGTGCAACATCACGCACTACGAGTCCCTCTACCCCGGGGAGTTTAAAATGCCAAAGCAGCTTATTCACATACAGCGTGAGTAGCCGGCTGCTTGCAGCTGGATAATCTTCTTAGGCTGTGTGAGTGCTCTGTGAGCACGTGGTGATGTTGCTGTTTGAAGAAAGTGGATGCTTTCTCTTGCTGCTTCAGAGATTTGTTGGCAAGATTGGAGTTTGTGGGAGGCACTGGCTGCTAATGACAACTTGCACAAAAGGAGGTCTGCTTGTGTTCTGGTCTGTGGCAGGGCTGCACCAAGATGATCCTTTCACAGTATTTATTGATGTGAAAATTTTAAAACTACATACATTTGCAACATACATGCAAATACAGTACTGGAAGAAAAAGGGAAAGCAGGTAGCATACCCTTATCTGAATCATCAGCTTGTGCCATGCACTTCTAGGAACAAATGCCTTGTTTTTTTTTTTATGGGTCACTGCAGCTTTTAATGATCACAGTTGTATAATACTGTATAACATGAACATTTAAAAGAGAGAATGACATTAAAAACATAACCCAGATGTTGAATGTAAATCTGTGAGAACAAATCAGTTTGACATGGGATCCCACGTATCATTTAAAATTGCCTTAGGTTTTTACAGTTTACCAAGGAGTTCTGATATCCACAGTACATCAAACACTTTTTCCTCTCTAGGGGTTACAGCAACTAATGGATTTGAGCATCTCCATGGTTAGCCACTGCCAGAAATGTTAGCCAACCAGGAAGGGCAACAACTCTAAGCCAAGGTTATATTAATGACCAAGAGGCTGATTAAATTCTGTGATCAGATGCTTATGTTTGTCCCAAAGCTCTGCTTTGTTATTACAGCTTGTCTACTTTTCAATAAGCTTTTCAGTTAAACACTACTACTACTAAAAAAGGAATCAAACACACTTTGGTGCTGGATTATATCTGATGTTGACATTGTTGTGTGATGGTATTACTTCACAAATCACTGGCTACATAACAAGACGGCAATTCCTGTTTTTTTTTTTTTATTATTCTGCATCTGTCCCTTTGGGAGACATTATACAGAATGGAAAAGGCCTCTGCTGACCTTAAACCAAAAGGGTATATCTTTTTCTTACTGGTATACATCGATGTATTTTGCACCAAATTCACACCAAATATATCTGGCTTTATCGAAAGGACAAGCTTTTTGGCTAAAGGCTGAAGCTTTCTTTGACCTAATGCAGTCTGTATTTGTCTGTCCTTTAACTTGGCTGTTGTTCTGTTGTTGCTGCTACAACAATTCAATTTCCCTCCGGGGATTAATAAAATTTTCTGATTCTGATTACAAATTCTTTTTTATCTCTCAGCTTTCAGTTTGGATACAGAGCTGCCAGACTACGACCTAGATTCAGAAGATGAGACGTTTGTGAATAAGCTGAAGAAGAAAATGGAAATCACTGCCCTGCAGTTTGAGGAAATGATAGATCGACTGGAGAAAGGCAGTGGGCAGCAGGTACTGGGGAAAGTGCTGGTTTGCATGTGAAGACACTCAGTTCTGGTTTTATTGTTGACAGAGTAATTGCCCTCATTGTTGTGAATAAAACTACTTCCTAACCTATGTTCAGGTGATCCTCCATGACCTCAGTTTCCCTAGTCATGAAAAAGGCTTTCAGTTACCTTTTGATTGTTAAACACCCACTCTGTAACCTTTCAACCTTAAAACTCTGCATTCCAGACTTGTTTGATGGCACAGTGACATCTATATTATCTGAAGCCGTCGCTGCCCAGCAGCTTCCCACAGCCGAGAAACGGCACGATGCAACTTTTTCCATGCGAGATGCTGCGTGACGTTGCAGCCAAGTTTCACTTTAGACACACGCTAGCAAGCAAATGTAAACAAATCGGCTCTTTTAACTGGGCACCGGGGCTGATTCAGCAAAGAAAGGTTAGAAGACATTTTTGGAGAAAGAGAGGAAACAAAAGAGAGCTAGAGTGAAAGAAAGAGTCAACATAAGACTTTTTTTTTTTTTTTCTACTGTCTGGAGAGAGCTGACAGTACAGGTAGGATGCAGGATGGATGCTGAATTAGCCATCGATGGGGGAAGCGTCACTGAGAAAATGGCAAAAGTTAAGTAGTGCATCTTTAAAGATGCATTTAATTCTATAAACATTTAAGGGTTGAGTGTACACTGATCATCCACACATCATGCAGTTTGCCAGCAGGTTGGTGGTCATGACGTGTTTGCAGAATAACGATTCTGTTCTAACAAAAGGCTTCACTAGGAAAGACAGGAAGGACAGATATGAGGCAAAGAGCAAGAGAGAAGTGTGAAGAAGAAAATCAAACAAAGCATGCAGCCAGCAGAAATGCACACACACACACACATATGAAAAGATGATTACACAGAAGCATGCACAAGCAGAACTGTGCCTGGAAGAGAACACCCGGCTGCAGCTGAATTATTTGTTTGAATATGGGAGTTTTGAGGCCACCTTGATCCACAAATCTGCCAGTGGAGCCCCTCACATCCAATCAACTCAAACCAAAATGCATCTTATCACCTAAAAAATTGATAACCCTTAATTTATGATGGGTGCTCTTCATGCCTGCTCACATTTCAGGTCAAGTTTAACTGAATTCCTACACAAGCACATCTCATTCTGCTTTACCAGGACATCAAAACTACAGTCTGGCAGAGGGCAAAACAACATCAACAAAAAGAGATGGCTGCAAAGTTGTCTGATATGGGGGTCTTGTTGATACTTGTTACCAGAGTGTCCTGGCTGATGCACTAATCTTGTCTTGCTCATGTTGCTCTGCAGCTTGTTAGTCTCCAGGAGGCCAAACTGCTGTTGAAAGAGGACGACGAGCTAATCAAGGAGGTGTTTGACTACTGGAGCCGTAAGAGGAAAACCAGCAAGGGTGGCTGGCTCATCTCTAATGTCAAACAGGAGAAGAGGGATGGATCTAGCACCAGCGACCCTTATGTGGCCTTCCGCCGACGGACAGAGAAGATGCAGACCAGGAAGGTAATCACCTTTTCCCGCCAAAACGATGGAGTTTAAGGCAAAAGAAGTTGTTTTTCACCTTTTATATTTGCATATTTTGGTTTCTTTTAGACCTATGTGGTAAGGGAATCATCCCTGGTGTCTTCCCCATTGTAACAGTTTCTACCTTTACAAAGTACCTGACTCTTGATTGACAAAATGCATTCCTCTTATCTCTTTGAAAAAGTTAGACAGTTATTTTTATCATCCTGAAATTAGAAGTTTAAAAAGCAACTGAAAGTAATATTAGCTTTTTCTCTGAAAAAGTATCATTGTCATGGCATTGTCTGAGTCATCACTGTTCCATCGGCAGAATCGAAAGAACGACGAGGCGTCATATGAGAAGATGCTGAAGCTGCGCAGAGACCTGAGCCGAGCCGTCACCATCTTGGAGATGATCAAAAGGAGGGAGAAAAGCAAGAGGGAACTGCTGCATCTCACTCTGGAAATAGTAGAAAAGAGGTTAGAGAACCAGTTTATAAAAGTGGTCCAGAGAGTTTGTGGTTGTAAGGATTGACTGCATTGAGTCGACTTCCTTGTCTGGGAGGTAGCTGCTTTCAAGGAGGCACTTTCACTGGCTGCTAGTCTATTTAACTAGATGAGATTTCATGAATCAGTTCTTTTGAGGTAATATTGGTTAGACGCTATGGCTTTGTTCTGTTCTTGTAAAAATGGTTTCTACTATGATTTTAAAACTGTGTTGCATGCGGTGAAACAATATGTCTGATCTGGCTTGTTTACTCGTCAGTTTGTGATCCAAAGCATGAAGCACTTGTTTGAGTGTAATGGTGAACCACATTTTTTCTGTGAGCTCAAGCGTCACGGCTGCTGTTAATTGGTGACACTGTTACAGGCACTGTTTTGCTCGCATTGTCAATTCAGACTGCACCTTGTTTATTCACAAGTGTCTGGAGTTTATTAGCTTATTGACTTCTTACTGCTTGGAAGGGTCTCTTGGTAAGGTAGTATGCTAAACTATATGGCTGTTATGAAATAAATTGTTTATACAGTTGATTCTTTCTCCAGCTCTCTTGGGTGTTTTTTTTTTTTTTTTTTTTCTTGCCCACACGGCGGTTTTGTAATCCATCCAAATGTGACATCCGGATGGAATGAATTTCCTCTGAAAGTAGCTGTCGGTGCAATCTTAAATTGGACTCTTCTCATTGAAGTGTTTTTGATTTGTAGTGACATTTCAATTTCCTCTTGTTATCCTGGCCTAGTTTCTGCCTGCACATCGTGGCTAGTGTGCAGTCCCAGACTGGATCGCTCTGTTCCCAGTAGATGGCTTCTACAGACCATTATATTTTGCATGTAAAGAGTAACCCAGGTGTACTGTGTATACTGTGTGTGTTGTGTGTGCCTGGGTCTTTCTGTGCATAGAGGTTGAGGTTCATCATCTGCCATGGCTGTGTGGTGCTGTCAGTAATGCACAACTTTGCAGTCATATTGTTGAATATTGGAGATTATTCACAGTATAGTAAAGAGATAAAAAAAGAGCTATTTTATAATTTAATTGGTAACCTGTCATGTAGTTCAAAGTAAGGATATGTATTCATAGAGATGTCACATGATGTTTGCCAGGATGAGGCTTGTGTAAATTTGCTCCTGTAAATTCTCCTAATCTTCTACCGTCCTGTCTCTGTCAGGAACACGATGCCAGATTTTGGCAGTGAGGTGATGGCAGAAGCACTGGCACAGCGGGCTCTGGTGAAACCTGTCTACACCATCCCCATCATTCCCCTCTCCAATAGTAACCAGTGCAGACACCAGGACCACTTGGATATGAAGGACTACAAGAAAGTAAGGCCATGCACATTCACAACCTCTTCGTTTTCTGTTAACGTCAGGGACATGACAAGAAATGTTTTCTACCCTTTCAGCTGTAAGTGAGTGTGGGTGTTAGAACAGAACGTCTGTGGACATATAAATGTTGAATTTGTGTTTGTCCTTCACTTTAGTCAGTTCGCACCTCGGTGGCTGTTGAATGCTGTGTACGCAGACTCAACCCACACTTGCAATTTTTATACTTGTCATGGTATATAATTGTATTTGGCAACTGAATAGAAGTCACCTTAAAATCAGCACTTTAAACAAACCATTTTTGTTTTTGTTTTTTAATAAAATCAAAGGTTTCAGTAATGCAGAAGTACAAACTGTGCTGCAGAGAGAAGCAGCATGAAAGGTTTGTTCAAGAGGTTGTTACAACTTTAATGACTTTTAAAAAAAAAAAAAAAGGATGCTGGGACAATTTGAAAAGGGGATAAATAGTTGTTGAATCTTGTTGGAGCGAGCATTAACCCCACCCCGCCCACTCCTTCAAAAAATAAAAAATATAAATAGATATCTAATGGTGGTAATGTGTGGGAGATTAGGGTGGGGTGTTAAAGCTTGAAGCGCTACAGCTGCATATTTCTCTACCGTATTTTCCAGACTGTACCACAGAAAAAAATTAACTGAAACTTTAACTTAAAGACAACTGAGAAACGCTGAAGGCAAACAAAATGTCCCCAAGAAGAAAATCCTGTTCTGCAGATTACAAACTGCAGGTAGTAAAATACGCAGCTGAAAACGGTAAAAGCAGCAGTTGGCAGAATTGTTTAGAAACGTCTCCCAGGATGAAGAATTGAATGGATTCGGTGTGGAGTGAGGTCTGGGGATTGGTGAACTTGCTTACTGGTAAAAGCTTGTTACTCCACGCGAAGCGAGAAGTTTGTTCTTGAGGCCGTGAGAACAAAAAAAAAGTTGACTTCTAGTCCAGTGCAACTTTTTTCCTCTGATGTGATTTATACGTCAGAGCTACTTATAGTACAGAAAATATGGTACTTTGGATCATAAAAAGATCAAATCTCAACAGGTTGTCAGATATATTTGGTTGGCTCTTCTGCCTAAGGAAGGTAGAAAACGAGCTGCAAGTGTGATAAACTAAAAATTAATTTCTTTTGGACGTTGCAGAGCTTTAGATTCCTGAGACAAAGACCGGCTTGTAACCTGATGCACTCTTCAACAGTACATTAAAATTATAGCTTTTCAGTGGAGAAAGGTTGCAAAAATGCTTTTGTATGCAGATAGTTAAACTATGCAGAAAAATCTGACTACTGGGTAGTCAGCAGGTTAGACTTTTTAAATAATTTGAATAGGCTAAAATAAATTGCTGCATGTGTCTACTCACTTGTCCAAATGAAAATAAATAGTAGCTTGTAGGTGGATTTGGTTCAACATTATTCACCCTGTTTTAATTTCCTGACACCAACAAATTAAAAAACATTTAATATGAAGCTGTCACTCTCAATGCTTCAGTAACATAGCACTTGATTACACAGCCTGGGTGTGAACTCATTATAACTTCATTAGCTTCAGTGACCAACAGCTCTCTCTTGCCCTCAGGGAGATTCTACATCCCCCCTTTTCTCCTTTATACCAGCTGGTTGACTTTCCCTTTTGTTTACACTCATTTTTGGGTTAACTCTACCCCCTCCTCCTCCTCCTTTCTGTCTTTATTCCATCGATTTGACACAGCAGTTCCTTACTGCAGTCTGCCTCTCTGTTTGCTTTGTCCCCAAAGTCTGAGGGCTGTAAAGAATCAGACTAATCCTAGTAGAGTTGGAGTCTGTTCAGACAGGGAGGGGTCATCCCAGTGGGGAAGTTCGGGTGAAAGGTGGTAAGGGGTGTATTGAGGAGAGGGGAAAACAGCCATCTGGCTCGGCAGTGGCATCTGGCACGTGCCTCCATCTGCATATCAATGCCTCTACAGACTCTTACCATAGATAATCAACCTTGAGGTGCCGCATGCAGGCTTGTTGTGCATTTGGAAATGTAATTTAGCTTACACAGACTGGAGTATAAACATGTCATTTCCTTCCTTTGTTTAAAGCCTGAGAAGACAGAGACAGTACGAACCAAAAGGAAAAATGAAAAGAAACCCAAAATCCCTCCACTGTCAGCGCTTCAACATTCAGGGCCCTCTGTTTTCAGTCCCAAGGACCTCAACCAGTATGATTTCCCCAGCTCAGATGAAGAACCATTCTCACAGGTAACAGTTTGAAATGAAAGTTGAAAAAAAAAAAATCGAAAATCTTGAGTGAAAGGGTGTGTTTTTATGCCCTTAGATTTGTGTTTACTTCAGTGGTTTTTGTGTGTGTTGTATAGATCCATTCAGGTTCCTCAGAGGCAGAGGAGGAGAATGACCCAGATGGCTGCTATGTGTTCAGGAGGAAGGCTGGCTGTCAGTATTACGCTGTAAGTGCCCTCCTGTGACTCCCATGTTTCTATTTATAGTGCCGACAGCGGGCTGGCCAGTCACGCTGCCGTTCCTATTAGTCTTCCACACTCTGCTGGTCAGCACAATAATAAACCTGCCTTCTCCTTCACTTTTATTATCTTTCATCTTCCCTTCATCTTCCTTCAGCCTCGGCCAGACAAGAGCGGCAGTTGGCCGTGGGTGAGCCCATCAGAAGGCGGACTTGGTGACCCCCGCTTCCGCTACTGTCTGACCTCTCTCAACATGCCACGGCGATGCATAGGTTTGGCCCGACGCCGTGTGGGAAGAGGGGGCAGGTGAGTTCAGTTTGGTTCAACTTGCTGAGTTTGTAATTGAATGGTTTGATTCAGGGTGAGAAACAGAACAGCTGGGTTATTTCCAGGTTTTTATTATTTGACTCAAACTGACCTGTAACTTCTGCCGTTTGTTGTATAAAGAATGAAGGTAATGTGACAAATCTACATACTCTTTAAAAAATGTGAAATTTCTACAGGAATGCTGCCAGTTTCTGTGCTGAGCCAAGTGATGGCTGTAGCTGCTGAGGTTGTTTACCAGCTCTTTGGCAGGTTCCCAGGCACCATTTGGCAGGCACATTCTATTATAAATGTCAAGCTGGCTGGTAAAATGATGAACATGACAGTCCCGATGTGGGAAAATCGCTTGTGACTGCAGTGCGTTAGATGTGTTCTGGTTGACCATCGTGGCAGAACTAAACTTTTTTTGAGTCGTACTGATGTACCAGATATTATATTTTGATGAATGTTGATGCTCTTTAACTGAGGGTGTTTTTGTCGTCAGATGCTGCTGCAGTTGTCAGTCACTGATAAATTCTAATTTTATTTCAGGATCTTATTGGACAGGGCACACACAGATCTAGACATCTGCCAGAGCCTGGACTCCGACCCAGAGCCTGAACCACTCGCCTCGCCACTTCCAAGCTTTCCGCTCCGCCACTCCAACACCAGTACCTCAGAAACCAATACCTCTACAAATTCCTCCCACTGTCCTTCATCTTCATCACCCTTGTCGTCATCAACACCCATGGACCTCAGCCAGATTCTTTTGAACATTAAATCTTGCCGCTGGAGGCACTTCAGACCACGGACGCTATCCCATCACCTTTTGGGTGGAGACTTGTCTCGCAGAGGATTTAGGGATTTAAGCCGGACTATGTCGGGACTAACCCGGACCCTTTCTGGAGCAGTCACCTCTCAAAGCCGTACTGGCCCCGGCACCGCTCCTGTCAACGGTGAGTCAGTTGTTTCCTCTGCCAGGCTGTTTACTCTTTTACTTTGTGTTGAACTTCTGAACAAATGGCTCAACAATCAATTTTGTTGGTAATGACTTTGTAAAGAAAGTTGTTTGCCTCACAAGAAGCTAATTTCATATCATTTAGAAAATGTGTCCATCTGAAAGGTTAATGATTGTGGAAGTCATTTTCTAGAGTAATTTTTGTCAAACCTGTGCAGCCTCTATGCCGTCGATAATTAAAGGGACTGAATTCAGTCTGAGCGTCAGTCAGAAACAATTTGCTCAGTTCATTTTGCGCCTGCTTTAATTGGATGTCCACATCCATCTTCCAGCAGCCGGAAAACCTGTTTGGACCTGTTTGTTGCACCTTACTTGATGTGGAATCACTCATTGGTGTGTTTCTGTCATGCTATTTTCATGATTTAGTAATTAAATAGAAATGAATTCACCTAAAATCAGCAGTTGTGTAAAATCTGATTTTGATTATCAGGAAATCATCCCCAACATCTCTTGGTGCAAAAACACGTTATTAAAGAAATGCTGCTGTGGTGTGCATGTGGAAGTTGTGTAATTAAATATTTCTATTTGCCTAAAATAATTTTTCATGTTATTTCTAGATTATGTTCTGGTGAAAATGTGAGTGGTCAAAGTAAGATTGACTTGGGGCTGATCTCAACATTAAGTCAGCAATTTTGCTCTTTAATTTTTAATCCCATGCTGCTGATAAATCACATAAAACGGCTTTCATACATTTCTCTTTTTTATTGTTTGTCAGGGACAGAGTATAGTAAAGAAAAGCATTTCTAAATATGCCAGATTTAGTCAAAGGGACTAGTTTTCATCTGTCGTCCCTGCCAGGTCTTACAAAGGCTCCCTGGAATAAGGGTTAGTGTATGTGAATTGTATTTTAGTGTATGGATCCTCCTCTGGTTTGAGGGAGTCAATTTATAAATGTTCTGTAAGAATCAATTTCTCATGTGTATGTGAGTCTTTGCTTGGAAAAAAAAAATCTGGGATGCATCAGAGTTCAACCTTTTATAAAATACTCCACTGGTGCCCTGTCTTTTCATACAGTTTTAAAGTAATACTGGAAAATAAGGAAGGTCAATGTCATACATAATTGAAATTCATGCTGTTTTTTGTTACCCGTTGATGCTGCAAAGGGTTTGTCATGTTGCAAAGTACTATACAGATATTATTTATTTTTATTTTTCTGTACACAGCATGTGGTGGTGGATGAGTTTTTCCCTCCAAACAAACGGATTAAGACGTTCTTCTTAGATTTTCTTTTTTTGTTGTTGGGTTAAAGAAACGAGATGACCATGGTGTCATTGTGGAGGGAAGCTCACCAGCCTGTAAAGCAGGACATTAAAGCAGGAAATGCATCTAATATGTTTCACCACCTGGATAATCAGCAGCGTTTTATGCTATAGTAAAGGTAAAACAACAATAGTTTGGATAAATGATGCTAATATTTATCTAACGTAGCGTTGAAGTGAAATGTTATCATGTCATTTACTATTTTGTAATTATGTACAACTCAGGTTGGTCTTGCGTGACGCATTCACTGAATGTTACATCATACAAATGAGAGAAACAAAACTAAATACATCTTATGTGACGGATGGTTTTGCATTTCAAGCATAGTTGATCTGGCATGAGGTCCATGGCTTTTCAGTCAGTGTGCAATAGTCACAGTCCGTAGAAGAAACAACATTTAATTCCAGATATGCGGCATCCTAAATAAACGACAGCTGTTCTGAGGTGGTCACTCAAAAGACTGGTCTGAAAAGACGTAGACGTTTTTTATTTTACAGACAGAAAATCATACATACGCCTAAAGGAAAAAGAAATACACAACATTTTATATTAAACATTGAAATAAACGAACCAATAAAAAGGAGGATTATAGTTTTGATATAGTCATAAGTAAGACTCCTTTTCTCAAGTCAGTTTGTTAGCAGGTGAATTATAATTAGGATTACAATGCACCGATCCACTTTCTTCACGTCTGATATCAATATCTGAGATTTAGTAACGATACGATGTACGATACAGGAAAAAGTGCTGAATTCACTAACGGATTGTGTCATTATGTGGAGAAGATTAAGATCTTTTTGTGCAAGGCAACATCAGATTTGGCTTGAAAATGGTCTTTACTCATTTTTTTAAAACAAACATATACATGCACTGAATTGCTTATTTATTTAACAAATGTGCACCAGCACAGCAATCTTAAACTATCCTTAATGAGCTTCACAAGCTTGGTTAAAAATATAACTTCTCCTGGTTCAGTCAGAGCCGATAGGAGTATAACACCCAATGTAAAATAAAAGTACTGAAACTGGAAAAAAATAAATAATAGCTTGTCTACCTTGATGGTTCAGCCAGTGTAATTAAGAATTCAAAAGCCAATAATAAATAAGTAGGGCTGTCAAGCGATTAAAATTTTTATTGGATTAATCACAGCTTTCAAATTAATCACAAATTAAAAAAAAATTCAAAATTATTAATCACCATTTGAGAGTTTTTATGCCTGAAATTTAGCTTCCATTCTGCCGATAAAACTGACGTACCTAGTTTGATCCTAGTTTTATTAAACGTTTACAGCTATTCACCGTCTCTGCTCCGTCGTAGCAATCTGTGGCCTCGTGAAGATTTAAACTGCAGCTGGATCTCTCAACCACACGTTTTCCAAGCTCGGCTTCTGATTGGTTATTAATGTATTTAACTGAGGGCAAAGCCGCATTCATCTCACACTATTGATGGATGAACTCAATGTGACAATATTCCACATTAACTTATGAAATAGTTTTTAGTTTTTTTTTTTGTTTGTTTTTTTTTGCTGCAAACACTCTGCAAGCCAGAGATGAATATTTTAAGCCCTAAAATTAAACATCCATTACAAAAACTGCTGAATAAAACAATAGCTTCCCTAGCTTGGTTTAAAAAAAAAAAAAGAAATTTAAGTAGTGCCAACTAGTCAAGCTTTTTCACACACACACACACACACCACTCTGTGTCAGTGATCTGATCAAGCAGACATCTCAAGCTTCTCGCAGGTTTTACACGTCGCCGGTGAATGTGTTGGCTGTGGTAGTGTGTAAAAGTTCCACATGGCTGATCCCTGTGCTTGTTCCACTTTGAAAACAAATGTAAGCCTCCGAGTGGCGCATAGTTAGCAGATGTCACTCAAAGCACACACACATAGAATTACACTCAATAGATGGATTGGGTCCATTGTCACTGATACTTGATCTAGAATTTTTTTCAATTTTGGTACAAATACCAAAATCCAATCAGTGCATCCCTAATTGTAATTGAATTTAGAGGCAAGCAAAGATTTACAGCTCAGTTGCTTGGACAAGACATCCTCTCCTTGGTATTTGGTGCAGATATCTCCTGTGAGTCCCTTTGCTAGTCATAACAGAACTGCTGGTACATATGAATGGTGGGACATTGGGATTTGACCATTGAGCCATTTTTCATATCTTTTACCTACAGGTGGAATCCTGCCTTTAAGTGATCAGTCTTGCTTTTGCAGAGGATTCGTATTTTAATAAAAAGTATGAGATAATTGTCCTTTAGCCAATTAAAAACTTGCATATTGAGAACTTTGTGTGGGAAAGGTGTGTGAAATAAAGTTAGTTTTGATGTGATTTATACTGTTAATTCCTTTTGCATTTTCTTTAACTCCTTATTGTCAGAGCAGGTGGATTTTAGGATGTCAAAGGTTTCTCAGGTACATCTTCTAGTGGTGTTAATGATGTGTCTAATTTTGTGAGCTAGTATTTATGTAGTGTTTACACAAGGTGTTCTGTCATGAGGAATTACTACACTTGCATAGAGCCGCGCTAATGCTGTTAAGTCAGTCTTGCCAGCCTGTTAGCACTAATTTGGTTGTATAGCCTAATTTCCCCCCACTAATGCCTCTATTCATTTATAAAATCTGATCATCTTGGTATCTAAATATCAGTTTTATAACTGACGTCTGACATTAGCCTGCATAAGCACAACAAACAAAGCATGGCTAATGCTAAACTGACAACTTGTTCAGTGCTTGCAATGGTTCTGAGTGAATGCTGTTCATTTTCAAGTTTTAAATAAGTATCTTTTCATTGAGCTGGTTTTTTCAGGTCAGTTGTTTACGTGGGGTTAGGTGGCATGGTTTGAAGACCAGTGTTTTTTACAACAAAACATGTAGCAATTCTGTTTTATGGTTTTTGAGTCACTAAAACGTTCCACTGTTTAAAAATAGTTCGGATAAATATATAACTGCTAGCTGAATACACACACACACACTCCAAATTGCAGTTTTGTAGAAAAACTATAACTCTGAAGTCTGACAGCTTGACGTAAATGAGGTGCTGGTTTAAGTGGCGGCTGGTACAGATGGAAAACTGTTGCTTCGTTGCTCCTGAGCAGAAACAGAGCAGTAGATATTCTTCCATTCATACCTCCTTACAGATATTAAGACGGCTGCCTTTGGATCTTCCTAACTCTGAAACTACACTTAATACAGTGACACTTTTGCATGTGGTTGAGCTGAAATTAGCTCAATGCCATCAACTGAGAAGAAAAAAAACTAATTCTTCTGGTTGTTTGGTCAAGTTCGGCTAATTCTTGTAGGCAACCCAATACAAACAGTGTGTTTTGTTGTTTTACAGTGTTCTCAGCTGAGCAGTACCAGCAGCATCAGGAGCAGCTGGCTCTCATGCAAAAACAGCAGCTGGCACAGAGCCAACAAGCCCACGCCCCAGCAACAACCACCACCAACATACAGGTGAGTATTAAAACACAAACTCTAGTCTTCACTGCAGCTACACACACACACACACACACACGGGTTAGGATTTTCAGGCTCTTAAATGTGCAATTCAGTCCAAACAGAAGTTAAAAAGAGCTCAGTGAAACTCATTGAGCCGATGTCAGGAATCCTTTATAGCCGAAGGTCAGCTCACTCATCTTCAGGGAATGGGACGCATCCTCATTCCTGCGAGCAGCATTAATGCCTCTGGCTCGGTTCCTGTTTGGCAGCAGAAGTGCTGAGCTCAGATGTTGCAGGAGTTTCATGCATTTTAACAGAGCGGTCAAGTCTTTGGCTCAGACCCACATGTTTTGTCTTTGTGTATCTCTGATTTCAAATTAGGCACTTGTGTCCAAGACTCTGGACCAGGCCAGTGCCCAGTTTGCTGCTTCTGCCCTCATCACCACAGATAAACTGCTGGCTTTCAAATCCAAAGAGGAGTTGGTGCTGGCAAGTGGAGTCAACGGAGTCCTGGCAGGTGCAGGTGAGTTTCCTGACTGGTGGTTTTGCTTGGTTTTATTCATCAATCATTACAATTTGGAATAGGCTGGGTTTGTTTAACTTAGTATGCCTTTCTGAATGAGAAAAGCATTTTAAAAAAAATGACAAATCTTTGAGGTTTGCACCTGAAGAGAGCTGAGGAGTTAATTTTTGCTTGTTGGGGTAATTCATGCCTCCCAAAGTCCTTTATTGACCCACCTAAAAAGAATAAGTCACAGCTAATAACTATGAGACTGTAAGCTTTCATATTATGATGACCCGGGTGGTATGTGGAAGTGTTCAGTATTAACTGTCCTAAAGGTACTTGACAGAAAAGATGTTTTGGGCTTAGAATTTACCAATTAGACCCACTTTTTTTTTTACCTTTTAAACATTTTGATGGAGGGACAAAAATGGAGACAACTCAGTAGCACCGCTGCCAGCAGCTCTACAATTACAATAGTGTTGCATCAACATCTGACAGTGTCAACAAGATGAAATGAGCTCCACAAAGTCAGGGTTTATTGCAGCACTGTGGGGTTGGATTGCATTAGACTCTGCAGGTGTTTCTTTCATCTTAAACTGCATTTTGTTTTTGCATACGAAAGTAAAGCTGGCAATTTTATTAATGGCAAAACAGAAATACTTTTAAAACATGAGCATTTCCATTTTTTTCTGTTTCCGCCGCATTCAGCTGCTTTCATCTGTATTTACGAGTTTCTCTGTGTTCACCAGGGGTTTTCAAAAATTTGCACCTCACCAGCACCACGGCACCCCTTCACCAGGCCAACCAGTCGACGCACACTACCACGGTCCCAGCCCCGACTTTCCTCCAGCCCTCCTCCAACTCGGCCACGCCCGGCAACGCCGTCCCTACGTCCCTTAACTCCAACGCCAGCGCCCATGCAGCAGCTGCGCTGGGGCTCCTGGGATGCAGCGCTGCCGGTGCCACCCCCACCACCACTCAGGTCCTCATCGGGAACAACATCTGTCTGAGCGTGCCATCGGCCGCCAGCCTCGCTGGACGTCACATCCCCCGGACCCTTGGCAACGTGCCACCCTCTGCCTTAAAGCTGTCCACCACCACCAATCTGCAGATGCCCAAAGTCTCTGGAGCACCGTCCATTGACATGGGCTCCAGGTATGGCTACAGCAGTAGATCCTTACAGTCTTTGGATTATATATAGAGGTGATACCTGGATTGGAAGCTAAAGCTATACAGTTGGGGGGGGGAAAATGTCTTAATCCTTGTTTTTCTCATTCTCGCAGGGATAATCACGATGAAGACAAGCCAGCACTGAACAGTATAGCAGACAACACGGTGGCGATGGAGGTGACGTAGCAGTGCAGTGGAAGAGTCTGCTCACTGCTCTTTAGGTGCTGTGCATCGTAGCATCGGGGATGCAAAAGGGACAGCAGGACTCAGATGCAGGCTGGCTGAATGACGGACGAGTGGCTGCAGCCGCTCGCTTGCAATTCTCATCTCTCATACTTTTTAAACTGTTTTGCTTTTGTTTTTTGTTACTGTTAAAAGTAAAATATTGACTCATGTAAATTATGAATATGGCAAAATTAGTATCTGTACAGTAACTACATATTTGTAATATCCCCGTGTATATATATTACTTGAATACAGAACTGTCCATTTGTGATGTTTTGCACTTGGGAGTCAAAAAAAAAAAAAAAAAAGTAAGCCAAGTTAACTTGTGGCGAGTGTGAGAGATGTGAGAGTTGTATAGAGAAGAGTTTTATCACATCATGTGCATGGTGCGAAGCCTGCTGTTTATCTATTTATTGTGCTGTGTTTACGGTTTTTGTTTTGTTTTTGGTTTGGTTTGTTTTGTTTAGTTTTTTTTTATTTGTACACTGTACCTTTGTTGGTTCCTGTGCTGTAGTAAATGTTAGGTAGCTACGGACTCCTGGGTATTTTTGTATATTGTGAACACAAAGCAGGCCCCCACCCCCACTCCATGTTTATTTTGGGTCTCTGTGCTTCTCTCTGTGGATCATATGAAAATCAGTGGTGACATACATATAGACCAGGGGGCCTGAAGAGCCACAAGGGGTGATGGAGCCCTGGGGGAGGAACACCTCTCTTCCAAAAAAAAAAAAAATAAAGTCCCAAACACAAGTAACAGAGATGAAGTCTCTTCCCAGAAGTGTCTGCGGCTTCTGATTTAAGCACTATTTTTCACCACATTTTCTTTTCTTTGTTTATTTTGGTTTTTGATAAATATCAATGCTGCTTTTGTATTTGTTTTGAAAGGGGCTGTCCGTCATTTTATGTATCAGTGTCCCCTTTTTATTTGTTTATTTTTTTGTAAAACAAAACTGGTTATTTTTGTATTTTCCATTTTTTGTGGTAAACTTGATTGTAAGCGTTTCATTTATTGAAAGACTTCATTCTTTTGTTAATTTGTTACTTGTTCATGCAAAGGTGATAAGGGAGGTGAATGGGCAGTAATCACTGTACGTGTTTCATCATTCCAGTTTTTAATATAAAAATGCTAATGAGGGGTCAGAGGGGGTATGAGGACATGATTTCCCCTCCTTTTTTTTAAGTTCTTTTTTTCTTTGAAAAAAGAATCTCCAGACGGCTGCAAGGCCAAAAACCACAAGTATTGGGTGCCTTCCTTTGGGGAATTTTATGTACTCTCTTCTGTGAAGAGTTAGGCACAAAGGCAGCATTACTTAGTAGTGCTTTGCGCCTTTGTAAGAATCTGAATGCCCAGCCCAATGGCAGGATATATCCTTGAGGTTTACTTGTCCCACCTGGAGGCTGAAAAGACTAAAAAAAATGTGACAGAACTCTCACTAAAATAAAGACAATAAAGCCCAGGGCATTAAATGTGAACTGTTCAGACTCTGGTGTGTTTTTGTGTGTGTGACTTGAGATGCACTAACCCTTTTTTCCTCCCTCAGCATATTTGTCAGCATTATTGACCTGCAGTATTAACTGATGCTCTCTTTGTATTTGGGAACCATTACAAATCCTAAAAATGGGTTTTAAATTCTGCCCATTAAAAAGTTTGACTTGCATCGTTAAGAACCTAAACCGATAATATAATTATCTTAATATTGATTGGGCGTCCTGTTTGTAGCCAAAACAAGCTTGAGCCACAGACTCGAGCTGTGCAGCTATGCTGTGGTGTTTGGGACCGGTGTCTCAGTAGCAGATCTGTCATCCTGTAAATTGTGAGGTGAAGGCCCAGCATTTCCCACAGGTGTTTGATTGGACAGATCTGGAGAAGTTGTAGTTAGGTAGGTAGGTAAACGTCAACACCTTGTACTGTTCAGTCCTTTCTTGAACCATTTTATTCCAGTGTAGCAGGGAGCAATTTCCTTCTGAACAAGACCATCGGGGAACACAGTTTCTGCTCAGGCTGGTGATAATGAGTCAAAGTAACTTCCACATGGACAGGATCTTTGGTTTCCCAGCAGGGTACTGTCTAATCCTCAGTGACTTGGAGTTATGGCCGTCACCAACATCTTGCAACACCATCGCAAGAAACTGATGCAGTTTGTTCTGACACTTCAGGGAAAACCAGCATTAACCTTTTTAGAAATGAGCTTCTTCAGCTCTTCCCTTGGACTGGAAAACCCAGGCCAGCTTTGATCACCCACACCTCTCACAGGTTAACCACCTTTCCTTCGTTGAACATCCTGTGGTAGGTCCAGAACTCTGCTGACTGGTGACATCCCACAGGAGCTGCAGTTGTTTAGATCCGAGAACCAGCTAAAAACCTAAATTTAGTCCATGTCAAAGTCTTTTAATCTTTGCTTGTCCAATTTGTGGTGTCTATTCTAAGGACAGAATCTTCACATACTCCTTATTTCATTAAAATACATACACCAGAATCAGGTAAAATGTAGGGACATTTTTCTCCCACTGCACCTGGCAGATCTCTTAATTTTCCATTTTCACTTTTTTTGTCATCTTTTTTTTATTGTATTTAATTGTCTTTTATATAAGTTGATATTTTCCTTTACATTTCCCAAACCTATGAATTCCCTTTTTTTTTTTTTTTTTTTTTTTTTCTCTTTGTTCAAATAAACAGACTGTTTTGTTTTCTGTTCACACATTGGTGAACACATTGAGCAGTTCAGCATGTTATTTAACATTCAGCATGTTCTGGGGAAGTCAGGGCTCAAGCGCATCTTCAGTTTATTCAGACATCTTTTTACAAAGAAATATATACAATGCATGTCCTTGTAAAAGGAAAACTTAAAGACAGTCCGAAAAGAGTAAATAGGCAGAAGCAAAAGCTTATAATGCCCACCCCCCAAATCAGTTTACATCGATCTACATCAAACTGCCCTTTGACTGGCAGACAAGCACAGTTTTGCCTGAGCTCTGGGGCCCCAAAAAGGGGGAGAAAAGAGAAGGATTTTAGTGGCTCAGGCGGTAGAGCAGGTCGTCCAATGACCGGAAGGTTGGCGGTTTGATTCCCACTCCCCCAGTCACTAGAGATGGGATTTATGGCTCTTTGAAGGGAGCCGGATCTTGAGGAGCTGTTCCTTTCAAAGAGCCATTCAAAAGACTGGCTCGTTCTCACAATATCTTACAAAAATTTCACAATATATAAGAATGACAATCAAAATATGTACCTATATAAAATCCACTATACAAGATTAAATAATTATAGGGAAAATATAGATAAAAAAGGATAAACCTAAGCAGTCAGTGCAAATTCTAGTAAATGTTTTGGATAGAACTCACAGTATTTGTTTCCAAACAAAACTCTCTGTCCATAGATGCTTCACATGAATGGAGCCTGTTGGACATTAAACTTCTATGACGTCACAAATGTTATTTATTTTATTGTCATTTTACTAAACTGTACTACTTCTTATCTACTCTTCATGACTTCATGACTTCATTCAGTCATTTTTAGCCGGGGGGGGTTGGGCTTGGCGTGTGTGTGTGTGCGTGTGACTGTGTGAAAGATTTCATTGAGTGTTTTTTTTCTTATGCTTTTAATCATGTAAAGAACCCTGTGTTGCCTATGGCATGAGAAGCACTTTATAAATAAAGTTTGATTTGATGAAGGCAGTGTCAAAAATTTGTAAAAAGAATGGCTCACAGCTGTGAATCTGTTCCCATAGTTCATTTAAAAGAGTCGTTCACACATCTCTACCAGTCACCTGTCATTGTGTCCTTGCCTCCATCGCTAGTGTATGAATGTGGTTGAATATTGTGGATTGGCTGGCACGAGTGAGGAGTAAATGAATAATGGCTACAATGTAAAGCACTTTGGGTTCTTTGAAAATCCCTGTATAAATCTAATCCATTATTATTATTATTATTATTATTATTATTAATATTATTAGGCCCAGAAGGGCCCTCAATGCACTTGTAATACTAACAAAATTATCTAATACTCAAAGATAAACGTTTTAGTTGCAATGCTTTGGTATCCTCCCCAATGCATCAAAAATCGGGAAGTTTAAAAAGAAAAGACTAAAGCTGAGACTGGAAAAAGACCAGAGCGTGGACAGTACGTCATACAGTTCTTTCAGAGGCGAGGTGGTTTGGTTAGTTCGTCTGATGAAAAGTTGTGGAACATCAGCTTGTTGTCAACACAGGCAAACGATTAGCAAGCTGGTCTGCTAAAAAAAAATCATGCATGTTCCGAACAGACACGAGAGCAGCCGAAGCAGAAGCCTGCCAGACCCCCCTACCCGCCCCACCTAAACACGTCCCCCTCCCCTCCCAACCCTCCCAACATGTCCAGGTGGCCCCTGAGGAAGGAGGTGAGCTAATTCCGAAGCTAGCTGCAGCCAGGAGGAATCACCTCATCTTCGCTTCCCAAGCTCAGTTTGGAGATGGAAGCAGGAAAGTTTACCAGCTGTTTCTGTTATCGTTTTACTGATAGTGGAGGCAACAGAAGCTTAAGGCTTAAAAGACAGAGTGTGGCAGTCTTATTATCATCAGATGATTGTTTCATTACACAGAAACAGTGTGGAGACAAAGCAGTAACACAGTAATAACAGTCTGTAGCAAATTTAATTGATTTTGAATAAATATCTTTATTAAATTAGGTTTTGTACAATATATAATAGTATAGATTTTATTATAGGTTTTGTTTAGGAAAAAATAGGTTTTGCCTGATGATGTAATTCAGTTGGTCAGAAAAAAATTGGCCCCAGGTCAAATTTAGTTGCCAACACTGTCATAAAGGGGTGGACATGGTCAGCAACAATACTCAGGTAGGTTGTGGTGTTTAAACCATGCTCAGTCGGTACTAAGGGGCCCAAAACTGCCAAGAAAATACACTTCAAACCAGTACGCCACCAGCTTGAACTGTTGACACAGGGCAGGATGGATTCATGCTTTTATGTTGTTTCCACCACATTCTGAGTCTACCATCTGAATGTTGCAACTCAGATCCAGACTCATCAGATCAGGCAATGTTTGTCCATTTTCTATTGTTCAGTTTTAGTGAGTTTGTGTGAACTGTTGCCTCAGTTTCCTGCTCTGACAGGAGTGGCAGTCCACGTTGTGTGTTCAGAGATGCTGTTCTGCATTCCTTGGTTTATACCAGTGATTATTTGAGTTACTGTTAACTTTCTGTCCTCTCCAACCAGTCTGCCCATTTTTCATCCAGACAACTACTGCTTACTGGATATTTTCTCTTTTTCGGATCATTCTCTGTAAACCCTAGAGATGGTTGAGAAATCCCAGTAGATCAGCAGTTTTTGACACACTCAGACAACCATGCCACGTTCAGTCACTTAAATCCTCCTTTTTCCTCATTGTGATGCAGTTCGTCCTTCACTAAATGTTTTTAATTGCTGCCATGTGATTGGCTATTTCCAAATACAACCTAAAAACATTTATACTGATAAAAAAAAAAAAGTAAAACTGAGTTGTGATTAGTTTAACAGATTCAACTTAACCCAGCATCAAAACAGCCAAGCACTTTGTAGTGTTCAACAACTGTACCTAAAACTTTAAACTCCGTGATTCAGCAAGTTGTGTTCCTGAGGGTTCACAGTCTATTGCTGAATAAATAAAATGGTCTCAGTCAATTTAAATGGTTATTGACCCTTAAAGTTAAATGTTTAAGAAAAGAAAAGTGAGTTTTTTCTTTCTTAGAGTAGTGTACTATCATAGTGAACAATATATGGATAACTAAAAAAACAAAAATAATTCATAATCCTGCTATTTATTCTAAGAAAACAAACAAACAAAAAATACTCTAAGCTAATATTTCTGACTTTCAAAACCTGAAGTGGCCAATAAAGCCTCCACGTCTTTCCAATCGCTGCAATGAGGCTTCCATAGAGTCAGTTTCTTCACCTGACCATGATCAGCTTCCTCTGAAACAGCCTCCTTCCCCCCAAAACTGCCTTGTCTTCTTCCACAGTCATTCACAGTAAAAATGGACCCACAAGCCTTGTGAAACTGTTTACCTGTATCACTTGGTGCTTTGCTCATTTGTTGCATTGCAGCCTAATGTAATGGATGTGTTTTGGGATTTTACTGATGTAAAGTACCTACAAAAGAAGTCGAAATTAGTCAAATGAAATTACAAGTAAAAACTCCAAAGTTGTACATACATATTTATTCATTGGCTTTGTTTGGAATTATGAAGTGATGCTGCCTTAAATTCAGAAGTCACATAAATAGTTCAGTTATGACCACCTCTGCACAACCCATGTGTCACATGATCTCAGTATATATACAAACACAGACCTTACAATACTAATAAACAATCAGACTAAAACAGCTCTCTAAACAGCTCATACATTCAATAAGTTGTCAGGGTTTATGCTTAGGTTATAAAAATATATTTAAAAAAAAAAAACAAAAAAAAAATTGAAAATCTTTATATCTCCCAGAGCCCAATTTAATACTTAATACAGTTAAAAGAAGGAAAATATGTTTAAAGTTTGCCAAAAAGCTCAAACGTGGAAGAAGGTATTAAAACTGAAGCCACATCTCACAACCCCCAAGAACACCCTCTCCACAGTGAAGCACGGTGGTGGCAGCATCATCATGCTGCAGGGACGAAATCTTGAGTTATTTCTGAAAAACTGGTCAGAATTGAAGGAATGAATGAATGGTAACAGATAAAAGGAAATTCTTGAGGAAAATTTGTCATCCAGAAATTTTCTTCCAGAGAAGAAGAATGACTTTCCAATACGTGTGTGCAAAGGCCTGTACATCCTCTGCAAGAACAGAGGAATCTGATCTTTCTCCCAAAGCTGCGAAAAAAGAATAATGTTGTATTTTTCTTGCCATCTGAACATTATAGCACTTTAGATTCACACATTTCTATACTTTTTCTCGGATTCACTTGTATTTGAATCTATCTCCTTCTGTTGCTCTGTGCACCTAGCCTGTTCCACTACACATCATCTTCTGAGAGTCTTCTTTCTTTGTGTAAAAACTTCAAAGCATTGGTTTACCTAATGCTTTTGCAGGACACTGTAATGTCTGCCAAGGCCATCTTGGCTGACTAGCCTTGCAGTAATGTATGAAAGAAAGATTTTGATTTCCTTAAAATACCAGTCTTAAATTTAATTGATAAATTTACACTAAACTAATTATAAGAAAGCAATAGTCAGGCATCTTCACACTCTCTTTAATTTGTAGTATAAGAGCTCAAATTCCTGGTTAATGCTTCTCAGTATTACTTTCTCATCAATAATTAAACTAAGATCTTGTGTTAAACCCTGCTGGAATGCTGCCAGAATTATTCAGTCTCAGATTATTCATGTGGCAGAAGAAAAATCACTCATTGGTAAGTCAAGTCGCTCACCATGCAGTTTTTTTTAATGGTTTATTTCACCTCTCAAAGACTTCACAGTGTGTGCAAAGACTGCAACTTCTCTTCCTCAGCAAGAATTTATTCTGTTGCAGACCTCAAAGCCACCAGCTTTTATTTCCTCTTTTACTAGTGGGTAACTCATCCTCTCATGCTACATTATCAGTTGCAGTTTTACTCAAATCCTTCTTGCTGACAAATTCCTCTATTCACATGCACCAGCAGCGCGGCTGGCATGGCAGTGCTGAAAACACAGTGCAGCTGTTCACAACCACTGGATCAAATATCACAGTCTGGGCACAATGACTGAACAGGCAGGCCTGTTAACACTACTTTTTGTGTGTATATGTGTCTCGATGTGGTCTTAGACAGCAGGTGTGAGACAAGAGGCTGTGGGTCAGGCTATGGTGACTGATTCTGATTCGTTGAAGGACAACCTCACTTTTTTCAGTAATCAAAAACAGGAAATGGCACTTTGTCGGTCCTAACAATTGTATTCTGAGAATTTATTTGCTTTCTGGGAGTAAAGCTCCTGTTGCCACTGCTGTGGTGTTTCTTATGACCTCTTTTCTTTGTAGTTTTTCAGCTACTGCTGAAGGCCAAGGCTCTTTGCAAAGGAAGTGACTTACATAGGCTGGACAATGAGCAGCAGCTAAGTACATTCTTGCAGAGCTGCATGTGGCTCTCAACCACAAGTAACATGTTTTCATTATGAATGCTGCTGTGCAAGACAGAATAAAAATGTGGCTTTCTGCATGGCATGCACTTTATCATTCTTTTTCATAATTTTTGTCTACGCTAGCAAGTGTGTTCGGTTACAGAAAAATAGTTCAACATTTTGGGAGGTAAGTTAACAATATTCCAAAATATATGCCATTGTCTGTTGTTCGGGCTCCCTCCTTGGCTCCTCCCACCTCACTGTGGGATCGTTCTCACCTGGTAAGCAGCCTGATTGCTGCATGCAGAATATGGTAACTTGGAAATTTACCTTTTTTTCATATTTGTTGACAGCATGTCACTGTGGCCTGAAATTATTAATAGTAAGGCAAATTATCTGTAGGAAAAAAGGTATTTTGTCTCCTTCTTTTGAGTCTAATGTTATCTGCAAGAATCCACCATGCCTGAGTAACGGCACATTCAGACCAAACACACAGTAAAAAAAATTGCCTCATGGGTTAAAATTAACGGCAAATTTCTTTCAGTGATGACATCAACTCAGTGAACAAGAGCGCCATGTTGGCACAAGTAGATGTGAACAGCAGCTCGCCTGTCCTGGACTGCCTCCCACATAGAGGACAGGAGCCTGTAAATCAGTCTGCAAAACCCTTTAGTACCAGCCAAACAACATCCTTATTAATACAAAAGCCCACCTGAAAGAAGACCAGGGTTTTTAGCGGGGAGCAAAAGAGACAGCCTATGTCAGAAGAAGGGGGCTGATACATCACTTCTCCCCCTCTTACCAAAGCATCCTTTCAGCTATTCCAAGGAGACTGAGCACTTAGCCTCAAGTGTAACTAAGGACAATGTTTGAGTGACCAAGTGAGTCAAGGCTCAACAATGTTTGTAAAAACATCTCCACCACAAATCTCCCACTATCTCCACCACAACTGAAGAAGAACTTATAATTTGAGGGTGAAATGTCTTCAAGGAACTAAACTCAGTCCAGTTGGCTTGACTCAATCTATGTTGAATACCAAGATGAGCATAAACCTTCACAGACTTTTACTTATCCAAAATCAACCACTGGAGTGTTTTTATACCATTTTGAAATGTGAATAGTCACCTCTGTGCTGATGGTTACCACCACAGATACCATGCACCTCTCCAGTTATTTTCACCGTTTTATATTACTTCTGCTTTTTAGTTCCTTTTGAATCTTTATTAGATTGCTTCCTATGTTGAATGAACCACTATTGTTTAATAAACAATTTTGTCAAAGAGAAAAAACAGACACAATATGAAAAAAAAAGCCCCAGAGACCCACAAACATACGTTAAGTTTGTCCCTCATTCTTTATTAGGTTTCTCTAAGTCAGACTTACTCTACTAATTCCTTACTCACAGTGACATTGACAGAATTTCAAAGCTGATTAACTGTCACAACAGATCATTTAGTGACTTTTTTTTGCACAAGTTGAAAGACTGTTAACTCTGGTGGTGTTGATAGTTACATTACATTACAGTCATTTAGCAGATGCCTTTATCCAAAGTGAGTTGCAGTGGTTAGGCAGTAGCATTAAGGGTCTTGCCTAAGGACCCAACTGGAAGGTGTTATTATTCGTCCTCTGGGGTAATTGAACTCTGCCAACTGAGCTATTCAGCTGGCAAGTACAAAGCAAGTAGTTCAAATCTACTTGCTTTTATCACAAAACAGCATCTACTCTCATCTTTCTATCAGTGTGTAAGAATTACTGGTAAAGATCAGGATATAAAGGACTTCAAATGCCAAGCATGGTTGTTAATGGATGGTGGCCATCAGTGGCCAAAATTCTTTTAGGCATAAACGTGTTTTCATCTGTGAGTGGATCCAGTGGCCTCAGGTGCAGTGATAACTGCAGTACAGGTAATGACTTCAGCATTGTGTACGTGTGTTCTGCCTTCTTCTTTGGTTCTTTTAAGGTGTTACCTATACCAAATGGTGCTCTAGCACCTATCAAACAAATCTGGTACTGCAGTTTTTAAGCTCAGAGGGGTCTCACTTTACACACAGAGATGTTTAATGGCTCATTCTATGAGAATAAAAATATAACAGTTGTTTTTGTGATGTTATTAAATACAAATAAACATTTTTTTAATTTATCTTTTACCTTTCGTAAGGCTGGTGCCTGCCAGGTAGCCCGCTAATTGTATTTATTTATTTTTTACTTTGTATATAGTGTATTCTCTTTGCCATATGGAGTTTTAGAATCTGCAAAATTTTCGTATCCTCATTCTGAGTTATTTATCCGCAAATAAAACTTTGCTAAACAAACTTGCTGCTGAGATAAATTTTGGACTGCAGAAATAACAGCTTCATAACCTACTATGGATTTAAACCAGACAAGGACTTAAAGAGACTTGTCAAGGTCCTTTGTTTGAATTATAAAAAGCAAGCCCACCTCAAACACACACGTGTACATACAATTAGACACACAGTACATGCTTCCATTGCTGCCGCTGCAGTCTTTATTTCATGCCAGTAACACAAAGGTCTGCAATCACGTCACCATTCAGGCTGCTGCAGAGTCAATAAAGTCTTGTCTGAATTGCTTCTTGTATCAAACCACAGAGGCAGTATGCTAATATTATCCCTCAGACAGAGTTCTCTTTCTGGTGTTTGGCTCAGGCTTAGTGTTTCGCTGTGCCAAAAATGAGCTGCCACTTTGATGACACATTCAAATATTCTGACATGAGAACAGAGAAATCCATCTCCCGTCTGAGTGCTGCCACTTGCACTAATTCAAATGTATTGCTGAAGGTGACTGTGGGGGAATGTTAATGAGAGACAGGCTTGTTAGTTCTTTTCTATTATGCATTTAGCTTTGAGGGTTGCCCATGGCTGTATCTATCTTGTTCCTCATATTGAAAGCTTTTGGTACAAGTATTATTGTTTTATTGCTAAAGTTCTATCATATTTAAAGTTGATTTTTAATCTGATACTTTCCACTTAAGTTCCACCTTGTAGTCTGATGATGTAAGAGTCAACACGGTGGGGCAGACTTGATTAAGTTTAACCCTAACCAAATTTAACAGCAAGTAGTTGTGTAATATTACATTAGTAACAGTTGCACCTAATAGAAAATGTATACATGTTGCAATGTGCGAAGGAAAAAACAGGCATGAATCATTTTTGGAACCTTGAAAATTTAGTAATTATACAACTTGAGAGTGTGTGTTACTGTTTCATCTGGTGAGAGTTGTTGAAAGGCAAGTGTAGTTATGTAATGATTCTGCAGCACAGAAAGTCTGTTCATTTTACAACTTTTCAAGACCCTATGGTGAAATAGCTACATTTGGGTTTGTGGACAAATGTAGGTGTGAAACTTGAATATGACTCTGTGAAAATGTTCCAATCCATGTAAAAATCCTGCATTTAAATATTAACTTTCAGTACAGTTAATATAAAAGTCTAATTAGGAAATCTGCTATTAGTATTGTTCACTTTTTGAAGGCTGTGTTTTACTGCTGGTTTGTTTTTTTATTGTTTCCCCCCTTTTTTTTTTAATTTGCCTTTTTTAACTCACCCCACTTGCATGTTGTCTCCAATTATTTCACCTGCATCCCCTTATCCCCGCTCTAAATATATTTATTCCATGTCCACACAGACGAGTTTAGTTGTATTCGCTTTTCACTGCTCTGCCTCACCTGTCTCTCCTGATCACACATCACGGTTGCCAATTGTTATGTTAATTTCACTGTTCTCGTTTATTTCTGGTCTCGCTTTGTGTTATAAATCTGTTTACATAAAGCCGGCTGAATTTTCTCTGTATAAGATGCACTGGTACTGCTCAATTTATTAATGACCTAATAATCAATAGGCCAGGGCTACTCAATTCGGTCCTACGAGGGCCGCAATCCAGCAGGTTTTCCATGTATCCCTGCACCAACACACCTGAGTCAAATTAATGAGTCATTGTGTAGAACCTGATTGGCTGTTAGAGCCATCTAATTTGACTCAGGTGTGTTGGTGCAGGGATACATGGAAAACCGAATTGAGTAGCCCTGCAATAGGCATTATCATACTTTGTGAATATATTATTGTGTGTGTGTGCGTACATGCATGTGTGTGTGACCTACATCTCAACAGAAGAAATCTTAACAGTCAAAGTGTGAGGGACCGAACTGGTGAAGGACAAGAACACAGGTGGTTTTAAAAAATGGGTTTTATTTACCCCAAAAAATACTCACAAAAACACATCAGGACCCTTAAAAGAGGTCAAATGAACAAAACTAAACAAAAGGTATAATGGTAACTCAGTAACTTTAAACTAACTGTTAACATGTAACACAAAGAAACCAAACTAGCGCAAGAACAAAACTGACCTAACAAGCATGATACAAAGGGGAACTTAAATACTGGCTGATCGGACCAGTCTAAAACACGAGAGGGTTACAAATACTAACAAATAATCTAAACAAAGAGACAAAACCTAAACAGTTATTTCATTAATTACTTAAACAAAAGAATGACCATAAATGAAACAAGACAACAATCTACTCAAAATCCAAACAACAAATATAAATATTTAAAGAGTCAACAAATGATCTCCCCTTTGGAAGGAGCTGTCTTGGTATAGGCCCATGGCACTTCCTGTTCCTTTGGCTTCTACTAGTTGTGCTCACGTCTGCCCCAAGCATTCATATGGCTCCTCCAGCACCATTAAGAGAAAAGAATACAGGTTTAATACACAAAACTTAGAGTTGAAAATACAACAGTGCTCTAATATGCAAGCGAACAAAAAGAAAACTAAAGCATTTCAACTAAATTTAAACCAAATATGTAAACAAAATGATGTTAACTCAAACTAGCATAAATGAAATGTGTTGGTGTAGTGGGTTACCGCCTTATACCGTGTGGCTGTAGGTATGGCCATCACACAAAGCGTACATGGCAGCAGGTGAAAATAAAAGAACATATTTCAGTGTGGGAGGTAGCCTTTGAAGAAATGTGTTTGTACAAAACATGTGTTGAGCTGTAAATATGTTGCACTGTAGATACCAAGACAACGTCAGAGGCCACTGCTACTGGTGGGGGTCCTGTCCTTGAAAACCCATGGGGCAGGTGGCTTGAATGCTCTTTGACTTAAGCGTGCACCCTCTGCAGGGTCATCAATAAAAGGCCAAGCCATGGTAACCAAAGCAAAATTCTACCAGGTGGAACTTTCTGTTAGGAGTCTGTGTCAGCCCATCAGACCTCTGACACACAGCTAAGCCAAGCTTGAACGTTAGCCTGTACATGCACAGGCTAATTCTGGTGCATAAGTTACCATGGTTACTCAGCAGGCATTCAAGAACTCATTCTTAAATGAGCCAGACTTATCAAGATAAGCCCGGCTCTCCCTTAGTCCAGCTTCGTGGAATACCCCTCTGTCCTCCTGTCCTTATAACTAGTGTGTTGACAGATTGTCTGCAACCTGTCAACTAGAGATCCTCCAGCAGTCTGTTTCATGCATCTGTCCGTTTCCCTGATCTGACCAGTTTTGGACCTGACCCTGTTTTTTTCTCCTCTGGCCCCTGTTGATACATGAGTTTTTTTTTTAATATCTGACGTCTGCCTGTTTTGGACCAGAATTCTGGATTGTGGACATGGATTGCCTGCCCAGTTTTGACCCTGCACTTGTTCTGTGAGTACTCCTGGATTTTGGATTACTGTTCCATGTCTGCTTTGACTACTGGCCCTGAATACGCCCTCAGGATTCAGGAATTGGACTGTACCTCGGAGATCAGTTTCTGCTCCAAAGCATCTCTGTTCACTGGCTTTGTTCTGCTTCACACACCTTTTTTTTAACTTTTTTTTCCATGTGAGTTTCCACTCGTATTCACTGAGGAAAAACTACATATGTTGAACTCATCTAACCAGCTTCTCTGTCTCTAAATACATCAAGAACCGCTTTCCTGTTCACCCGGCCAGTGCTCATATGAACAATAAAAGTAATTTAACCTTTAACTTGAGTCTGTTGGTGCTGGTCATTTCTGAGTCCATCACCAAAACATTAGATACACAGTTCCTACGTAAGATGGAGTAATTCTTACACAAAGTCCCTCTTTTAAAGAGAATTTTTTTCTTTTTCAAATAAAATTGGTTCAGTCTGTGGTTGCAGTTTCTGTTTCTGCTTCTGCTTTATATTATTTTTTTAAATTAAATAATTCATTAAGTCTTATGCCCCTCATCTAATGATGCTCATTCTCGTGTACAAGGACCCCAACTACAAATCAGACTGTAAGTAACAATTCTTTTGATTACAGTTCAATCTGATGTGTGTTTATATATTTTTTTCAAGATCTTGTCCTTATGCAAGCATAATGAAATTTTGAGGAGTTTCTTGTTGTAGTACACATAAGAAAATAGAAATGTAATAGGCACATGTGTAAAAAATGAAAATATAAAAGAAACTTCCTGTGAAAGAATAGCTGTTGTTAGGCTTTTCTCAGCAGGTGTAAAGTATTCACAGTCCAGGAGAGGTTTAGAGGAAATGTGGATGCCCAGGAACGTAATGCTGTTCACACGCTCCACTACCTCTCCATGTATGCACAGAGGAGCGTGGTCAGTTTTCCTGAACCTCCTGTAATCTATGACTTCCCTTGTTTCTTTGATGTTAGGAACCAGATTGTTCTTGGAACACCATTTTGTGAAACTCTGGACCTATTTTCTTTAGTGGGTCTCGTCATTGTTGGATATGAGACCCACCACAGTGGTATCGTCTGCATACTTCACAACCATGATGGTGGGGTAGATGGCAGAGCAGTCCTGTGTGAAGAGGGCAGAGCTGAGCACACAACCCTGCAGCATTCCAGTGTTGAGGATCAGTGGTGAAGATGTTGACATCCTAACATAGATGTTGGAACACTGCAGGTGAGTCAGTGTGAAGTGCTATTGAGACAGCATCCTCTGTAGAACGGTTCTTCCTGTAGGCAAATTGCAGGCTGTCGGCAGTGTTGGCATCCTTGATGTGCTTTAGGAGGATCTGCTCGAAACACTTCATGGCAGCTTGGGTAAGAGTGATGGGCGGTAATCATTGAGGCAGTAATGCTCAATGAACTGACCTGACCTGACACCTTATCTGGACCTGCAGCTTTATTGATGTTGATCCTTCTCAGGGTGGAGGTTACTTGGTGCAGCTGCAGGGCAAGAGGCTGCATCTCTGGCTGTGGTGGCTGAACAGTACTTCTGCTGCCTGAAGTGTTGAAACGTGCGAAGAAGCTCTTCAAGGTGTCAGGCAGAGTGGGGTTGTGGCTGACCTGCTGGTTTTTGCACTTGTACTCTGTGATGGTCTTGATGATTTTCCACATATTGAAAGGCAACAACATAGGTTGTGAAAACAACCTTGTGTCTCCACAACCTATTGGGGACACAACATAGTTTGGCGACACAACTTATGTTGTGGACAGATGGTCCAAACCTGAATGGTTCTGGTGGTGGGTTTGGTCCTGCAGATCAGAGATCTGTAGGCAGGGATCAGCTCCACAGAAATGATCTGACATCCCAAGGTGAGGAGCCACTCCTAGAATGTTACGGTACACCTGGTCCAATATGTTAAAGTCTCTTGTTGGAAAGTTTATGAATTTGTGGAATTTGGGGAGGACAGATTTTAATTCCACATGGTTGAACTCCCCAGCCACGATCACAGCTGCCTCTGTATTAGCATTCATCTGCCCAGTGATCAGACAGTACAGCCCCTCCAGCAGTAACTTAGCATTAGTTCTCTAATCAGTTTAAATAGTCTGCACTTTACTGCCAGATATTCCAGGTTGGGAGAGCAGAAGGTTCTAATAATAGTTTCATAAAGCTAGATACACAAAGATTTTTGGCATGGCTCGACTAACACCGGAGCTTCTAGGGGGGCCTTTGTCGGGTGTGCACCGAGACTTTGCACACATGTGCACGTGCATATACATTAGTGCATGTAGCATGGTCAAAAATATGGTTACTACTCTGCTGCTACTGTATGCAGCTTGTTTAATCAGAAACAGGGACGGAAAGTTATTTTAACAACCACAAAAGAAAGCATATGAGGAGTTTTTGTATGGACAATGCTGCTGTCTACGGTGCTGAAGGAAACAAAACGGATCACATTTGGAGGATTTAATTAATTAAATAAATAATTAAAACACAAAGCTGACAAATGAATGCTATTCTTTTCAAGACACATCAGGAACCTTTTTGAAAAACCTGAAAGTGAACTATTTTTAGGGCTGTTTTTGTTCTGATTTTCCCCTTCCCAATCAAGGACAGCAAAAGCTTTATTATCTTAAGCCTATTAAAAATTATCATGTGGTCTGAGGTGTGTTAAGAATTAATTTGTCCCAATGATCTGCTCCAAAACGAATCCTGGCTGACAATCTGAAGTATTGAACATGATCAATATTTACGACCAAAAATCTTCGGGAAATCCGATGACTCCTGAACTGTGACTCTGTGGATTGTGACGTAGCAAGAATGTAGCCAATCAGAGAGCGAGCTGACTGGGGAACAAGGAAGGATATAAAGTCCCTGTTCACACCATCTCCAGTCTGTTATTTTGTTTAGTTCTGGATTTTTCTGTTAACAATAGTCCCAAGACCACCACCATTACTTTATTATGTATGTCCTGTGCCATGCTGGGTGTTGTTTTCTGGTTGTTGCTATGTTTCTTCTTATTTGTTTTTATGGTTGTTGCTATGTTTCTTCTTCTTCATTTTTCTTAAATCACGTGTGATCACAACAGATTTCTGGCTCAGAGGACTAGATTCTCAATCGGTTGCTTGACAGAATCATTTTGTATGTGTTATTCTGCACTGAAATTATTGCAGCATAATAAGATCAAAACTGTTAAATGCCTGAATTTTTTTTATCTTCATCTGTGAGGTCTCTAAAAGAGCTAAAAAAATCTCTTCAGATTTAGAAAATCCTTATGTGTGTACCAGCCTTAATGAACTGGTTGCATAATGAAGAATGAAACTTTTTCACTTTTCATGAAGCTCAATAGCAAGTTTGTCTATTAGGTAGAGCTGAGCTTGAGTTAAACTATAAAGAAATAAAAGAAAGGACTTGCTTAACTGTAAACATATCTTTAAGTATGGTCACTATATTTAATGTGATTTTTTTTTATTTAAAAAGTTGTCTTAAAACAACAAAGCATGCAACTCTATTAAAACTGCATCATATCAATCAAGTTTGACAGCAGTTGAGGAATATGGGCTCCTTGGTTATGAGTAACTTAATTTACAGTACATGCTTGCAGCTCATTGCTTCTCAATTTGCTTCTCTGACAGCACTGTACAAGACCCCCGCTTAATTGGAAATTCAGTCACGTCACATTTACTCTACTAGTAATGTTGTGTAAATTTATTCAGCTCCATCAGTTAAATAAACACATAGCTCTCCACCTTTGCCTTCCCCACTCCTACCCACCCACCACAAGCCTTCAAGGACCACATTCCCTTTCCATTTTCAACATGACCCTCACAGTTAGTTAATGGAGTGTCTCATATTAAACCAGTGCAGCCAAGTAAGGAATGCATCTCATTTTATATCAATTTCCACCTACTAATTTTCTCTGGAAGACTATTAAAACAGTTTTTCCTCCTTTGTCTTGAGAGAAATAAAAAAGTGGTTATTTAAACAAACAAATTTAAATTTTGCTCCATTTTTTGTATGATATGTTTCAAATATTGTAGAGAAGGAATGAATGCAATCTGGTTGACTTGACATTGTTTTCAGTTATAAAGCTTAGTGTTTGTATACACATTTTCACATTTTCTTTCATGCTACACTACTAAACTTTGGCAGCTTTTCTTACTTTGGCATCCCCAACAATTGTTAATTGGGCATCGGTCTGACATCCTGTCTCTTCTCCATGTACTCTCCAGCCAGTGAAAGTCAGTCTTGTCTTATCCCTTGCTCTGTAACATTCTGGCTTTCTTAATAATAATGGATTAGATTTATATTGTGTTTTACTGCTGATGGTGCTCAAAGTGCATACATTGGATCCATTATTCATTCACTCCCAACTCATGCTTGATGGTAAGCTACATGTCTAGCCACAGCTGCCCTGGGGCACACTTATGGAAACATGGCAGCCAGTGCGCACCAGCAGCCTCTCCGAAATATTCATGTGCGTTTGTGGCAGGATGGGGTTAGTTACCTGTTTCCTTTAATTGCATCTCCCAGGTGTAATTTATCAGCGCTGACTATGGGGCAGAGCGAAGGCTGGTATATTAGACAGGGGCTTGCTCTTCAGAGTGAATTCTCTCTTCCTGTGTGGCCCTGGTAGACCTCCGAGCTGTCATATTGGAGGTGATCAAGCCTTTCAGCTGAGTATACCTTGAGTACCTTTTCGCTTTCCCGTCAGGTTTTATCTGTCTTCAGACGTTCAGGTGACTTAATTTTTTTGCAGTGTGGTGTGCAGCGTCACCCTGCGTACAGGTTGCTGTCATTAGCAGCAGGGGTTTTTCCCAATTTGTGGGTCAGTGGCTGGGTAGCTTGGTGGCTGATAGAGCTGAAGCCATGGTGGGATTATGGAGGCCATCTGGCAGTATACCATGTCGGTTCAGTTTTTTTCCCCTGTGGAAACTGCATGTATGGGAAAGGCTGCTTAATAAGTTTGTTCTGAGCCCATTAAACCAACAGTAACTTGAATTTGTGTGGGTTCGACCAGGCCAGTGGATGACGTGCTGCTGTTTTGTCCTGGATTAATTGTTTTCCATGCAACAGCATCCTGCCTGCTAGGTATCCTGGTCTGGTGGCAGATGGGTCATCGCCCTCATTTGCATATAGACTGTTCACTCCGTTAGCATCTGGCTGTCAAGAAAGGTATACAACTTGTTTTTATGGTTTTGTGGCGGGTTCTGTATAGGTTTATTTTCTCCTTTTTTTTTTTTTTTTTTTTTTTTTTTTTTTTTGCATGTATTAAACCCTCCTTTTTTGTTTTTAGGATTGTGGTCCCTGTGAGAATCCAGCCATTTGCACCTTGATTTTATGTTGGAGTGATTTATTTTTTTATTTTAGTTTTGACCCCTGTGCATTTATTTTATTAAAATACGATTTTAACTTGTGATTCCATCTGTCCAGGTGCATAATTCAAACCTACTTGCCTTTCAGGCAAGATTTCCTGGGGTGAAAGTCCCCAGGTGGTGTTTTTTTCATTTATTCAAAATTATTTTGCTTTTTCAAATCACAACGTACCACTTGCCACACATTCATAGTGAAGGCAAGGAGGGTGAAGCGTCTTGCCCAAGGACACACCAACAGATGACTGAGGGAATGCAATTCAAACCACCAATCTTCTGTCATTGGACAATCTCTTTCACCACCTGAGCCACTGCCTCTCTTTACCTCCCTTCCATCAATAATGTCCCAAATCAGCCAAATTGTAGATTCAAGATGGCCTGTGTGTTAAACTGCTGTATGGTGATGCAGTTCCATAAAGCACAGCTAAAATAGTTATGTAGTGTCGCTTTAAGTATGAGCATTCGTTTGGACACGAAAGTTAAACCATCGTTCACTAACTACAGGCTGTGATGATGCATCAACTATTTAAAAAAAATAGTAAGCATTGTGAAACACCAGCGGATACTTCAGTATTAGCTTAACTTAAGACCTGCCTGCTTATCACCGAGTGAAAGAAGCTAACACAAAATTTCTATGAAACAGTCATAGAAATTGTACCAAACAAAAGCTCTCACAAGACAACACCAAATTTGAAAAGCAGCATCTTTAAGAACACCATAGATGGTATGTAACAAAGATAAGGGTGTAGCCAGCTTTACACAAAGCAGCTGTATACAGTTACAACATGCCTGAAGACTTACTTGCTACTTACACAAGAATGACAGGGCAAAGATCACATAAGCATTTATGATGGGAAAGGCTTCCTCTTCTTCCAGTTTGCACTCATCACGTGTGACCCATCAGTGGTAATTGCAGGGTGAAGCAGACAGCATTGTAGTTCGCCTGGTGTCTGCTTCTCAGGATGCGGCTTCTTCGCTTCTGTAGCTGGTTGGCAGTTGGTGTGGCTGGTCTTCTCAGGTGACTCTGATCAACGGTTTGCCTGTGGTGGTTTGCTGGCCGTGGTTGGGGTGGCCTGCAGCAGTTCTGCTTTTTTCAGGTGAACCGACTCTCTCTCAGTTGCTGCAGTAACTTGGCATCAGGCCAAATTGCCTTGTCCATCATCCAGGAGTTTTGGTGTCTGGCTGAGATTTCGTTCCTCCTTCGACTAGGGGAGGCCTCACTTACTGACGTGTAGGTTGGCTGCACGCTGTGGAGCATTCTGCTCTGGCATCCCCGGATGATCTGGACTTACCCCATCTGGGCCAAGTGCACGACTGGGCTCCTGCTGATCCTTTCAGACTACAACCTGTGCTTTAATGGACTTACACAGTTTGGTTTGTTTGCATTTTGATTTTTTCTTTTTCTTATTAATTGGCTTTTTGTGGACATCCAGGGCCCCCTGCCTCTGGTAGGTGGAGGGGCGCCATACATCTTTTCATACATCTGGGTTTTATTATGATTTAAAACTTTCATAAATTTGAGTGTCATCCAGATGCATATGTGAACCTGCAGTTCCCTTCATATTTACTGGGGGTGGAAAATTCCCCAGTTGGCGTTGTCAGTCTTATCCTCAATTGTTACACACAAGCAAAAATTACTTGTTCAGCATGGTCTGTCTGGTGTCACAATAGGTTCCTTGTTTGAATCTTGTTTACTGTTATTTTATAAAGTATGCCGCTCAACAGTATTGAAGGAGTTTCAGGAAGTTAAGATGAAACTGGAACTGCAGTACAAAATTCCAAGTAGCACTGAAATCTCATCACATATGAGGTTTTCAGTAGTTTTAGCAGGTGTCATACGCTTGCAAGAACTCTGAAACACATTCAAACTGCCTTTGTCTCGTTCAGAAAAGGCCACTAAAAATTGTGTTGGCATATTAAAATGCATGCAGAATTTTTGTTTTTACTTTAGCTAAAGAACCACAATGCAGCTACTCATGATCATTACAGAAGGCCCTCCTTTGCTTTGTGTTTTCTTTTTTCTTGTTTTAAAATATATGTTCTAGGCTTCATAAAATCAATACCAGTCCAAAACATAGCATCAAATGTTATATTTGCTCTAAATACCTGACAGGCCTCTCATGTGGGTTGTCATGTGGGTCCTGCTGTGGAGCTTTTCAGAAGTAGTCAGCCTGAAGTGAGTGAGTAATGTTTTCTGATATGAAAGATGGATAAAAATACAATACTATGACCCAGTTTGCAACAAAAAGGACAGGGCAGACATTTCCTTTGATACCATTCTGCAGTGCCTCTGACCTATTGGAGAACAACAATGGAACAATCCAATGGGGGGTCACATTCAACTTGTGATGAGGCAAGTGTGGCATTATTGATCAGAAGCAAACCTCCCTTTTTACTGCTTTGATCACGGGGTCTGCGGAGAGCAAGCTGCTGCCTCTGCCCACTCATCACTGAGTGTTTTGCACCCACGCTGAAGTGTCCACCTCTGTTACACAGACACACTCGTAGTTTTCAGAAAAGACAATCTTTGCTCTGTCAGACAAGGCAGGAGTGAAGTGACCTTTCAATCATTCCTCCAGGGATAATGAGGGGTGGGGCTTCTCCCTGACAGAAGATTGGAAAAACGCCTGCCTGGGTTTTGTTGCTAGGCAGCAAGGCCCAGCAATGACAGTATGTCAACAATGAGAAGAGAATGAGAAATAGATTGTGCCTGGTCGCTTGAGATGAGAGGGCATTGAATAGATTTGTAGTCTGTGTGTGTTTGAGCTCTTTGGCACACAGGAGCTCAGCTCAAGGCTCAAATTGTTGGGAGTTGTATTCATGGACACTTCTGTGTGTCACACCAGCAAATGTAATTTTTCTCCTCATAAGGCGACCTTCAAATTATGAGTGTGAGTCATCTGAAGTGCAGGCCCTGTGAAAATACAATCAATGCCGCTTTTGCATAGAGTGATGGAGAATGGGAGGGCCTTAATTTTACACCCTACATGGCTGATTAAGTGGTGTACAGCGTGACTGGAATTTTAAAATTATGCGCAGTATTAGTTAAATTGTTTTCTTTGCATTCAAGCAGAAATGCTTCATTAAAAATGTCTGAAATACCAAAATTACACCAGTTCCAAAGGTTTCCTAGCAGAACACTGATCATCTTGCCACAGTGCAATGTTATTTAAATCGCCTGTCAGTGATTTTAATGTTATGGCTGATCCCTTTGTAATTTAACACCCACAAATGGGGTGTTGAATTTAATAGTTTCTATTATGTTTCTGATGCAGACATGGACGATTCTGCATCGATGCAGCAACAGAACATAAAAATGATAAAAATGTGTATAGTCTACCATCGCTTGTGTGTGTGTAGCATGATCTGGCCTGCTGCAACAACTTGACAGGTCCAAGGCTGAATCCGTTTTGAAACCTTTAATTAGGAAAACTGAGGAAACATACATTATCTCACTAGAAAGCATTCATTGTCTCAGGGAAATCATGTAAGATTAAATATGAAAATATATAAAATCTGACAAGTTAGCTTAAGGCTAATGTCTATGAAAAATACAATTGGCACGCTAGCTGTTAGCATGCACAAAAGGACTAAAGGGATTAAAATGACTTTGTCCATCAACAAATGTTTACCTAACAATATTCTTCATGTCCAAATATGAACTGATTAAATTACATACAGGCAAATGTTTTTGGCCATAAAGGAGAACTTGAAAAACATCATAACTTCCATATTCTGTCTGAACTGATTACGGAAGGCCTGCAGGAACAAAACACTGCTTTACTGCAAGAAATTGTGATACACACTATGGTAATGTCACATTATGGTAATGTTTCTTGATTTTTCCAGGAATAGAAAAATAAAGTTCAACAATTAAGTTAAAAATAACATCATTGTTCACATATTTATTATGTTTGTCTATATCAGTACATTCAGATTGATTTCTGAAATAATTATAACTAAACAGAAAGGTCATAATTATGTAACTGCTTGTATTTATAGAAGAGGAACGTAGCAGTGTGCAGTGATAAAGAAAACTGAGGATGCAACACATAGCGATGCATTGTGATGCATCACTGAATCGAATCGAATCATTGACAAGATAATCATAATCAAGTCTTGAGAGACCATTAAAAATGCACAGTCCTACCCACGGTAAGCTTAAACTAAGTTCTTAGCTCAAACACATCGTTCAGTTGGACTTGTCAATATACAAGATAAGCAGAGGATTTGGATTTAATTATTGACCAAAGTATGTCCAACTCCACTGCAGGTGGTGTTGATATTGTGTTAGAGAAACAGACATCGTTAGTATGGTTATTCCTTACTAAATGGGGTTTTTAGGTAACAGGAAGCATGGTAAGGCCCTTTTTACACAACAAAACATGAAACATCTTACTTTATGTGTTTAAAAGAATTGCATTTGCACAAAAGCATAATAAAAAGTGCAAATACATTTGGCAAATGATGTAATAAGTCTTATACAGAGGCATCTTTAACCTCTATGCACCTTATGGATCATCTAGCACATGTATATTATGCATCTTCACTGATGGCATAAATGCTGCACGAGAAGCAGATTTTGCTTGAAGTGAGGAAATAACTTAAGAAGATTCAGCACTACAAAGAGAACAGAGAGGTCAGCCATTGTTGTTCTGGTATGCCGTTTTTCAGTTGTGAACAGGGTCTTTGTGCAAGTGCAAGGTTACATCATCATTGTCAAAAGATTCCAGTTCAGCGTTGTCATGTAAACAGGGCACGATCCTAAACAGCCCAATCCTCATGCAGATTAGATGGTGCTCATGACCATAATGTGAATCTGTAATCTTTACAACCAGCGGCATGTTTTAAATCAGGGATCTCCAACTCCAGTCCTCGTGAGCTACTGTCCTGCAGGTTTTGGATTTTTCCCTGACACCTGACTCAAATCACTGAGTCATTAACAGGCTTGTGCAGCGGTGTGTTGTAGTAGGAGACATCTAAAACCTGCAGGACAGTAGCTAGTAGGACTGGAGTTGGAGATCCCTGTTTTAAATATTGCACTATCCTCCAGACAAAATACAGCTCATCCCTCTAACATAGACACATTGATGCAGAAGGTTAGTGTTTGTTATGACTGTAACCTGTTGGTCTAATTGTTCCCTCCCATTCTGTATGTCATAAATTACCAAGTACCATCACCTGGCTCGGATTGGCTCCACACCTTCCTCACTTGCTTCACCTGCTGCTGTTGCCTCAGTCCAGGGATAAAAGAGTACTGTTCCCCTCCTTCAGTGGCAGCTGTGTTCATTTGCTAGACAGTGTGCCCACTTAGTAGAGGCTCTGCTTGTTAGGGTGTGATTTGAAATGTGTTGGATTGTATCTGACCCCCTTTCTATTCTTGCCTTAGGTTATTAGTTGACGGTGCTGCTTCCTGTTTTGTTTTGTGCAGCCAGTGAGATTTGTGTTTCTTTGTGTTGAACATCAATTAGTTGACCAGGATTATTTCTTTCCACTCGGTTCCTCTTTGTTTCTTGATTTGAGCAGCACCACCTGCCCATCACTCCGGTTAGTTCTGTTTTTGTGAAGTCCACCTGCTTTTTACCACTTATATATGACGACTCTTTGTCCCAGTGTGATTTCAGCAGACTGTCTGAATCCAATATGAATTTTAAAGGGCCATAATGTCAATCAGCAACACATTTGAAGAGAAATGTGAGAATCTGAGGTCCTTATATGTGGTGAGACCATGTACAGAAAAATGAGCTGCACTGATGACCTACGTGGGAGTTAGATCACTTTATTCATTACCTCGTTTTAGAGCCTATTACTCTTAAAAGAACTGTTGGTGAGAGACTTATCTACAAGGCAGGTGCTCTCCACATTAATCCAGTTAAAAAAGAAGAGCTGTGGGGGCAGCCATTTCAGCAGAAAATACTTGAGTGCATCCTTTTTCTGTATTCTTAGGCTTTGCATGTTAAAGACTGAAAATAAGCAAATATAGCCATTTTAAGTGACTTTCCTTTATTTGTCCCAACAAGCAGTCAAGCTATAGTGGGTACAAATACAAAAAAGTGTCACCCTGTTCAGTATATGTAGTTGGCATTTAAAGATAGGTTGATTCATACATTTTATATTTTTATATTTTATCAGTCCAGGAACCAAAATTAAACTTCTTTATTTTTTTCTCTTTTATGCTGACACATTGCAAGTAGAGGAGAATGTGATGAAGAGGAGTGAGATAAATTGACACACAGCAGGGAATCACACACACTTATTTATGATGAAGGATGGGGTGAGTAAATGTGGAGGAGAAGGGGGACACAGAGAGAGATAGACAAGTGAAGAGAGACACTCAAAGGGGACCACAAGTGATCCACTGTTCCCTGCAGCAGCACCTGCCTCACCACCTCCCTCCTCTTCATTTCCCAGTAACAGAACGCCTCTTAAAACCAGTGCACAGGGAATTCAAAGAAAATGGGGGTGGTTGTTTGTGTGTGTGAATGTATGCATGCAAGGGTGTTACATCACAGAGAGGGTATTTTTACTGTCTACACAGGTAGATTTCCTCTGGGACATGCAAAGTCCCATTAACAAAATACCCACTTTTCTTCTGATCCACAAACAGCCAATTAACCGGCTGATGTTAATTGACACATTATGAAGATTATAAGCCCCACAACCCTTAGTTACAGTTGTTATGTCTGTCAAGCTCTCCATCCTAGCTTTACACACACTTATACATCACCATGGCAGATTTAATAGCTCACATTTTTAAAGTAATGGCTCCATCATCTCAGAGAGCAGTAGTACAAAAACAATTGGGATCACTATCACCAGAAATAAACTGTTGTAATTGTACGGTTGGTTACATCCTCTTTAGAGCCAGTAATACCTAATATGTTATGCATTTTAATAATTGGATCATTTTATGTATCTAGTCTTGTGTGACATTGTTGCAGCCAGTTGTGCTTGTTGTTATAATAAAGATCTGGGAGTAAGATAAGAAGTAAGAAGAGCTGGGAAATGACTCCTCTAAAAACAACAATAAATAGATAATAATTTACAATGTTAAAATCAGCTAAACTTGTATTATTATAATAAATTATAAATGTATTTTTTATTTTTAACTAACTAAAAATGAAACATTTTTATTCATTTATTTGTATCATCTCATCAAAATATAAAGATTATTTTTACATACTGAAGATATGTTTCATATTTATTTCACAGTATGAACTTAAATGGCATTTTCTATCCTTTAACATACCACAGTCGTCTGGTTAGTGTGTCTTTTAGCTGCCAGTCTCAGTTGCCTCTACAGTGTTGTCCGGACAAATATTTACTAACAGCGTGACCCTGCAAGATTTAAGTTCTTTTCCATAAGACCATATACTACCACTCCTTTATTCCTGTGCCTCAGTTTAAATGAGAGCTGTTAAAACCTTAGATTTCCTATTGACTTCCCCATTGTCCCTTGAAAATCAATGGAAGGAAACAAAAGCAGAACTTTTGAAAAGCAATTTTCTACAAGGACAACTCTTGCTCATCAGTCAATGGCAGTCCACGTCTTTTCATGCAGCCCATCAGATATAATAGGCTTGTTGATTTAGATGCATTAGCAAAACCAGCTGCTGTCCAAGAACACATGGCTCATAATATTCTCTGTATTTTCATTTTAACTGCAATTGAAGCAAAAGTGCTGTTTGCAAAATGGTGATACAGTTCAGAGAAATATGAATGTGTCCAGCGCAGACCTCAGCGTCAGCATCCTGGTAAAAAATAAAATGGAAAATGGGAAAAACTAAATAATAACCAAAAATTAGACCATTAGACCAATTTTGCATTAACTCATAATTCCTACAAATATTTTGTATGTGCTCCACCAGCAGCAATCCACTTTTGTTTTACTTTGTCCTTGTAGTTAAAAAAAAGACTTGACATGTCACTAAGCCAGGATCTGTGGGTATTATGAGTATAAACCGGCATCAGCAAGCTAGTTCTCAGTTCTACAGATTCTGTTGTTTTTGCTGTTATTGTGCAAGGCCACAGACTAGTCGTTTAGAAACAAGTGGTAGCAGTGAATTTGGCTCTAATTAGCCAACAAACTACAGTAAATGGAACATAAATGCCGGTGGTTGTTTGTTTGAAATTGAAAGTAAAGAGTCCGTTTAACTAGTCAGCTTAAATGTGTAGGGACCATGTCTACAGTTCCGTTGTTTTAAGTACAAAGAGACTGTTTGGCTATGAAATGAAACTTTTCTTTCTTTTTATTTTTTGTTTACTGGAAAATACATGCATATTTTGCATCTGTTCTTAATGGTTAAAAATTTTAAACAAAAAAAAAGAATGTTTTATGTAAAATGGTCGGTATTTATATAGCACTTTTACCCCAAGCTCTTTACATGTACGTCACATTCACCCATTCACACGCACATTCACACGCTGATGGCGGAAGCTGCCATGCAAGGCGCTAACCACGACCCATCAGGAGCAATTTGGAGTTCGGTGTCTTGCTCAGTGACACCTTGACATGAGCTCGACATGCCAGGATCGAACCGGCAACCTTTGGGCTATGGAATGACCACTCTACCCACTGAGCCACACCATCCCCTCAAATAATATGTGACTTTGAAACAGGTTAAATTTGACCCAATTCCATTTTTCACACAAACATTTTGGCAGTAACCGTTCATTTTTGACAGGGTGGGACCTTGTCACATAATAGAATTTGCAAACTCCACACAGAAAGGCCACTTTTGACATTTTGTTTTTAATGTAACATTCCAAAGTCAGTTGGAATCACAGACAGGTTCAGAAAAATAAACAAACTGCACGGTGGGAAGGATAACCTCTGAAGTGCACATTTGTTGTCTTATGGGATCATCTAAAGTGGACTTATAATCACCACAAACGGATGAAGTGTGCCTTATTCACACATGCGTGTACATGCCTCTTCAGTTAATGGGAAGGAAGACTTGGCAGCTGGTGTAGCTCACACACACACATGCAAACACAAACACACATCTAATCCCCTATTCAGTTTGTCACCCCTCCAAATCCTATTCATCCAACTTCCTATTCATTGCTGTAGAGCCTCTTCAGTGACGTTTCTATCAGCCCCTCATTTTTTTAAATCAGTAGTTTAAGTTCAGCCGTCAGTGTGACGTATTATAGAGCTGATCACATCTGCTTAAAAAAGTCTCTAAGATTGTAAGTTAGGACCTGCTGTTTTCATGTAGGCTATAGATGTTCTTCTATGCAACATCACAGAAGGGGGCAGACAATAATGCACAACCTGCTCATAAAAAGAGATTACAAGGCAGTCAATGCTACCTAAAATGTGGAAGGAAATTGTTGCAAATTTTAATGAAAAATTCTGATCTCATGTCAAAACTTATCTTCTAAAACACAGACAACATAAATGCATTTAGAGACTCACCTGCATGCAGATTTCCTGTTAGAAAAACACTTGATATAATAATCAACTTATTCAATTTCTTACTTGGATATGAGGAAGCTAGCTTAGTCTGGGGCAGCGGCTGAAGCTGACTGCAATGTTAGTTTGGACTGTGCTGTTAAAAGTTTAGAATCGAAAACATCATTAGATTCTAATTGCATTTTAGTTATTCATGAGCTTCTTGAGATGGTTTTAAGTTGATTAAGTTAGATATATTCATTTAGCTTGGCTTAGTTTTTACTCATCTTAGCCTATTTTAGCTTATCCTAGCTTAGCTTAGCATAAGAATCTAAGCATGTGCGTTTGGCTCAAAAAGTTAATTTACATAGAAAATGTGTTTATTCTGTAAATACAAGTGCGCAATAACTTTTGTTTTTATAGGAGGTTTTACATTTAGGTATCTTGTATTTCTGATTAAAAATGAAAGATAAAAATGCTAACAAAGTCATAAAAATCAAAGAGCAAACCGTCAATCATTTTAGTAGCAGTACATAATTTTGAAAATAAAAACCATTTTCATGGAGGTGGTTATCTTCTTTGAAAGGTTAAACTGAACACAATGCAAATTGCTTAACACTAATCTTGGGCCACCTTATGCCTACTACATTAAAACAGTCTCAGCCTAAAGGCTAATCTGACACAAACTGTGAGGTACTGACCAATGGCACGGCTGCAAAGAGATGGGCAATGAACTCTAGTGACCTCATAATGCCAACCCAGGTTACCTAATAAAAGCTGTTGGGTGTCAGTACACCATTGCAGCTTGCTTAGAGGGCTGACACACAAACACTGAGCCATAGTAAAACTCATTCACACATAGGCTTGAGCTCCTGTTTACATGCTAACGTGCTGTTTAGCACTACATGCTCATTTTGGACAAATGAGTAAAAAAAGGCCATTTTAACCACTATTACCTCCTCTTCTCACAAACTTTTGTGGCAGTTTTCAAAGTGAAACTTTTTATTTTTCATTTTTCTCATATTTTTCTATACAAATACAACTTAGTAAAACTAGATGCATATAGCTGAGTGCTGCTTTGGAAGGTGCAGCTACACAGAATCATGATATGAAATGTCCTCCTTACCATCATGAAGATTATGCTAAGAGAAAATTTTAAGGGAGTACAGATGCTTCTTTCCTTGGAGATACTTAGAGAATTTTAAAAAATGTCTTCATTTTTGTCTACTTTCATTTTTAAATACTCTCAGGTCATTTCACTCAGTCAGAAAAGTTTCTAGTAAAAAAAACAACAAAAAAAAACAAAAAACTGGACACTTTGATTACTGCTTTTAAACCAGCAACATAGATTGTGTTCTTCTAATTCCTACTAAAGTTATGTCAGTTTTTTTTAACCAAGATCCTGGTCACTCAAGATGATTATGGAAACTTATCATGATGAAGGTTGTGAACAAATATGCATGGAGCCATTCAGCCAGAATGCACATCAGCACCTCAGAACATCTTTGATCATGGAGCCATGCTGTTGAAATACATGCAGGAAATAGTTTAGCATTTGCTGGAATGAATATGGCTCCACTCAAAAGGATGCCATCTGGAGGAAATGGCCAGACCTTTGTAGTATAGAGGAATCCATGTTTTCTAAATAGAATTTCCTCTTTTATTTTATCAGACCACCTCTATTATCTTACATTCAGGACAAGAAATGACAACAGGGATTCTGGTTCTTGTTTATTTATATGTCATTTTTTTCCATAGAATTTTAACTCACCTTTGTGGACGTGACAGCCAATTGTGTTTAGTGTTATTCAACCGTTTTTTGATCCCCTGCGGGATTTCCCCAACAGAATTGTGTGTCTTCCTAAATGCAGTGTTGCCTGAGGGCATAAGCTTTGTAGCAGTTCAGTACTGGTTTTACTCTATATCCTTTTTATACAGACATTTTACATCTCTGTGTATAATATGTACATGAATAATGCAGATATCTCAGTGGTATTTGAAATATAAAATGGAGTTTAAAGAAGAACTGAACATAAAAGTCAAAAGCAGTTACGCCTTTCACTTAATGAATGATTCAAACAAAATCTCCTTAAAACAAATTGAAGACTGGAATAAACCACAGTTGAATCCAGCAGAAAGTAAAAAATTCAGAGTGAATGATAACCCAATAAATTAACTTTTTTTCCACTTTCTTTCATATTTTGTTATAAATTGGTGTTAACGTCCAAACACCAGTCTGTGAAATCATAGATTTGTAGCTCCACCTCATGGAAAAAGTTAGCATTACAGTTAATGTTAAAGGACAGCACATGAGTACTGCACAATTTCCATGTTCTCTGTGTAAATTTCAGAAATGGCATTTATTTAAAAAATGTTCTGCATTGATAAATATGTAGAAAGCCAATAAATCTAATATGCTCTACAACACAAAGTAACAATAGTTTAATAAATAAGTCAACTAAAGCTGTTTAATGTTACAAAGAGTGAAAAATATATATTTTCAATTAAATATTCTCGTTTATTAAACACATATAGGGGAAACCGGGTATGGTTCTAACATGCCATTTCCATCACTTAGGGATGAGCTAGGAGTCATGTGATCTTTTCACTTTTCAACCTCATGTGGTTGTTGTCAAGGCTGGAAACAGACATATGCAGGTTTTATTGAGAAAAAAACATTTGAGTTACTAAGATAATTTTTTTGAACAACATCAAACTTTGTTTCAAACAACTGAAGATAAAATCATATGACCTACGATGAATTAAATTGTTGTTTTGTAGGCAAAATGTGATAATATTCCCATTTCTAATTTCAAACTACTATGCTTATACAGTTAGCTTAACGATGCCGTACAGGGGTGTGGTGGGTTCCAACATATATTGTATAGTGTTATAACTATCTCCACACATAAAATTAATAATTTCTTGATTTCAAAGCAAGCCTAGGCACCAAAAAAAAAAAAAAAAAAAAAAAAAGACAGAGAGATGTGCCTGCTGGGAATTTTAGAAATGCTCAAAGCTGAAGATACTGAGACCTTTGCGTAGTCTATTTGGGAATTCAAAGCTAAAGGAAGAGTGAGTAAAAGGTTCCTCGTTCTGGATTGTTCTTTAATTACAAATCTTTGTGAAGCATATTCTATGATGTGGCCTTTGTTTTTGCTTGTTTTGTCTAACCGTTACAATTCTCCCCATTCTTATGCTAATTCTTATTATTCATTTATTTATTTTGCCATGAAACCAGCCTAATCGCTAATAAAGATAAATACCAGCAGATGCACAGTGCATTTTACTTTGAGATTTTGTATGTTAAATGAAAACTTCTCACTTCTCTTGAAGATCCAGGAGGATATTTAACTAAATGATATCAGACATGTAGCTGGTGTAAGCTAGGATTTATCACCGGAAACATATTGATCATGTCACTAAAAAGAATGTGAAGAAGCAAAAGCCATGAACCTATGACTGATATTATTCCTCTTTAAGAATTCTACAAAAATGTGATGTTTAGTGTCTATCCTCATTTTGGGTCTGCTTTTAAATAGTCTGCCAGCTACTGATGGAAGTATTCCTGTGCAGGTAGTGACTGGGTTTCTAGAGTTTCTTATTCTGCAAACATCTGCAGGTTGTGGCTTTTAAATGATGCAGGGAGAGACTATCCTGCTTGGCTTCATTTTCCTTTTTTTATAGCTGGTTTTAAAATAATGAGTACCGACTATGACTAATATTTCTTACTTTAAATGCACCAGGTTTTTTTTTAACAGTCATTACAACCAAGGGTATAAAGAAACTAGACTCTCTTTCAAATCTCAAACCATTAAAAAAGGCTATTAAATCCTTACCGGTGTCTTCAAATGAGCTAAATACAACATCAGATGAGTAGTATATGTCTTAGCATTTGTTGGCTTAAACTAAGCTAACATGCAGAATCACTATATGGAAAAACGATACATCCTAACTACTGCTTTAACAGGGTGAGTGCTGCTTATCAAAAGCACCTGGCTGTTACCCACCCTCTTATTCAGGTGTTTATTCATTTAAGTGTGTGTTGAGAAACCACCATGAAACAAATATACATATCAGCCAGGATCTTAGAGAAACAATAACAAGGGTTATCTTTCTATAATCATTTCCAAACTATTTAGAATTCATTCTATAAAAAGAAAGATTATTTATGTGTGAAAAACATTCAAGACACTCATAATTTTCCCGGTCCATGTCCAGACAAGCTCACCCTAAGTGTTAAATGTTAAAGTCCATGACATTGTGATTAAGAACAGACCAAACACATGTGGCTTGTTTGGAAAGTTTCTTCTGAAAACGTCTTTATAACAAAGTACTCTAGGGTCCGGTAGAGCCACTCTGGATAGATATCAGTTCGCCTACAGGGAGAACCGATCAACAGAGGACGCAGTCTCATTAGCACTGCACACGGCCTTGACTCACCTGGAGCATCCCAACACTTATGTCAGGATGTTATTTGTAGACTTCAGTTCATCCTTCAATACTGTGATTCCGGATAAGCTGATGCTGAAACTCCACAACCAGGGACTGCCTGCCTCTCTGTGCTTTTGGATCAGAGATTTTCTCACCAGTAGATCCCAGGTGGTGAGAATTGGGGACTCCACATCATCCACACTGATCCAGAGCAAAGGTACACCACAGGGGTGCGTGCTCAGCCCGACCCTCTTCACTCTGTTCACACATGACTGTTCTGCTACTCATTCCACAAACCTGACTGTGAAGTTTGCGGATGACACCACTGTAGTGACTCTCATATCGGACAATGATGAGACTCACTACCGAGTGGAGATCCAGCACCTGATAGGACCTTGTCTTGAACACCAGCAAGACCAAGGAGGTCATTGTGGACTTTAGGAGATCCAGGAGGATCGAACACACCCCCTTCATCATTTGTGGGGAGGAGGTGGAGGGGGTGGACCACATCAAGTTTCTAGGCATCCACATTCCATCCGACCTCACTTGGTCCATACATACATCCCACTTGGTGAAGAAGGCTCAACAAAGACTCTTCTTCCTCAGGAAGCCAAAAGGACTGGACTCTCCCTTCAGCTATTGACAAACGTCTACAGAGAGCATCCTGTGTCTAAGTGCGACAGTGTGGTATGGGAGCTGCACTGTTTAAGACAGGAAGGACTCACCCCTAGTGGTGAAGACAGCACAGAGGATTGTGGGGGGTCCTCTCCCACACCTCGACTCACTGTACGACAGTCGGGTACAGAGGAGGGCCGGCCATATAGTTGCAGATCCCACCCATCCAGGACTTGAACTGTTTGTGCCCCTTCCCTCGGGGAAGAGGTACAGGAACATCAGGACCCATACAAACAGACTGAAACACAGCTTCTTCCCCAGAGCTGTGAAGTCCTTCACCCTATCCCCCTGTATATCTGTCCCCTGCCCATCCATAGACCGAACATCCCCTGCAGGCGGTCAGGTAGACGGGTGGACAAGACAGATTGACAGATGGACAGATAGACATCCCACTGCACTGCACTTAATACTGTGCAATATGTGTAACATATTTATCTGGTCACTATAGACTGATTTGCACTGCTGCTTTTTTTCTTTTCATTGGTTTTATATTCTTATATTTTTATATTTCTTATATGTGTCTTTTTCTGTGTTTTAAGCCAAGAGCTGCTAAACAAAATTACATTGTGCTTTGCATAAATGACAATAAAGATTCTTGATCTTGATCTTAAGTATAAGGCCATGTTTCCAACGGCAAAAAATTGGGCCATGCAACAGAACAGTGATGGTGTTGTAATTTTCCATTCAGTTATTGCTGCAAAAGGTGGTCCTACAAGCTACTGAACCATGTGGGATTGTACATCGGAGGTTGTACCTAACCAGCTAATACAGTTATATGATGTTGCTGATGCAACACTGTAACATTTATTTCTTTCTCTTTTTAAATGTGTTTCAGTATATTTAGGTTCATGTTGTACCCCTAATACTTGTCAATACATTTACAGATTTTGTCCAACACGCATGTTTTCTGTCTCTTCGTGGTCATTTTCCATCTCTTTGTAGTTGATTTGTTGATTTTTGTGGTTGTTTTTGCCACTTTTGTGGTCCTTTTTTGTCTGTTTCTAGTCAGTACATATGTTTTTTTTTTTAGACAAAGCTCAAGAGGGCCTTCACTGGGTTCCAGTTAGTAATCCATTAATGTTTTTTAACTACATGCATATTATGTGTGGATGTGTATGTTTGCAGCCAGTAGAGGGAGGTGTAGCTTCCCATTTAGACACATGAACAGCTCTCATTGTACATCATATGCTGTGTTCATTAAAGTTTATATTAAAACACATACAGTTACATTACTAAATGGCATCTTGGATGTATAGGTTTCATTCTGGCACATGTGGAAGGTAAATATTCTCTGCGATCAACTTGAATGTTTTTCTTTTGACTATTTTCATTATTTCCTGTTTGTTCTTTTTTTTTGTTTTCTTAATGTCTGTACACTTAACATCTGTAATCATCTACAATTATTTAATTCATGTTTTTTTTTCTTCTGAGACCTTTACTTTAGTCTGTTTCTTTTTTTAAACTTTTGCTCACTGTCTCTTCCTCCACTACCACCAGCACTATGACTCATCCTCATTTCTTATGTCTCTATTCTTGCACTCTTTTCTCATCCCTCCCTCCCTTTCCTTTTCATCCGATGATGAATCGGACTCATCAAAATGAGTGCGCTCTGTCAGCCTCATTGTTACTCCTTCTTTGCTCTTGTCTCTTACTGCGGTTGTAATTCTTCCCTTCCTTCCCTTCTGTCCTCTCTACGACTCCTGTTTTTGACCCTGATTCTGCATTAGCATTAGTATTGGGGGAATTTATTGGCTCATGTGGGAGACATGGAGATAGCTAATCTGGTGCAGATCATCCAGATGCTGCATCGCACAACTTGTGAACAGAAGCAGAACCAGGATCAGAAAATCCCATTTACAGATTATTCCAGATTGAAGCCTATTATTGTAAAATGGCTCATGGATTGTAGTTTGCATATGAAAGAATAATCCGTGGTCTTATCTTCATCTCATGCTTCGATTATGTTCAGGCTGTAAAGGCACTCCCCAACAGTGAGGAGGATTTCAAAGCTGCCAGGGGCCTTTTCCAGAAAGTGTGTTATGTTGAAACTTAGTGTATGTTAATCCTGAGTTGGGGGAAACTCAGGGTTTTTGTCCCAGAAGAGAGTTGAGTTGTTCCTAGAGTCTGTTACCATAGTAACTGACTTTGTGAAGCGAACCTCCTCACTGGCAGGTTCAGCATAAAGAAACCTTCTCACCTGAAGCAGTGGTCAGACATGGGTTGTCTGTTGCAACTTGATTCCAGAGGTTTAGAAGGTAAATTAACATGACTGACTCCCATCTTAACAATACTAATCAGGAACACACCTTTAAAAGTGATTCACCAGCAGCAGACTCACCAGATCCCAACTGAATTTGGGTGGGATGAAGAGGGTCAAGACTGCTGTTTGGTTTTTACTCATGAAGGGGAATTTCATGGTATTAAGTCTGTTTTTGTATTTTTTTTTCTTTTTTTTTTCTTTTGTAGTTGTGCCTGTCTTCTGGGTTGTGCACATTGATAGGTCAAGGCTTCCCAAACTTTTCAGCTTCTGAACCTGAACATAATTCTGGCAGAGACTGTTGTATTCATCACGGGTCCTGCAGAAAAATATCTACATGCTATAATGTTTTACTGCCACTAGAGGGCAGTCTCACACATGTTTGAAGGTTGTCAAAAGTGCTGGGCTGTTTTTGGTCTTTTTAGCTTTGCTCTGCTTTGGACAAGACAGGAGTTAAAGTGGACAAAGGTCTGCTTTGCCATAAAGTGAAACTAAGTGTTTAATAGTCCAGTCGTTTCATTTTTGCTTCTTTGCAGTTTATCCCCTTAGATGATTTATCCTCTTGCTATAAGACTGGTTGTAGTATCTCTTCCTGGCTTTAGACAACTCAAAAAACTTGCAACTTGTAAAAAGAATCAGAAGTTAATTATTGTATCACTTTGTTGACTCATCTCTAAAACCAATAGGTTGTTTGATGAAAATGAAATGAATGAAAAATACTTTATTAATCCCTTTGCAGGGAAATTCATGTTTTCAGTACAACCCATCCAAGACTAGACAAAACAACATATGATGACACAAACAGAACAGGCATACACTGACGGAGCAGCCATTTCTACAGCGCTCCTTGATGGATGAAGGACTGCAGGTCTGTCCATCTGTGTTGGAAAAATGATTGTCTGCATGGGGCAGAGAGCTCTGCAGATGAACACCTGTGACGGTATGAAAGGGACCTTTTTAAGAACATTAGTGCAAGAGCATTATAACAATAGAAACGTCTCCATAATACTATAGGATAGTACTAATAAAACCAGCCCCTTGATGGCTACTGCTTTTATCTTTTATAACAATTAAATTATTTTAACTTAAATTAAGCTGTGAACAATAATTTAGAAATCTAATTTGAATTCTGGAGATCACTGTTTCAAGACCTATAGTGGTTCCCAACTCCTCATTTGTGGGAACCACTGCTACAGAGTATATAGAGTCATATTTTTACATAATACTGATTGCATACATAAACATGGTTAAAAGCCTCAACATTTGTTTTATTTTTCTACCTTAGCCTCTCACAACATTTACAACACCATGCACGAAACTTGCATACCATCAAGAGCAGCTTGGGGTTTGGTGTCATGAACACATGCGATAGCCAGGAACTGAATCACAAACTGTTCAATTAATTGGCAATTGATAGAATTAGACACCTGAGCCTCAGCTCTCCTTACATACAAATTAAGTATGCAAGATAACTAATCTGCTGTGGTGCTGTTATCATTTGTTTACTTCCACCTCCAAATTTTGTTTTCTTGATCACTGTTTTACAGGTTAATAACCACTTCTCACCTTTTCATAAAACTGGCTAACTATCCATTTTTCTAAATATATCAGAAAGACTTTCTTTCACTTGATGACTAAATAAGAAATCAAAGTCAACTGAAGATGTCAGGTGAATTGGATGGATGGATGGATGGATGGATGGATGGATGAATGGATGGATGACTTTATCGATCCCATAAGGAATTATCATAGGATTGTAATAGCAGCTAGATGCTTTAAATACAGTAAAAATAACGATGTGTTGTAGAGCCTCACAGTACCAGGCAGAAACAATCTCCTTTCTTTACTACACCATTTTTTCTTAAATCCTTTACTTTTACTTGATTCTACCTTCTCAACATGTTAAAAATAAAAAGATATCTGTTCTAATTAAACCTATCATCAAAATGTCATGTTTACTGGAGAGCTGTCTTGATCTAATGAATTCATTTCTTATTTCTTATTTGTGCTTATTCAGTTCTGCCCTTCAAGTGCCAACAGTGACTCGACTTGTGCTTTACTGTGCGCAGTCATTTGAAAGTGTTTAAGTGCCTTTTTTGTCTGCTTTTTCATATCGAATGCAAAATGGTAAGTGTTTACAGAGCACTGAATACCACCCAAGAATGCAGAGACCTTGTTCCTGGCAGCAAAGTGTTTGCCTGGTTTCATTTAAACTGCCAGCTTGAATTGAGCTCTTCAACATTTGCAGTAAAGATGTGCTCTTGAACAAGCACTTGTATGGTCACACTCAAGAGTAAGGAATGCAATTTGATCACATAGTCACTTATAAACTATGAAGACATGCTCAACATTTTCATTTTTTGATAACTGTTTTGTTTCTGTTAGCTATGCTGGTCGAGGTGCACAACACAACAAAACAAAAGATGAAACATTTTAGAAATCTTTTCGCAAATGCATTTATCAATATTAAAATACACATTTAAGCAAAATTAAAACAAAGAAACTTCACCATCATGTTACAGCATATCATGCAGCAAAACACCATTTCAGAAAACACAACTGTGAAATGGAAGTTGCAACAAACAATAAACACATTAACAAAAGAGAAGAAACCGCATTTGGGAGAACATACCAAAGAAACAAGATTTTTTACAAACAACAAACCAGAGATAACCCAATCTATAAAAAAAACACAGCACCAGAAAACAAAACAAAAAGAAACTAAAACAACATATTAGAAAACACACAGAAACAATATACACAAAACACAAAAAAACCCTGTCTCTACCACAACATGACGGGGCCGTTACACTGGTTTCTACTCGGATGTTGTGTTCCTAACAATGCTTATCATGACTTATGTGGTAACTAAGTGAGGCAGCACATTCATTTTGCAATTCGAGTAATCCATTGTTTACGTTGCCAAATCAGTATTCTGTCACTGAGTCTATAAATTTCGTTGGCGCAAAACATAAAAAGGGAGAAAATGTATTTCTGACTCCTGTGTGTCTGTATGTAAGATGACATAAAGAAAACAGTGTTTATGTTGTGGAAGCTGTAACGTTACTGCAAATCAGCAGCTAATAAAATAACTACTTTAGATTTGAAGAAGCACCTGCAGGATGAGGACAGTTAGCTAAAGCCAAATTAGCTCAAGCTGTTGCTCCAAGAGAAATTAAACACTTGTGGTAATATATGGTAAAGAGGAAATGCTGCCAACAACTGTCCTTAATAGCACACATATTGCCATTAGGGAGAGTGGCTTACTAGTTAGAGAAGTTCAAATCCCCGGACGGGCTATGAAGGAGGGCCCTTCTGTAAGGTCCTATAACCCGCATTGCTGAAGTAATACAGAAGTCCATTGTTCCCAGTGTAACTAGTTAAATGCTGATTAATCCCTTTTGGAATTAATAGAGTAGATTAAAAAAATTGATAAAACAAAAAAAAGTCAATGCTATATCTGTCATTCCAGTATTAACCTGCAGAGAACATAATATTTAATGACATGGTGCTGCCAGAACAATCAAAAGTAGCTGTTGACTGACTTTATGGTGGGAGAATGTTTATATCTGGAGCCTCAAAAGCACCAATGAGTTACTTTTCTCAGCAAGTAACACAGACATAACCAAATAAATTTAAATAGCAGCATTCCTGCAGTCTAATTAGTTATTTTATAAAGTTTTTACCCTCTTAACTATATGTCTGCTGTCTTTTTTTATCTTAGCTTGAATAAAGATTCAACCCACAAATTCTGTTAAGATCTTCTTGATGACTGGAAGTGTAACTGTAGACGGCTCCCACTCAGTTCCAGTGGAACTGTTAAATTATTACAAGTCTTACGGGAAATACCTGCTGTTCACTTACAGAACCTCAAATTAAAAAACAGACCCTCTAAGGAACTTTATTTGTGACATAAGGAAAAAAACATTGTGATCAGAGCCAATTAAGAATGAACCTCCTCCACATGTTGCATAACAGCCAGCTGTTGCTTCGCACATGAACTTTTACCCCCAGCTGGTTTCTCTCTTATCTTGGTATCTTGATGATCTGCTGGGTCTGGCTTTGCATTTCACATTTTCCACAACTACACAATCCAGGCAAAGTGCATAGACAACCAGCAGCATTGTGTTGATTTGTTGTGCAGTCTTTACCGTGACTGCCTCATGATGCTGTTGAGGTCTTCTGTGTCTGAATCTTAAACATTTAAAAACATGTCCCTATTTACTGTTTCAATGGTTGATAATTCGGTGCATTTTCAGAGAGATCATCTCTGCCTGGCATACATCAGCTGAACGTTAACATCACTGTCTTGATTCAAACACATGCAAAAAGCTGGCTGAGTGTGACGTTAGGGCCTGGTTGTTAAGTGAAATCATACACAGCTGTGTGTTGTGTGTTGGTGCTGGAGGACAGAATGGTAATTTTTTTGTCCTCTAGCTCAGTGGTTCCCAACTTTTCCTCGGGGGCCCCTTCATTCATATACTAAAATGCCATGGACCCATTCTTCACCCTGTGCTGAAACCATGGTTGCTTTTAGTCTTTCAAAAGTGAGATTATCACCATATATAATGTATCCTGGTTGAGTCCTGTCCTTTGATAAAGCCAAAGTTAAATGAACAACATACAGCCTTACTTTTATTCATTAAAATAGGGACCATTTGCGGACAATAATCACAATGGCTCTAATGTTCAAAGCCTCAGGGACCCCCCGTGCTCTTTGGGGGACCCCAGGTTGGGAACAAACTGCTCTAATTGTCCAAAGTGTCCTTATCTTTATTTTCTGCCTGGTCCATCAATATTCATCCACCTTTTGGATCCAGACTACATTGTCATTTAACGGCACAGTAAGGCTTATATTTGTGGATTTGAGTGGGCTCCTGGATGGTTAAAGTGAAATTACTTATCTGCTATATAATCATGCTGACAGTAGTGGCTGATGGCTTCTTTTAACTAATCAAAATGCTTGTGCTCAACCTGAGTTGTTTTCCACAATGTTAAAATGGAAGAATTTTCCCTGCCATCAAAAAATGACCTTATTGCTCATTTATGTTGAGTTTGTACACCATTATCAAGATATTGACTTCACACTCAATGTATAGACCGCATCTCTAAATTTTCCCTAGAGGTGAGTGTGAGTTGTTGTCTTTGTGTTGGCCCTGAGATGCACTGACAACCTGTTCAGGGTGTACTCTGCCTTTCACACTGTTTACCTGCATGTTGAAAATCAAACTTAAAGTCATTAAGTGAGAAAATGGGGCAAAAAGGATCATTTTCCTTCAGCTTGTCCTGCATTAGAAGTATATTGTCACATCTGCTAGGAAGGGTCTTCACTGTTATGTTTTAAAAAGACTTTTTTTAATTTACAAATCTCATCTGTCCTGTCAAAAGAGAAAAAAGACGTAACTCGGCAAACAGTCAAGTCTCATAGTTAAAATAGTCACATCACATACAGCTCTGTATTTTAATGACTAAGACAAAATACACTTTTTGTGCCATCTAGCATGATTTTTATTGTAATGAACTTTAAAAGATATTTTTGTGCATGTTTTCCTGATTGGGCAGGAGTCCTGGTAATAATCCAGAAAAAGGTTATTTGGGTATGATGCAGTGTCATGTAATGCAGGTCATGATGTTACCCTCCAACCCTTCCAAATTCTTTTTTTTTCCCCATTAAATGTGAAGTAACGTTTGGTTCAAGACTATGTGGTGTCCTGTCCCATCAGAAATTTGTCCACACGTATAATATATTGTTGTTTCACAATTCAGGCTTTTAAATTGTAAGATTACCACTTTTTGTTAGGTAGATTTTTTTTGTGTCAGGTGCACTTGTGACACGAAAGAAACTGTGATGAATTGGCAGTCTGTGAAAGTGTGTAGTTTTCCAACTCTAATCCATGTATTTGTAACTCCTGACCATAACTATGTGTTGATGAGACAAAATGTAAGTAATTGTGGAAGAACAAGAGAAAAAGGTCTGTTAAAAAGTCTAAACCAGCAGCAACATACATGAAAGTCAGGAGGTTTAAAGCCATCCTCCACCTTAATCAACTGAAGCAACTATTGACGTCATTACATTACATGCCAACATCACTGTCACAAAAGGAGTTAAAATCAGAGTCTTTATTGAGATTGCAAGATATTCTTAAATATACCAACTAATGTATTTGATATATTAACATATTTTACATGTAATGAGATGGCTTTGCTCTAAAATAACTATTTAGTTTTGTGTATGCTGTAAAATGTGCTCATAAGTCTTCATCCTAAAAACTAATGAGCTTTTTCTCAGTGGACCATCATGTAGAAAATAAAGTCAGATTCACTCACACAGACCCAGAAACAGTTGCTTCCCTTCACACCCACTCATGGGAAAAGTTGGGTGGGGAGGTCAAAGGCAGTCACGCATGGATAATTTGTAAGCACACACCATCACACAGAATACACAATTACACACAAAGACAAAAGAAACCACAGCTTCTCTGCCCTGTAAGCAATTCAGTGATGTTTAGTGTTCAATTAAATTTTTCCTCACACATTTCCCTGGGGTCAAAGTATGTTTGTGGTCATTAGTGCCATAGCAACACTGGAAAGCCCCTGAACTAAAGATTGTGGACTTCCTGTGAATGACTCAGCTTCATTGCTTTGTGACAGACTATGAGGAAGACTGACCATTATCTTCCACTGGCCTTATATGAAATTATGTTCCACCCTGAAAGGAAACTAATATGGACTGTGCACCAAAGGTAATAGTTTTATACAAACATGGGCAGTCCAACACGTTATTGCATCTTAAGTATAAAATTGCAGTAACATTATTTTAAAGTGGTTTGATGGAAAATAAATTATAAGTCCAGTTCCTAAAGAGCAACTCTTCTCCATGCTGTAACTAAAAACAGATTCACATATGATCAGGATAATTTTATATGAAGGCTGGTAAATTTGGGTTTTTAAGGCCAAGTTGGCTACTGTGACCCAGAGGGTGCCTCTCCATGCGCCTGAGGAAAGCCTTGATCTGTTGTCAGTCTAATTTAAACTGGCAGACAAGGCACATACGGTAAAGAGACTTTGCTGGTTGTTGCCAATAAAATAAACAAAATTACGGCCGTATTTTCCCCACTTCCTATTCATTACTGCAATGACCACACTGAACAAACATTTACAATGAACAGAAGGAGTGCATGGGAATAACAAACTGAAGGCAACATGAAAAAAACTTAATAAATACTGTTCTTTCTAAGCTTTTTAGAGGTAAGGTAAAAATAGCAATTAGCTCTGGAGTCACAACAGGAACATATTGCTCAACTTTTCCAGAAACTTGTAATTAAAATTGTAAAGATTTTGACCAAAAGGTGGTCAAATGAAGAGGTTATTGACCACTTCTTCTGTATTAAATACATTTCTACAAATTAGAAGTTTATGGGCCTTAATGTGGCTCTTGCCTCCAGTTTATTTTATATTACCACGCCATTACATGACTAATCCAAGAAGTGCTTGGGCCCATTTCAAGTTTACCACATGCCTCTTGCTCCATGTCATTACAGCACTGGAAAAAACCATTACACTCCATATATCACCATAATTCTACAATATAAACCATAATGCTGTAAGCTGAAAGACTTCACACTGACTCTGACATGCACATGGGGAAAATATATAGTAAATATTTGTCACTGGCTCTATAGATTTGCAAAGAAAAATGCATAGACTTTGTCATTTGAATTTGCCATTGACTTTTCTTTAATTATAAGACGTCACTTTCACCTGTCATGCTGTATAAATATAACACTACTTCAATGAATTTTAGTTGGCTGTAGCTCAAAGTACAGCCATATGCTTCAGATGACATCCTGATCTGGTTTACTGTGTAACTGATAGTGTGTTTAATAAAAGGTTGCACTGATGTAAAATTTGTTGAAATGACTCATTTTTTCATTCCTTGCTATAAAAATCCCTTCAGTCTCTACCTTTGCTTGCAGAAGCACATTGTTTTTACTGTTGCCGTAGCAGCCCTCCACAGGAAGCAGCTTTCACATTGTTCTATCCGTGGGATGATTTTGTCACTTAATCTGAATGCCATTGTTCTTACATGTTCTCCCCCCGCAGCTCAGACCTAATTCCTGAAGGATATTAAAAAAGGAAATGTTTAAACAGGCAGTGAATCATTATGTGAAACCGTGACCAATGCTGACGAATGTCCCCTTTTTAAGGCATGAGATGGTCACAGAAGCCTCTTTCATGGACTCTGGTGATTAAGAAAAAAGAAAAAAAAAGGAGGAGGCAATATTTTTTTTCCCCTGAAAGCCACAAAAAGTGATAACAACTAAATTCAAACCAGAGACCTGCTGGAACTCAGGATGAGGCGTAATAAAAACCTTGTTGGCTTGTTGAGCTTGTTTCCTCAGAGTAAAGATGCAGGGGGGAGGCTGGGGAAGTGACTGCTGTGAGGGGAAAAGGTGAAGTGATGTAGGGGGGAGTGAAGCACAGAACAGTTTATTTACTGAAAGTTTATAAAACCAGGCTCAGATGCCAGATTGGGATAATTCAGACCCCAGATGCCAATGGTTAAGGCAAATATTTATTTTGACAAAATAGCAACAAAATTTTTACAGAAATGCATCTGAACAAAATTATACTGTTTGCATTTTTATATGTCTAGGCTGGACTATTATTGTAATAATAAGAGTTTATATTTTTACAAACCTGCTACTTAGTATTTATAAAGATTTATATTAACATCTATAATTATAGACAGGTGATGTGACCACCTTTTAGAACCAAACTATGAAATTTTTCATGCTAAAAGCATGAAAGGTATACCTTGCTTAATTACATCACTTCCTCTATTTCTCTTCATCTCAAGCCCCATGAGATGGCTAAAATCATGATTTGAGGGCAATTTAGATAACAGTTTATCTAATGCAATAAAAAGAAAATAAGGAATAGAGTAAAACAGCTGTCCTGATCCATCAAAGAATAAGAATGACAAAAACACTGAGCTTGCTACAAACAGAATTAAGTCAAACTAATTTTATCTGGCATTTGATCGTCAGTATTACTTAATATCACTGTGGAATGCAAGATTTGGTGGTTGTAGATGCAAGGCCTTGAACTGGAAAATTTAAAACCTGCTGTGGCTGCCAGGAAGGTTAATGCAGCAATGGGTGAAGTAAGAGAAGACAAGATGGCTGAAAAATCTCCCAGAGTTTAAACATGAACATTTTGTTATACACATTTCATTAAAATTGTTTTTCAAATGGTAGTTTTGGTTATGTAAGCTTACGTTTGCTTGAGTAGACCAACACCTACCACATGGTATGATAATGTGGGAACAGCTCAAAGGTAGGCTTTGTACTGAATTAAACTTTGAAGTGATATTGGTACCTGAATTATCTTTTTGAGCCTTTGATATATTATATCTTTGTACAGATAAGCTGATGAGCCTGCAAATGTTACATGAGCATATCTTTTCATTTCTACTTCAGAGGAGAGTTTAATTGTCCACATTCAAATGATACTTCAGAGGCTTCCTAAGCCCCAAAGAACAACATTCAGAGGAAAGACCGGTGAATATAGATACTGGTCTTGAGGGTAGAGAGGATATTCCTCAGCTTGGCGCCCCTCTGTGGATAATACTGTTATAAATGGGAGGTTTGTTTTGACCAGCGTTGATGGAGAGCTGGCCTCTGAAAGGAAGCAGGGACACTGTAAAGTTACTGCAGCAAATCAAAAATCAGATCCCTCTATGGTTGTTGAGTTTCATAAGAGGTGAAAAACTTTTGAAAAAAATGTCTGCAAAATCCATCCGATAGATGTCTGGGGATTTTAGTGGATGAAAACCCTGAGATGCAGGTTAAGCAAAAGAAAAAGCCAAACAATAACCTATGAACACTATAACTATTTGATCGAGTACAAATTAGTTTTAAGAATTCTTGACCAGAATAGTGGTTTTAATGAAGGGAAGTTCAGCCAACAGACCTTTTTCCTTCTGTACAGTTTTGAAAAGCTAACTACTGAATGGCAGCAAGTATCATATCATCCTTATAACTAGACAGCGAGTAATTTGGCCATGGCTTTTGATTTCTTCTGCAGATTTACAATCCCTTACATCAGCTGGATGTGTGGTCACTCAAACACAGAAATTCCAGATGATGAAACATGAGTGGGCTAACACCAGTGGGCGACTGCCTGTCAATGTCATCAACCAGTGGAAAAGATGTCAGTTTACATTTAATGGAGTGAGAGCACCCACACGTCAAGGTAACCGGAGAAAACCTGAACCGGGTCTGAGTCCCTGCAGACCTCCTGACATGGGTGATTTTCATTCACAGTATGGACATTTTGTGACTTCGGACTCTGTTTGTGTTCCAGTTTCTTTAGATCACAGTAAGCAGAGGTGACATCGTTGCCCTCCCTGTTAGTGCTTATACACAGGTAAGAAAAAGTTGGAAAAAGGAAGAGCTTCTAACTTTCACCATACACATTACCCAAAGAGCTTTATAGTGAAAGAGCAGGCTTCTGGTTTGAGATTGTGAATTCATTTAACTGAAAGTCTGATGCACTCTACCATGGATTTTTCCTGTGTATTTGCACTGACTGTCCCCTTGTAAATACAATGTTTGGACACTGAAACCAAACCTTTCAGCTTTTCTAGGTAAATATTTTCACAGACTATTTGTGCTCTTTTTATTGTCACAAATATGTGCCGGTGTTCAAATTTCATCATACCCACTGAGACGGGCTACCTATGCCTTTTGTTCATTTGCAAAACACGAAAATGTCATTGCAATGTGCTGTAAGGACACACCCTTAAGTCCATGCTAGGGGTGGCCAACGTCGATCCTCAAGAGCCACAATCCTGCAGGTTTTCCATGCATCCTTGCACCAACACACCTAACTCAAATTAAGTGGATCCAACAGCCTATAAGGATCTGTACTACGACTCATTAGTTTTAGTCAGGTGTGTCGGTGCAGGGATGCATGGAAAACCTGCAGGATTGTGGCTCTCGAGGACCGACGTTGGCCATCCCTCTAGTCCATGTAATAGCTGTACCTCATGAAATAAATTAACTTTAATTTCATATAGGTCTATGCACTTTATGTATTTTCAAAGAAATTGAAGGCCTATATTTAAAGTATTTAGATTTTTTTCATTATTATAAAAGCCTAAAAGAAATATTCACTAATTTATACTGTTGAGGCATCATATCTTACTTGGATGAAATAATTTACATTGTCAAGCCATCCTACCTGTACAAATATAGGCTATATAATAGTACATTTTTATGGGGTAATTTACTGTTGGATCATTCTACCTTCATAAAACTGTATACAGGTAAGCACACTGTCATGAGTTAAAACTGTCAAAGCTTCACAGCTATTTATATGCATGTTTTATACAAAATGTATATTATTAATTCTTTAAACTATTTTAGGTGTTTCATTATTACATAATATGTGAATATCTACATGTACTAATTTACATTATATAATGCAGCATTCTTTAATGGGTTATTTGATACTGTTGAGGCATCCTACCTGCATAAATATAAACTAGCATAGTCTTTTAAACTGTCAAATCATCTCATCTGGATAATATATATTGCAGGATACTTTTATAGGGTAATTAGTTACCTAATGAAGGTAGGAGTATAATAGTATAAATATCTCGATAGTATAAATTTACATACTGTGGAGAGAAGGGTGGGTGGGGGTGGGGGTGTACTCATGATCTGAGCTTTTGGTTTAGGTTTTTATGGTCTTGTCATATTTTGTTCTGTTCTCCATGTCTTATTTTTATAGGTTTTCCTTCTGTGTTCTGTTTTGCTTTCTGCTTCCTTTTCAATAGTACAACTGGTTTAATTTACTTCACCTGTTCCTCATTAGTCCTTCAGTGTATTTAAGCCGATTGTTTTCGGTTTCTCTTTGTCAGTTTATTGTAGTCTTCATGTCATGTTTTCATTCTTGTCATGACCACTGTTTCCCCTGGTTTAACTTCTGCACTGGTCTGGCTGTTGCTTGCATTTGGATTCTCACCTCCACTGCAACCCTGACAACCACAATTTCTATTTTATATATAATAATAATAATAGTTGGTATATATAATCAATATCTCCCTAAAGAATGTAATGGCGTTATACAATAATAATAATTTTATCAGCAACAGTAATATTTGTTCCAATGTATTCCAATATAGTAATGATAATTTTATTTTTATTAGCTTTAAATTCTGTTTTCATGTTTTCTTCAACTTGTTTATCATAAAGTGCATGATTTTCAGAAGCTAACTGAATCAGTTTTTCAGATGGCATCTTGGGGAATTAGTTTACATATATGGTGGCCCTGAGTGGTCAAATAACTCTCCAAAGCATATTTTATCTGATGAAAAATACAGACAAGGTGCAAAGACCCTGAAATCCTTTAAAGCATATTTGATACCAGAGCAGTTTTTCTCTATTTTTTACATTTAACCTTGATCTGAAATGTTCAGGATCCATCCTTGTCTTGAGGAAGAATATTTTGCATCAGCACTAGCTCATCTTTTGCTGCTTTGATCCTGTCACTAAAACCTAAAAGTTAAAGCCAGCTCCAGTGTGTTTCTCTGTGTTTTATGTCAGGGTTTAGTTAAATGTCTTTGTAGCTCTGACCGAGCATAACCTAATCTTTATGTGTCCTTGCTCCTTAAAGGGAAAAAACATCAATCAACAGGCTCATTTCAGCTAGCACTCAGTTTCCACTTAAAATGACGTAACCAACTGCTAATTAGTACTGATGCAATGGCTCAAAATAAATGAGCCAATTTGGAATTTGCTGTGAAAAATAAGATAGTGATGCTGCTCTTTCAGGTTAGCTAATTGCTGGTAATATCTCAGTGATTCACTAAGTTTGCTTTCTCTTTTTATATGAACCCTTGTTGTGTTGATTTTCCAGAACTTATTCTGGTGTTACCTTGGAGATAACTCCGTTTTGCAGATTTCATAGCCTGCAGATCCACTCACACCAGCACACGTACACATACACACCATTTTGATGACAAACAGACATAGTAATCCCTGTGGGAAAGGCTCTACAGGTTTGTGTGGGTGCTTTGTAAGATTGGGGGGGGGGGATTCATTACCTGTAAGCGATATTCTAAGAGTCTGAGCAGACCTGCCACACAGGTCAAAGCACTTTGTAAATCCTACTGGTAGCTACACATCATCTGTGAGCAACAGTTTAGCTTTTCATGATGATATAAATTCTATTTAGTATTTTTTTTTTGTTTTCTCTGACTGAATACCATAGAATAATACAATTTACATGAATTTGACAGTGTTTATGTTAAAAATAGTCCAACAAAAAGTAAACCATCCACTTAGGAGAAATATCCTGTCCCTAAAGATCAAAGATCAAACGGTAACACCAAGATAAGGGAAGGGATAAGACGTAATCATTACCACCGCACTCCCAAAGTTTTATAAACTGTCTGGATTTCAGCCAGATGGTTCATTAACCTCCTCTGCAAAGCCTGCCAACTTTTGGGTGCTGTTGCTCTTGAAGGATTCCTTCCCTTGTGCAGCTTGCATGCTTTAAACTTGATTCATCTGAAGTGGGAGTTTATGTAGGCGTGCTCTAATACAAATGTTAAGAAAGAATAAGTATCAGTTATTCTCTGCCTTGCAGGAAGGTTTCAGAAGCAATGATCCCTTTTATGGTCGTTCGGTTAGGCGCTGCCCTTTTGTAAAGGGTAAAATGTCAACACATGGAAGTAGGTAAACTGATATGAAGACCAGCAGGATGTAAATGGCTCCAACACCCCAGCAGTGCTACATTTCCTGGCTTTCTCCTGCTCTGTCATGTTCTGAGTAAAACAACAGCAAATTAGTTTCCTGATTCCATTAATCACTTTTAATTGTAATCTTACACCATCTGCAGCCTTTCCTTTTGTGATTTGGATGAAATAATTTGCAGGGGAACATGAGGTTTGAAAGACGTCTTTTTAGAAAACTGTGGCACTTTGTTTATGATTTACAGTAACTGTATTCAGTTCAGAGTTGGCCAAAAATGTTTCTGCTCTCTTAAAGCTATGAAGAGGCATGGGATGTGTTGAGTCCCTGTAATGCTGTAAATCAGTTTATAAGTTATGATAAAACCTGTTTCATTATCTTTCTGTGCACGACTGAGATAAACATATTTTTGGAATCTATCTCCATACATGGTAATTTAGAACAAAAAAGGAAAGAAAAAGACAGTGACATCAGTGCTTATTTGTAGGCAGGTATCAGAGCACTCTAATGCCTGTTAGTATTGACTTCTGTAAAGTTGTTTACTTGCATTAAAAGCTGTTGCTTTGGAGCTGCTTGCAGAGCAGCTTCAAGCAAATTTGGAGCTACAACCTGACACTGAAAAACACACATTTCCTTCCAGGCGTTTTCATATTTTGCCTAAAGATACTATTTAAGGTTGGTTGCCTCGAGCAACCACCTGAAAACTAAAAGCTCTGTCACCTACTGTAATCCTATAAATTCTTGGAAAAAGAAGAAGTGCTTAAAACTGAGAGGAAAGGGTTCTGTAGGGTGATGGGGAACAATAAGACCTTTCAAACAGGCTGGAACTTGGCCATTAAGTACTTTGAATGTAATGAGACGGATTTTAAATTTAATTCTAAATATTACGTAGACCTAGTGTAGAGCAGCTAGAACAGGAGAAATGTGGTCTCTCTTGGCAATAGTGGTCAGTACTCTGGCTGCAGCATTTTGGATAAGCTAGAAGATTTTAAAGGAATTATTTAGACTTTCAGCTGAAATTGCACTGTAAGTAGATAATAGCCAACAGGGCAATACAGAGTGTCTGGATACAGACTGCTCATTTTAAGTTAATAAAAACACAATATTAAGTGTAGTTATAAGTATTATGTTATATTTATGCTTGTTTGTTGTTCATAAATGTTACACACTGTAAGACTAAATTTTGAAATCTTGTTTTTTATTTAACAGACAGAAAGCATTTACTGTGTTGGTTGAAATAGATCCTTTTGTCCATTTTCTAAACATTAATCTGACATTAACTTAACAGGAAAATATGATTTAAACTTAGCTTATTTTAAAATGTCATCCAAAGGTTAGAATATTTTAGAATAGAACTTTATGTTCATTGCAACAAAAGTGCAACAAAATTACAATTTGTGGTTTATGTGTACCCACATAAATAAGATTATAATGTTTCACCCACAGCTGTAACTGCTAAATACAATTAGGTTTAATTGAACTACACTTTTTTAAACCATTTGAATGCCTCTGCCTATTAAATGCATACATATAATGTAATTAATATTTCTATGCAACCACAAAATCTATTTTACTTCTGGAGTCATACACCTGTTAGATTTGTTAAGATTTGCAAATATCAGTATGTCTTACTGGTGACGAATAAATGAAGATGACACATAGCACAAATGAAAAAAAGTTGTGGCACTTTACTTTATAGGTGCTGGTCTAATGTTGTCTATGTTTCCAAGAATTCAGTGGAATCGACCTTTACACATATGCTCAATGTTGTTTATTTACATGTTGACAACACTAGAGAAGTTATTTCTGACATTAGCTCTGTTGTCGGCAGGAAACCGACCAATCAGAGGATAAGACACGTCAGCCGCAGTCTCCACCTCTGAAGCGTCAAAATCAAGCGGCAACCTTTGCCTGTAAAATGTGAAGCCTATGTGGAAGTTCACCCCTCATCTGCTAGGGTTTGGCTCCAAAACAGAGCAAATCCCCATAGACTCCCATGTTAAAAAGACCAACTTCACAGCAGAAATAAACATGTTTAAAGCCTGGTACAAAAATCCATTTTAGGATTAATAAGTCAAGTTTACCTTCATGACAACTGTGAGGGGGGTGAATTTTTTTCTAACTCATTCATTTGGATGTTATTTAATCTTGAAATTCGGCATAATTAGGGGCGTGTCCTTTTGATTGACAGGTATCCAATATCCATGGCAAGAAGGGAGAGTGCAGCACAACCACGGTTTTTAGCCGGCTAACAGTGCGGCTTAGCATTAGCCCGCCTACCTCTGTTAGCCGGTTAGCTCACTTTAAATCTGAGTTGGCTCAGTTAGCTCTTAGCTCTTAGCTACAGGCAGCATGGAGTTTGATAGACATCAATCATAAACCCTCAAGCACACAGCTCCCCTCTCAGCTCTGCCACTTTTCCTATTTTTGTATTTTCGGGGAGTGACAGCAGGTGGGACACTGCCAAGATGGCAATGGTAGGAACCACCCAACAAGCTTCACTTTTGCTCTTCAGAAACCTATGGTTGATGTCACGGAGGCTCCGTCCATCTTTTATATACAGTCTATGGTCAAAACTCAAGCGAGCAGGAGCTGTTTAGCTGAGCGTACGAGGACGCGGTTGGTTTTCTTACGGACGGTCGGTTTTCAAGCATGCCCCTTTTAGATATGCCGTATTGAAATGTCTATTCAGTTTGTAAAATCGAAAGCAACTTATCTGCAGCTATCTTTCCTCTTAAACAGACTCCACAACAGACTCTGCGTTCATGTGCAGCTAAGAAGCATAGCGCTGCTTTCATGTCATGCTATTTCTTAGCTGATGTATCTGGCTTGTACCCCACCTACCAGGTGAGGGTATGGCTGGCTGAGGAAACACAACAGAGATCAGGATTTACATCCCAAAAAGTCCCGTGCCCAGCCTAGGGAGACCTCAGGTTTTAAAATTTAATTAACTTCTTTAAGTCTGACCCCTGTAATGCAAATGGATCTGCACTTCAAAGGTTATCCACCTTCTCTAGGATAGGATTTATCAGTGATGGTCTGATCTGTTTCTGTGACTCTACATTTTAACAGCTTGATCTGTTGGATATAGTTCATAAGAAGTGCATGAGGAGTTTAACACTGTAATGGGAATGTTTTACCCATGCTGTAATTGAAGAGCCACCTGTATCATCCCACTCTGTCCTTATCTGCTGCAGTGCCTGCTTTTCCTGTTGCTGCTTCCTCTCAGAGGTGGGCTGGAAAAATCCTACAGAAAAACAGGGAGTCAAGCAGGCAGATAACAAGGCAGTCATCAGAGCTCATTAATCTTGTTTTAAAAGGGCAAACCCCGATTTCAAACAACCAGCTGCAGCTGTTTCTGTGAAGCTCACATCAGAGGGGACTTATTTACCCAAAATATTTGAGGCACATGATTAGATACTGTTGAGATGCTTGTTAATAGATAAACACAAGCTTTTTTTTTGTTTTACAAATAATATTTTTTTGAAACACTAGTAAAGGGACCCAGACTTAAATGTTTTGACTATGCACTGGACTGCTTTGTAAATTCATGTCTAGAATGTATGCCTTGAAGCTACCCCTTTCTTTTATTTAGCTTGATGAGTATGTGTTATAATTGAGTTTAAGGCATATTGTTTGTTAAATTCTGTTTATTGCATTGAACCAAATGGAAACAAATGTTTTCTGACACAATTTCTGTCATTCTGATTGCTAAGTTTTTGTTTCTGATCACGTCACTGACATTCAATTATTTGCAAGTACACGTGTCAGGATATTTATCCTTTTACAGGTGATCTTCTTTTATTTTTTTATCTCTTTTTGGTGCACATTTGCTCCGTGCACTCTTGGATTGTCTTTGCAATCGCTTGTTCTGACAGGACTGTCTAGACATTGTGATTCAGTTTAAATGTCATTCTCCAGGAAAGGACAAAAGGTTACCTCAGTCTGCTTTGCTTTGCTCTGTTACTTATTGTATACACTTTCATTTATCCAAATCTGCTTAAAAGTTTAAGGGACAATGGCACTTAATTACTTTGGAAGTACTTTTTTTTCCTTGGATGAATAAAACCGGTTTTGCATGATTTTGATTAAAGAGAAGATTACAGAAACATAAAGTCAGTTTAAAGTGTGATTCAGGCTTGGAATGGAGGTTCTCCCTCACTACTGCTGATTGACAAATATTTCTAGGAATTGTTACAGCTGTTGTTGCGATTATCATTGTCGCTGTTACAGAGCAGGAGGATCACAGCACTGCACATTACTGTTAAAGCAAAAATATATTTGCTTCGAATTACACATCCGTTATCATGGCTGCCTCACGTATATTGCTTTCATTTGAAGCATCATTTGTGCACATCCTCAGAAATAACAGTATTGCAATATGAGAGTAACTGCTAGGAGCAGCTTAGGAACAATCTGACCAGATGTACAGGATCAACAGCTGTAAAATTATGGTAAGTTCTAAAGACAAGAAACAGTGTGCTTGTTTAAGAAGCCTTATATACTGTCTACAATATCCTCTGTTAACAAGCATAGCCCCTCCCTTACACTGTGTGTGCCACTTTATGGCTGCGCCGTAGCCTCCGCAGCTATTCACAGATTCTTTAGTCAATGGTTTGGTTTCCACCGGGAGCACTGCAATGCGTATCAGAAGCGTCCCAGAAGCGCATTGTCGCGGCTCTCTGCTAAATTTACGCACAAGTCTACTTTTAACACTCCACACACCCAGTATGCATCAATTTCCGCAGTTGAGAGAGGGGCATAGAGGAAATCAGACATGGGAGCAGTGTAAAAGCTTCCGGTATTTTTCAAAATAAAAGCCCCTGTGCAGATTTGCACTGCTGAACCATGTAAACATTACGTGTTTAACCGATCAAGATTCTCCACTCCTGGGATTTCATGATCTTGCAGATCCTGCAGGTGGACTACACTCGCGGGCGCTCCACACCTGACACGCTCCTGGTAAATATTGCTGCACCACAGAGGTCGGAACAAAACCGTAGTTTTGTGAGATCATCTGGCTCAAGGGTCAAAAAAGGTGGATGGAAGGCAGACTCAGAAGACCATGATACCTCTTTGTAGTGAGCATTTTGTTTTCCATTTTCTTCATCCATGACACAGTCTGAAAATAGCATGACAGCCATTCAAACTACTTATATATCCAGTTAAAAGCACACCTGTTCTACTTTAGACTATTTTACCAAAAGATCAGTTTACACAAGAACTTTATTTCACACAAACCAATTCTAAACTCATTTACCAAAACCGGACTATTTAGACATATACCGGTTCAAATTCATTACAACAAGTAAGTCAAACATACAAAATGAAGAAAACTACACACACACACACACACACACACACACACACACACACACACACACACACACACACACACACACACACACACAACGCTCCACTTTCCTTTTCCAAATAATCTGATTTATGATTTATACCACTCCCAAACATCTATCCTGCAATTCAAACAAAGAACGAACTGTAACAGAACACAAACACAAGCAAACCCAGAATAGTGAGTGTAGCAAGTTTATATGGCAACAGGAATGGTAAAATAAAGTTAAATCAGGGTTAATAGATGAGGGACAACTGATAAAACCAATTTGTTACAAAATTAATCCGCCTTTTTTTTTATTATTGTTTCAGGGTGTTTACTGATTTACATAGCAGAGAATTAAAGAACACTTTAAGATTAATTAAAAAAAAGAGCTTTATAAACAAATTTCTATAATAATTATTATGTGATAAATTTCCAATTAGACTCATTCAGCACCTTTTATGTTGTTCTTTTACACTTCCTGACAAACTACTTTATACAAAATTGTCACACTCATTGGTCCTGGTTCCTGACATACCACATCCCAATTATTTGAGGCGACTACTGCCCTACACCAAACAACCATAGCCATCTCACATTTTCTAACCTGTTATTATGACATTTCTGTTTTGCACTTTTTTTTTTTTTTTTTTTGTGCAACTAGACTTAACGTCAAGTCCTTAGCAGCTCTAACCCCCCCCCATTTAGGAATGTGTGGCCCTACAACAGCAGCAAGATGTGGAAAGTGGATGTGGAGATGTTGGAACACTTATGAAAGTATGAAGTATGTTGACGTGCTGACAAATTTAAAAGACAACTCTGTGGGAAAAGATTAAGGAAAACATAGAAGTTTTATTTATTTTACCTTTTATAAAGCAACAGTAGCATTACTTGTTGTGTATCAATGTGTCTATTTTATCTTCTGTTGTGAAATCTGATATGATGAATATGAAAAGATGAGATGTAACATGATTAGTGGGACAAATAAAAAAAAGAGAATCAGACTTCTTCCACAGCTATCACATTTTAATCATCTGTTGAATTCTTTAAACTTCTTACTCAGTTAAATACACCATGAACTCTCTCCTCCACCAAATCAACTGGTTTTCATCTGTTTGCTGCCATCATTACAGAGTTCCTAAACTCCAGATGCACTCATCAGTGTCATAGTTTTATTTTTCAATTTGTAATATTTGGGAACATCAGCTGACACACACAACTGTCAGAATTTATGGGTGTTCATTTGGAGAAAGCTACACATTTACTTTCTCTGGAAAATAATAAAATGGATTAAATTAATGGCTTTGAGATGTTGAGGAGGAAGATGTCTGTTGTCTTCAGCTCAGAGGAATGCTTTCAGTCTGGAAAAGCTCAAGGCTTTCAAATGACAGTTGGCATCAATGGTGTCCTGCACATGACTGTATCTGTAGGGATTTATTATGCCTGGGACACTTTACATTCCTTTGTGACTGGGAGTGTGTTGGCCAACATCTGTCTATGTGCAAAAGATGGGTACAGAGGAGATCATGGCTTTTTAGGGTGAACAGTGGAGTCTTAACATTCTTGGTATCATCTTGTCTGGATAGTGTAAACATTTTAAAACCTTGGTGGTTATTTGAGTTTAAATTTGGTTAGTTTAATCTCTTATCATGACCCCTGCTGATTTTCTTCAAACAAAATTAACACATTTTTTCTCTGCAAATGAACACAAGTGCAGGGCTGCAGATAACTGAAAACATAAAGATGTTATTTTTTTATAAGTGTCTCAGAACAAATGAGAAAGAGAAGATTTATTAAGGAAAGAGAGGAGCTGCTTCTTTAAATAATGATGTGCCCAGTTACAGACTTTTGAAACTGAACTATTTGCGTTTGATTAATGAGTGGAGGATGCTTTTTAAAAATCAATGTCAAGCTCTGACACAATAGTTTTTCAAAGTTTAGAGTTTTTATTCTAGTTGTCTTTAATTTTGGCTACATGGGTCTGATTAACAAATCATTTTCCAAGAAGTGCTTCAGATCAATACTTCAGTCGATGGAGTTTCAGTTTGTCTTTCTATTTTTGTGCCACAGACACTGAGAAACTTGCATTCCAGCTCTTGCTCACATATGAAGTAGCCAACATCAATAAATACAGAGAGATTTTAAAAAGCTTCTTGTCGACTTTGTGCAAGGCTTTGTGAATATAACCCACTTTATGCACAAGAAAATTATTCTTGAAAAAGTCTACCAAGTGGGTGGATTTTGAGTCTTTTTCTTTAAATATTAAAGGAGTAATAATTGCTTGGAATGGATCCATGGGGTAAAACATTGTGAGTAATCCTGCCACCAAAGGAGCAAATGTTGCTCACAGTGGGGGAGCAACTGGAAATGACCGAAGTACAAGGTCATGGGAATTTTTGCTTTGTTCGTCTCATGTTTTATATCTTTATTTTATCCTCTTACTCAGTTCCTTTCCTTTTTGTTTTAGTTACTCAGACCTAATATTGTTTTCCATTTCAGACACATGGTACCAAAAAGCAAGTCAGCAGTTTTAGACTGGCACAAAATGGCAACCCTAAATTATTATATGATAGTAGTTGGAAATGAAAAGTTATTTTTTTTCTGCATTTATAGTTGGTGTCCTCACTACTGCATTGTTATTGGATGCCTAAAACTGACAGTGTTGGAAACAACTGCAGACCTGGTTCTAGTTTAAATACTTCAGAATTGCCTTTGTTCAGACAAGCAGAAACTGGGACTACTGGAAATGACATAAACCCAAGTGTGTCTTTCCCTTTATTCAACTCATCCCTATCATGTGAGCTTTACCCAAAACAAAACAACAGCGTTAATATTTGCATGTTTGTGTATCTAATATGTGAAAATGTGTTAATTCAGAGGAATTTGTTTGGTTCAGCTAGTTGTACAATTAATATGTATTAAACATACTTAATAAAATAATCACTTTAAGCATACTTCTTGCAGAACACTGATTACTTTTTATAACAGACTAGCAGCCTTAGGAGAGATTTCAGTGGTGCCGGTCAATATGATTTGAATTGAGAAAGATCAGTAAACGTTATCAGCACATCACATCTTTCCCACTTTTTTGCCACATCTTTAGGAAGGTAAAACTTCCATCTTTTTTCTTACACATCTGTGGAACAAGCTAATCACACCATAAAAACAAATGGACAGAAGATGTGAAACATATGTATCAGTGTGAAGATAATACTGACTGATGATATCATCTCTAGCTAATGGAGATAAATAGTGTGCTGTATCAACAGCAGACACCCCCTAAATCCCATCTTCCCCTGAACACATACACAAAGCAGGAAGTGGACAGTGACACGTTCTCTGAGCTATTGGTTTCTAGCCTCTGGTGGGAGAGATAAGATGGGATATAGGATATTAATGACTCTGTTATTGTTAAAGTAGTGGAAAGTATGGGTCATACCAGAAGCAATTACTCTGTTGATTCCATAACTATCTGTCTCCCTGTCCCAAATATTACCTTCCGTCAGACTGAATAAGGGTTTCAAACCTTTCATTCTTGTATGATTTTACAATATAAATAATTTAATTTATTGTTAAGGTATATTGGATTTTATTTTCATTCATTATAAGCTTTAATGCAAAATCCTTACTAACCTTACTAAGCAGCTGTAGCTACGGTTGGGCAAAAAAACAGTGTCAAAATTAGATCAAGTTTAAATTCATGTTTGATTCATCAACAAAGTGTGTATCTCTCAGCACACTCCGGTTCATTTGAGGTGCATTACCACAAACAGTGGCCATGCACTGTCTGTGCGTTACTACTGTTTCTTTAAAAATTTTAAATCATTTTAAATAATGCTACCTCAAAGGAAAGGCATTCAAAATGAAGCAAAACAACCAAAGATTAGTTATTTAAATTAGCAAGACTGTGGAACACCCTACCAGACCACCTGAGAAGTCCACAGTCTTTAGAAGTTTTTAAACAAAACTAGAAAACCTTCCTTTTTAAAAAAAGCCTTCTGCTAAATAGTATTTTATTGACTTTTTTTTAAATTCCTGGCTATACAAATAAAAATTATTATTATTATTATTATTATTAGCAAAGATACATGAAATAGCATGCAATCATAACATACCTTTACACAGTAATAACAAACTCTATGTCAAGATAAAGTTCAAGATTGATCGATGTAAAAATATTTTATCTTTTTGCCAACGCATTGGCAGTGCATTTTGGGACTTGTAGAATTATGATGGTCTGTGCACTCTGTCAACAGGCCAGCTTTAATAGCGATTAGATATGATCAAGTGGGCTAAAGAAAATTTGTGGGCCCGATGTGGCCCGTGGGCCTTGAGTTTGACACATACGCTGTAAACATTATTCCTCCATCTTGCTGGATCAGGCCTTTTGCCTTTTGTCCAATTACAGTTCTCCCTCTTCTTCTAGTTTTTGCAAGATTAAATCCAGTGTCATCAGTATATATAAATTCATATTAGATTTCTTCAGCATCTATTTGCAAGACACTGAAACACGGCAAGCTAGAGTAGTTGTTCAATATATGTCTGTTTCACAGTTATTTAACTGTAAAAAGGTAGTATATAGTGAACAATGCCACACCATCAGTGTGCTGAAGTGAATATGGGGCCTCTTCCATCTGGTGTCCTCGACCCTCAATCCCATGTGAACAAAAAACACATACAGCCTATTGCCCAGTGTCACAGGAAAGGATACCAACTGTGCTGATAAGTATAGGTGGCTGGAGTTTCAATGTACTGTGCAGTTAGTTTCTCTGTTTTCTCTACAAAAAAAAAAAAAAAAAAAAAAAAAAAGTTTTCTAATTGAATATTTGACTTAATTTCTTTAGATCAAGATAAATAAAGTGAAGCAGCGAGACGTCTGTTGTGTAAATGGACTTTGTCAGTAGTTTTATTCAAGATATAATATCCTTAAAATAAAGCACAGTAGATTTTCAGTTAGACTTTATCTGACCTCTTCCAGAGCTGAGGGTGGTCAGAGTGAGAACATTTCTCTGTAACTGGTTCAAGACATTCCTGAGAAAAGTAAAAAAAAAAAAAAAAACAGTAGGTTTGCTCTTTAAAAAATTCCCCTTTAGAAAAAGCTCTCATATAGTCAACACTCACCAGCCATTATAATAGGTACACTTGTTCAATTGTTTTATATCTAAACAGTCAGCTACATGGCAGCAACTCCTTATGCATTTAGGCATGTAGACTTGGTAAAGACGACTTACTGAAAATAAAATTGAGCATTAAATTAGAGACAAAAGGGGATTTGTGTAAATTTGAATATGGCATAGTTGTTGGTCCCAGAAGGGCCACATTATAAAAAACTGCGTACTACTGGGGTTTTCATGCCCAACCATCTCTAGGGTTTTTAGAGAATGGTTAGAAAAAGAGAAAATATTCAGTGAGCAGCAGATGTCTGACCTCTGACATCAACAAGGCAGTTTGGTCCAGAGGACAATGGGCAGATTGGTTAGAGGTAACAGAAAAACAACAGGAAGTCAAATAAGCACTGGTTCCAACCAAGGTATGCACAATACCATCTCCAAACACACAGCACGTCCAATCATGAATCAGATGGGCTACAGCAGCAGAAGACCACACTGAGTGCCATTACTATCAGCTAAGAGCAGGAAACTGAGGATTTAACTCACAGACTCCCCAAAATTGTAAAAAAAAAAGAAGATGGATAAACATTGCCCTGGTCTGGTGAGTCTCCATTTCAGCTGTAACATTCAGTTAGTAGGGTCAGAAGTTGCTAAAAAGAAAATGAAAGCACTGATGCATCCTTCCTTCTAATAACAGTTCAGGCTGCTGGTAATGTAATGGTATTTTTTTTAATTTATTTATTTATTTATTTTTTGTGCACTTTTGGCTCCTTAGCATCAATTGAGCACTGTTTAAATACCACAGCACCCAGAAATAAAATGTATTATTATTATTATTATTATTATTATTACAGTCTACCAGATTGTTGTTACTGACCATGTCCATCCCTTTGTAATCACAGTGTACCATCCTCTGATGGCTACCTACAGCAGGATAAGGCACCATGTCAAAAAACTCAAATCATCTCCAACTGCTTTCTTGAAAATGACAATGAGTTCACTGTACTCCAATGAAGAGGCAAAGACCAATGTTCTGAAGAATGGACTTTCACTCTGATCCTACATTTCAGAGAGTTTTAATTACCTTTAATGCAAGATAGAGAACAATCTTAGTGTACACATTCTCACACCTCAAAACTCCCAACATCAAACAGGCTTAAACATTTTGCATGAACATTGATGTACAACAAATGTCCCCATGTGACATGTAAGAGCACACCAATCAGGACTTTTAGGGCTGATCACTGAGTTATCAAAACCTTGACTAAACAGTGACTTGGATTTAAAAAGAAACCTTTGTCCAACCCTCCTCCAGTCAAACATACCCTCTTTACCTTCACCTTTCTCTTTGAGGACATAGAAGATGGACAGTCTGCAGGCTACACAAGGTTGGAAGCTCCTTGCTGAAAGCTGAATGTGTTTGTCAGGTTCAAAGTGAGCCTCATTAGGCTCTTACCTCACAGTCTTTAAAATAACATACCAGTGTATGTACTCAGGCATGTCCTTGAAGAGGGATGAGGAGATAATGGCTGCAGTATAGTGGTGACAGTATGCTGAATGGTGGTCAAGGATTGTGATTTTCTCAAGGCAAAGAACAAAGAAGGCATCAGTCTTAGAGGCGAAAAGAAGAGGCTTCTTTTTGCTTTTATTTGCCAGTGTCATCACTGGTGTGTGTGTGTGTGTGTGTGTGTGGACTTTTGTATATGTGTGCACATTCTCAGGAAAACTTCAAACACAAATCTCCACTGCATCCAGGCAGTCCATTTAAACTATGTTTATATCCATTCTTTAGCATCTTAGTCATATTTGGATGCACAGACACTTTGGAATTGCTAACAAAATTGTGGCTAATTAAAACATTCCAAAGAGATTCAGAAAACGAACAGAGAATTCCCATCAGGCAGGCAAACCTTTCTCTGACAGCAGTATGAGTGAGATGCTAAATCTGATAATAATTACTCAAACAGTTTGACCACTAGGAAAGTGTTTGCATCTTTCCTTGGTTAGCATGACGCCTTTCTGTGTGGTCAGGCTGTTGCTGTCTTGCTTTTCCAGCTGGAAACCAGCCACAGAAATTGTGTTGGGATGTGGTTGGTTGGTATGTGAGCCAGACTAGTAGATAACCTCAGATTGTGCCCTCTTTGCCTGTGCAAGGGTCTTAGTACTTGAAAAAAAGTAAACTCCCGTTGTCCCAGCAGGGCCAGGAACATCATGAAGGACGCCACACATCCCGCCACTCATCCCGGTTTTCACTTCTTCAACCTGTTGTCCTCTGACAGGCATTATAGGTCCATACAAGCCAGAACAAACAGACTCAGAGCTTTTATCCCAAAGCTGTCACCATATTGAAATCAAACCTGCACTAATGTGACCTACACTGTCATAACCTGCACTGACCACTTCTCTTATCGCTGCAAAAGCCTTTTATTTATTGACGTCTGTGTCTTCAGTGTCTTTTTTATATTGTGTTCTTATACAAATTTTCTTTATTTTCTTTAATTCTTTTTACATTGTTTACATTTGTGCACTTTATGGATCTTATGGATCCTTTTAAAAATCTCATTATATGTTGTGACAATAAATGCTTGCTATTCTATTCTATTCTATTCTATTCTATTGGACCAGTAATAATCTATTATACAATTGCCAATGTAAAGACAATTACATAAAAATAGTAAAGGTAAGAGAGATTTTTGGTAATTTTATGTGAAGCTTGAATGTTAGTCATTGTGTGTCGATTTGTGCTAATTTAACGTCTCGTTGCTATTGTGATTTTCTATTATGCCTCTTTATTCACAACTATCTCCATCCATCCATCCATCCATTTTCTTCCGCTTATCCGGAGTCGGGTTGTAGGGGCAGCTGCCTAAGCAGGGAAACCCAGACTTCCCTCTCCCCGGCCACATTCACCAGCTCATCCGAAGGGATCCCGAGGCGTTCCCAGGCCAGCCGAGTGATGTAGTCTGTCCAGCTTGTCCTGGGTCTTCCCCAGGGCATCTTTCCGCTGGGACGTGCCCGGAACACCTCACCAGGGAGGCGTCCAGGAGGCATCCTAACCAGATGCCCGAGCCACCTCATCTGGCTCCTCTCGATGTGGAGGAGAAGCGGCTCTACTCTGAGCCCCTCCCAGATTACCGAGCTTCTCACCCTATCTCTAAGGGAGAGCCCGACCACCCTGCTCAGGAAACTCATTTCGGCCGCTTGTATTCGAGATCTTGTTCTTTCGGTCATTACCCACAGCTCATGACCATAGGTAAGGGTAGGAACGTAGATCGACCGGTAAATCGAGAGTCTGCAGTGATGCGGGCTCTGCATCGGTCTGTCGTGGTGAAGAGAGAGCACATCTATCTCATATTGATTATTTTGTATCTCTCTACAGATTAAAGTAACAATACTGAATTTGGCAGATTTTCTCACATTAGCGCCCCCTAACTAAAGCTAATTCAGCATCCATCTTGCACCCTGTCTCTTTCCTGAGCACTCTCCAGCCAGTAATAATCAGTTTGATGGTAACTCTTGTCTTATAGCTTGCTCTGCCACTTATACTGAATCAGCCTGGTGTCCATTTAAAACAGCCACCGGCACATGAAGCAGACAACACTATAAAAATTAAACTTTGACATACAGAATATCGAAGTTTAGGTTAATTTCTATAGTGTTGTCCCATGAAAAGATATACTAAAATATTTGCAAAACTGTGAGAGGTGTACTCACTTCTGTGAGATACTGTATTATTATACTGTTTTGTTACCTCAGTTGAGTTGTCATGCTAGTTTTGATCATATTTAAAGTCATTAAAAACGACTGTTTCTGACAAATTCTAAAATGTGAAATTCATCTATAAGCCTCAACATGCTTTATTTTTTGGATGAATTTCTCTGAATGCATGCAAAATCTGAATCATACCCTCTACGAGCATTAATAAATCCTAAGATGGATAACAATTACATTGAAAACTGTATTAAAACCTTCATGAAAACTTTCCAGGCTCATTGAGCAGCTCGTACATTTTCACCCAGCTTCGTTTTACACATCGCTGCGTGGTGGTGAAACTAACCAAAGTTCTGTTCGTGCTCTACGCAACATGACAGAGAGAGAAAAAAGTTGAAAGTAAGTTTTTTTCTTTGTTTTTTTTTTTTCTGTTTTGTTTAAATTCATCTGGAAAATCCACTTTTGATTAAAAAATATGATCCACCCACAGCTATGACATCAGTCATCATTGGTCTGACTGGAAATACTTGAATGAGTAAAGTTATCTTTTTGTAGTCCGGTGGGCTTTTGTCTGGGCAGAAAACATGAAGGGGAGCAGCCGAATCTCAATGAGTCAGATGTTAATACCAGACTTTTGGAAAAGACAACTCCCATCACTCCTACTTGCACGAAACAAAAGTTCCCTGATGGCTATTCCTCACTTTGACACCAGTTTGCATTTTAAATTTGGTCTGTGTAAAATGTCTGGAATGACAAGTCGTTCAGGTTTTTTGTCTTTTCCTGAAAACCTTCCAACCTCTATGTACAAGGACTTCTCCCCTTTTTGTAAACTCAGCACTGTAGATAATAGTTCCATCATGTCTACTAAAAAGATAAATATCAAGTACTTGTTCTTTAAAAAATATTCCTTCATGTATTGGACAGTTTAGATTTTTCACTCAAGTCTTCTAATGTGGGGAGTTTTCAGTGTGTAAGAAAAATCTCTATAATTTGAGTTTGCTGTATTGGATTGCAGTGCATTCACATTGACCTCCACCTTACAAATTCCAATCTTGTTTCCATGTGCTGAGGTAGAAATAAACGAAAGGCAAATTGCACTGTAGATTTACAGATACGTTTGTTTGTTTGTTTCATGCATCCATTATGCTGTTAGACGTTTTTCATTAACAGAAACGTTTAAAGGAAATTCTGAATATAAGCATTGAAATCTAAAGAAACTTGGTGTTTAGCAAACTTGCTGAGCCCATGTTTCACATCACTAGACCTGGAAGGGTGGTGATACACAAAAATGCTTAAACAGTCTGTGCTTTATGAGGGAGAAAAAAGGAGTATATGTTGAAGTTCTTGGCAGATAAATGACAGTGTGTGAGAAGAGTTGGCTGAAGGCCTGACCTCAGCTGTGTTTATTTGTTGGGTGAACAGTGGAGAGTAGTTGCTGACAGGGATGCGGAGATCAGCAACATCTGTACATACACCTTCGTTTCAATGCACATGAAACCTGCAGAAACTATACTACAGAATAGGTGAACGGCAGCATTTACAGGTGGTGCTGTGATAGAAATATTTTTAAAAGTGCTCTCACAGCTTATATAACTGGAACGGTATATTTGTAGCAGAAGGTAAACATCTAAAGTTTACATTTTAATTGCTGTAATGAATCAGGCATCAAATAAAACCAGTTGAAAACTTGACAAACTAAGCTTAAAAAAGCTTTCTCTAGAATAATTTGTTTTAGACATAACAAGGTTAACAGTATATACTACAGACGATGTTGCAGCTTCAAAGGACAACACCCATCATGTTAAGGACTGCCTTATTTTACCCTCTGAGCTGCAGCTGCGGCTGAAGCAGAGTTCAGTATGAATGAACAATAACTGGCGGCTGCAGCTACCAAATCCTCCCCTGACTGATGGTTCCATTACGTTAAGGCTGCTTTCATTTACTTTAAAAATTCTGGGCAGAATGCTAATGCTGCATGACAGTTCAACATCATAATTACTATGTTGCAGCCCAGTCTCTCAAACCAACACTCCTCATTGTGTATTATGAAGGAGCATTGAATCCCAAGGACATCAAACTTAGAGGGCAAATATTTGGTATGTCACAAAGAAATACACAGATAGCCAGCAGCACCTGCAGGGATAATTATACCTGGAGACAGCCATAGCAACCACGCTGTATCAATAAGTCCAAAGATAAATGGATTTAAAGTAAAGCTTGACCACAGTGGGATGATGGCTCACTGCTTTATGTGCTTTTTAATTCAATAGCTTAACACCTGTTTGTAATAAACAGGTTACTTTTTGTCCCTTTCCACTTGGTACGTTATGTTTGCATGTTAGCAAACAGTTTGCTAACATGCTAGCATAAACTAACAGGAGTAAAAGGGGAGATCCTACAGAAGAGGAGAATTTAGGGTCTTCTTTTAGTGGAGCTCACTTTGGCTCTTGTGAGGCTAAATGAGTCAAACCCATAATTACATAATTATTATCGCCAGTGATGAGGTTGTGGTTGGGGAAGTTTACTCAAAGTTTGGAAAAAGGGAGTCTTGCACTGCTCTTCTCTGGTCTAAGAAAAACAAGTGTTTATTTTTGGCATTTGAGTTAATTAGCATCTTTTTACAAGGCCTATTTGTTCTGCCTCGTTGCTAAAATAACATGCCCAAAATAATTAAATTCGTTAAATACAGCTCAATTCATATCAATTCAGTTCAGTTTACCTACAATTCAGCTTTAATTTGTCTTCACATCTCCATTTTTGGTTAATATACATGAAGGGAATTCCTCGGGATCCCCTGGATAAGCTGGATGAAATGGCCAGGGAGAGGGAAGTCTGGGAGTCTCTGCTTATGGCTGCTACCCTGTAACCCGGGCCCAGATAACTGGTAGTAAATGGATGCATGGATGGATGGATAAAAGAAAACATTTCTTTCAGTGAAAACCAGAGGATAGCAGCCCAATTCATCTACAAATTCGTAAAGTTATGTGCAAAAATAGTAGCTAAAAATTTTAACCTGAGCAGTTTAACAGATGTTTTAATAAAGGTGTAGCACAGCTAAATATCTCAGAAACCCATCAGTGGAGTTTGATTAATAACACCTGAATCAATGGTCATAGTCAGGTCTTTCATGTTGTGTTTGTTAATTGTTCAGCTTAAAAAGAGGAAACTAGCAGTTTCCGGTTCACACTGACATATATTTACCCAAAAATATTGTTCTTGGATGCACTAGCTAAAGTAAGCAACATTTATCAGTCTTGTGTCAATCAGATCCACGTTACTGTCACAGAAACACTGGGATGTCTTCTCTAAATCATTGGTCCTGTGCAGATGCTGGAGACACAGGTCTGATCATTTAAGGAAAGAGTTTCTGAGTCCGGTTGTCGTGCATTTCAGACTCCTGTATCTCCTGCCTGAAGGGAGGAGAGTGAACAGTCTATTTTGGGGGTGGGTGGGGTTTTTGATGATAGACTCTGTGCTGGTAGATGCTCTGCAGAGAGGGCAGCGGAGTCCTGGTGATCTTGGATGCAGTCTTCACATCTCTCTGCAGTCGTTTACGCTGCCGTACCACACATGATGCAGGTGGTCAGGATAGGCTGTAGTACATACGACAAGGCTGTGGGGGGCGCTACGATGATTTACGAGTAACACTCCAGAGCTAGAACAAGACATAGCGCATGCACAGATAATGACATATCTGCTTGCTCCCGCTGTTGATGGTACAGTAGTGCAATACTGTGTTGTAAAAGCAGTACATGTTGGTGCTGAAGCTGTACACAAGCCAGGACTGTCTGCAGCAGCATTACAACACAGTTGGTCATGGACGCCATTATTGTTGTTGTGTTTTTAATCATTTTAATGTAATTTATTATTTTATTGTGATTATGTGTTGATTATGTGTTGATGCCTTTTACTATTCTAAATATCTGTAATATCTTTGTTTTATGTAAAGCACTTTGAATTGTCCTGTACATGAAATGTGCTATACAAATAAACTGCCTTGCCTTGCCTTGTTTGGCGCGTGTTCATCACACTGACATCATATCCTCTAGTGATGCGGTTACGCTGTCCTCACAATACCACAGACAGTGGAGGTCTCGAACCTATCCACCTTGGTACCAAGACCATGGGAGGCTCTTGCTGGGGCTCTCCTCGGCTGCCCTTCGGGTGGGGCTGGAGTCGTCTTCATGGTGGGGTAGCTTGGGTTAGTGCTCTGTTATGCAACTTTCATGATATGTCTTTTTGATTTGGTTATTATTTAAAAACTCTTAATGATTAGCAGCTCTTCTTTTTTGTTTTTGTTTTTTATTTTTTGTAAAAGTTGTAGGAAATTTTCTGGTGTGTTCATGTACAGGTGTAACAGTTTGTTGTCTGGTGATAGTGTGGACTGAAGGGTCGTTTCCTTCTGTCTGTGATGTTTTTGTCTCCTTTCTTCTTTCCCTTTTGAATCTTTTTGCTATTTTCCATTTTTTTCTGTCCCTACCAGTCAGGTCCAGCAAGATTACACAGATTCCGTGATTCAAAGTAAATAAATAAATAAATTAATCAGATTATCAAGAGGAGCCTTACCCATAGGCCTCCCCCTGGCAGAGCAAATTTGTTCAGCACGATACAGCAACCAGATTATCATTTGGCTTGCTATGATGCTGGACAGAACAAGAAAAAAATTAAATAAATAAATAAATAAATAAATAAATAAATAAATAAATAAAAAATAAAAGCATGGTAGGCTTCATCAGTATCATTCACTTACACCTTTCTCCCATTAAACTCATAAGTTAATTTAAGTGCCTGTATTGATTGCTCTTTTACATGTCTTAATATTTTATACCTTGGCAGATCATGCTTTTCCTTATTGATTTACATTATTGCAAATATACAGTACTTTGGAGTAAATATGTGCCATATATCAACCTTGGACTGCTAGATCCCTCCTTCTTACCTTAATGATAAACAAACGCAACTAGCAACAGAAAAGCCAATCAGCTGATCACCGTCACCCGTCATGATTCACAAAACAGGAGATGGAGAGGAGGAGCAGACACAGAGAAGACCAGAGAGCCACTAGACCAGCTGTGTTGGTGCAAAATGCGCAATGAGCCGCTCTTTTCCCACATTCTTTTTATTAAACTTACCCTGCGTCTTGCACCAACGTGTGGCTCTCAGCTTTTTCCATATATATATATATATATACAGTGAGAGTAAAAAGTATTTGATCCCTTGCTGATTCTGTTGGTTTGCCCACTAATAAAGATATGATCATTCCATACTTTTAATGGTAAATGTATTCTAACATGGAGAGACAGAATATCAAAAAGAAAATCCAGAAAATAACTTTAAAGAATATATATTAATTGATTTGTATTTCATTGAGGGAAATAAGTATTTGATCCCTCTAGCCAAAAGCACTTAATACTTGGTAGCAAAGCCTTTGTTTGCAAGCACAGCGGATAGACGCTTGTTGTAGTTAACCACAAGGTTAGCACACATATCAGGGGGAATTTTGGCCCACTCTTCTTTGCAGATCCTCTCTAAATCATTAAGGTTGGTGGGCTGTCGCTTGGCAACTCGGACCTTCAGCTCCCTCCATAGATTTTCGATTGGATTGAGGTCCGGAGACTGGCTGGGCCACTCCATGACCTTAATGTGGTTCTTCTTGAGCCACTCCTTTGTTGCCTTTGCTGTATGCTTCGGGTCGTTGTCATGTTGGAAGACCCAACCACGGCCCATTTTCAACTTCCTGGCAGAGGGGAGGAGGTTGTCCCTCAGGACTGCACGGTACATGGCTCCATCCATCTTCCCACTGATGCAGTGAAGTAGCCCTGTGCCCTTGGCAGAGAAACACCCCCAAAACATAATGCTTCCACCTCCATGCTTGACGGTGGGCACAGTGTTCCTGGGGTCATAGGCAGCATTTTTCTTCCTCCACACATGACGAGTAGAGTTTAGGCCAAATAGTTCAATTTTGGTCTCGTCTGACCACAGAACCTTCTCCCAATCACTTTGTACGTCTTTGAGGTGATCATTGGCATACTTTAGGCGGGCCTCCACATGTGCCTTCTTAAGCAGGGGTACCTTTCGGGCACTGCAGGATTTTAATCCATTGCGGCGCAAAGTGTTGCCAATTGTTTTCCTGGTGACTGTGGTCCCAGCTGCCTTGAGGTCATTCACTAACTCCCGCTGTGTGGTTGCAGGCCGATTTCTCACAGCTCTCATGATCACTGCCATCCCACGAGGTGAAATCTTCTGTGGAGCACCAGACCGAGGTCTATTGATGGTCATGTTATACTTCTTAAATTTTCTCACAATTGCACCAATGGTTGTTACTTTAATACCCAGCATCTTGCTAATGTTTTTGTAGCCCATTCCAGATTTGTGCAGGTCAACAATCCTGTCTCTGAGATCCTGAGAGAGTTCTTTGGTCTTACCCATGTTGGAGAGTTTGGAATCTGTCTGATTCTGTGAACAGGTGTCTTTCATACAGGTGATTAGTTATAACAGGTGTCTTCAATTCAGGTAACAAGTTGATTGGGAGTGTCTAACTGGTCTGTGAAAGCCAGAACTCCTAATGCATACTAGGGGATCAAATACTTATTTCCCTCAATGAAATACAAATCAATTAATATATATTCTTTAAAGTTATTTTCTGGATTTTCTTTTTGATATTCTGTCTCTCCATGTTAGAATAAATTTACCATTAAAAGTATGGAATGATCATATCTTTATTAGTGGGCAAACCAACAGAATCAGCAAGGGATCAAATACTTTTTACTCTCACTGTACATACATATATTAATGCTTGTTAGAGTCTTTTAGCTGAGTTTCTTCCCATCACTTTGGTATGCTGCATGTTTGGACTGATGTATCTTAGAGTGTGCAAATATCTTTTGTATGGCATGTAGCTCATGCTGGCCCCTGTACAGAGGACCCTCGTGAAGAAAAGTAAACTTGATCACAGCTTTTATGATAGAAATTAAATGTGATGACTAATTTTAAAAATATATTTATTTGAGAAAAAGTGACTGTCTAAAATACCTGAGATATATAGGTTAATGAAGTTTTTCATGTTAACCTGCATCCTGTTTTATTTATGCAGGAATTTTTTTTCTCTTAACCAATTCTAAATGAAAGCATGGATCGGTTTTTGTCTTAGCAAAAGGCAGAGTCTAAACCTGTTTGAAGTTCATCTGTCACTGCCAGAAAGCAGCTTGACCCTGTAGCCCATGTGCCTGCCAGTCACTCTGAAGCTGAATAGTGAAGCTCTTTGCTTGTTTTCAGTGGCCGGGCTCCCTCTTTGTTAGCACAGCGTTTTGAATTTCAGCTTGAATAACACCAGCAGGACTTGTTGTTTTCTGTGTTGACCTGGAACACACACGAGCACATACTGATGCTCTACCATCATACCACCCCCAGATTCAGTGTGACCTCTGAACTCATGATAAGCCTCCAGCTTTGTGATGAGCCTTCATGATGCAGGAGAACTTTGCTTCAAAACCTATGAACTGTGTAGTCCATGTCAGCTGCATCAGGAAGAGAAAGTGAGAAGCAAAGAGTAGAGAATCTGCATAACAAAACATCAGTATCACCCACTGATTCCCCCTCTCACTTCTTCGTTGTTGCCCTCTAAAGACTTCCCTTTGTGTATGTGCCATTTCTAGCAGTAAATATCTCAAACAGTATGACAAAGAGATTAAAATATGGCTGTCCTCTGATATAGTGGCACCCATTACACAAATGGATGTAAATAGTTCTTTCTAAACTAAAAAGTATAGAATGATTAATTTAGCTAAGTGGTTTCATATTGATTGAAACACACTGTAACTTAATTGTATTTCCATCAATAATGTAGTTTTTGCCTTCTTTAATGAACATTTGCTATAGATATAAAATGTTCTTAAAAACACTTTACTGCAAGATGCAATGCATTCTGGGTCGCAATGTCAAACTGTTGCTATGGACTCTGCAATTGGCTCTCAGCCTCATCTAGCAGTACATTGGCTCAGTGTTTTCTGTATAGAGTTTTCAGTTTGAACTTATCTAGCAAATTGACAGATGGGGCAGCGATAAAGAAAACACTGAAGAGACACCTAGAAATAAAGATGATCAGAAGGATGAAGAGGACAGCGTGAGCCAAGTTAGCTGTTCTTTGTGCAGCAGCTGCTAACTAAAAACCAACTTAGAGTGTTTGCTGCAAAAAGCTCTGCTTTCTGTCAGCTGCTACAGTAAGAATCAGGATTAATCATATTCAAATATAGATTAGAATAGTGTGTTACACGACATATATTACATTGTAAAATCACAAGGAAAAGTTAGTTTCCTTTGATTCTGTCAACAGATGCATAAATTGATGTTTTGCAAACATAAACTGAGGCAGTTTGCTTCGGACTGAAAAATAAAGCAGTCTTCCGATTGTTTTAGCAGCTGTTTATCTGCATGAACATTATCAATAGTTGTTGGGTCAGCTGCATCCAAAGTGCTGTCATCTATTTGTGTTGCTGAATCTGTCATAGCTGAAGAAAACTGGGCACTTACAGATAGCAGGTTGTCAGGTTCCTTCAAGCCAGGTTTGTGTCTGATGAATTCTGAGCCTTTGACAGAAGGAAGTAGGTTATCACAGCAGGAAGATATCCAACATCTTCTGCCTCTGACATTTTTTTCTGTGTTTTACACTCACCAGCCTGAGGCGTTTAGATGCCTTGTCAGTGAAAATTGTTCATTTTATCCTTTATTTATAACTACCAGCCCCGTTAGCTGCTTCAGTAACTTTAGTGGTCGACAAAATGATTCAATAACATCAAGAGAGAAGTGTTTAGAATGTAAATATGGATCCTTAGGAAATTGTGTTTATCCACAGGATTTTTCCTAATACTCTCAACTCTTATCACACATAGAGAGCTGCTTTGTGTTTTTGATGTCTTTTGACTGGAAACTGCAAGTGCAGCATTGTTTTTGTTTATCCTCTGCTCAAGAGGAAAGGAAAATTTTGCCAAAATACACTACTATTCAAAAGTTTGGGGTCACTTCCCTGTTGAATCCCATGGCAAAGTGACCCCAAACTTTTGAACGGTAGTGTAAGTCACCTTCCCTTCTTCTTCTTGTAGTGCGAGGAACTGATTTCTTCTTGAATCCATAGCACAGGCAAAATAAAACAAAACAAAAGTGACCTCCATAAGTCAAACAATAAAAAAACACATACTGGATCCTTTACAGCTAAAAAACAAACAAAAAAAGGCACCACTTATGGACATTTAAAGGTTCAGACACAGAAACAGCCCGTTCTCAGTAGAGCTTAGAGTCACATTTGGAATGTCTGAAATTAAGAACCAAGGCTGAATTTGGGGTAATAAACTTTGAAATCAATGTTGTTGGACGTCTGAAACTCTTATGAAATTGTTAAAAAAAATATGGGACCTTAAGTTCACCAGGTGCAGTACCACTGACATCTACTAGGCTTCAGATTAGCAGTCATGTTTCCACCAGTCTGCCCAGGGGCTGCTGAGGCCACACATGGCATGAATAAATAATGGATTCAGTCTAAGCTGTTTTAGGTGTCTTGGAAAGTGCTCTATAAATCCAATCCATATAAAGCAAATCTCAGTTTCTTGCATGAAATACAAAGTCAGTAGCCATTATGATGTCATTCAGCTATAGACTCCATCTTGATCAGTTTTCTAAATTTAAATTAAACAGATAACCATCCTTAAAGAAGTTTATTTTGTCCAGTCAGCTTTGAAAGATTAATGTCCAGCTGCATATTTTTGTTCCTATTATGTCTGTATTTGCAGAGTTTTTAAAAGCTGTTGGTTTTGTATTCAGCAAAATCAACTGGATGCATTTAAGAGGCTTTGTATTTATCACCACAAACAGCTTTGCTTCAAAACATGAAATTTTCCTTAAAGTTCCACCTCACTGCCAGCAGATGTGTTGTCTTTTTGTTCACTGGTGTGTTTTGATGTCAGCTGGAGCAGCTCAGCCTGCTTTCTCATAGCCGTCAGCTAAACAGTGTTGACAATCTGGTATCTTACTGACTCATACTGGTAAAACCTTTGGATTGGAGCCCTTTTAATCTGCAGCCACCCACAAGCTGAACTTCTTTCTCTCGCCCCCTTGTCTGTGTTGCTGTTTTCTTTGCATAGAAACATCAGCCTGTTGTTCTTTATTGTCTTGTCTCTGTTATTCTTTCATTTGGTTTGCTTTCAAAAAGACAACCTTGGAGATCCTAAAATACTTAAGTGTGGCATAATATTTATCAGAACAACAAAAGAGCAAAATATAGCCTACTGCTTGTTATGAAAGCCCAGACTTAACTAATTTCTTGGATAAAGCTGTTAAAATTGTGACATTTTGATGTGTGTCAATTTTCTTTCTTTCTTTTCTTTTCTTTCTTCCCTGTTAAAGCAATGTACACACAGAGAGGACACGGTGTTTGGCTTTGCAGCTGATTTCAAGTAAAATCTCAATGTTGTAGCCCAGCAGGCAAATGGGGGAATAATAGCATTTGATTGAGTGAATAATGTTGGAAACATAATCTTTTGGTAGTTGAGTCAAACTGTTTTCACAAAGCTAAATGGAAGTAAATTTTACCATAATCAAATAAATGTAAATTCTTAATTGTGTATGATATGTATCATTGCTTTTCACCTTTGTTTTCAAACCAAATATACATATGTTGATGAATTGTTCCTAAAATGTGAACTCATTGTGAATTGACATCCATTGAGACATTCAAAAAACATTGAGATTTAAGGTGTAAGTTAGACAAATGACTAACCTAGTAAAACTTTAGCCATAAGGAAAGGTCATTACCCAAACAAACACAACACCACTCAGAGGAATGTCACTTGATAGCGGCGGTGGTCAGTCTGTAGGTCAGTGAAGTGAAAACAAGTCATCAGTGATGCTGCCTCCTGAAGAGCATCACTCACAGGCCACAATGGCTCTTAAATGTCTGGACTGTCAGATGTAAGATCTGAACACGTCCTTATCTGTCCTCCACTCCTCCACACTGGCTCCTGCAGCTAGACTGAAGATTGTTGATGTGTTTCAGCCAGATTCCATTTGGCACCAGTGTGAAATAATCTTGAAATGAGACACTGGATCAGGTGGGCTAGCAATGGCTTTTACACGGGGACAAATCCAACTCCATTATGCTACAGAATGGCAAATGAGCATTTTACATTTAACAGACCATTTATGAAGTTTTAAGAAATGTTTAAGGCCATGTTTTGATTGATAACAATTAAAATTCTGATGTCCTCCACTGGGGGACTTTGAGAAAAGATGGCAAAACTGTGTAAAAATGGTCATTTTGGAGACGTGTCCTGAGCTATCTGTACTAAAATCTCGCTAACTTTGTTCTGTTTCACTTTATCAGTGATACTGTTCTCATATTGTACTATACCTTGATAGAGATTAATATCTATAGCTGCATCAGAGATAATTATATTCACGTTTATTTTTTCCTTGCCTGCAACTTTTTTTTTTTAAATTTGTGCTACAGTATGTGCCATCTTTATTCTTCACCTGTAACAAATACAACGAGATTTACAAACTCCAAAAGTATCAAAAGAGAGCATGTGGTTTCAGAGATATACTCATTTCATTATGGCAATTTTTGAGCAGAAATCTAAAAAATTAGGCAGAGTACTTCTCTTCATTAGATCATCATACGCTGCACCAGAGTGGCTAAGCTAGGTCAAGTAAAAGATTATGATTTGACAGCTTTTCTCCGTTACCCTGCATGTTTAAAAAATGATGCAAAAGAAACACCCAGTACCTTAAGTCTGATGTCAAAGGGTCCTAGAAAAGCAATGGTGTATAATATGTCAGGAGTGAATCCGAGGTCATAGCTCAGGGTCAGAAATTGTCCGGAAACGGTTTTCCTGGTGAGACAGTAATAGGAAATAGATAATTTTAATTCTGTATCCAACATTGCTTTCTAGGTTATATTCCTTAGATTGGCTGTGACTTTGAAGAGGATTTACAGTTTTATAAAACATAAAATTGACTTCATATCTTACTGCTATCTTAAAAATAAAAATATAATAAATAGCATGGCATTTCTGTCTAACTAAAGAACAGGAACCTCATTTGGTGAAGATATATGAAGCGTTATAATAAACCCTGCTTCCAGAGAGGGTTTAGTAAAGGAGTTAGCAGGGAGCCATATCTGAGTTTCCTACTCACTGGATTTTAAGGAATGCTTTGAATGCCGCAGGTCCTTAGTTCTTTTCCCACAACATGTCAAGGCCACACAAAAGGTTTTTAAGCACCGGGGAAGTGAGAGAAGCCACACCAGTGGCGAGGAGCTGGAGGAACGGGGGAGGAGGACTTAACTGGACTGTGTTAATTTGTATCTGAAGTTGTGATGTCTGGAGGAGAGAGGGGGGCCCGATTAGAAAGCAGTGGTCCATAGACAGACACGGGGAGTCAGATTTCAGCTTGCGAGGGCCCCCTGAGCCCCGACACACTGAAGCCGCCTTTGTTTGCCTGGAAACCAGAAGGAGAGGGAGAGCCAGAGAGGAGGAGGACTAGGAGGAGGAGGAGGAGAGAGAGGGGTTTTTAGTTTGGAGTGAGTGAGACAGAAGCAGAGTGGACTCCATCTCCCTCACTCTGTCATTACCACATATGAGCAGGGAAACTTTAGTGTGGATCTAAGAGCACCATCAGTGAAAATGACTACACGGTAAATGAAACATGCAGTGTTTTTACTAAATAAGTTGTTGTCAGTTAACTTTTAGTCAGTTTCTCACTTTCTAGTTGTGCTTTTGTGCAGCAATCCTCCCTGGTTCTTTGGATTATCCCTCCTCATCCTCAGTTCCTGCTGGCATCACTCCTCTGCCTATCAGCTGCAGGAAGGTATGTGATCTCTGCCTGTGGACTGCTTGTTACCGCTTCCTTTTTTCTCCTGTTGCTAAACTTTCTGCTGGCTTTGGAGTTTTTAACTTTTAAAGAGGAATGATGAAAATGCTTCACAGTGGAATGAAACCAGTTCTACATTACATCATAAAACTGTTAATACTACTAGTGTGCTCTGTTTAAGAGATCATTAAATTGTTGCAGCTTACATATTTATATGATGTTGGAAAAGCATGCCAAGGTCTGTGTTCATTAAGCACTAAGTTTTATGAGACAAGCAACTGATGTTGTTACGGTAATTAAAATCTTAGGTGTAGTTCCACTTTCTCACTGCAAATTATCACCAGGCATTAAGGGATTTTAGGCTATTGTTTAAAAGGTATGCCTACAATTAGGCAACTATTTAAAAGATCAACACATCCCAGGGGATACTAGGTCCAGAATCATTGCACATACCACCTTTCAAATGAAATGGAGAGTAATTTATTTGGATTGTAAAAGATTATGTTCCCCTATCTCTGGAAAGTGTGCAAATCACAGTTTTTGTAAATGAATGTGATGGTGGCACTAGAGTGCACGACTGAGATACCTGTTGGCTTTTTTCAGTAATTCTCTGAGCCCTCTGTGGAATCCTCTGATACTCTGCAGACTGTTTGCACAGCTTAAAGCTGTTTTTTTTTTTCCTTCTGTGTTTATTGGATCAGTCAGGACTTTTCAAGATGTCACCAGTTAGTTCTGAAAGATGTGAACTTTTTTCCCACTGGAATTGGATGCAGGTGAAGTTCAAATGGACAGAAACTCTGCAGTTAGTAGCACAGAATGAATAAGTTAAGGAAGATAATCTGAGTATTTCAAAGTGCTTATGGGAGATAATAACTGTGACTTTAGTCAGTGAGCTTCAGTTTATTAGTTTTTCATCCAGACAGACAGGCCAATAAGCTGTCACTGCTTTCAGCAATAAGGTGGAATCCAGACTGGCATTTGCAGTTTTGTGTGTAAGTACCTTGGCCTGTGAGCACCACTTAGACCCCCCATGTCACAAAAGCAGCATTGTCCAGGTTAAATCAGATGATTACAGGGTCTCATTAGTTAATGTGGACCCACAGGGATTAACTGTCCATCTGATATTTTTGTATTACTCACCACTTGGGGTGCTGGATTGAAAAAGTGGAACAACTTTGAATGAAAGTGTTTTCCCTCATTATAAGATGGGAGGAACATGATCCTGGAGGAATAACATTCATCTCTCAAAGATTTGGAAATATTGGAGTTAAAACTTTTCTTCCCCACATATATTGATGGTGGGTGGTGCTTCAGTGATGTGATGGTCCAGTTTCCTCTACTGTAGATCCTGCAGATGTTGGCTGAGGCTCCATCGTCAGACTGTTTGTGTGTTTGCCATATTTATAATCCTCTACCATGATTCACTTTTTCAACAGGTGGAAAAAAAAAAGAATTGTGTGTTTGTGCTGTGTATGCTGGATGACTTGCCAGAGAGAGCACCAGGGACAAATATTTCCAGGCTGCATGCTGTAAATATTCTTAAACAGAGCTGTCGCCACAGCAACATTTTTCTGCATTTAGAAATAGAGCTGATAGAGTCCTCTGCCTTGTGTGAAACAGTGAAGCTTTGTCTGTTACTAGTGTGTCCTGATTTTCTAAGGTGGATACTGGCAGGACAAAAGAAATTCCATGACTGGAACATTAGAGCTCTCAGATTTTAAGTCTGACTCTGTTCTGATGTTTTTGGTGATGGCTAAACATATAGGCCTGTTACAAACATGTTATCTGCTGATGGATAAATGATGAATAATTACTTAAGAGGCACAACAATCTTGTAATTTAAGAGTAAATGACTAAATGAAAGACATCTAATTTCTTTATCTTTATCTTCCAATCAGTTATTTTCTTTGAAACTGGAAAAGAAAATTCAGTCTAGTCCTTGTATCTGACCATTTTCAGACAAATGTAAATTTTTTGGCTTGTTTTCTTTTTATCATTATTATTTCTTTACCCATTTAACACTGACCAACAGTATGAAGTATGTGAAGAATCAAAAAGATGCCAAAGTCAAGGGATGAACCAGTGTTGTCTAAAATAACAGAACACTTAGCAAAGAATATGTTTTAAATAAAGTTTTTAGGCACTATGTTGTTACCTTTAGTAGTTTACTGCAGGATTTCACCAACAAGGTGATTCCCAAATGGTTTTTAGCTAAAATCTATTTCTATTATGGTGTGCAGTCAGACCCGGCGCTATGGGTGGGCCCCAGGGGGCAAGGCCCGCCCATTTACACATCAGGCCCTCCCATCCAGGAATTAGCTTTTACATTATAATTAATATACTTTTGATAAACGTTACTTGCAGCATTCACCATTTTCTTATGCTTTGCATGTTATTCTTCTTCTCCTTTTCTTTATTTAACATCCATTTTATGGTGGTAGTAAATCATCCTAATTAAAATATGTTCCTGTTAGGTTTTCTCAGCGCAGAAAGAACCAATCTCTAGAGATTTTTGTAAGTTTTGTATGTCTGTATATCAAATCTGTGTGCATATATAATCATCAAATCTTGCAAAAATTGAAAGGCTGGATTACTGTATTTTCTGTAGTCATCACAATGTTTAGGTGGCTTTAATGAAGTGCTAGTAGAATAATACTGTTTGATAACAGACATAAAAAATGTTTCAACAATGCCAATAAAAAAGAAACATGTATCAGGTGTCACACTTCAAGAATCCACCACTTCCAGCAGCTTAGATGATTTCAGCATGAGTGCTAGCAAGATAGCAACCACTGACTCAACCACAGGTGTGTGTCTATCTTTGCCCTGTGCCTCTGAAGGCATCGACTGCAGCTGGATTAAACTCAGACTTACCCTTACTGTGTGTTGTAAGTTACAATTACATTTTTTTACTAAGCATTCCTCCTTGGTTCCTCTTTGACTGGTTGTAGAGGTTTGTTGAGTGGTATAAGCATGATGAAAACATCTGCACTGAGCATCTGTGTTCTGTGTGAAATGTGATCCATGTATCTGTCAAAATATCACTGTTTAGGTCATTTAGTTATAAAGTCTGATTATTGGTTGGGATTACTAGACTGACATTGCTATTCATGACTGAAATGTTAAATTTCCTTTCACAACCGATCTATCTATCTATTGAATTATTAATCTATAATATGTCACCTTATAAATTCAATTTTCACTTGATAAATTAGGCCCGCCGACAGCCATTGATTGCCCAACCTGTTGCTACGTCCTTTCGCTGGGACTGTGTGCATTGGGTCCTTAAAAATGAAGGAAACTGGACAAGCTGATAATCAAATTGAAATAACAGATAAACAGATCAGGGAATTTGTTCATTTGACACTTGCTTTGTAAGAAAGTTAATAGATGAAGGATATTTATGTTTCTTTGCATGTTTAAATTAATTAAATTCTATATCAACAAGATGTTCAAAAGTTCATAACACAACAAAATAAGCTCAAGGATCTAGACACGAGTTGTGCAGCTGCCATGGTTTTCATACAGAAAAGTCATAAAAACATACCTCGGGGAAGTAGCTGCATTAAATCTCCACTAATGAGGAGCATTTTTACAATCACACATGCTGTACAGTGCAGCACCACATACAGTAAGTGTACATATGCATGCAATTTCACATGCCCACACACCTGCACTCAGAACACGCTTGCAAACTTGTTTCTCACCATCTGCTGTGCATATGGTCATTATTTACAATTCAGGTTTTTAATTATCCAAAGCAACATGGACACAGTTAGGCTTAAAAATAAGATGACACAGCCAATGATATAAGTCTTAAAGAATGTGATTATGGAGATTTCACAACAAGTACGTTCATGATTAGTACAATAAAAACTATGTTCCTGTTGTCATGCCGTTAGTGGTAGATAATAAACTGGGTGAGAAATGATTGATTTGTACATGACCCTCAGAACATTTTCAGTCTTGGATCATAGATAAACATCACGTTCTTTCAAACATATTTACTCCAAAGTAAAACAGATCATTTTGGGGGGAAATTGGTGCAGATTTTCTTTAACTTTGAACTGTTTCTAGTTCAATGCTAAAAGCAGGAGTCATGTTCTGTTTATCTGAAGTTTGTCCTTTAAGAGTCCTCATATGATGTTTGATCCTCCTTTACACTCACTTGATCATATTTTACTCTATTACTTTAGTTTTTTTTCTTTTCAGATAATATAAATAAATAAATAAATAAATACTGTAAAGCAGACTGTTAATAAGTTTGGCATCAGTTTGTTGTAGGTCATGTGGACTGCAAGCCTGTAACATGTCAGCTTTTGATTAAAATTGTGATTCCAACTCTTGCTAAGTAGGATCCTCAGTGGTGTCCAACTATGATTTCATGAACACTGGAGACTTTTAAAGTCCATGAAATTTTCCTGTAAGTTTCTCTCCATCCTCACAATATGACATAATGCACCAGTGAGTCTACATGCATCCAGTTTATACATGTTTTAGTTGTAACACTGGATATTAAGCAGGTACTTTGAGGGAAAATATCACATCTGTGAGCGCTGAGCACCAAAGCTTTTGCTAAACAACAAAACAACCATGATATCACCATGACTACAACCTAATGTTGAATGGATGTTGCTTTGACCACATTAGTATTTTTTCCATGGCAAATGTATCAGTGGAGAGCATGAAAAGTGCAGAATCTGCCACATTATGAGGTAATGTTATAATTAATGTTCATGTCTGGGATATTTACCAAGTATTATATATGAAACCATGAACAAAGACAGTCATACACTGATTTTAGTTTGCTGTTGAAGCAGTCATCTCAAGCAGATTTAGTTCATAATAAATTCTGTTGCAGACTGTTTGTGTGTCTTCAGATCCACATAAAGCAAATCATCTGCAGGCTTTAACAGTATTCCTTTAAAATATGGCTCAGAGCTGTGTGTTGTTTTCTATTTAAATATGCTGAAAAGATTTCCTTTCAGATACAATTAGATTAAAATGATCCTCGATATTTCCCATTTCATCCCATTGTTTTTAAAATACTGAGTCAAGCATTTCTTGTGGCTCATAACACTTTCATGTATCTGCAAACTCAAACTGATTCAAGATGTGCTGTTTGTTTTCGAGTTTCTGCATCGCAGGTTATTCCTGTTTACTTCCATCTGCCAAAGTGTAGTCCACAATGAGAGCAGTTATCTACATCTGGATTATAACTCATTTCACACCTGTAAATGACTTTGTTGTGCAGCTTTAGTTTGGTCTTTTTGTTGTATTTAATAACCCGGTGAGACTGGTGAGACTATGCAACAAGAGCAGGAATTTGTAGATTTGGATTCCAGTTTGATGAGGGAAAAAAAGAGAGCTGCTTGACAGTTTCTTGGCATCAAGGGGCCATATCTGTAAATAATCTAAAGCCAAATTTAAACCAATAGCATGTCTCTTATCAGGGTGGGTAAACAGGAATAGCTAAACTTGTCCTGCTCATGAACACAGTGTGACAGATGCTGTAGGTCGAGATGGATGACTCTCTTCAAAGCAGTAAACCGGAGGACAAACACAGGATGTTTTAGGAAGGTTTCCATGTGGAAGAATAAAGGTGTGACGCCACATGTCACTTTGACCTGCTTTTGTTTTTTTTGTTTTTTTTTTTGTTCTTATACTTCGTTTGTCCTCTTCCACTTAATCCTTACCAGTGGTCATAAAAAGACCAAAAGAAGAATTTCCCCAAACTCATAAATGATTATTTTAGGAAAAGCAGACTTAGTTGGAATTGTTGGTACATTATAAAAGTCCAAACTCCAAAGTTAGCGTGTCTTTGCCAAATCTCTCATTAATTCTTATCTGAACATCCATCGCCACCCATTCAAGCTCTGGCCATCAAAGGGTTTCCATCCTCATGCTGCAGCTCTCTGCACTTTGTTGGGTGTTTTGTTTCCTTGCACTTCATGTAAAAGTTGATAAAATATAAAACACTTTCACTCCTTAACTTGCTGTTCGTGAACCACCATCGTTCCATGTGAGTAGTTTTAGAATATCAACATACATATTTGTTGATTTTTATTTAGGATATTCTTGAATGACTTTGACTTTTAACTTCTTTAATCAGCATGTTAAAAAGTTTAATTTCTATAGCTTTTTACCGTCTCCTTACCTTTTCTTACCAGCAGGTCAGAGTGTTCATTTGATGGATTAGCATGAACAATCTGGCACAGATATTCTTTGTTCCCAGAGTATTAAACCAAATGGCTCAGTTATCCTTTAAGGTTTTCCTATGGTCACAATTATGTTGTTATGTGGTTTCAAAGCCTGGAATTTGGTGCACACATGCATTCCTTCTTCAAGAAATACAAGACAAAATACTGTGCATTTGACCTGCTGATATTTAGCCCCTGTCATCATCAGATCCGAATTTAAATCCATCCAACTTTGTGGTTTATGAACAGTGCCTGCAACATAGATAACCCTAAAAAGTAGAAATAAAGAGTATATATATATATATATATTTATTTTCAGTCTTACCACATCATCAATTATTCATCCACATATTCTGCTAAACATATGTTTGACATGCTAATCTTTTAGTTGAGCTGTGGCTTTCATCAGTGATGAGTGATTAGAGGTCAAAAACCTTTGTATGTCAGCTTGTTGGATGTAAGGTCGAGAAGAGTGAACGTGCAGGGAGAGTTGGTCACGGACCAGCTGGAACAACACACCTGGGGAAAAACTGCAACAAATGGCAGAATACTAGGGAGAGTAATAGATGTGAATCTTAAGAAACTTCTTCTAAATATCTGAGTGTTGGGACATTTAAGTATGTAAACATGGTTTGAGCTGCAAAGGGCATGGTTGTTACTCAGCTACAGTATGCCTTATGAACAATGACTTTATTGTGCTGAATAAAATATGACGTATGATACAACATGGGAGTATTCCTGTAGGAAATACCATGCTCATACTGGATTTTGCCATCATCAGGGTTTAAATGTGCATCCAAACTTAAATTTACTGTAATGTAAAGTGGTTTGAATTGCTGTGTTTATTTTTCTGGGAGCGGCCAGCTTCCTGGTTTTTCGTCGGCAGAATCCCAATGGGGGAAAACATGGAATATCTAACAGTCTGGAAACTGTCTGTCAGGGTGGAAAGATAGAGCAGAAACAAGCAGGTGTCTGTTTGTCTCTGTGGAGACCACAGACAGAGAGGACATGCCCTGTCATACAGTTGGAGGTCATGGAGTGCAGAGGAGCAGTGTGTGGCTCAAAAATATGTTACATAAAAACTGCTGATTTCTGCATCCATATTGCCCACAGTGCTTGTGCATGGGCTTGTGTATGAATGTATGAGTGAAGTGTGTTTCTGCTTGGGTGTCTGTGCTTCGGGAGATGGGCTCATCTAATAACAGATCTGTTGTCAGTGAGGACAGATTTATGATGACCTGCCTTCTCCCCCTCATATATTAACTCTACTCTCCTTATCTGATCTCTGCTTGTTTGATGAGTCTCTTGCCCTTAAACCAGGATGTTGGTGTTGAATTAAAGTTTAATTACAACTCGAATGAGGATAGCACTTTACTTAAATTAGAAAGTCTTGCTTAACTATTGATAAACAAGTGTTTCAAAGACAACCCACAGGTAGCATTCAAAGCGAGCCAGATGTAAAGACATTGGTGCATTGGTGCCATTATTGTGGATGCACATGCATTACACAAAACAGTAGTGGGCATACATAAAGTAGGCTCTCCCTTTTTATTTATTAATTCTAGAGCTCACCTAAACCACTGAAATTTGCTGTCTGTCTTCTCAGCTGATTGGAACAAGAATGAATGACCAGAGATTTTATGAAAAACTATGGAAAATAAACATCAAATAACTAAGACAGAAAGATGGAAATGAATTTTCTGTCATTTATTTAGTGTTGATGGTTAAAGACTTAAAACAACAAACATGGCCATAAGTAGTCTTTGAATCCCCACTTGGAAGACTCAAGTTAACAATTAGCCATCCATTAAATCTGATGATAAATTAAAATCACTTTCTACATTAGCTTCATATTTCTAATTGGTAGGCTTAGGTTGGTAGGTAATCTCTTTCACTCACTTTATGGAAGGGTGAAGCTGCAAGTTGTGGTATCTGGTTGGTTTTATTCATGCAGTGGGACTACTTCTCTAATTAAATGGAGTCAGCCTACTTTATCCATGCTCTTATTGGACAACCCTGTGATCACAGTTCAGCTAGGGTTCTGAACCCTCATGGGTTTGTAGCCTGTCTGGCTGATAGATGACTTGTGGAAAGTTGGCAAACAAAACAGACTTGAAAGAAAGTCCCAAGTTTATCCATATTTGGAACATGCTTACTGAGTGAGTAGACCACCTGCACTCTTCCTATGAGAAAAAAGAGTTGATAAAAATCTTTCTGATGGATTTCATTGCATCTGCAGAGGTGTTATAGTGAAATTAATAATGATAACCTGAAGCTTAACATTGTAAGATGTTGATTTGTTGCTGAAAGGAAAACATGTGGAGCATCTGAGCATTTTAAACTGGGAGGTGAGATTAGTGGTGCAGCTTGCGTGTGCTGTCAGCTGGTCTGCAGCTGGGTCATTTGTGACCATGCAGGCGTCTCATTCCCTGAAAATCCCAACACAAATCTAATTAACCGTTTGGTTTTGATTAACCTTATTGTTTCACCACTGCTGGAAAATAAACATCACCAAACATCTGCCTCTTTCCGTTTTTCTCTTTCAGTCTAAGCTACTCACTTCTTCTTCTTTAGACTTGACTCTTGAATGTAGAAAGGGTGAATATAAAGATATATCTTTTAATGTTAGGGTTGTGGTAGTGTTGCATGTGTAGTCATTTTAATTAAAGATTGCTGGTATTGATTTAACCACTTGTTGGAATTAACAGGATAAGCTGTTATTAGGTCATACTTGTCACATAGTCTTCTGATTGATGTGTAATATCAAAAGTAATTTAAATGTATTTAACATCAGGTCATCTTATGTAATTGTTGTGTTTCTTACTATTTTTGAAAAAAGTCCAAACCACTTCCATATTACTGGCCTAAGTGGGTGTTTTTGTGAACACTTCAACAGTTTGGGAAGATAACGTGAGTTTATGTTTCAGTCTCATCCCTGCTTTCGTGGTTCTCTGGCTGTGCTCATTCTCTCCAACATTTCTCCACAGTTTCCTTCAGTCTGCTGTCAAGTCATTGTATTTTTTATTTTTTCCCTTATCAAGGTAGATAGCAACCAGCTTAGAGGGGTTGTTTGTCTGGCCGGGGATTCTACTGTCATTGTCAAGCCGAGTGTGTTTGGTCTGCACATGTGTGCTATATGTCAAATGAACTTGTCACCTGTCAGTGGATCCAAGCTTTCCTAGCAGAACACTGACTTACAGTAAGATGGTGCATGTAATTTACTCTACCTATCAGTGGCATTAATGTTGTTAATGCTGTTAATGTTAATGTGGAAAGTCCAACTTCAAATGAGAACCATATTTGTAGATTAAAGTTATTAACCAAAACAATGCATCAGTAATAAGCCTCATTGCTTCAAAATTGGTATAATCTCAAAGCTTTGGCATCACTTGCACACGAACTAGTTACCTATGATAGGCATAAAAACAGGAACTATGAACTGGAGTAGTGACAGACAAGCCGTGTGTCCTCCAGCTTCATTCAGCTTTTCCTTTGGAATGATGGAGTGTTTCTTGCCAAAGATGAGATAGCCGCCTTTCATTAGACTTTAGCTGCCCCAAGGCTCTGACTCATCTGCTGGACTGTTAAAGGGAAGTGCCTAAAAGCTGTCCTTACCAGTTGTCCAAGTCACCTCAGCTGCTGGTTCTGTGTGCAGAGAAACATGGTCTCAGATTCGGACATGCTAATTTCATGCTCATTATATTCAAGTTCAAGCGGTTAAAGTGAGCACTGGAGGCCTTAATACGATCATTCCTGTATTATCTGTACAAAGCAGACTGGTGTTGTTCTAATCTTCACTGCTGGATGGCTGTTTCACAGCAGCAACATCTGGAAATCTTGTCAGTAAAAATCAAACAGAATGCGATTCAGCCTTGGCAACATCTAATGGACATTGAACAGGTCTCACTAAATTTTCTAAATACTCACTGGCAGCCTAAAGTCCTGAAGCACTGCCTACAAAACTCTCCAGGGAAACTGGTTATAAACCTTTATCAAATCTGCAAAGCTGATGTTTGAGTGGATTAGCAAACCCAGTGGCTTCATCCATTATCTGTGAGAGAGTGTGTCAAACAAATGTGTTTCAGCTTATTACAACAGGCCTCTTGTGTGCTGCTGATGATTCCAGTAATTGCAGCTTGATTAGATAAATATTGAAGTAACTACTTTCCACTTCATCAGCTCCACTTCAAAATGTAATCCTATTGTGTGTGTGGCTCAGGTGCTGCAGAGGGTTGGTTAGTGTTTTGATCTTTAGATACTCTGTATTATGACCAATTTTAAGTAAAAACTGAGGACTTATAGGTAACAGATTTGGATATATTATAGTTTGGAATAATACTGAATGTCTCATCTAAGTGAAGGCAGACAGCCCATGCCCCATTTTCAAGCCTTGGTTGAACAAAGCTGTCATCAATAAAAGCCTCAAGGAACATCAGACGTCACAGTCTGGTACGCTGACCTGAAATCTTTCAGCAACTCCTTTTGAAAAAAGCAGTAAGGAAAACAGATTAGTTTTCCAAAAAGCTTTTAAGCTCACCAGGAAGTTCAGCATTCACTCCATTATTAAACTGCAGATAAGATTTTTCTATTAGACTTGGAGATAGAACAAATGTTAATCTCTTCTAATTATCTGTATTTTACCAGACTATTAATTCCTGAAAAAACACAATTAAAAAGACTGGGATTAAGTTGCAAGTTTCCACTTTTCTATGGGGCAGAAAGGCATTGTAACCATAAGATGAGCATTGTGTGGCACCCAAAGTTTCCTAATCTTTAACAGCTTCTTCTTCTAAAGTTCTGGGAAATACAGCAAAACTTTCAGCCTTCTACAAACATTAAAACAAAGACCAGCTGTTCACTCGCTCTTGACTTCTAGACAATTAGATTTCCTTGCTGCTTTACCAGCTTCTTTGTATTTCTGTCATTGAGTTTATTGAATTCAGACCAGAAAACATGATTATAATATTGTCATATTTGCTCAAAAATCAGCACAAGTCAGTTTCTTTCAGTTGTTGAGCCATTTTTATGATGGAATAAAAAGCTTAATGTTTCTGTTTACCTACCTAGTCTAAGTGCACATACTCTGAAGTAATTGTACTTTCCTAAAACACATCTTAACACATAAAAACTGAATAAAATTTCTCAATGTGGGAAAGTTAAGTGTTATGGTTTAAAATTAGCATCGTAGTGGCTCACAGGGTCTGGACAGAAGGTTTTTAATTTTCTGCAGCAGTGACATGTTATATTTCTCTTTTTCTTTTCCTTTTTTCTGGCAAACCTAATAATAACAATAACACACATCTGTTCAAGTTGCCAAGATTACTTAGTTCTCTGTCGGTCATCTGGATTTAAAACATTTATTTTGAGACTAAATCTATTGAAATGTTCTGATCCTAAAGACATGAGGCTTAACTGTCTTACAGTTTAAATGCTTTAAAAGTAGAAAGAAAAGGAAAGTCTGATATTATTTAGACTCAAAGTGAGAAGCTCATCAGTCTCATGGTTTTCTTATCAGGTCAGAATCTTAGAAATGAGCATGACGATGGCAGAAAAAGCAGACAGAGAACTCTGAACATGTTTACCTGTTTCTGACAAGAGACAAGAAGCATATGCGATAGCTCTAATCGTGCTGGGCTTGTAGCTTCTCATCCAACAGGTGTTTTAGGTTTCTAGCATTTGTTACCAATTTGTGTGCATTATCAGTCCAGAGGCAGAGGAGTGGAAAAAACATGCAGGAATTACTGGAACAATTACTGGAACATTAAGCTCTTGAAAACAAGCAGAAATCCCTCGTAATCTTCTAAATTACCAACTAACAGTGACTCAAACAGAACAAAGTTGACACTAGCTGATCTAACTTGAACTCTAAGGGCAAACCCTGATCATCTATATTCTAAAATACAGACATAATCATGCTGGCAGTTTACCCCCCCCTTTGCAGGAATCAACTCCAGTCTGATACTGAGGATCAAAGAGCCCATCAGAGCGCCATCATGTACTGCAGGAGTTTTATGGAAGCTAACAGCTACATGTAATATCCTCTGTTACAGGGCAACTGTTAGCAAGGAGAGAGGCCAGTTTCTAAATCTGGAAAGTTTTACACCTATGCAAGAACTCACACACATAATACAGCTTTAGACCAGCTGAACCAATGTTACGTTTTAACGTTTACTTCTGGATTAAATAACCTAAACAATTGTTCTGTAAATCAAACTGCTACTCCTGCTGATCACTTCTCATTATTAGGTGGCAGAGAGTTTGGGGTATGTGTGGGGTGAAGAAAGCATGTTGCAGGGATTCAAAATAGTCAACATTGTAGGGACTCCACTTCTCTGTGGGACAAAATGTATATTTCCTACATCTAGATTTTTTAGTTAGACTAATGATTTGAGTTTGACAAGGGGATGTGAAAGTTGCACCAAAGTGCTGCACAGTGAGAATGACCAGCTGCAGAGCAATAAAGAAAAGGTTATTGTAAGTCTCCAGAAAAGGAATTTAAGGTTTGGATAATTGGATGCAGGTGCACTTGGCTGCAGTAAATAACAGCTTAATTTCCACTTGCATGACTTATTAATATTTGCACATGAAGCGAGTTTTAGTGCTATTAAACAGTGATGAAAAAGTTTCCACTCAAGAGCAGTGTCACGTTTAGTTCAGCCAAAAGGGTCTAGTTATGTAATTAATGACCATATTGTACAGGTACAGACAAGTAGAGATAAGTTGTTTTAAATCTTGTCTCAGTTTACAGTTTAATAATTAACAAGTGGAAAGTTGGGAATCCACTCTGATATCTGAAATCCAGGTTTTAATTAGTTGTCAATGACAAGCTTTTACTACACAATAAACTAGTCAATTCTCATCTTAAATATTTTCTTCCCCACATTTGGATCGTGGGTGGCTGGTAGGCTACTGAGGCCTCTTTTAGGCATAGTTTTATCACAAGTTGTGTGTTGACTTGGTCCAAATTGTAAAACAGACATAACAGCTGTTGGTTGTTAATAACAACACAGAGAACTTGCATCAGAATTCCTCTGTCACATATCGGTTTTAGAAACTTTGGACGAGTTGTTAACCAGTTTGGTAACCAGTTACCAGTCCTGTACTGATGCATTCAGTGTCAAATGAGGAATCTGACATTCCAATTTTGAACTAGTAAAAAAAAGAATACCAATTTGAAGTCTGATTTCTTAGTTGTAATAAAAACATTAAACAAAATACCACTAGATCATTATTAGATTTATTTATTTCCTGTCACGGACTGCTTTGAAAATGTCAAAATTCCCTCCAATATCAAAACCAATCAGATTTCTTGGAGAAAAGCAGTGCGAGAGCGCGATGCACAACACTACTACAACACAATGAGTTTTGCTGTCGTTGGTCCCCCCCCCCCCCCATGTGTCGAGCTCATTAGGCTGGTCTATAATAAAGGCCCAATTGGCAGTGTGGACTACTGGTTATCCTTTTGTAAGATTCTTCCATTTTGTCAGGACCTCTGGATTTCTCCCAAAAAGCACGCTAATCAAGAAAATCTGTTGTATTTTACTGCTTCTCAAATTCTGCAGAAATTTGACTTTAATGTTTTGCTTAAAAATAAACCTTGACACAATCCTGACTTTAGAATAATTACGTTCTACTTAATGGCTTAGTTGTCACTTTCATACACTGCATGGGGTGTCATGAGCCTGCTTTAATTTATTAAGGTGCACATGGACTGCTCGAAGGGCCTGTCTTTACTTTATGCTCCATATTTTGATTTTAGAAGCTTAGCTGCTTACTCTTACTTTGCCCAAATATTTAAACAGAATTTCTGCTTCCAAATATTTGTAGACGCACGTCCATCCCCAACCAAATAAATATTCCAAACAAGGCTCATCCTTTGCTTTAGTCACAGTTCTCCAAACATTTGTGAGGAATTTTAAGTTAAGGAATACCAGGCCAGTGAGCTTGACCTGGTGATGACCTGACGAATGATGCTAACAGCTGTGGTGTATCCTCAGTTGTTGTAGGACATGAGGGTCAAGGATTGGGGTCATTTCCTCTCTAGAGTGAACCTGGAGCACAATTTGACCCAATTTAGAAACCAGTGCATTTTAAGATGGAAGGCTCTATTTTATTACTTTCTCAGAGATCCACTTAATTTCTTTGTTTTTCATTGTTCTTCCCAAGGGATCACTTGGAAGTTGAGCCAAATGAATATAAAAAGAGCACACCGATGGAGGGATATTATAAAGTTCTACTTGAGAACCTCTTTTCCTTTATTTATTCTAAGAAATCAAAGGTCAACATGCTTTTTCTGTCTCATAACGGTGTTTACTGAAGCCACTTAAAAAGCACTTAAAAATTATACATTTGTGAAGGCTCTCAGTACAAATGAAGCATGAGAAGTTAAATGACATAGCCTCAGATGACGTACAACGTCTGTGCAAAAAAAGAAATGCTGTTGTCCTGCAGGTCTTCAATGTGTCCCTGCTCCAGCACACCTGACTCAAATTAAATGGATCCAACAGCCTATGAAGTTCTGCATAATGACTCATTAATTTCAGTCAGGTGTGTTGGAGCAGGAAAACATGGAAAACCTGCAGTATTGCAGCCCTCAAGGACTGGAGCTGGACACCCCTGCTGTACAGAAAGTAGTCAAGTTAAGTAGAGGTTCAAATCACTAAGTCTTTATGACTAAAATGTGGCTTCATGGTAATTACATGATCATTCTTTAAGGCACAGCGTCAACCAACACCTGACCTATGAATCTTTTTTTTTTCAAATTCAACAACAGTTTTCTTTTTTTCTCTGTGGCGTTGCTTACAGGAGAATCTTATACACTACTAATCTAAAGTAGCAGCTTTCTGGCCTATAAACAGAATGAAAATATCTACTGCATAAACATGAATTTATATTTGAAATTAACCTTTTGCACTCAGGTCATATAAGTCATTCTTATCTGGGTCAGCCGGCCAGTCGAGGCTCTCTAAACACTGACTGTAAGCCGGCGCCATTGGATGCAGCCACACTTGAGTCAATGAATGGACTGGACAGTGAGAGGATTGGCTGAAGGCCCAATATTTGAGCTGTAGCGAACAACTCGCATTGCAGAGCCAAAGCAGATGGTATCACTCAGACCCCCCCCCCCCCCCCCCCCCCCCCTGCCCTCTGTTTCTAGAAACACTGGATAAGCTACATGAGTATCTTCTATGTGATGAATACAAACATGCCAAACCTCCGCCTGGCTATAAAGACTTGGCAGCCATCACTGAAAGAGAAGGAAAAGGGACCTGAAGGAATTTTTTATGGCTCGAGGAGCTGATATGGAGATGAGAAGGTGTTTTCATAGATATGTTTCATTAAGTTGCAGATGTTGGTCCTTCGGTTGCACTTTAGTGTATTTTTGACAATTTTATGGCTTTCCGTTTCTTTTTTTCCTGTCCATCAGTGTTTTTCTTTTCTGACTGGCCATAAGTATTTTTCCATTCCTGGTCTTCACTTTTTAAGTTCCTTTAAAACTTAAAACTACAAAGACCAAAACCATTTTATACCTGAACTATGTAAAATGATTATAGTTTTTGAGTAGATCAAATGGAAGAAAATCTGGAAATCTTCATCTGCTTCTCTCCCAACATCCTTCTCGTGTAACATGTTGCTTTTTCAAAGCATTTGCTTCAAATTGGAACTAATTCAACATTTCTCCTATATGTACGTTTTCATGACAAAGTTAAGCAGAGACTTTAGGACACCTCTTCAAATTCTGCTTTAAATTCCTGACATTGTGGCAGCAAACTGCGAAAGAAAATGATGGGGCCGTGTTTTCAGTTAGTCCATCATTCCTCTGACACTTTGGTCAGAGTGCAGTTTCTTCAGCTGGTTCAACATAGTTTGGGGTGAGACAAAACAACATGCCGTGTACATAGGGTCTCGTGGCATCTGAACTTTGCAGATGACCACTTTAAACATCAGTCTGTAGCAATTTTAATTAACCAGGAGGCAGTACAAAAGAATGCTTCTAAAAGTTATACACGCTACTAACATGGCTTCTTGCATAGTCAAAGTATTTTTGAATGCAGCATTTCCATGCTGTTAACTTTTTATATGCTTTCATGAAGGTTTAGTGTCCAGAAGCACATCAGTGCTGAATTCAGTTTCAAAGCAAAAGGTAGTGGAAAAACTTACTCACTGTGTAATTTAACCCTCTGAGCCCTTTGTCCTCAAAGGAGGCATCCCAAGAATAAAATCTGCAACAACAAGGTTTATGTGAACACTTTTGGAGTCATAGTAAACTTGTGAGATTTTTTAAGATGTGTAAGTATCAGTATATGTGTTACTGGTGAAAAGTACATGAAGATGGCACATAGCACAAATGAGAAATCTTTCAGGCTTGCCTAAAAATAAACAAATACTTTCAGGATGAATATGAATATTCCTTTGGCATGATGCAGCTGTAGCTCTAAAGGCCCATTTATGCTCGAAACAAAAGACGGATACGCAGACTTACGGACAGTTTTGTCCATCTTCGTCATCAGTTAAGCTCGTTTTTTGGTCCGTTTTCAGGAATCTTAGCAATCTGTCACTTGACGCAGAAGAAATATGAAGCACTGGAAATCACAGAGGCAGTGCTGAGCTAACATGCAAACAGCAAAAGGAACAAACCAGAGAAGAACAGGGACAGGAAGAACCGCCAAATAAAAAGCACAAGAAGAAGAAGGAGACGCAAAGAAGAAGTTGAGAACAATAACATTCACATTTACAGACACAACTGTAGACATGGACAGTTGTAAACAACTTCATAGCGGTGCATTACCGCTACCAACCGGTGTCAAAACACAGAAGTGAATTCTGAACTCAGCACTGCCCACTTGTGGATGAACTGACTTATTACCTATGGAAACATAAAAGACGTGTGGAAATATGAGGGTGGTGACGTATGACTAAAGACTGACAGGTCTGTCAGTCTGCGTATTTGTCTTCTGCATCGAGCACTAATGGGCCTTAAAGGTCTATCAAATCACAGTGCAACATGAGAACATTTTCTCTGCAAAGGCCAAATCTGATAAAGTGAAACAGAACAAAATGACAGAGTTTTAATGCAGACAGTTCAGGAGAGAGTAAGGGTTTAAAATGGCTGTTTTGGCACAGTTTGGCAAAGTCCCCTGGCTACTCTAAGTCCCCTGACTGGGTCACCTCAGATTTTAAAAGGTTAAATGCATTGACAACTTTTTCCGGTTTTTACTATTATATTAGTCTGGCAAATAAATGTTAAAAAGTAGTGACTGCAGCTGGTGAATAACTCTTAAAACTGGTGTGATTCGTTTCCTGAAAGTTGATTTTACTGCCCGAGAGTTTATCTGTTAACTTTCCATAATATGATTTAAGAAAGTGGCTCTGACTTGTGTACAATAAAGTTACACTCTTCCACAAAATTACAACCCTGTTTTTTATGTTTTGAATAAAAAAAAAATCTGTTTCTCAAAGTTGCATGAAACTCAAGTATCCCACAGAAAAAATTAACTTGTAACACTTTAAGTAAAACAGAAAAGAAACTTAAAATATTTTACTCTACAAAGGTGATACTGTTCTCTGGCAGATTTGGTGCTATCATATCTAGATGGAAGATAAGAACTCTGAAGAACTGAAGAAGGGAACTGGTGTGTTTGTGTGTGTGTGTGTGTGTGTGTGTGTGTGTGTGTGTGTGTGTGTGTGTGTGTGTGTGTGTGTGTGTGTGTGTGTGTGTGTGTGTATGTGTGTGTGTTTCTGGTGAGATAGATAGGAGTAGTACTTGGCACCACTACCTTAACTGGCTGACTGTTTGGCCTTTGGTACTTTCTAGCTTTGGAGCTGCCAGCTTGTAAAGACATTGAAGGGAACAAAGTCATTATTGGCTTATATGGAAGGTTTTTATTTACTGACTTTTCTCTGATAAAAACAATTTTACAGATTTTTAGATTTTTCTTTTTGCTTCTCTTGTTGCCCAGTTTAATATTTTAGTAGAAGGAAGTTGATCATTCCCTTGCCTGTGCAGTACTGGTCTGTCAGTTTCCATAGTTATATTATTTTATGAACTGACATTAAATAAATAAAAACAAAATTAATTTGGCTGGATTGAAATTAATTAAATTTATTATTATTATTATTATTATTATTATTATTTAAAGTGTTGTGAGATTACATATTGGGAATTTGTTAGTATGATATAAACTGAATTGAATTAAATCTAATAGAAAGAAATTTCTCTTTAAGTGAAACATGATAATCGAGTGAAAAAAACTGGCTTGTATATTTGGATCAAAAGTACCAAAGTAGTGTCCCCCACACACACTAGCCTGGAAGCTCATTCTGTCCTTAACTTCCATGATTGCTCTCCTCCTGATGCTGCTATTACACTGTTTTCATTAGGAAGGTATTATAAGCTCCTGTCTGCTTGTGATGACGTTAAATCCCTGTTTATTATGACATCTACAGCATAACTACTGTTTTTTCACTGGTGATGATGGAAGTTGTTTGTTATCTAATTTAGGGGAAAAAAACATGTGCACCACTTTCCATTTGCTTAAATTTTAAAAGCGTAAACTGTTTGCATTTACTCATAACTGCAAACTCACTATTTCACAGAAGAAAAAGCTAATTAAAGACCATCTTTGCTCCAAATGTCTGCATGCTTCAATAAGAGCTTTCCACTGTATACATTATCATATATTAAGTTGACAGTAGTGTGTAAGACCACCGGCTGAGAAGACTCTGGTCCATCTTACTGAGAAACGGTGAACCCTGCTCCCTACATGAATGCTGGATGAAATACAAGAATGTACTCTCCCTACCTCTCAGACCCTTTTACTCAGACCTCACTTTACCTGGCCCACATAAAGCTCCCGTTGTGTGTCCTTGTGTAGTGCAGTGTGAGAGCTATAGAAAGGGATGCTTTCTCAAAGCTGTGCTAAGCAAAATCTCTAAACTATAGTAAAGCCCTCATTGTTGTAGCCTCAATCCTTTATGCTAATTTTGGTTAAAAAAATTCAGCAACCAGTTTAAACTCTTCCCAATACAATAAGGTTGCATTCACACCAGGATAGTCTGCAAGACTTGATATGATTGGAGACTCTGTTCAGTTGGGGGGGTCTAACATTCTTTCAGCGAGAGTTTGAATTCACACCGCACTACTCAAACAAACCAGACCTTTTAAATAACGTGTTTCACTCTTCACCAGAAGCAGCACTCTACCAAATTTTGATAGAAGGAGAAGATGAGATGCACAATGAAGAAGAAAGCTGGCTCATCTTTTGGTTAATGCAGGACAATTTCAGTTTCCACCACATCAGAGCAAAACATGGAGCTGCATCCAATCCTAGCAGTCTTAGTTTGATCATATTTCTATCAGAACTTTTATCTAAGTTCTTCCATGTCTGACTGCAAGCCAGTTCTCCCAGCCAGAGCTGCCTGTTGTCACATATAAATGTATGTTTTGCACACAAGCATATGTTTTGCTTGTGTTTACCCACAATGCCATGTGCTGAGCTCACAATGAACAATAAACTTTGCTTTGTAGTCCACTTGTTGTATTCGGTCCACTTGAAGCGACCAAAATGTGCCTTCGTAGGTAGACTGAGTCTGCTTGTTTGAGCCGAATCAGAGTTTGTGCATTTGCAATTCCACAAACAAAACAGACTTTTCAAGGAAATGGACTAGGTTTCAGAATAAGAAGGGCTGGTGTGAATGCGCCCTAAGACCATTGTTCTCTAAAATATATAAGATGTATCTCTAAGTCCACCACTATTACAAAGCCATTAACAATAAATAAATAAATAAAATAAAATTTTACTTTATTTCCTTTGGGGATCAGTGGATAGAGTGGTTGTTATGACCCGACTTAAGGGGTAGGGAAGGGCGTAACAAAAAAACACGGTGAGGACAGATGTTACTTCAAAATAAAAGCACATTTATTTACAATTCCCGTGAAAGTGATGGACAACCTGTAAAACAAAATAAAGATGAGCTGGGGTTAGCGAACCTGCAGAAAGAAACAAACCAAAACCTATACCAAACACTCACCGAGTGCACACACAGACACAACCGCAACTCGAGGAAACTAAAACCAAACATAAGCAACAGGCCCATAACTAAAGTGACCGTCGTCACAACACAATAAAACGCTAACCTAGCCCAGCTCTAACACAAACACAAAGTAAACTTAACTCAACTAAACACTTAAAGCACCCATTGTGAAAGGGAGGTGGTCGCGACACACACACACACCCGGTGCACAACATGAGGGGGAGAGCGGCCTGAGCCTTTCTGGCATCTCCCCCTCCAGACCTGCCTCGGCTGCAGCCTTTTCAGCCTGAGCTTCCCCGTAGGCTGCAGCCTGACTGGTCCAGAGGGGTGCCAGTCACACAGGGGCGGGGACAAAGGCGCTGACCTTAGCCACTCAGGGCAGCGCTCTGCAGCCCCTAATCAACACACAAACGGCCACAGCTGTCTATGACAAGCAGGGCCGTAACAGTGGTCGTCTCGTAACCTGAGGGTTTCCAGTTCGATCCTCGGCCTGTCAAGCTCATGTCGAGGTGTCCCTGAGCAAGACACCGAACCTCAAATTGCTCCTGATGGGTTGTGGTTGAACACCTTGCATGGCAGCTTCCGCCATCAGTGTGTGAATGTGTGTGTGTGTCAATGGGTGAATGTGATGTACAATGTAAAGTGCTTTGGATATCATTCCAGGTACAGTAAAGCGCTATATAAATACTTATCATTTACCTTTTTTTTTCCATTTTTTCTAAAGTAGGTGATTCTTGACGATTAATGAAAATCTTCCTTGTGGTGAAACTGTAGCACTGGTTAAGTGGGACTAAGCACAAGTAAGCTGCCAATTGCAGAAATGCCAATTCTAATTACCCATAAAAAAAGGAGTGCCCCCCATTTGGGCGACTTTCAGAACAGATGGTGTTAAACTGTGCCAAAATAGAGACCTTGCCTCAACTGTCTGATCTAAAATTGCTCTAATTTTGTTCCTTTTCACTTTATCAGAGTTGGCCTTTGCAGAGATAATGTTCAGAAGGAGGTTTACAGCTACATCTGCATCATTCCAAAGGGATATTTATATTTACTTTGAACATATTAGTGTATGTGTTGCTTGTGAAGAATAAATCCCCTAGTATCCCCTTTGACTCCAAAAGTATTCAAATAGACCGTGTGGTTGTAGAGAGATGCTCATTTCATGATGGGTATGCAATTTTCAATCATAACCCTGAAGCATAAACACTGTTAATTTTATTTTACACCTGTATTAAGTTTTCGTATTCACTCTTTAGGGAAGGCTTTCAAATTTCATCACTTTGCAAAGAAGAGGTAATGGCACAAGGGAGTTGCAAACTCAAGGTCAGCTCACTGTCCTGCTTAAGTATTTATAACAAGGAATCTCATGGACAGCTAAACTTGTCATTTACCAGCATGTCTCATTTGTCTGGCTTCTACAAGCACGCAACTTTCAACAGCTTTTTTGTAATCTGAACTTTTGCCTTTAATTCTCCATAACTTTACCAGATACCCAAACCTCTTGATCAGGCTTATTATTATTATTATTTTTTTTTCAGCTATTATTTCAAACTACTGTTCACAGTGGAAGTTGTGGCCACAGGTCTGCTGTAGAACCCCATCTTCATTCTTTACCACCACAACTACCCCTGTAAACATCCTCATCATTGTCAACTGCACAATACAAGAAAGTTTGACTTGCACAACTTTGCTTCCATGCCAACTTGCAGCTGGCAGCTTGCTACTTTCTCATCTCAGCCTCTTAATCCAATGCTGAAGACAAGAAAAAGAACACTCGACAGATTGTGCAATTCAGAGATCAGTAACACTGACACTTCCCAGCTGCACACAGCCAAATGGGATCACAAACAAGACATGTGACCTATGCAAAATGGAGACCATGTCCTCACTTCTAGGACTTTTTTTTTCTTTTTTTTTCTTTTTTCTCCAAGGTGGTTTAAAAACTGCAGCTGGCATCAATAAGAATGACACGTTGCACATTACCTCATTTCACTGTGGTGGGTACAGTCATTTGTTAGACCAGAAACTGATGCAAAGGAGCCGGAGCACTTTCACTTGTTGGATGACGGCGCCGGTAGGTGTGTCTGTTATGGCCGTGATTGCAGTGTGGTGTTTCCATTTAATTTCAACACAATATCTGATCAACAATGGCAAAACAAAACCAGTCTAAAAGAGTCTAGCCTGTGTTTTGCAGATGACATTGATTTTTCAGGAATGGTTACTTGGTTTTTTTCTTTCTAAATAATTGTGACCCTAAGAAAATACTACAAATTAATGATTTCAGTTCTCTGGAACTTCTGATTTGACCTTGCTGACCTCAATAAACCTGAACTTTCTAAGTTTGCCACTTAACCTTATTTCTCTATCCATCTGATCACTTCCTCCCAGTGGGATCACATAAGGTTTGGCTTCTGTGGAATTTCCCTCAAAACATTTAGGATTCATTTCCTATTTCCCAATGAACCTAATAGCATTACTTTTATTTATTTTCTTTCCACATAAGGATTAATAGTTCTTTTTTTTTTTTTCTTTCTTTTTGCATAGTGACGATTTAAAGCTTTGCACAGGGGTGAGCTGGGGACATGGAGCCTAACTTCATAGATTGCTGCTGCTCAGCCAAAAGCATAATATGTCATGGAAAACTGATTTGTCATGAAATCCTGCGAGTAGAATTTGGATGTGATTGCTGGTGATGTAGTTGGTGAAGGCAAATTAATGTAGACAGTATTTTCTTTTATTCTTCTCCTAGTTCAGCTCATGTTCTGCAGCTGCACCAAGAGTACTGATGGTTGTTTATTAGACAAACCACTGCCAGTATTAACTGGTAAATACATGCAACAATAAAAACATACTCTACTGATATATATATATATTTTTTTTTTACTCAGTTCTCTGATTTGGAGAAGAAAAGGCCAAAAGCTCCATCTAATTAGTGCAGCATGTTTTCTGATCTTCCTGATAAACATGGTCAGAAGTCAGAAGGTTCAGTAACAGAAGTGGGTGGGGCAGAAGTTTATCTGAAATGAATTCAAATGGCATTGGCCCACTTTACATGAAGTAGATTCCTGTAAAGCATCTGGTTTATCTTACAAGCTGTTGAAATTTGAAAAGCTGTCTCCACTTTCTGGGTTAATCAGCTGAGCAGCTGATGTCCTGGTACAGGAGCATGAACTCACTCTGGAATTATTCAGAAAAAGACAGTTGAAACCAACTTAGTTGAAAATAACTTAGTGTGCACTTTTCATACTGAAATGTACTGAAATGTAATGTCTTTTGCTCACAAAAATTGTAGCAAGTTTACTTCAAAGAAGTAGTGCACTTCCTGCCATCCTAATGCTTCCCTGCCTTAGCCAAACAGAAAACAAGCTCCTCTTATGCTCATGCTGTATTTTAAAGCTGCGTGGGGGAACTTCCAGTTTCGAAAAGCCCTTATGTCAGCTTCATATATCTGTTTGCATTTCTCAACACATGAAGGACTTTATTGTAACTGTGCAAAGGTAGAATGAATTTACAGTACTTTGACAGTCTCTTAAAGTGCTGAAATACACTTTGAGGGTATATCAGGAATTTGCAGACCCCCCTTCCCCCAAAAATACTGGTCAGTATTTGTGTGAGCCCAGCCTTTGAACAGGAGGAGACATTTTCCCTTACAAATCCTAATCTTTACAGCCTCCATGTGTGGTTCATATGGTTGACTTGTTGCAGTAAGGTGGTTGCAACACCATGTAATCTCTTTCCCCACTGGGATCAATATATAGAGGCAACATCAACCACAACCTGTCTGTTTTGGATAAAAACTGAAAAGCTGCATGAAATTGAGCAGATCTGGTAGCTTGCTGACTTTGGGGCATTTTTTGTGTGTATATGTGTTTTATCTGTTTATGTGCAATGCCGTGTCATTCCCTTGGCATCCCACTGGTACTGTGCTTGAACATGGCTATTACAATCCCAACATACAGAAGACTCACATGATATTTTTTTTCTCATTCCTAAAAAGTATGATTCTCACGATGGTTATCAATCTGAGTCCAACTGTTTAAATTTTCAAGTCAATTAGTGGAGTTGTCTTGTCCAGTATTTGAGGAGAATATGAGATTGTTTCAATGCAATTATGAAATATTGTATAATATATTAATAGGTATGTTGAGGGTGATACCCTCCAACTTGGCCCTTTATTTTACATTCTTGCAGGTAAACTAGATGTCCTCTTTTCTTTTGCATGTGAAGACATAGTGGTCATCCAAATGACCCACAAGACCCCAGTTGAAGGTGTAAATGATCATTATATCTTGATCTCCAAAGGAAAGCAAGGATATTAAACACTAATACTATAACTAAACTACCTTTAGCAGTACAAAGACTTGTCACTGGGGTGGAACCCTCAAAGGTTCTGCTGTTTCACCATCAACATTGAGAACTTGTTGATACCTTAAGTACCTTGGACAGACCAGTATTGAATGCTGGTTGTCATCTACGATTATATTCTATTATACCATGGTCTGGGTGAATACTCGATTCTGATTGGCTGAAGGGTGTCAATTAAAAAGTGATAATGGACTCCAATGAAAGAAGTTCCGGTCAAATAGACTTATTGCTGTAAATTATTTCGCTGACTAAACAGTAGTTGGTAACCATGGCAACAGAAACTCAGACGCCAGGCAGCAGGCACGCCAGATCAGAGCAGCCTGCAGGCTTATTGAACGATGTAGGAAACTATCTGTGGACTTTGACTGTTTGAAACAAAATATCTCATCATCCTCTGGATACACACAAGCTATAAGAGCTACACCTGCCCTCTGAAATGACACTTTGTGTCACGTAACATAACATTAAGCAATTATCTCCCTTCCCTCCACTGATCAGGTCTAATACAACAGCTACGGCTGACCGAGCTGCAGATTCTGTGTTAGAGCCGGTTAAGAGTCGCTGCTGAAGACACGCCAGATCACTTCTGTGATGGGGCATCGCTATGAAAGCAGCCTGCAGGCTTATTTAATGATGTAGGAAACTATTTCCATCATCCTGTGGACACACTCAAGCTAAGAGCTGCACCCGCCCTCTGAAATGTTTGTGTCAGTAACATAAGTGAGGCTGACTGAACTGCAGGTTCTGTGTCAGAGCCAGTCACCTTGGCAACGCGTCACAACGAAATAGTCCACTCACCCACTTCTTGTGAAAAACTTACAATTAAACCGGTAAAAAACAACATTAACGTTAACATTAATAATTTATTTAATGTTTTTTTCTTTCTTAATGGACCATGGCATAAGCGGGATAATGCCCTTTGAGGTGGCCATTATCATAAATTATTGGATTACGCGGAGGCTTGAACCATCCAACACAAGGTGGCGACAAGGTGGCACTAAAGCACTCAGTGGTTTCTATCCCAAAGTTCCAACAACCTGCTTGGGAAAATCAGGTCAGCTGACTCAGCATTGTCTTTTAAGTGGCTTCTGATAACACATTTTTTATTGATATTCAGTAACAGTGTCTTTTGATACTTCTATTTGTACCATTGCTGTTGTTGATTTTAATGTGTAATTGTGTTTATTATTTATTATTAATTATGTTATTATTATTATTACTATTATTATTATCATTGAAAGGTTGGGAAACTTAATCTGGGATTTAGCCTAACCTACCATGTACCTTGGACTGTAGTGAAAATAAATGGACCCAAGGTTGAAATAATATTCCATTTTCCTTTTAAACAGCCACAAGGACTGCTGAAAGTTCTGGGTATTAGTGATTAAAATGCAGCTTTTGTTTCTGGCATCACCCTGAACAAGCTCTTTTCATCTGATACTTCTACTGCACTTAATACTGATGCAGACTTGGCACTTAGCCCCAAAGCTAAAAGAGCAGCTCCATGCTAGACAGAGACCTTAAGCCTCACCTCATCTCACACATTCACAATTTAAATACACAGTGTGTGTGATCTTAGCAATTTACCTAGAACTCCACGGTTCTCACAAGACATCCAGGCTGTGTGTCCTCAATATGCAGACATGTTTTTTTTGTCTGCATCAAAACCATGGGACCCATTTATATTTGAGAGATTACATTTTCAAGGTGGAGCAGAAGAAGAAGGGGAATTCCTGTTAAGTATTTCTGCCATCACACAGGTGTGAGGATAACATCTGGTTGTCTGTAATAATCAGGTGTTACATTAGATTTACAAGACCATACTGGTTCATCTGCCTTTTGGCTCATAAACAGCAAAGTTTATCTATGGTCTATGATTGAGTTGCAGCTACTTGAGGGATGAAGGATTGTGTTGCAGTACGCCACCTGCGGCATCCTAACCCTGCCGGTATCCTGCAGGTTTTCATTGTTTCCCTGATTTAACAAACCTGTATAAAATCAAATGGATCCAACAGCTTCTTTTCAACTTCTTTACAAAAACCCATTAATTTCAGTCAGGTGTGTTAGATCAGGGAAACAATGAAAACCTGCAGGAAACTGGCCTTCGAGGACCCGAGTTTGACACCCCTGCTCTAAGACATACATGAAAACACTAAAAACCCTGTAGAAATGTGACACATAAATAGGTTTGACATATTTCCCAAACAGTTTATGTTTAAAATGCCGCTTGTTTTGCTCTGTTCATAATGTAAACAAGCTAATCAGGATGTGAGGTTGTAAGTGTGTTACACTACAGAACAGGCTAAATCTAGTTCAATGATGTCAAATTTTGGTGAACCCTGTGCAATTTCAAGCCCCAGTTTTCTGTTCTTATCTGACAGGAGTGACACCTGGTGAGGTCTTCTGCTGCTGTAGCCCATCATGTTGTGCATTCAGAGATGGTGTTCTGCATACCTTGGTTGGAACCAGTGCTTATTTGAGTTCTTTTTGCCTTTCTGTCATCTCCAACCAGTCTGCCCATTCTCCTGTGACATTAACAGACATTTGAGTCCAGACAGCTTCTCTTGTTTGGACATTTTCTATTTTTCAGACCATTCTCTGTAAACCCTAGAGATGGTTGTGCATGAAACTCCCAGATCAGCAGTTTCTGAAATTCTCTGTCATGGCATAACATGCCATGTTCAAAGTCACCTAAATCCCCTTTTTTCCTCATTCTGACAAGTTAACTTCAGCCTGCTGCCTTGACCTAGACTACATGCCTAAATGGCATTAGTTGCTCACATGTCACTGGCTGATTAGTTAATTCAAATGATGAATTTCTTTTCCTTAATGCAACCCGAGCCCTTGAACGATGTTGTGCTGAAGTTCACAGTCAGTGGAAACATCTACAGGTGATTTTACAACAGTTTATATGAAAGAGAAAAGCAAAGAGTGTGACTTTCACTTACATCTGTGATTCACTGTTTGTGGAGAAATCTTTATTTTGTTGTTTTTTTTTCCCTCCGGGGTTTATATTTGACATAATGTCACAATAAATGCTAAATAATTTCATAAAGCTGTGTCTAAATGTTTGGTTCTCTTGCTATACACTGTAGCACAGCTCATACACTCTGACAGCTGGAGGTCTAACACATCCCCTTTTTCCCAAGAAATGGGAGTTAACCTTATTAAAACCAGTCCACTGACTTAATCTAATGGCAGCATCTTGTACTTAATTTATACACCTTGAAGTCATTACAATTCATTTTTGGTCATAGCTCATGTATTGTATCCCTTGAGCCTTCATCTTATTTTTTGTCCTCTTCCAGTGCAGGTGGTGCTCTAACTCAGCCAAAGCTGACTATTCTGAGAGACCACTCCTTGACCTGAATCACTGGAAAGTTTCTCATAACTGATGCTCTAACAAGCTTTGCTGTTTTTACATTGTTTGCAGTGTTGAGATAAGCTCACTCAGCCAAGTTCCTGGCTGCATAATTGCTCACAGATCTGCTCTGAAGATGATGCATAGAACCAGAGAAACACTCATTTTCCTAAAGTCTTTCTGCATCATAAGAAATCAAGTGAACAGAGAGTGCATCTATGCTTCCATGGTAATCTGTCCAGCTGTTAAGCCTCTGACCCAGTGGAGAAACATCTGCAGTGAGGTCACACTCAGGCAGGAGAAGGAGTGTGGTGACAGATTGAGCTGTGGGAGTACTGGCAGCACTGAAGCACTGACAACATTGAAATGATATGAAACAAAGTTTTTGTCTGGAGATAATGCTGCCAATAAGTCAGACTTCAATTTTTGATTTCAGGAATTTTTATTATTTTTTTTTTATTTATGTTTTTTTTCAGATATGGGTCAAAGAGCATTTGGAAAATATGTTTTAGTTTGTTTTGTCTTTATTGGATTTCAGAGCATCAGCTTAAGAATTACAGTGCTCTAAAGTTAAGACATCTTTTTTCTATGAGCTTTCTTTAATTCTACTTATTCTTACATACTTAAAAAAAAAAAAAAAAAAAAAAACATTTGAATCAATGCATTTCATAATATGTTGCAGTGCCATTAGGTTATTCAGTGTTATGCAGCTGATTTATCAGTCATAAGATTGAATACAAATCAAGTATTGATGCAGAAGTTTGCAGATTTAGCTGAGGTAGAATGTTTGAAAACCACAAAAACACCAATACATTCTTTGTGTTCCAGTTGCATGTTTCAGTAGAAACAGCTGCTCACTTCCATGCACTAAAATGACAGTTTTCAGCTGCAGTGGAGGTTAAGCAGCATAATGGTCTAAATTACACTTCATTGTTGTTTTATTTGCCAAACTCTGCAGGGGTTTCAGTCCAATTACAGCCTGGTAGAGTGTGCCTCCCTTCCTGTGTGTAAGCTCACTGGCACACACACTTAGCACACAGCATACTCAGAAGTCTTGATATTTGCACTCTTCTGCTTAGTCTGCCTCTTTTTCCCCCACTTTTTTTTTTTTCTTTGTCACCCCTTTGCACAGACAAACACACGCCACGCAGTAGGTCTAATTTGCAGGAGCTGCCACTGCGCAGCATGTGCGTATTAGCCCAGACTAATGCCTTCCAGATGCCGAGTCACTATAACTTTCTACCCATACATGCTGAAAGAACAAACCATTGTTTCAGGGATATCCCTATTAAGGAGAACCAGGTGTGGAGGAGATTGTGTGTGTGTGTGATAGACAAAGAGACGTAAGCAAGTTTTTGTAAAGAGTTTGTACGTCTGTTTGAGAGAAAAAACAGTCTCTGGCATGCTTGACAACTTGTGTGCGGATAACTGACAGAAAGAAACAAAGGAAACAAATGTGAATTCAGCCATGACAGTGAGTTTACAGAGTGTGATGATATGGGCGGGGGGCATTAGACACTTGGAAGCCCCTTCTCAGGCTCTTTGTAAAATTTATGGGGTGTATCCGAGATGTCAGACTGTCAGATGGAAGCAAGAAAGACTGGAACAAATCAGGACTGCCAGAGCTCATAGGGAGAAGAATTGTGAAAAATAATTTGGTTAATGATTAAAAGACATTTGCATTTTTTAAGCTGTGGAAGGTTTGTGTTTGTAAAGCAAGATTTCACCTGCTCTCCCAATTGTGTACCCCATCACCTTCCAGCTCAGTCTGGTTTGCTTACATATTAAGCAGGTTTGGTCCAAAGTTATTAACATGATTTTTGTCAGTTATTGTAGCGGGTACAACGAGAAAGTCATAACCCCAAAGTGGTGAATTTTTTATACTTTTATACCCTTTTGCTTTAGTGTGCATCTGTGTAATATGTCTTCAAAGTCACAAAGATTAAAGAGAGTCATTTTCTCCACATAGCTCTTTTAGACTCAATGCTGAGCTGATTAAAGGCCCATTTCAGAGCTGATTCAACCTTAAGGTTTAATGTTTCCACATTCACAGAAGCCCTGCAATGTTATGTCATGATTCAGCACATTCCTTCCAATACATTCTTTCCCCATTCCTTACACGCTGAAGTTTTGAAGTTTCGTTCATGAAAAAGTGTTAACCATGTTTGTGACTGCTCATTGCTTTGCTAGCAGTCATTTCCAAATGTTGACCAGTATTTCTCAACAGCACTGCAAACAGGATTTTTACACACTACTCATTTCTCTGCAACATTGCCACAGAGGTGCTTTTGCAACTAATGTGCAGAAAATAGCATCCACCTGATGTGAATGGTAGAGCCAGGTTCCTGAATAGAGATGATGAAGCAGTTTAGTTGAGCAGTTGGCAAAAATATGGATGGAATTTGCTCTGAACTCCAAGAGGATCACAGGCGTTTGCCAAGAGTAGATGATTGTGGATCCGTGCCAGTAACAAAAGCAACTGAGATCCTGTGAATCCCAGAAGCAGTAGTCTCTGCAGTTTCATTTGGTGACTTAAAATGAAAAACTGTCAGCCTTTCCTTTTAAAATTACACAGAAGATAGACACATAAATCTAAAGATTGGCTTCTACTCAAAATTCCCTCTATAAAAACTCCCTAAGTGACGTGTATCAGGTCATACTATTACTTAGAAATGTCACAGCTAACTTAGTCTGACAGTGGCTGGAAATGAAAATAGTGCTGGCTTGGACACATTTTATGTCAATAAATCCATCATCATCAAAATTTAACTGTACTTTCTATAGTAAAAATGATGTAATCTTAAAAAAAACATTTGCACGGTTGTAAGAATCTGACAATTTTCCTGACGATGAAAGATCTGAAGTGTTTTTGTACAAAAGGCATCATGTTTAAAAAGAAAAGGTACTTCAGCATGTGACAAATGTTTTTAAAATAATGAGAATAGTAAGAAGCAACATAAAAATAAAAAGCTAAGATCAGAAATATTGTCAGCTTATATTTACGCAGCTCTATATCTAAACCAGGGCTACTCAGTTCTGTCCTACAAGAGCTGCATTCCTGTGATGGAGCAAAAAAACATTGAAAACCTGCATGACTGCAGCCCTTGTAGGACTGAACTGAGTAGCTCTGATCTAAACTAACTAACAGTTTTATGACTAAATTATTTCAATATTTAGTCAACAAGAATTTACCTACAATGAAATGTGTATTTATTTGGGCTGTCAAACGATTAAAAGTGTTGATCTTATTAAACACATGGATTAATTAGAATTAATCACTGGTGCTTAATTAGAATCAGAATACTTTATTAATCCCGGAGGAAATTGTGTGCACACATCAGGAAGTTTTCACTAAATCAGTCTAACTATGAGCTTGTGTTTATACTGCTGTGTCTGCATCAGGCAGGAGTTGAAGTTTCTATGTCTTTTGTTAAGCAGACTACATGATGCAACTGCAGCATTGATGGGCCAATGGAAAAAACAAATGGTTCTAAATCAGTCACTGTCTCTGAGCCAGCACTGGACCTGACCTGAGCTGTCTGAAATGCATCATGCAAAGTCCAATCTTCTTTTATGAACTTGACATAAAACACATCTGTAGACTCCCTGCATAATTGACCATGAGACCATGTGGGACCTCCAGGAAGAATGAAAATTGAATGTCTCAGACAGAAGGTGATGAGGTCCTGCTTTTTCGCTCCACTAATATACTCTTATGTTTGTTTTTTGCAGACCGTGGTTCTCAGAGCTCCTTGGACCTGACAGAGTTGATTGGCGTTCCCCTCCCTCCTTCTGTGTCCTTTGTTACTGGCTTTGAGGGTTACCCTGCCTACAGTTTCGGCCCAGATGCCAACGTGGGCCGCCTCACAAAGTCATTCATCCCCGACCCATTTCACCATGATTTTGCCATCACGGTCACGGCCAAGCCGACCACACGCCGTGGCGGTGTGCTATTTGCCATCACAGATGCTTATCAGAAGGTGAGGCATTATGATTCATCTAACTTCTTACTTCTATTTTTATTGTTTAGATTATTTATGCCATATTTAAACAAAAATATGAACTTTTTTTTTTTTTTTGTCTTAAGATTGTACAGTTAGGTGTAGCATTGTCGGAAGTGGAAGATGGCTCCCAGAGAATCATATTGTACTACACTGATGCAGAAACTAGAGGGGAGACCCAAGAGGCAGCTTCATTCAAAATGGGAGACCTGACAGGAAGATGGGCGAGGTTTACACTTACTGTACAGGGTGCAGAGGTGAGTAAAGATGACATGTATTGTTTATTGACTATATACAAAAAGTGGACATAGTCATCGTGAAGTTGTCAACTAGCACAGCTGCACACATCTGGACTAATTGAGAATGTGAAAGTAAGAATCTTCTTTACAGGAAAATTCAGTTTTACCAACTTTTGAAGGTCACATGAGGCTGAATTTGATGAATAGGAAGTGTGTTGACGTAGCTTTCACATTTTTATTGTACTGTGAGCAGGTACATGTACAGTATTGCACATGCCACGCAGTTCAGGCGGTTTATGCTACATCTCAGCTCTGAGTCTGAGTCATGTTTAGCATCGCATTACACTCCTGATCTGCTTTTCTCAGTTTTGGACCCAAAAACTACTATTTGGTTTCTGGTTTGCTGCCACAGACCCAGCTCTCATCACTAACACATTAATGTGTACAATGAAAGTTGTACCAGTTTGATACACGGTTTGAGGTCTGATCTGTGTGGGGCAATGAGATCAAGCCAGAGAGCGTTCCAAGCGGAGGTGTCTGGGTAAGTATACCACAAAACGAAGTCTCAAGCTCTAAAAGTACAGTGTTGGTCATCGTGTTACAAAACACTGTTGTTCAGCAAAATCTTGTGTCTTTGCTTTCATTCAAATGTGCAGCCCACATAGATACGGATGAAGGTCTTTTCTTTATTCCAGTGACGGTATGAGAGCAGCGACCTCAAATTTTTATTGAAGAAATTCCTTGTGAATATTGTTGCTTTCTCGCTTTTTTACACACTTCATCCAGGGACATGAAATGGTTTTTGCACAGGTGTATTCAGTTTGTGAGTATTTTCTGTTGACAGGGGATAGTTTTACTAATCTGAACAAATTATGGTCTGGTTTCAATTCACAATCAGTGTAAATGGGAGTGTGCAGCTCTGTGGGCAAGTTCCTAAAACTGCAAACTGATCCACAAAAACACACAGCCAGTTAATTTGAACAATGACCAAACCAATGGCAGCAACAAAATGACCATAGACTCACACACGGCAGACTTATTGATGATTTGGAGCTCATAACTTACCATCAGCACAGGCAGAGTTTGCTTCTTATTACTACAACACAAGATAAATGCCTTTCAGGTGATAAGTTACCACTCCACCTCGATGATAAATACAGATGGGAAGCTAAAACAGACACAAAGTGATTGTATATCTGTCTCTGTTTATCTAACTGCAGAACATGATGTATTCATAAGAAATTTCATGTCATGAATATGTTTGTGTATCGTTTTCCCTCCACGTAGGTGCGTCTGTACATGGACTGTGAGGAATACCACAAAGTTGACTTCGCCAGGAGCACTCAGCCTCTGACCTTTGAGGCCAGCTCGGGCATCTTTGTAGGGAATGCTGGTGGCACAGGCCTGGAAAGGTTTGTGGTAAGTGTGAGCAGTACTTTATTTTCTGTGGTGTGTTTGTCTATGTGTGTGCACAAGTCTTTAAACGCAGTGGCTACCATCAACTTCTGCAGTAAAAGCATTTCAGGATTTTCCTGCTCTGTCTTTAGTCTGACCTGCATGACGCCTACTTTTCCATAAGTTTATTTTTCATTTCTGCTGTAGTGAGTTTGGATCGTTAAGCTCAGGATGGAGATCTAATCCAGAGCTGTTTGCAGAGACAAATGTGATGTTTTGGTCTCGAATGGGCTTCTCTACATTTGAGCCGTCAACACAATGATATTTGTTGGCAGCTTTACGACTGCCACAGGAGATCGTAAATAAACCACTACATGTGTTTGAGCGTTGCCTTAACCTACAAGAGCTCATTAAATAACAAGCTGTATATGATTTACATGTTTGGAAAATGGCTGAAAGTCTCTCATCTTGAATGACTTACACTGAATGTAGCTGGAGGATTAAAAAGTAGACTTAATCAGTGGTAGGAATGCAAGGACAAAGGCTCCAATCCCTCACAATGGTTTTTAAATATATCTCTGTGTATTTAAAGGGATAGAAATGTGCTGAGATTCAGAGTTTCTGCTTTCAGTGCACTCGTAAGAAAAACTAAAGCAGTAAATGCTTCAGTGATTTCCTTCCAGTCATCAGTGATTTGCTGTTTTGTTGTAGCTATGAAAGGTTTTGTTTGTCCCACTGTTGCTGCAGATATGATGAGAGAAAACTAGTTTAGGGAATAGCAATCAACCATGCACCATGTGTAACAGCTTATATATTAATCTGAGCAGAAGACATCTGGAATTTAATCAAGATGTTATGTGTAAAACTTCTCCAACATCAGAGATTAGTTGTTTTTTTGGTTTTTTTTCATAAGAAAAGAGTAAAGTTTATGATAGAAAGCATTCCAAATGTTATTTTTCTGAATAACTCAACTCAATGCTGGTGATAAAGGTTAAAAATACATAATTTTCTTCCTTTTATATTCAACTTTTTATAGATTTTTTTTGACCAGTCATAGTGTGAGTGTATGTTTCTTTCTAAAAGAGCAGAAAACAACTTTCAACCACCAGGGAACCTCTTTTGCTTTGCCCAGTGAAGATTTTACTAGAGAAATCTGAGGAGGGTTTAGAAGAAATCCAAACAGTCATGGAGGGAGTGTATGGGTTTACTGGGGGATTTTTGCTTCCAGAAGGGACTTCATTTTGTTGCTGGAACAATCTATTAAAGGGGTTTGTCTACCTACTGGGTTTTAAGGCCAAGTCTGATGTGTGGATTTACATTATAAAGAGCTAAAGTTTCATTGTAGATCCAACTTGCTTATCTGTACCACCAAAATAAAATAAAAAATCTTAAATATTCTGCTCTCATTAATTTGCAAGTCCCTTTTTTATTTATTTAGTTCAGTTGCAATTAAGTTTCTTTCACAATTTCCCCAAATGGAAACAAAAATATATGTGTCTCCATTTTTAGGCCTCTGTTTGAAAATTTCATACCCATAACTAAATGAGTACCTGTACATCTCTGGCCACAAGGTCTGTTTAAATATTTTTGTTACTGGTGTAAAATAGATGAAGATGGCACCTGGCACAACGGTTGTTGAGAGTTGTGACTAACCCCAGGTTGTATTAGAGTGGTCACTGACTGACTGTGTCTGACTAGGTGTTAATCTGCTTGGAATAGCTAAAAGGATGCTATTGTAGGTGGGGGAGAGGTGATCTCTCAGACCATGGTTGAGGTAGTACCAAAAAAAACAACCAACAAGAGTGCTGACTGGTTTGAAAAGCATCTGTCTGTTTCTGTATCCGCTTTCTGAGAGAAAAAAAAAAGTCTCATTTCCAGTAACAGTTCCCACTTGTTTGTCCAAACAATACATTTCTTTTATTGTTGTTTGTTTGTTTTGTTTTTTGCAATTTCTATTTTTCCTCTGGGTTTTTTACTCAATTTTTTCTCCGGCTAAACAAGCTCTCTGCTTCCTATTTGTCCACATTACAAGCGTTAGTGTTCCATTGTAAAGCTGCCTTAAAGTGTATCTGGACTGGTGCTGATGAGTCCTACAAGACAGTCTCTGTGAGTCGTTTACATGCCTCTCTCATTTTTAGTTTTCATAGCCTCCTAACTGCAGAGCAAAAGCCTGACAGAGACGTATGTTGCACCTTTTATTGCTCCAGAGTTGCAAACCTTCAGTTTACCTGTCATAAGCTTGGTGACATCATCCATAGGCTTCTGTGAGGTTTCCTCTCTTATCTCTTGGCAATAAACTCCATCTTTTTCATTATTTTCCTGGCTCTCTTCATACTGTCCTCCCCAGCAAATGTACCAGTACCCTCTGTTTAGCCTTTCAGTGCTTCAGCAGACAGCTCTGTCAGAGATCATCCTGCAGCAGTAGCTCTCTGCAAAAAAACTCTCCTTCCCAGCTTGAAACAAAAAATTATCAAATACTTTGACTTTTTTTGCTCATGTGACTTAATGAAACACAGCTTATGTTGGGTGTTGAGAGACTCTTGCATAACTTCTGCACATTCTGTGTGAAAGGCAAAGAATAGAGGTGTGTTGTGATTCTTCACTCAGGAACTAAGCAGGATTTATTGCTCAAATGTTGAAAAAATCCCGCTTTAAAGCAGAAGTTTTCTTGATTAAGTTTGTCTTTGTGTGGAGTGTTTTATGAGGGAAGGTTTACCACAGTTTAAAGCTACTTTCTCTTTGGTCAGGAGGATAAATTTGGTTCTCAAACGGTGGGAGGGGCCTTTCAAATCTGCAGATTTATTCTTCGTGCTATTTGTCTCCTGTGTTTATGACCAAACAATGTTATGAGACTATAAGAAGCTTTAAGACAAGTTTAATGACACAAGGATGAGTTCTGGATTCTTGACATTGTGCTTAAATTCAGAGAAATGTATGTGAAGCCTGAGCACAGACAGAAATGAGCTTAAGAAGTCCTTCCCTGTGCTACTGTATGTGCCATCTTAATTTATTCTTTACCAGTAAAATATACACAAAATAAGTTATGCATGCTGCATAATGAAAATTTTTATTTCCTATCCCATGTTTGTTATATTATGTGCGTAAACTACACTAACTTTAAATGCATCATGTCCACCAAGAAACCAGTAAACATTGATTTTACTCAGACTCAAATACAGCTTTATTTTAACAATATTTATTACTGTATTTATTAAGTATTTATTGTTTACAAAGTACTAGTTTCACTATTGGAATAATTTTGCACCTTTTCACAGTTTTGCAATGTTTTAATTGCATCACAAGTCCAACAGGTTGAAGAGAAAAGGTGAGAGCATGCACAGCCTCCTGCAGAGCTCTTGTGCTCAGACACACACCCTCTCAGGTAGTCAGTGTAGATCTGGATGCATCTACATGTATCTCTTGTAACTTCTCACACCACAGTACAAACTGGAACATGTCTTAAGTGACTTTTAAAGCCATCAATTTAGAAATTTAGATTTTAGCTAAAGATAAAATGTAATTTTCATTTTAGCCTTAATGTTAAATAAAACTGGTGGCTACTGGATTCAACATTATGTCCACAGAGACGGGTGTCACAGTCTTTGTCCTTTTAATGCAATGATGATAATATTAATATTTAGTAAAGCCGCTAATTTGATTTTAATTTTTGCCTCCACTTAAAGAATTTCAGAAGATCTCCTTTTGATTATCTAAAGTACATTTACTCATCTGCATTGCAGACCCAGTACAGTGTAAATGTGTCAGACAGCTGAACATCAACAGATTATCTCACTGCTTCCAGGAGATTTCATTTATCCAATTAAAAAAGCTTTAAGCACCTACCAACTAAATCAGTCCACCACGTGGTGGTGGCTTTAACTCGAGGGAGAATTCACATATTAAAGCTGTGGAAGACATTGCGTGGCACATTCTTTGTTTCAGATGTGTTGTTTACTCCACAAACAGATGTCTCTGATTTGGGTTCCTGTCCCAGCTTTTATCCACCCATTCCCTTTGTTGCTTCCTCTATTCTCTCCTCAACCTCTGTTACTCACTTTACCAACGTTTAATTTCACAGGCTTTGCTTCATTCCATTAAAAACAGGTTTCTGTCCTCTGGTCTAAACTGAATGTGACTGAAGCTGTCTTTTGCAAGTATCAAGCACACAGACAGCCTTCTTGATCTTTGAAAGACAGTATGGACCTGGGACATGTCCAAGTAAAAAGAAAAAACACTGTTGTATTTGGAAGAAACGGTTAGAATTTTTTCCACTTTTCTCTCCACCTTCCCTGCATCATCGCACTCATTTAAAATTCGTTGTGGTATTTAGCTGAATAATTTGGTTTTAGAGAGCTCAACCAGATTATCCAGCTGATAAACAGCTTCTCAGTTGCCATGGATACTGATCATAACAGAATCCAGTGTATGAGGAGAAACTACTTGAGCAGTCCAGCCTCTGAACCAGCATGAAAACTGTACTTTAAGAACCGTGCTGCTGCTGTATCAGTGTGGCTGTACCAATATTTTATCACCTGAAAGCGTTGGGTTGATTGGAGCTTGGGAATATGCATTTCAGACTTTTACAGACATACATTAAACTCATGACATTCATAAATGTGTCTGTCACCAGCAGAAAATCATGCAAGATATATCTACCTTTGCTTTATTTGCAGAAACGTCCTCCTTCAGTACCATAATAAAAGGTTAATTAATCGAGAAACAATAATCAATCATATCCAGGTGAAATATATATGTATATGTATATATATATATATAGATGTGAGGAAGATGTAATAGAAGATGTAAAGATGTGTAATAAGAAACACATTTACTGTTAAATCAAGAGCAAGATATCTGCCTTCTTTCATCCCAGTTACAGTACCTGTTTCTCCATCTCTCACTCTTTCTTTTCTCCCTTCAGAGCATTCAGTAAGCCTGATCTCAGTTCTGCAGTTCTTCATACTCTTATTAATGTCGACCCACTGTCAGTTCTGTCTCTTCATACAGATGAAATGACTGGGTTAAGGTGTCAAAATGTGGTACAGGTCTGTTGGATGATGATAATGGAGCAGCTGTTACAACACCAGCCTCAAAGACAGGGCGCTAATACTAGCCCTGGTATTGGTTAGCGGCTCTTCTGGTATCCCCCAGACAGATGCCACAATGTCAGGTCACAGTTAGAAGAGCACATAAAACAGCTGAAAATTGCTTTAAATAACAATATTGACTCTTGAAAAGATGAAGCCTTGTGGGCGATAATCCTTATGTCCTTCGGGGTTGATTAAAAAAGACAGAAATGCTTTTTTCCGGACAAACATGTGCAGCTGCGGCCAAATATTTTTGAGACTCTGTTCATTCTGTATTTTATGTGTCTGACTGGGTTTGTGTGTGGGAAAATGATGGAAAGTTAATGACACATAATCAACCAAATTATCGTGCAATAAAAGACTGACTCTCCTCTTCCTTCACCACTCCTCATCCTCTCCAGGGTTCCATCCAGCAGCTGGTGTTGAAGTCAGATCCCACGGCCCCAGATGACCAGTGTGAGGAAGATGATCCTTATGTGAGTTAGTATGAAAACACACATTTACATATTCAAACTTCAAAGTTACGGCACCTTTCAGGAAGAAACCTGGAGCTGTTACTCCCTCTGCTGGTGGAATTAGGGTATTACATGAAAATATGAACAGTCCATAAATGAATATATGTTCAAAAAGTAGACACACGCTTCAGCACGAGTGTCTGTGGGGCTTTTCTTTAACCAGACAGGATCTGATAAATCATTTCAGTGTCTCTGTGCCCATGTATAGAGGGGCACTAAGGTTGCAGTATGTCAATCAAGCACATCCACTGCAAGCTGTCTGAAATGTTAACAGTAATTCATTTATTTATTAAATAGGTTTAAAAAGTCTGAGCCATCTCTGAGCACTTTACACCTTGAGCTTTAAACCTCAAGATGCGCAAGTTGGACATTGAATTTGGAAAGTTGGAGCAATTTCACCAACCCATTATTAGAATATATTAAAATCTATCCAGCCTCCATCCATAAAAATATCATTATGGAGTTTGTGTGGACCAATTAGCACCGATTACACCAGAGTTGTCACCACAGTACACAGTCACATCAGATGTGATGCCACTTTAAACTCTGTAAACCGTGTAATGATTAATAGGGGAACAAAAACTTAATTTTGTCATGTTAGTGCGATAATTTTATTCCCAAGTATCAAAAGTTTAGTTCTTTAAAAACTCAGCCAGAGTATTTGAATTTATTCCTTGATTTTTCCATTCAGGACTAGTCATCTGTGAAGTTCTTTTTATCTTATGAATATAATAATGTTTGGAAGTGTTATCGTTTCAGATATGTTGTGATTTTAATTTTTTTTAAAGATAAATCACTGTTTACCCTCCATATCAGGACTGAAACTGTGGGAACCAAACAAGCCTTTTTCTCTCTCTTAGATGTATTTTTGGCCCATTTCCTGATTAAATTTTCTCAACCAACAGCTTGAACTCAGCTGGTTTCTTTCTGTCAATCTTTTCTTTGTCCAAGTTTATGTTCTGCTTCCTTTTTTTTCCCACTTTCATGTTCACATCAGGCCTCTGGATATGGGAGCGGCAGTGACTATGAAGACTTAGAGGGGATAGATGAAGTGAAGAAAATTGTGGAGGAGAGAGAATATCCAATGGTGTGTATATATACACACACACACAAACACACACATACACTGTCCTTCTGTTGTTGTGTTGTTTTTATTTTAGCCTTTTAACTAAGCTGGACTTAAACCAAAGAAAGCAGCTCTTTTCCCTGCAGGCCTGTTGGAGGCTGAAACATGGTAAATACGTGCTGCTCCCTGCCAGTTATGTGGTCTCCAAGACATACAACAGGGCACAGAGTGGAGAGAAATGGGGAAGGATGGCTAGATTATTATACTGACAGAAATGGTTCCTCTGGGATATTTATTATTTTCATATTTTGCCAATAGTCAGATGAGAAGATTGACATGAATAACTTCAGCTGAGCATCTGTGGTAGCTTGTCTCTGTCCAAGTCTCTATCTTATTGTTACTGTGAGACTTGGAGGCAACCAGCAGTTCCCATTTTATTTAATATACAAATTTGATTCACACACACATTCACACTGACGCTGCCATGCAAAGTGTTCAACCACAACCCATCAGGAGCAATTAGGGGTTCGATGTCTTGCTCAGGGACTCCTCGACATGAGCTCGACTGCTGGGGATTGAACCAGCAACCGTTGTGCTGCAGGACAACCTACTGAGCCATGCCGCCCTGTAAATTTGATGTGCAAAAACAAATGTAAACAGAATATTATCCGTTGATTAGAAGTATTTTAAGTGCTGGTACATTTGCATGACAGCTAAGCTACAATACCTGCTTTTCCTTTGTGTTTTCAAAAAGAAGAGGGTAACTTCACCAGTGGCACAGACTAACAATGTCAAAATGTGAGTTTGACCTTGTGGGAAAACAGAGATCTATGAGGCCCAGATATGTGGGAATGAGGTTGAAAGTGAAGAAACAGATCGAACACTGAATATTTCTGGTAATTACATTAATAAACTAGTGGTGCCAAAATGGCAAAAGTTTGTTAAAAGGAAAATGGTCAGCAGTCTGTCCCTCAAATGACAGCAAATTCATCATTTAGCCAGTCCAACTTCAAATTATGCATTGTTTAACTAAAAGCAGGCTTGGAAATTCTTCCTTTATCACCAACTCTGGCACAAGATAATATTTCTCATATTCCTCTCCAAGATTGTGTCATACACCAGCAAACTCCCTACACTACACAGTGGGTTTTAGCTCACTGACCATATGAGGGCAATTCTCCTCTGTTTGTTGCTCATGGAATGGATAAAGGAATGGGAATGTATTGTGAAGATATTGTAAAAGAAGCACAGAGTGCAACATTGCAGTGCTTTTTTGGAGGAAAATCTCTTTGGAGGAGAGTTTAATTTTACCCAATAACTCCTGACAATCGATTTGCTAAGAAACTAAAACCAATTTAATTCATTAGGAATAAAAACACATTTAATATTCAGTGAACTGAACTCAAGATTTTGACTTTTAAAGTAAATATTGACTAAAATAGTTTTTATCCAACTATAAAAAGAGCTCGTTAAAAATCTTCATTTATGGCAAAAACATATAGGCTGTAGTTTTTTATGCTGTAATTAAATGCTGGCTGCAGCTCCATGTTTACAAACCAAAAATCAGTTGTGCAATTTTCTCATCTAAATTTTGGCAAGAAAACAAATAAGCAAATTATTGCTTTGAGGATAAATGCAGTAACTTGGCCAACATGCTCTGTGAAACAACTGATGCATTTCCTGTCTGACTGGACTTAGCAATTATAAACAAACACCCCATCAAAATATACGGGAGAATACATTTTTAAACTGGATTTGAAATATTTTGATTACCATTTTGTAATTAAATAAATGAGTAATTTTGCTATGTCTTTCTACCTCTGTGGAGAAATAATCTTGATCGGTGTCTCACCTAAAGGGAGACAGAAACAACTACTTTAATTGATTAAAGTTTCTGACTGCCCTGATGCTACCTGGGTTTAACTGTATTGGTATATCAGTGATTTTAGTTCAGTCCCACTGCATGGACAAGTTAATTCTGCCTATTTGAGCTACTAGAAAAGCTGCCCCTCCTCCACAGGACCACGGATTTTATCTCTCTTCAGACAAGGTGGAGATTTATTTCCTTTTCTGTTGAAGATATTTTCTCAGACATAAGGTCAAAACATATTATCAAAGCAACAGATTTTGCAGAAGTAATTCTTTATTCAGAGGCAGCTTGGTGCAATGTGGAAAAAACACAGAAAACATATTGCTTTCAGTGTGAATCTGATGCCAATGTTAGATCTGTTCTGAAAAAAAATATTTTCCATCAACTGTGGGAAACACTTTGTTGTCTTGCATTATTTTTCCTGTTACATTCAGCAGCAGTTTTGTTGGACTGGAGGAAAAGATGAAAGTGCTGACAGAGAAAAAACCAGAACGACAGAAGTTGAACACAGATCTTAAAATGGATCTTAAATTAGAGTAACTAACTAAAGTTTTTTTTAGATGATAACTTACTTTTTTCTCTCGTATAATTTAGTTAAATCTAATTTTATCCTTTATTTTGTCTCTTATTACAGCCCTTCCCAGAGCTGGACCCCACTTACAGCACTCCAGTCAAAGCTCCGCCCACTGATGTGTCATTCAGTGATGATGAAGATGAATATATTGGGGAGACCTCTGGACAAGGGGAGACGACCACAGCAGAAAGTAAAATATGTATATATGATTTGTTTTTTAATGTTTAGATACTGCTTGATGGTTGTAGTCTTTTGCTGTTGTAGTTTAAAAATGAGCCAGCAGATGGTGCTGAAGAGGCAGTGCAGCTCCATCTCTTACCTATCCTGCTTCTCTTTTCGTTCCTGTTTTTGTTAATTTGATTCATTTTGTTACAGTAACATCCTTTCAGACAGCTTCTCCTGCCTCCAAACCTGACACTGTAAGTATGTTTTTATGTTTTTAACTGTTATATTCAGGAACTGAATAACTGGCATCTGTGTAGTTTTATAGTTGCACAACCTGCAGCCAAAATCCTGCTGTGCAGTAATGTCCTAGTTAACATGAGAGGGCTCTTCCTCATTTAAGCTTCTGGTGTCCTGTCATTTTCATAGAGAAAACCTGTTCCAAAAAGAAGAAGAAAAGTAAAGAAAAAAAAGAAAAGAAAAAAAGGAGTGTGTTTAATGTCATGCTGTAGATAACAGAATTAGTCCATCAGTCTTTCCTATGTCCAGTCCCTCCAGGTGTCTCCAGAGCATAAAGGGGAGAGAGGAGATCCAGGTCCAGCTGGACCTCCAGGACCCCCTGGCCCACCAGGAACAGCATCAGGAGAAGGAAGAGTGCCTGGACCACGAGGTCCACAAGGACCACTGGGACCTTCAGGTCCTCCTGGACATCCTGGGATAAATGGACAACCTGTGAGTCTTATCTGTTTGCTGAACACTCACCTCCTGTTTTCAGACCACGTAGCTTCCTACTTACAGAACATGAGCTGCAGTGTTCTGTTGTTTATCAGGTTTACAGGTCACAGTGTACAGTGATGAATTGGTTTTCCTTTTTGTTTCTGTTCTCCAGGGAACTAAAGGTGAAACTGGTCTCCCAGTAAGTAAAACCTTCCCAGTCCTATAGATTTATATGTTCCTTCCTCTAGGACTCATTTTCAGTGTCTCTAGTGAAATCTGGTGCACTTGTGTTGTCATTCTTAACACAGAGACACTAATTTGAGCTCCAGCGCCTGTGAGCATTGATAGTACACGTCTTGTTACCTTTATTGATTTCTGCCATTACAGTGTAGTGCAGACAGTCTTAGTTCACTCCTGATACCATAATCTGGGTTTTTGTGTAACACTTCATATCTGATGTGGCATTGAGCCCAGCTGTTACCTTCCTTTTTGCCCAGGGAGCACCAGGATTCCCTGGACTACAAGGAGACCCTGGTCTCAAGGGAGAAAAGGTTGATAAACCCAGTATTTTTATTAATAATACTCTGTTTTTTTAGTTTACAAACACAAAAAGAAATGCAAATGTTGCTTCTGCTGCTTCTTACAGGGTGATACTGGTGTTGGACTGCCTGGCCCTCCTGGTCCTCCTGGACCTCCTGGTCACCCTAGCAAGTCTTCCATGTTCCCGGTTGATATTTTTTACTATCATTTTGTAAACCTTTTAGCATATTTATAAAACATTTATGATTTAAAACCCTTTAGTTTTAGTTCTGATCTGAAGGATCTGTGCCTCGTTTTGACTTGTGATTGGACATACGGTGTGTTCATCAGGAGGGGTCTGGATTTGAAGACTTTGACAGTGACACAGAGATTATTCGAGTAAGTGAAATTAGGCGTTAACTCTGCAGGTCACTTCCTGACATGGCACTGAATAAAGGAACACACGCAAAGTACTTTTTTGACATTTGTGGTGTCATGTGGTTATCAGGGTCCCCCAGGGCCTCCAGGTCCCCCAGGAGTGCCAGGTCCCCCAGGGACTGAAGCTAAGCATGTCTTGCCTGGACCACCTGGGGTTCCCGGGAGAGATGGAAAGGACGGAGAGCAAGGTGCACCAGGACTGCCTGTGAGTTTATCATTTATTATTATTTTCCTCTCTGGCATCACTGACCAAAAACATTTCAGTTAAAAAAACAAACAGCACCTTTCTGCAGGGCAAGTAGTGAATTAAACTCTGTGAGATACTTGTGTCTCATATGAAGACAACTTCATCATTGATTTGCCTCAATGAAAGAGTGAAGATATACCAAAGGAGTAAAGAGTTTATTTTTAAATATTTCTTTGCAGAAATCTGAACATTTTCTTATACACAAGACAATCAACCACCTCCCCTTTCTCTGCTGTTCTCCACCCGTCCTCCAAAATCCTTTTTATTTTTATCATTTAGTTCTATTGTTAGCCCTGCGAGCTACAGCTGGCTGAAATGAGGATAACAAGAAAAAAAAAAGTCATACATGTAGCTGCATATTAATCCACGTTCTTGCATTCCTACACACAGAAGCGTTTATGAATCATTAACTTGTTCCAGTTACATAAAATAAGATACAAATGCCTACTGAACCCTGCCTTCCTCCACCCTAAAGGTATATTTAATATTTTTCTGGTTTTAAATTGAACATGACATCCTTCAGCCATCTGGTATAGGAGAGGAGTACAGGGTCTGGTAAACCAGTTCAGCAGGATAAAACTGCAAACTAGCCAGGAAGGAAAGACTGCTACATATACAATATTTCTTTCTTTATTTTATTTTATTATTATTATATATATATATTTTTTTATGAAGAAGCATTTTTTGGAATATCTCTGAAATAGTGGTCAGAGGATCTGTGGCTTGGATGCAGCTGAATTTAAGGTAGAATTTGCCAAAAGTCTGAATCTCATCTTTAAAGAAATAAATAAAAAAACACAACAGAAAATCTATAAAGTAAAATAAAAAATAAACTTAAAAAAGGCTTAATGATGGATTTTTTTTTCTGCAGCTTTTGGTCTAAAGTTGATTATGTGCACATAATTACTGATATAAGCTCTGTTTTCAGGTGATTGAGGAGTGGCTTAGTGGCTCCGGTTCTGGGTTTGGGTCAGGGTCTGGTCAGGTATCAACAGCCCTTTTTAAGGGGCTGAAAAGACAGTATTTGCCCCAATTTTGAAAACCCCCATGTTCATTTACTGCTCCTCCTGCCATTAATTGCTGCACAGTATGAGAAACATTAAAAAGCTGAGAGAGAGAGACCATTGAGGAAATGTGTGTGCACATTAATTGAGCTAAAAAGCACTTATATATCTGTCTTGAGCTCATCATTAAATCTTTATACTTTGCAGCAAGCTCATCAGGAGCTTTTTATATCTTCATGGGTCATACTTATTTTCCATTATCCTTGTGCGGCAGTTTTTTGGCAGGAACTCCAGTAATGAACAACAGGAGCTTCAATATGGTTGCAGCTGTAGCATCTATTGGGGTAAATGTGTCTTTTCTCAGTTTTTAGAGGCTTTTACTAACTGTGTAGGAGGGGCACTGAATAATACACAGGTTTATTTACAGATGTTTTGCTTTATAAATAATTTGTTCACTTCAGGTTTGGGACATCATCAGTTGTTTTTTTACACATTCTCATTACAGTTCTTCTCAAGCTTGCATGCAGAATCCACCTTTCCTCAAAATTATGAAGCATGATGCAAACTGTGCTACACAGTCATGTGAAAAGAAACTGGAAAATCCTTTTGATGCTAAGCTTTTGTGTATAGTAAAAATTCCTTGTGGTTTCTTAAAATTAGGTGATGCAGCTTCAGATTAACATCACAAGACATAAAACTCTCATTATTTATTTAACTAGAAGTGTGGTAAAACTAGGTACACCCCCCCCCCCCCCACACACACACACAATTTTCAATTTTCAGAGACAGTACAATTCTTAGAGATGTTGAATTTTTCCTGATACATACGACGTATTTTCTTTTTCACATGACTGTATTCTGTCTGTCTTCCTCTTATATATAAAACCAAATTTTGGAATATAAATAAGTTGTTGACATGCTTTTAGGGAGTCGATGGAAATGATGGTGATCCAGGGCCTGCTGGAGAGAAGGGAGAAAAGGTGAGGCTAACACTCCAAACTTTAAGCTGCTATGGTCACTTATTAAGTTTAGATATTTTTTTCCACATTGTTATTGGTATAAACACTGAATTCAGCAAATGACTTATATATAAACGGCACACCAGTTTCGACCTGGCGCTTGCAAGTGTGTGATTTCTGCCATGTTAACTTTTGTACGAGCCTCCTGATTTCCCTTGTGCAGGCCTCTTAGCGCTCTGTTAGCAGAAACAATCACACACAAACTACAAACCCTCGTTGCACAAAGAGCCAAGCTCTTAATGGGGGCTCGAGTGTAAACAAGTCTGAGTTGTGAAAGCTGCTCTGCTTTTTAATGCAAACAGGGAACAACAGTCTGTCTCAAGTCAACACTGTAGCTAATGTGATTTTATTATGTTTCATTTGTTTGTTAATAGGGAGAGTCTGGTGTGAGCGGGCAACCAGGACCAAAGGTAAGATGTGTTTACTGCTTATTTGACTACATAATGAAGCATCATTACCGTATTTAGCAGTAATTATTATGCCGCTGTTCTGTACCATCATTTGTGTTATTCACACTGCACATTAATAATTTGTGTCACTGAAGCTGTGAGTCTTAAGGTTGCAGTTGATTTGTTTCTTTTAACAGCCAAACTACAATATGTGCAATTTGCATAATTTTTTTCAGGGAGATCAGGGTCCACCAGGATTTCCAGGTCTGCCAGGATCATCAGGTCCAGAAGGGCACCCTGGACCCAGGGGGCCTCCTGGTCCTCCTGGGCCCCCAGGACCCACAGTTAGAGGCTATGCCCCAGTGTTTGCGGTAGGTGTCCAACGCTGGTGTGCTAATATACATATTTTGCCAGCATCCATTCCACTTGTTTGTTATTTTGAAATGCAACTCAATGTGTTCCAACATGTTTTGCAAACTATGGCTGAAGTAAGCAGATTGGTGTGTTTCCTATTATTTTATTTTTGACTGAAACACAAAGGTCAGCCCCACACAGCATGACTGGAAGTGCAAGAGGAAAGAGCTCTTTGATTTAAATAGTTTCCCAGGCAGCAGGAGGCAGGGTTATAATATTTGATTTTTTTTTAGACAAACTAATTAATCATGTTTGTTTCTTTTTCTTTTTGAGGATTTGGAAGGATCTGGGATGCTGGATGATTTCATGTCATTTAGAGTTCAACAGGTACAAGTGTGGTACAGACTGATTGTGTCGCATCCTCATTTAAACAGCACAAACAGCTGATGTATTCAACTGGTTTGTTTTTATAGGGTCCTCCAGGAATTCCTGGACTTCCAGGACCCAAGGTAAGATATCTGCAAACCTTAGTTTGGTGTTAGGTCTATGTTCAGGTTGGGGTACAAGGAAGCCTACAGGACATGGACAAAATACATTTCTCTCCACATGCAGCTACACATCTATTTCAAAGATTTCTCTCTCTTTATTCTGTCCCTTTCATGCCTGTAACAGGGTGGTCCAGGAGAGCCAGGGCAAAAGGTGAGTCTGCTGCCAGGTTTTTCTCCCTGCTGTCCTTCTGTTATGCTTCACAAGATGTTGAGGATATCTCAGCACAAATCAGACAAGCTTCTTAAAAGTCTTGAGCCTTTAGGTCATTAAACAGCTCTTTAGTGAGCAGCCTCATGCTGATGAGAGATAACAGCTTTGGGCAGCATGCTGTTTAAGAGGATAGGGATGTTGTCCTTTAACAGGTTCACAGTTAGCTTTGTTGTGCTTTACAGTCTACTGCAGCACAAAAATCTTAATCATTTATCCCCAAATCTGTTTCAGAGAAATGTTTCTGTGTGAGGAAGGAAGAGGCCAAGTTGCTTTTTTTTTACATTTTTACATGATAAAACGCAGCTCATGTCCATGACTCTTGCTGACAATGTTCCCTACAGGGGGAGCCAGGTCCTACAGGGCAAAAAGGGATGCCAGGTTTGGATGGACTAAAAGGGGCTGAGGTTTGTATTATTAAAGCTTCTGAATGGATTTTTAATCTGCAGCATGTTCTTGAAGACTTGTTCTTCAGTAAACGTTATTGACATCAGTCTAAATGATGGAAATATTTTGGAAGTTGATACAGAAATTATCTGATCAGATTGATGAGATTGGATACGTGATATTCATGACAAACCTACAATTTGAAATAAGAAAGTGTGAAATTTATTGTGGATTTATTTATCTTGTGCATACATCTACAGGGACAAAAGGGGGACAGAGGTGATCCAGGACAAAAGGTGAAACCATCCCTTATAAAAGCTATTTCAGAATGTATTTAATTTACAGAACTGCTAAACCATTAATTTTGTTTTTAAGGGAGAGGCTGGACAAGATGGATTTAGTTTACCTGGTCCTCCAGGGCCACCTGGACCGCCAGGACCCATTATTAACTTGCAGGATGTAAGTACCATCGGAACACAGCTCATTAAAGGTGTTTTTTTGCAAATCTCTGACACTACCAGCCTCTTAAATGATGGGAATTTGTTGTTTCCAGCTTACATGTCCTGCATGTCTTTTTCTCCCCCCTTAACAAATTTCCTCATTTGTCTTTTCAGCTTCTACTAAATGATACAGATGGTGCCTTCAACTTCTCAGGGATTTTTGAAGCTCAGGGACCTGCTGTGAGTATCTACCAAAAAACCTTCACTCTAAACTAAATGATCTTGTGAGAAATGATTGTTTTATGCTTCAGAGTCACTCATGTCCTCCAGGTGTGGATTTCTAAGTATGCAGCTCTTGTGTAATTATGTATAATTTGCAATATGTTTGCAGGGACCAAAGGGTGACATGGGATTGCCAGGTGTGCACGGACCTCCAGGATTAAAAGTGAGTTGCACATATACTATACTTGCACACAGAATTTTTGATATTTGTGCAAATTAAATTGTCTAAATTACTTCAGTGTGCACTTATTGTTCTGTGTCCAGATGCAGTATAAGTCAATATTGGTATCATGTATATACATGCTGCTTTTTATCTGTCAACACATGGTTTTACTGGTGTTTTCATGCAGGGTGAAAAGGGCGAGCCAGGATTTATCATCGCAGCAAATGGATCCACGATGTCTGGCCTGCCGTGGCACAAAGGACTCAAGGTAAAACTTCCTGTCATTGCTTTCACCCAGTTCCCTAAGACCTTAGTTTCATGGAGGATTACTGAAGATAATGAAAAATATGCAAGTTCTTTGGGATTTACTTACATATGAGCAGTAAATCGCAGCACAGATGAATGTATTTTTGTTGGCAGGGCGATAGCGGCTTTCCTGGACCCCCTGGAATTCCAGTAAGTCTTCTTTGCAAGCAACAAAAACAACTTTTCAGCTGTTCAAATGCCATTAAATGAAAAGCTTTCTGCTTCTATGGATGGTTTATGCATTATATGTATTGAAGACTTCCAGTCAGTCAGTCACTTTCTTTGATGACAGGGGCCAATGGGACCAGCAGGGGTCAAAGGAGAATTTGGTTTACCTGGACGACCAGTAAGTACCATAAGCTCAATGAGTATTTAAAGCATAATTTAAAAGGGAAAAAATCCATGAATTTCTGGACATCAAATCTAAAGTTTTACTTTAATTAATGCATAGTTGTAACGAATTAATAACAAATATATCCCTCTGTCTCTGTGCAGGGTCAACCTGGCCTGATGGGACCTAAAGGAGAGAAAGGAGACCCTCGAGGACTGCCAGTGAGTCAATCTCCTGGATGACACTGACAGCACAAAAAAATACTGAAGCTGTTTGGATATCGAGTACACAATATGCTGATTACTAATATGCAAATCAATCGTAAATAGATTTCTATCATTTTACATGACTGCTTGATGCTTACAGGATTAGGTTGTTGGCCAGTTTTATTCTCTGTTAAAAGTTTTGGGTTTTTTTTTCTTTCTATTAAAAGTTTTTAATTATCTTTAAAACTTCTACTCCTCTCAGGGACCTCCTGGCCCTCCTGGACCTCCAGGTCGCCCAGGGATATTCAACTGCCCCAAAGGAGTAAAAGACACATTTATTTATTGTCTTTGTCATTCAATTTTTCACTCAGTCTTCATTTTCAGCTTTATTCCATATTTCATATGCTTACATCCTCTCTTCTCTTTTCCCCTGGTTTTTAAAGACAGTGTTTCCAATTCCTCCCAGACCCCACTGCAAAATGCCTGTAGGTTTCCGACTGAAAGACAAAGTTTGAGCTTATTATAGTCACTGTTAGAAAAAGTTTTAAAAAAATAAGTACATAAAAAGCAATTTATAAAAGTAGATGGCTCATTTTGGGCATGTCAGTTAGGCTGGAATGCATCTTTGGCATGGGCTTCAGAGTGTAGGATGAATCCTCTTAGGCATCCATCAAACATCATCTGCCTGCTCATAGTTTAAAAATTGTGACCTTTTCGTTTATCTTATTCACTCCCTTTCTCTCACAACCTCTCCACAGATAACCTGCATGTTATTCTTTATGACACCGGTATAAACTCTAACCTTTTATTACTCAGAACCTTTTTAGGATGATTCCAAAATATCGCTGCATGCTGCATGCCAACACTGGACAGGTGAAGGCTTGGTGCCAGGATATAACTGAGGTAGAAATGAAATCACATCCATGAAAAATCTGCATGAGTCTGCATTTGCATGGTGATAAATACATTGACATTACAGAATGGGTGACTGTAACTGAACATTAGTAATGTAAAGAGTTTGTCAGACTCAGCCTGATTCTGTTTTTGCAACATTATTTCAGCTTAATCCCGATGGAACAATTGCAGCTGGTAGGTTGGCTCACCTTTACCTGCCTTGGAACTTAGTTAAAGTTAATTGTAATATAATCTTAGTCGCAGTGTAAATGGTCCAAAGTTAAGGAACAACACTGAGAATGTGTTTGCCTTTTGGTCGACAAGGTAACTGTCGTTCAGGACCAAAAGGAGAAAAAGGAGAAAGGGGCCTTCCTGGGGTACCAGCTCCACCAAGTGAGTCATCAGCTACTTACTAAGAAACATAAAAACATTATTTGGCATTTCAGTACTTCTTAAAAAAAAGAAAAAGTGACAAGGATCAGAGCTTGCTAAGTCTTTTAAATGCAGCCACCCTGCTTTGATTAAACCACTAGCTTTTGGAAAATTTTGCAACTTAATAAAGAAAAAACACGAGTTTTAACTTCCTGCTCTGTCCCCTGGTCTTATTTGTTCTTTTACAGACACATTTATCCCCAGAGGAGGCTGGGTATGTTACACACAGGAACATTTTTATTATTATTATCTTTCATCATCTCTCTGACATCATGTTCTTGTGCTTATTCATTTATGTTCTATTTGTTGTTATATGAAAGTGTGTTTGCCTCTGTGTACACTCACAGGGGTTTAGAGATGACCAAGGCATCAAAGGGGATAAGGGACAAAAGGGAGAGGCCGGGAATCCGGGGGAACAAGGTATCCCTGGGAGATCAGGACTGGTGGTGAGTTCGAAGTTTCTTGTTTTTTTACTTATTTATTTATTTTTTGTTGTTTTTTTTTAAGAAAAACAAGCATTCAATAACTTTTTCTTTGTAATCTGTTTCAGGGACCCAAAGGGGATTCAGTACTTGGTCCTCCAGGCCGCCCAGGCATTCCAGGCCCACCTGGTGTCCCAGGCTATGGCAGAACTGGTCCTGTTGGGCCTCCTGGGCCCCCTGGCCCTCCAGGGCCAGTTGGGTTGCCCTTCAGATATGGTTCAGGTATTTTTAAACGTACAGCTACAGTGCAGTAGTAGCCAGTTTGAATCACACAGTTACCTGATTAATGATGGCTAGAAAAATTAATTAGTTGAAATGAACTGAATGGATAGTGTTGACTTTTTGTTGTGGCAGGTCTGACCATAGCCGGCCCCCCAGGACCTCCTGGACCACCTGGACCTGCTGGTGCCTCAAGTAACACAGCAGCTGTAAGTTGGACGTTTAAATGAAGTACTTTCAGTAGACAGTGAACTGCTCTCAGTTTGATGAGTCAGGGATATCTAACATAAAACAAATACAACCACAGGAGAACTTTTTAGTACATTTCTGCAACCACAAGGTCTATCCGAATACTTTTAGAGTCATAGTAAAGGGAGCACTTGTGAGATTTCTTAAGATGTCTAAATATTGAAATGTTAAAGATAAAAAGAAAGATAGTGAAAAATAGATCAAGATGATGGCACATAGCACAAATAAAAAAAGGTTTCAGGCTTACCATCTAAATAAAAAAACACTTTCAGGATGCATGTTCATATCTCTTTGGAATGATGCAGCTGTAGCTTTAAAAGTCTATCAAATCATTGTTAACATTATCTCTGCAAAGGCCAACTCTGATAAAGTGAAGCAGAACAAAATTAGAGAGGTTTTAGCACAGACAGTTTAGGTGAGGTATCAAAATTGGCCATTTTTGCACAGTTTTTCACCATCTGTTCTCAAAGTCCCCTAACTGAGGGACCTTGTTTTTCTTTAAACAGCTCAAGCTTAAAAATGCATAGCAGTTCAAGCTAATTGTTTACTTAGTGAACTTTATATTGCGTCACTTTTTCATTTAATTTGCAGTAGAAGAATATATGTGCTGTATGCACAGTGGGTAGTCCTCATGTCCTGTTGCTGATCAGCTGTAAGGAGTTGTATAAGACCTGTTGGTTAGCTTAGCGATGGCCATTATTTCTGCAAAGACTTACAAATGTTAGGTTTCTCTTCTCCAGGCTTCACGTTAATATGTATTGCTTCCTAGTTGATATTTTCAGATAAGACCAGCAGAACAAAAACCATTTGCTAAAGCATGCATGATATTTTTACATGTTTTTTTAAGTTGAAACATTTGCTCTTTTACTCTTGAAAATCCCTCCAAGATTCTCCAAACTGTCACATAAACCATCATTTTACCTCATTCATTATAAAACAAAATTGTTTCAGTGATACATGCACTTGTTTTCAGCTGAGAACCTTTTCGACTCGAGAGAGTATGATGCAGCAGACCCTCAGGGATGCAGAGGGGACTCTGACATATGTAACAGAAACAGGAAGTCTCTTCCTCAAGGTTTCCCAGGGATGGAAAGAGATACAGGTATTAACTTGTAATACATTTTAGTTCAAATAAGTCTTATTTGACTGATTGGTTAAATGTTGATTTTTCATTTAAAAGTTGTGTTGACACTGAAAATAGTTTCTATCTGCCATAGCAAAGGACTGACTCTTTTATTTTGGTATTTGTGAAAAATTCCCCGGCTGTGAATCAGTTGGAGCATTTTGAAGGAGAAATGTCCCGTCTTTTTGAGAGGATGATTAATGATGTTCTGACCAGCGTGCAGCAGCCTCCATTTATAAAAATCAAGGACCTTTGATGAAATACTGTTGTGTAAAGTGAAGTATTTCCACAGATCCACTTTGGAAAGGTTGTGACTCATACTAAAGTTGTTGGTTTAACTCAGCACAATCAATTATTGGTGTTTTATAATGTAACCAACAAAATGCTTTCTGGTACGTTGACAGTTTCTGACTTTTTAGTGCAGTTCAGAGCTGAAGCTCAATGTAACATCTGGTTCTGGTTTTTCTGTTCTGTCCTTACAGCTTGGCAGTCTGATCTACCTCTCCAACAACATCATCCCACAAGATGAAGTACTTATTGTGCATTTTCATGACTTTTTTGCTAAGTAAATGGATGCATAATAATCATATATTTAAAAATATTTTTAACTCTTCATTTAGCCTCAAGCTGTGTATCATGTAAGAGGAGACACGATGCAACGGATCCCCTCAGTTAAAGACAGGGTGAGTTTTACAAAGACTATAAATTGTCTGATTATTGTGTTCATTCAGTGCAAAATAACTTTTTGTTATTAGTCCTTAACTTCATATATTAAAATTCTGTTGCTTCCTCTCTCTCAAGCTCACCTTGGTTGCTTTAAATCAGCCACACTCTGGGGACATGATGGGCCTCGACATGGTTGACCGGATGTGTTACGAGCAGGCCAAAGCAATGGGTTTGCATCCCAACTACCGTGCCTTCATCTCATCCCACAAGCAAGACCTGGTCCATGTGGTCTATCCAGGATTTCGGGATACTGTCCCAGTGACCAACCTCAGAGTAAGCCTGTTGTTTTCTGCTGTCAGACTAACTAAGCCTTTATCAAGCCTTCAAGTTTTTTTTTCCTGAAGCTTTGTCATGCACTATTTGTTGTCACAGGGAGACGTGATGTTTAGGAACTGGCGCTCAATTTTCAACGGCAACGGGGGGCCAATAAATGCCAGGATACCCATCTACTCCTTCGATGGCCGCAATGTTTTAGCTGACCCTTTCTGGTCTGTGAGATTGATGTACTGCTTATTTCTTTGTTCCCTCTGTGTCTGTTTTTGTCAACAGTAGTGTGATTTTTTTTTTTTTATTCCTTCTCTGACTCAGGCCTCAGAAAAGCATCTGGCACGGTTCCACCAACAGGGGTGTCCGAGTGGTGGACAAACACTGTGAGACGTGGCGAGCAGATGACATCTCCGTCATGGGCCAGTCATCCTCCCTGACCTCAGGTCTGCTCCTGGGCCAGCAGACGCGAAGCTGTTCAAACGAGTATATCATCCTTTGCATTGAGACCCATAAAACTTACTGACCCATCCTCAATGCCAACTCATCAATGAACCCAGCCTAGCCATCAGAAATCCCAAACCCTCAGAAAAGATTTAAAGATGTTGTTTTCAGCACATCTTTTAAGCTACGTGTAGCATTTTGTTGTAGTTTCCTTTCACAAAGAGGCCATTGGGACATGCCACTCACTCCTCTTCTGACATTGTTCTACTTATGAGGAGGGAGGCTTTAACTTAATCCTGACAGCTGCACAAGGGTAAGATAAGATTAGATGGAGTTGATTCTGTGCAGTGAAAGATGACAAGAAGTCTTTTTCTTGTTGTAAATCAGTTCAAAGATTTCAAACCTGGTGGCACATATTGGGATGTAAATAAAACAAAGAGATCGAGGGTTCCACTTTTGATAATATGAAAATAATGCAAACATGTCAAACACCATATGGAGATGAAATGATACACACAGCATCTTTTTTACCAAGAAGCGGCTTCAGTTGCAGATCAACACATCTGTTTAACACAGATGGCTTTTTTTGCTGCAGCCACCCAGTTGTGTTGAGGATAAAATGCTTGTTTGTTCTTCTGAACACCAGCAGAGATGGAGAACGGCTGCAGGAATCTGCACATCTCCTGAACCATGGACGTCCAAAGACTTTTGTGATAGAATCATCAAAGGCTAGATTTTTCTGTTTACAGGTTGTCTTCGAAGTATTTCTAAATCATCTCTATGAATTTCAGGAAAACAAAAAGTTTCTCTATGTTAAAGAGTGGAACGTTGTATTGTCCATCTATCAAAGGGAAGACGACACAACCAGTTTTGCCACCAAAGTCTTTTTCGATGCACTGTATTTTTTTTTTATTATTATTTTATTTTATTTTTTTTTTAAGTTTCCTATTTCAACACTTTTGAGAGTTTTAGTTGCAGCTTTTCATCCATGTTGGTAATCTCACCTCAACAGCTCTTTCACTTAAAAGGCTTATTTAATTTAAATTCAATGATTTATTTATACTGTCACAGCACATAACGTAAAATCAGATGATTAAATTTGAGAATGTAATTTATCGTTTTTCCACTGACTGTTTTCCTCTGCTTGTGTCTTTTTGTACATTGTTCTTTTAAGTTAAGTTAGGGAAATTCTTTTGAATATTGACGATAGTCTAAAATAATTTCCACCAGGTGTAAAGGTGACATTAAATCAAGCAACACTGTTTAGTGTTTGCTTTGAAAACAAAATAAATGAGGGCCAAAGTGAGAGCACATGTTTTGTATAAATATTGGTGCTTTGTTAAATAAAGATTTCCCTTTTCATAACTTGGTCTTCTTTCACTGTCAGTGCAACTGAAATGGTTTCCATAAAGGAGTGAATGTTTGATTTGATAGAGGTAAACGGACTGTACTTGTATAGCACTTTTCTAGTCATGTTTACCACTCAAAGTGCCTGTGCCCGATGGCCGCGGGGGGCTCTGGCTGGGGCCTTCCTCTGCCACCCTCTGGGTGGGTCTGGGGCCCTAGGTCTGCCTCTAGCCTCCATAGAGGAGTGGTAACCTTTGCACTCTTCTCTGATCTCATTCCTCATACTCTGCTTGCTGACACAGTCACCGAGTTGCCCAGTGAGTTTATGAACTAAGAGCTACCTATGTTTAGTTTCTTGTTTGTGTTTCTGACACTTTGGTTGTTGTCGTGATACGTGATGCATGTTTTTTTTTTGGGGGGGGGGGGGATTTATTTATTTATTATTGTAGGAGATCCTGATGATTGTCAGCTTTGCTTTCTTGTAAAAGCCATAGCAAATTCTCTGATGTGTTTCTGTACAGGTGTAGCAGTTTTCTGTCTGGTGTTAGATTGGACTGAAGGGTCGTTGCCTTCTATCTATCTTTGTCTCCTCTTCCTTTTTCCTACTTTTGTCATGAATGGCGGGCATCGGAGGAGGTGAGGACCCAATTGCAGGCAGGAGGCAAAATTGGTGCAGGTAAATGACGTCACCAACTCTTGACTGCTCGGAATCCCGAGACAACTGTAACGCACCATTAGGCAGTGATTGTATACCACTACCTAATTTATCACTTTGCACCACTGCCCATTCAAATCAAAGGCCATTCTAGTAATTTTTTGGACTGCCTTAAGCTTGGATTACAGTATGTTTTTACCATAACATAATTTTGATAAGCTTCTGTAATGTCACTATATTTATTTCCACCCAAAGTTGCATTAATTTTTCTCCAATATCTTGTATTGGGAGAGTCCGACCACTGCACAGTCTTCTCCAGCACATCCAAAAGATTCTCAATTGGATTCAGGTCTGGACTCTGTGGTGGCCAATCTATGTGTGAAAATGATTTCTACCTGAACCACTCTTTCACAATTTGAGCTCCATGAAAAACAACCCCTGGGTTTGGTTTTGGGTCAAAGGGGCCACTGGGGAAGTAAACTGCTCGATTTGAACAGAGAAAGATCTGTCCATGCGGTAGGATTCAAACCACTTTAAGGCATTGTCTTTTAAGCGGACACAATGACTAGGCGTCATAAAAGAATTAAATGGTCCACAGTGCTGAACACCCCTATCAAGTCAAGGAGAATTAAAATGGCACAATTACCAGAACCAAGGATCAGTGAAAGATCATTAAAAACATTTAAAAGAGTGGTTTCAATACCATGGAGAGGCCTAAAACCAGACCGAATCTATTCACAGACAAGCCATTTTTAATATACACATAAGCCATTTAGTGTATGTGTTAAGGTTTTGTACCAGAGGCAGGACCTAACAAAAGGGACTGAAGCCAAGATAATCAGTAAAAAATTTATTTCACATGGTGCCCTAAGTCATGAAACTTGCTTGGGCTGCAGATGGTGGCTTTGGATGGGGAAATGGGGACGACTGGAGGAGAAGATGACAACTGGTAAGTATACTTGACGAAAGAGATCCTTAGATAAAGAACTGAGCCTAATTGACCATTGAGGGTTTTACTGCTGTAATGAAATGTTGTATTTATAGGGAAGCTTGGTGGTGGCAGTGCAAAGCAGCAGGTTGACCAAACGGATGGCTGGAGATTAACCCGCTTAAGTTCAAAGGAGTTACTACTGAAACCAAAAATCCAAAAGCAAGGGAGACAAAATCAGGATAAACTCTCAAATTCTTCTTTCTGAAGAAAAGAATCAAAGGTCTTTTCCTGTGCAATACCACATGAAAGCAGATAAACTGGCACTAACAGAAGCGCAGATCCAGGTTCAAATGAAGAAATCCATCAGCACAGTCACAGGTGTGTTGAATGAGCCATCAATCAGCACCAGGAAGTTAGTAACATTTATTTGTGTAGCGCTTTCTCCAGATAAAAATCAGTGTTTTACAATAAAATACATAAAAAGAAGTCATACCCAAGGCAAGGCAAGAGACAAACAAAAATGCATGAAAAACCCACAAATATCAACAGTAGTATGTAAATGAATGTTTCGTGGGGGCCAGAGAAGCCATTGGCATGGATTGGCAGCCATGTTTCTATCAGTCTGCCCCAGGCAGCCTTGGCTAGCCTACACGTGTGTGAATGTAAAGTGAATGTATAATGATTCAATGTAAAGCATTTTGGGTGCCTAATCCATTATTATTATTTATGTCACAGGGTTCCAACTGTCTTGCACAAATGGTTAAAGGCTTTTTAAGAGGAATACACTGCCTTACCCATCAAACTCAAAATATAAATTAATGAATAAACACATTCCAAAACTAAGTAGCAGTGAGTGTTTATGCTTCAGTCTGCAGAGACTCAACTCTCTTGTGATACTTCAGTCATTTTTTCCTTGTTTTGCTGAGTTTGGAATGCATTTTGTGCTGCATTTTTTGCAAGTAGATGTACATGAGCTACTGACAACATGCAAGTGTGAGGTCTGCCAAAACATTTCTCTGAAAATAGCTCTTCAAACAAATTGTCCTTCCAAAGGTTAGACATACAAAGAGAAACAGTTAAGACCTTCGAAGCGAAGTCAGAGCACAAAACTTAGCAGCAGTAGAAGAATACTCTTATTTAACAAGATTTAGTTATGAAGGCATTACAGGTACTATAAATGCTATTTTTTTTCTCTAGTATTGACATTATTTTGCACTGAATGTTGTGGATTTGACTGAAAGTGATTTGTTTAAACTTTGATTTTTAGGTCTTAAATGTGCTTCTCCTGGCTGCAGCAGCAACTAATGGCCAGTCATACCACATTGGCAGTTGCCCAGATTTAATAACGCAAGAAAACTTTAATGTTACAAAGGTAAAATGCTAAATGGCTGTTAGCTGTGTGCACGCTCATGCTGTTAAGTTGTCTGTTGTGTACAAACTGCGTTCCCCAATTTGTTTACTCGAATGATTTCAAGTTTTTAACTGAAATGAACATTTACATGTTTGTGTATCCTATTTAAATAGATGATTTTTTTCTTATCCAGTATATGGGCACTTGGTATGAAGTAGAGAAGCTCCCAGCTGTGTTTGAAAAAGGAAGATGTATCCAAGCCACTTACAGTCTTCTCCCTGATGGAACTGTCAGAGTTCACAATGAAGAGCTTTTGTAAGGTTTAACAGCCCTGCTTATAATATCATTATTTGGCTAAAAGTAATATCATCTGTCATACTTGCTTTATGAAACTATGCCCCAATGTCGTTTGTAAGTAGAAATATGAGCACTCCCTTCCTCTTCACACAGGTCTGGCGGGACAATCAATTCAATTATGGGAGTTGCCGAAGTGACAGATCCTTCTCAACCTGCCATCCTCAGTGTTCGATTCTTTAAAGGTATTAAGAGAATTTTATAGACAATTGAACTTGTGTATTTTACCTTTCCAACAGAGTATCTCTTACAATTTTGCTTTGTACTATTTATTTCTTCAAACAAGTGTGCCTGAATCTTCATACAAGATTCTTTCCACAGATTACCAGTCCTATGCTTTGGTGTACTCCTGCAGTGACTTCTTCGGACTGTTTTACATTGACTTTGCTTGGATTCTGGCTCGTACTCGTACAATGTCTGAGGACATGCTTAGCAAGTTACGTGACAAGATGACAGCAGCTGGTGTAGATGTAAACCATCTTACAGTCACCAACCAGACTGCTTGTGATGGTTACAGATGGGAAGGCAGAGGACAGTGAAAAGGTGAGCATGGAACAGAACTGCAAGGGAAACTGTAATGTAATGTGAATCCAAATTAACATTGTAATATAGGCTACTGTATTATGTTGTAGGTTTTAGCTGTTGAATTCCCAATAATTTGTCAAATGATGCACAATTAGGTAAACTGTGTGTATCTTTCTCTTGTTGGTGTGAATTTTGTGCTTTGTTAGTGTTTTTAAGCATTGTTTATACCAGTGGAGGGGAACCCTGGTTCTGGTTTTAGATGTTTCACTGCTCCAACCCACCTGATTCAAATCAAATGGCTCCAACAGCTTATCAAGATCTGCACAGTGACTCATTAATTTGAATCAGGTGTGTATTTGCAGGAAAAGGGCAAAGGTTGTCCCACCACTGGTTTATGCATTAAGAATAGGAAAAACATATTAACAACCAAAAAATGAACAGACCCATTTGTAAATACATTTACACTCATGTCACTAAAATCTATGACAAAGAAAATAATCAGAATCAGTTGCCTTGGGTCTCTTACTCAAACTTTAAACTTAAACAAGACTAATTAGTATGTTTCAGTCTTTCACAGTTCTGCTGGAAATGGGAACATGAATTAGCTTCTGAAAATAATCAGAAGAATCTTTTACAGGTTAAAAATATTTATATTTTCACAACAGACATTTATGAAATTTGCATTGATTCTATTACTTTTTCTATTTTTCTACACATTTTTGAAGGATTATACAAATGAATATTTCATATAAAGCATAAAGTAAACTCTTCAAAATATTGTTTTTGCCTGTTGCATCTTGCATTTGAAAATTAAACTGTAGTCTATGAAGTTTTAAAGTTAACCATCTAAAATCAAATGATTTTGTATTTTAGCACTTAATACATCCCACTTAGCCTGTACACACTTAGAGATGAGGCTCCAAGTATTAAATGTAAAAAATAAGAATTAAAGCAGACGCAAAATGTGGGTGTAGTATTAAGATATACAGCATTTATAAATATTTTTCTTTATCTAGTTCTTCACCTGACTGACATTTGCCAAACAACACCAGGATTGTCAGATTGGCTATTAGCGCCCTATGCTTTTCATGGATGAGAGCAGGTTCACATTGAGCACATGTGATAGACGTGAGAGAGTCTGGAGATGCTGTGGAGAACATTCTGCTGCCTACAACATCCTCCAGCATGACCAGTTTGGCAGAGGATCAGTGATGGTCTGATGAGGCATATCCTTGGAGGGCCACACAAACCATGTGCCAGCCAGAGGTATCCTGACTGCCATTAGATAGATGAGAGATCCTCAGACACATTGTCAGACCATATGCTGCTGCAGTGGTCCTGGGCTCCTTCTGATAATGCTCGGCCTCAAGTGGCTGGAGTGTGTCAGCAGTTTCTGCATGCTGATGGCTTTGATGCTATGGACTGGCCAATCTGTTCACCAGACCTGAAACAAACAAGCACACAGTCTGGGGCAGTCTCATTCCATCCACCGCCACCACGTCGCACCACAGACTGACCAGGGGTTGACCGATACCCTGATCCAGATGTGGGAGGAGATTCCTCAGGAGAACATCTGTTATCTCGTCAGGAGCACCCCCAGACGTTGTAGGGATTGCATACAGGCATGTGGAGTCCACACACACTACTAAATGTTGTTTTAAATTGTCATGAGGAATTTCCACAGAAGGTGGTCTGTTCTTGTGATCTGATCTTTCCACTTTTATTTTGAGTATGATTCTGAATCCAGACCTGTATGGGTGAATGATTTTGATTTTCATTGATCATTTTTGTGTTATTTTTTTCCCTCCACACATTCCACTATGTAATAAATAAAGATGTTCAAATGGAATTATAAATTGAGATTTTAGATGTGGTGTTTATATTTCCCATTTATTGTTTTGAGCATACAACACCGATTTATATTTTAAAGGGGAAATTTAATGGGTCAAACACAAATTTCCTAACTTATTGCTCTAAATTCAGATGCAATTTTGTTAAGAAATGCAGGAAGTAGCAGAAAAAGTTGACTAAAACTGTCTTTTTCCAGTTTAAGAGGGAAAAACAACTTTAGTAAATTAACTAGATCTATTTACGATTATGGTTATTTAATGCATACTGTATTTGTTAACATAACACAACAAATCTTCCAGTAACATGTCTTTTGTTTAAAGCGATGCTTTATTCTGAAGAGGCTTTCCCGGAAGTACTGCGGACAACATTTTAACCGGCAGCAGAATGGCGAAAGTTGGTCGTAAGACGTTATGTTTTACTCCCAGAAAAATGTTCTTTTTGTTGGTTTTCACCTCACTCTCATGCCTACCATTTTGTTCATCGGTTGACAGAAATGACAGACCCATAATTGGTGAGTTTATTAACGCGTTATTTACTGCATTAGGGAGTGAAGCTAACACACACACACGCAGTGGGCTAAAGTTAACATCTGTCAACATTTGACCTACATGTTTAAACAATTTAGTTTTTTTTCTCTCTTAAAAGGTGTTTTGGCTCAGGAAGTTTTCTCACCGAAACCAAACCAATCAGCTTACATTGCTGCCTCTTATGTCAAGTTTCTGGAGGCAGCAGGAGCCAGGGTTGTACCTGTCATGTGAGTTATCTCGAAGCAAAACTACAGGCGTCGCCATGTTTGTTTACAAGAGTGATCTTAATTTAAGCTCTCCTTTGTCGTTTATGCAGGATTAACCAGACCCTGGAGGAGTACAAGACTCTATTTAACTCTATTAATGGGTAAAAAACTGTTTTATTACACAGTTACACAGTTTGTTGCGTTAAAGGAGTCATTTAAAAAAGTTAAGAAAAAATTGATCATGATAATAGATAAGAAACAGAAGTTGTAAAAAAAAAAACAAAAACAAAAGTTCAATAATATAATCAGCTACATTGTGTTCCCAATTATTATGCATATAATGTTGTTAATTTCACCTAAATAATCAATTTGAATTAAAGTAAATACAATTTTTTTTTGTTGTTGTTGTTGTTTGTTTTTTGTTTTTTTTTGCCAGTTACTCAAAATCCAATTTTCTGATCATTTGGAACAGAGTGTAAAGCTAGACATCGATATGACACAACTTTAGTTAGCAGATTTTCAAGGCAAATACATTGTGATGTTGAGTCATCATTAAAAATTCAATTTAACAAAACATGTCACACTGAAATGAACACCTCTGGCTTACACAAGCCAATAAATCTGTAAAGTTTCTCCTTATTTTTCGTGATGTGACTCAGTTTCTTTGTGTTGTTTCTCTAACAGAATCTTGTACCCAGGCGGAGGCGTCAGCATCATCTCATCTGGTTATGAAAGGGCAGCAAAAATCTTCTACGAGCTTGCCATTGAGGTGAAAGGCATAAAATACTTTGAGATATATTACAATATGGTAATATTGGAGTGTGTCTCATTGAACCTGTAATGTGTCAGGCAAACAAGAGAGGCGACTATTTTCCTGTTTGGGGCACCTGTCTTGGATTTGAGCAGTTGACGTATTTGACGAGTGGGAAGTTTTCACTGTCGCACACCAATACGAGCGGCGTGGCCCTGCCTCTGAACTTCACTGAAGGTAGGGCCTTATTTTATTTTTATTCTAGTTATTTTATTTTGTTCTAGTGATTAAATCACAAAGAGAAACTGGTATTACTTTGGTCTGTTCTGTCAGACTAGAAGGAGGACAACTACCCCCACTCCCATTGACAAATCACCTGAAATAAATTATGAAACACGAGGGAAAGCTCTCGGAAAATACATCTGAAAGGAGCACACGGTCGCCTACTGGTATGACTTATGTGAAGAGTAACAACTGAAAACTATTGCAACGGAGCTTTTGTTCTGTAGGCTAACTAACAAATTAGCCGTTTTATATAGCAAGTAACAGTAAATGATCCGATTTAAACGGGAGGATAAAGTAGGTGCTGGACTACCCTGCCCTGTTTCTAACATAATGCCAAAATAAACTTCACTGTTAGATTGAATTAACTCGCCCATCCAGCAGAAAGCCTGCAACCTCAGTTTTGAAGTCCCTCTCCTTAATCAATTGCCATCTGGTAAATGCTCCACCGATCTACACTCTCCTGGTTATTATTTCGTTTTCTTTTCTTGGCTATTTTCTCCTCTGTCTCGCGGGGCAAAGAGTATGGATGGTCCTCCATTTCACTGTAAACTGGCAAGCCAAATGAGCTTGCCAGTTTACATTGAAATGGAGGACCATCCATACCCCCTGGAAACATGCGGGATTTACAGGTAAAATGCGTAAGGCTAACAAGTTTGTCCCCTTTCGGCAACTAACATTGTATTGATTACTTTGAATATTTCTGCTTCATCCATTAAAAAATAAAAAAAGAAAAAAAAATCATGCTAATGCATATTATTATGCTAAAGCAAGTACAGGATTGCCAGACAGAGTGATCTGTCACTGATCGACCCAATGACATGTCAACAAACTGTGCGCAATATGCTGGTAGATAATAAGGTAAAGACAGATGTTCATCAATGCTCCTGATGTTTCTGACAGCTGACCATCAGCTTTGTGTGTCACAACCCTTTAAAGTAGCATTGTGTAACTTTCTAACCTTAGAACTATGTATTCCTGACTCGTTTTGATGGCAAAGGGCATTTATTATGTTGCTGGAGCAGTTGTACCGAGCCTGGCTGGACACAGGACGTCTTGAACTTGCACAGTGGCTTATTCATCACAGGAATGCAAGAGGACATCATCAAATTTGATATCATGGGGACTTTAGATTTCTAATTAAAGCTGAATTATTGATTGAGAAATGATGAATGATTATAATGATCTGTTCTCCTTTCAGACATGAAGGACAGCAGGATGTTTAAAGGTTTTCCTTCTGAAGTCATGGCTGCCCTAGCTTCAGAGCCTATAACAGAAAATTCCCACCAGTGGAGTTTGGCAACGTCAGTACGTCTTTTAAATAATGATTTCATGAGAGAAGACTTAAGTCTTAACAGCTTTTCATGAGGAGCATTTAAGTAAGGACAAAATTTTACTCTTTCTGACCCATCTTTTCTGTTTCTGTCAGACTTACAACACAAATGAGAAGCTGAGGACGTTTTACAAAGTCCTCTCCACAAATACAGATGGAAACGTAGAGTTTGTATCAACAGTGGAAGGTAGTTGAAACACATAATTTCTCTCTTACTGTGGTGCAAGTTCAATTTAAATGATTCTAATACACCTTTCCTCATCTCTGGACAGCCTATACTTATCCAATTTATGGGACTCAGTGGCATCCAGAGAAAAATGCATTTGAATGGACGAAGCCGTATATTCCTCATTCACCATCAGCAGTCAAAACAACCTTCTATATGGCTGAATTCTTCGTCAATGAAGGTATGAAAACAGATCTATTTTAGCTTCTTAATGTTTTGAGCCTTTACAGCTACTCACCTGAAGCGTAATTCGTAAATTTGTCATTGTTGTCTCTCCTGCAGCGAGGAAAAGCTTTCACAGATTTGAATCTCAGGAGGAGGAGAACAAAGCTCTGATTTACAACTACAGTCCTGTTTACACCGGAGCCATGCGTGCCTTTGAGCAAATATACTTTTTCTAATGCCTCTTTGCAAACTACTTTCTAACTACTAATCAACGACTGATTAGCTGCTTTAGTTGTGACTTGAGAATGTTTTTAAATAATTTATTCTTTTTTTAAAATCTGCTGCTCTCCCATTTGTTTAATCTGTAAATAATTTTATTGTGCACTGGAAATATAATTATACTTCTAACATAAATATAGATAAATACTGCTGTGCAGGATGTAAAAAAAAGTTTAATCATGCTTTGTGGATGCTGTAGCTGGGTTTACAGTTATGTATTGAAAAGCTGCTGCAAATGGCAACATTTCAAAGCTCCTTTGTCTTAGAATTATTTTCTCACTATGCTGTTCCCATCCACACAGTGAGCAACTGGATGGTGGTAAATGTGGAGGATTTAGCACTTCAATATCAAGAATGGGTGTGTTGGGATTTATTAGAGACCAGAACAAGGGCGAATGCTGTACAAATCAGCCTCAATTTATGAGTCCCACACCTCCAGTCCATACTGGAAACTCAGCTGTGTTCTTCAATATTATACTTTCTATCTTTCTGCAATAAAAATGTCTCTTGTGGCTTTAATACGACTCACTACTCTTCACCTTATTCAGTGATTGTTAAAAATGAATCTGTTGTCAAGCAGCAGCTGGCACCTGGCCCTTTGTATGGGCCAAGAGGGCTCTCTGAGCTCACCATCTAACAGTATGTGATGCAAAGCAGATTTAAAATAGAAGTCTCCAGCCTCCTAATATATCTTATGACATAAAAAAACAAGTTATAAAGATGTTCACAAGGCAGAGACCTAAAAACTACTTGTCTATTATGTAGGCTTCTTTGGGGCGTCGCCTAAAACAAGCTTTGTTTTTTGTTGTGGAGTCAGAAATAAGATTTTGACTGGTTAGTCCTTAGCACTGTTAAGTTGTTCAGGTGCATCTGAGTCCATAACAAGCATGTGCAGAACTTCAGGACAGCCTGTTAACATTCATTTGAGTCAGATGTGGTTGAACATGAACACATCTGAAACCTGCATGGCAGTGGTCCCCGAGGACCAGATTTAAAGAGCACGTCTGTTGAGTTTATAGGATGCTGTGGCACATCTTAAAGAAACATGGATGGAGGGCTGGGGAGTTTAGTCCTCCTCAAGCTCTACCTCAGTCATTTTTGTTGTTTGTTGGTGCACTCTAAGGCCTCAGCCATGGCGTGATCTGTTGGTCTGCAACCATCTTAAGGTAGTAAGTATCAAAGTAAACACAGGGTTTCCACTTCCACTCGTTTGAATGTTGTAGCTGATCATTGTTGGTTTGTTGGCTCTCCAACACCAGGATTTGAACGGATTACAAATGTTGCTCCTCCTCTTGATACGCAGTCTCTCATCTGAAATAGTAAAGTCGTTTTAGCTTGATCTGCTCCCAAGAAAATAAAGAATAAGAACAATGCAGCTTTAAAAATTAAAAGTAAAAAAAAAAGAGAAAATAATAATAATAATAAAAAAAACATGCCAAAAAGACGTTGAAGCCTGATAAAATATCTACATTTTTTTATTCTAACATTTACTTTCATGCCACAATCTGCCATTACTCTCCTTCTATGCTTTGGATAACAAAGTTGAACATTTTAAAAAATCATCAGTCAATGGAAATAAACTGTTGTTTCTGTTTATAAACTCCACTTTCAACTCAATTCAAGGATAGCAACAGGAGAACAGAAATGATCAAATGTAACTTCCAAAATGCTTTATGCACAAATAACACTCAGGTAACATTGTTCATCTTTTTTAGAATTAAATGATATTTGAATAACATTTAGACATCAAGCTGACGAGACTGGGATCTCAATCACAATACTACTGGAAATGTAATTTATGCAGTCCAGTAAGGAACATTCAAGATGTCAAAAATTACCATGGTGAACTGAGCTATCAGGGATAGTGCTGTAAAGTACCTATGAACATGCACTGGAGCATAACACAAATGGGTGTTAAAATTAAATTCAAAATGGGTTTAAGTTCTGCCTCATAAGCTAACATGATGTTAGTTTCTAAAAGAAATACTGATGGCTTATATTTCATCCTTGCACACAAAATCGCTGATTTATGCTGGGTGAAAGTGATGCCAAACTTTTCAATATTAATGTACTATTTTTTAATTTTGCATGCAGATTTCATACATCAACGTTGCTTGGATGTAATTGAACAGTTTTCAGAAAAGCATACAAGCTTTTGTGTCTAAAATAATAAAAAATAAAATAATTGGATGTAAGATTTTGGAACTAAGTTTTAATAATTTATTTCAAAGGTGGATTTAAAACAATAGTTTTTATTACTGGCAGTTAGCATGTTTCTTGCCGATACATGTATGAAAGATTGATATTACTTTCATACACTGTAAATATTGAGTAACAGCCACAGCAGTAAGGCTGAAGAAGACCTAAAGAGTTAGCCTCAGTCGAAAGGTTTTACAAACACATATCTACCAACACCTCTGGTGACTCAAGGAAGTCAAAGTTTGTGTCAAATAAATAGTTTTAAGTCATAACACATAATGAAAGCACACATTTTCGTTTTTGTACTGTCAAAATAAGCTAATAATGGGTGCTAGAAAGCTAGCCAAGCTAGCTAGCAGTTTCCCACAACGTGGTACATTTGCTAAGCTCACCCACTGCTGATTGTAGCTTTGTATTTTATGGGCACAATCGTTTCATTTAATTGTTGGCAAGAAAGTACACAGACATATTTCACAAAATTTGGACTCTCATTTTGGAAAATCAATTTTTCTGACAGGTGAGATAAGCTAATAGCTGCTCAGAATGTGGCCATGAAAGAAGTCAATTTTCTGCCATCAAAAACAACTGAGCAGTTTGAACGCTATATTACAGATTCTACCTCCAGTCACTTCTGTATTAGTTCATTTTCTCAACTCCAGAACATCCACGTCCAAATATCGTCCATGTTCTGGGTTACAAAAATTCAGTTTGTTTAAATGTATGATGCATCTAATGGAGGAGACTGTGTAAATATCCACAACATTGCGTTCCCCTTCAAATCATCTTTTAGATGAAGAAAAACGCACTCCTCTGTAGCCCAGGTTAGTTTTAGTCCACCTAGTAGGAAACCTTTTTGATTCTCTAGATTGCAAGCATACTAACCATTGTCTACTGCAGGTGAATAAATATAGTAATCCCTTTAAAAGTCAGAAATGTATTATTTATCTTAGCATAACTGTGATGGTGTCATTAAAACTTGGGTCATTATTTTTTTATTTTAATAATCATTGCAGTCAAAAATTCTTCTGGGCAGGGTTCATAACTGAGTTTAATGATATGTGTGCATTTTTTGTTATTAGAGCAGATGAAATCTTCTCATAACAGCTAAAGTTAGGTTGTCAACAAGGGCCTTTTTCCCCATTTCTTTGCTTCAGACAGCAGCTGTTTAAACAAAGCTTAATGGCAACTTCACAAGAACTTTGGCCATTTTTAGCCTAAATCAGCCACAGCTGTCCAGATATTGTTTGTGAATTAGAATATCCTGGAAAATTATTTCAAGAACAATTTTTCTTGGTTTGTTTTGTAAAAGTCAGCTTTTTTGTAGTCAATAAATGCAGCCCAGTTGCTGGATGTTTTCTGACAAAGTAAGGCACAGAGATGAAACAAGAAAATGCTTGTTTGTTTTCTTTTTGGATGGTATTGGATAAAACCAGAACCAAACAATGAAATAGTCTCAAGTGAACAATAAGAAATATATTACTTTTTTTTCTTCAAAACATTTAACCAGAGGATTCTTTCAGCATCACTGAAAACCAAAAAGACACTATGAGATAAAAACAATACCAGTGCAAATATGAACACCTAAAGAACATACAACCGTAATAGCTGAGTAAATGTTTGTGTGCTATTTTACATACTGTAAGAACAACAGACACAACCACAGTCCAACATGAAAAGTTCATCACAACTTTAAAAATAGTAACATTTCCCGTATCCGCACTATTCCAGACACCCGTTATGAACACTGCCAGTCAAGTGTTTTCTTCAGGTGTCTTTTCATTAATTTACAAGCCCACAAGTTTTGTGCTATAGGGTGTTCCTCCTCACAGCTTGGAAGTCTGTTTGAGAACGGATGCTTTCTCTCCACTGCTTTTGAGAAGTAGGTTCATCCTGCTGTGAAGGAGACTGCTTCCTGTTAGGATATTCCAAAATGCATCTCAGGTCATTTGTCACTTTTGGCTCTTTGGAGGGCCTTTTGGAATCCAACTCTGGGCAAAAACATGAGGGAGGTATGATGGATGAGGTGGTAAGCCCCACTGTCTGCCACAGAGGCAGTCACAGACGCAGCGAATTAAACTGAAACACATCGAACATGACAGTTTAATGGTATTGACAGCTGTGTAGTGCAAGGGCACAGGTACATGATGCAAGGTAGGTCGATGACCACACGGGCAGGAAAGATGTAGGGCATAGGACCCCATGAGGCCAATCTAACCCTCATCTTCAAGCTCCTCTTCCAGAGCTTCCTCAAACACTCTTTCCGGTAGTCTGAAGCACTCCTCGAAGAAGTTCACCAGAGACTGGCTGAGGTGCTGCCTTGTGGCTTCACTGTGAATGAAGTGGCCTTCATCTGGGTAGATCTGAGACACAAAGAGGGGGAGAATGGATATCCTTGGAATTTCTATAAATTGTTTACATGAGTAAAAAGTGAATTTTAAGATGCAAAGTGGATAAATTCTTATTTCTTTGTAGATACATGCACACGTTTCCCAAAACTCAGTCACAATGGACTCTGAGTTTAGATGAACTTCTTATTTGATAATGTCAATGATAAAAAAAATGAGGCTGAAGAAACTGGATACAAGTTGCAATATATTTCTATACATTACTCTTTAGATGTCGAGGGTCAATTTAAATTTTTTTAGCTTCATTAACTTAAACACAAAATGTATGTCCTTTCTTTTTTAGATTTTAAATTTATTTGATTCTAAACAAATATATAATGACGTTACTAGACTAAAATTCAAATAATACCCACTTAAGAATTATTTATGAATTTACAGCCATCTTTATAAAAGGTGATCCACTTTATACATTTCAGCATTATTGGGCAAGTTGCACAAATTCATGCAAATCAACACATTAAAAATTACATAGTTTTCATATTAAATGAAAACATTCATGAAGACTTGTACACAAATAAACAACAAAAACATAAGATTGAAGTGTGATCATTTGCTTCTCGTTCAAGTAAATATATGGAATTTGTTTAATAAGCAGGTAGTTATATACTCATTCTCATACACTTGTGTGTTTCTGTAATGGTAACATATAAACAATGACCAATGTTTGGTGTAACATACATTTCATTTTTGGATGAATAATGTGAACCACAATGTGAAAGGCAATTTTTCAGTTTTATGGAATATGTGCAGGGAATTATTGAGGCACAACAACACTAATAATTATAACTTATAACATTGAAGTCTGTCTGGTGGTCAATTTAGCTTCCCATCATTTCAGTATCAATACAAACAAAATAGAACATGATTGTATTCTATTTTCAAGGTTTCTTTTGAATATGCTCAAAACACAGTGATGAATAATAAGAATAAGAAATCCTTTATTAGCCTCTCAGTGGGGAAATTGCATTGTTGCAGCAGTACAGGCGCAGTAAGCAGTAGCACTCATCAAATGAATCTATTAAGCTAGCTAAGTTTGTTAGCCTGCTCAGCTCTTTGCATATTCAACCTCCTGACAAACAATGCAGTCCCTTTTCCACCAAAAAAGCACAATATGTCAATGTACTTGGTGCAAAGACTAGAGAAGAAGAAAAATAGAATAATTTATGGGATTCCATGTTTTTGTTTCTTTGTTTGATTAAGTTTGTGTTTGCCTGCATCTTACTTTTTTATTTCTTTTTTTATCTGACTTTTAAACTACAATCATGTCGACACAAGTTTACATATAAATGAAGGTAATCATTAGATCAGTACTGTTATAGAAAGATAGGCATGCAACAAAATTATAGTGCATTCAAGATAATTTGCTCATATCCACAATTTACACAATTTAAAATATTCATATTATAATTCATATTATACCCACATTCCACGTGACATTCCATGTGATAAAAAAAAATAGATTAGGAACAAAAACGAAAATAATCGGTCAGGATTGAGCTTTGATGAACATCCAGTTACACTTCATTGTATGGTAAAATAGATTAGTCCTGGTGTTAAAACAGGATGCCTAAGGCGGTTTCATATAATTATATGAACAGAAAGCATTGTCAATGGCTCAGCTTCTGTCTGCCATGGGACCCCCTCAGGGGTTGCTAAGCTCCTAAAGGTTGGAGAAAAAACCAGGAAAAAAAGATGAGCAGTGTAACTGGAGGAGCAGCAGCTTTAAAGCAACATACCTGTAAGGTGTAGTTGGCTTTTTCACTAATAAGCTGGGAGATGAATTTTGCTGTATGCTGAAAATGGACTTTTTCTGGGGAAACAGATGCAAAACAAAAAACATGAGATTGCTCTGCTGCTTATTTATGCATTGGGATATAACACTTCATCACCTACCATCAGCTGTTGGATGGACAATGAGGAATTTCTTATCCGTAAACTGAGATGCTCTGTGTGCTAAATTTGCCATCTGAGAAACAAATGGATTCAAATTAATATTCAGTCATTATCACAGGTTCAAACTAGATATGAAAGGAGTAAAATCTTACTGCGTATGCTCTTGGGTCAGGTTTAGGCAGTCCTAGATATCTCTCAGAAAAAGCAGAGGCTGAAAGAAAATGGGGGTTTTGGTTAACATTTTTCTGACATCAAATCAAATAGAAACTTCCTATTAAATGCAAGACTGGTGCATAATTTCTATTATGTCCTTTGGTCTTATTGAAGGTGTTCCCTCCTCATATTCAAATATATTCACACTCCTCATTTACAATTCCAAACTAGCACAGTGTCATGGTAAGTCTCACCACCTCTGGCAAATCAAATAGATGGGAAACCAGTCACATTGTGACACCCAGCTCCTCCTTAATTTGCAGTTTCCTGACTGAGTGCGCCTACAGCTAAATCAGCTCCATCTCTTGTCGCCGTGTCTTGCTTACCATCACTCTCCCAAAGCACAGCTTTACATTTCACACATTATATTCCTTTGGAGGCTGAGGTGAGGGTGGTGTATGATTGGGTTCCTAGTGCATCAGCACCATCGTGCTGATAGGTATTATTTTCCCTCACAGAGTGCAGACGAATATAATTTAGTCACTGCAAGAACTGCCAGCTGCAGCGAAAGGTGCTACATCTGCAATCTGCTTTTCTTTTTCTTCTTTGAATACATTCTGACAGCTCTGCCTGAGCTTGAAAGATTGAGCCGAACTACTGGATTTGTTTACCACACACAGCCGAGAAGCTGAAACTGGTTCTTTTTGCATTTGATGACATAAATAGAAAAAAAAAAAACAAAGCTCACCATATAATTCAAAGTCAGTGATGGGTGAGAGGACAGCTCCGCATTTTACAGGAGACTCCTCACTGCTGACCAACAGGCTGGTCACGTAGCCTCCATACACCTGGGGTCCAACAAATGGGTGTAATTTCAGAGAAAACAACCAGTGCTGTAAACACCAGAGTGCATCATGGACCATTCTTACTGAGATCCTGATCAGATACTGAACAAACCACAATGTGATTCTGTTTGTTTAAATGGTAGCACACACGGAAATGACACATAGAAAATTAGCTTGCTGCATTGTTGGTCAGGTTGTATAAACACTATTCTTATGGTAGTTAAATACATTAGTAAACTATGACCATATAATCAAGATGTTAAAGCTCCTCTGTTTATAAAATGACTTTTCAGTTCTGTACTTTGTGTCAGCATCATCATCCCATCATGCTAATATTTAACAGACTGCTTGCTACTGTATATAAATTAGTTAATGGTGCTAATAGCCATTGTTTGGTTCAAAAAGGCATACTTTAGTTACAAACAAAGGTGCAGTTAATAACATCCCATACTTTTTTGAAAGCTGTAGCTCTATAACTGAGATGGAAGCAGATTAATTGTTTACAAGTTACACAATATATAAATTTCATCAGTGTGAATTTAGTATGACAACTTCAACTACTCAGCTTGTTTTCATCAGTTTTCTTGCATGATATACACTTTAGTGAAAACTGGATTTTCTAACTCATAAAATTTGATGTAGAGATCTTTAAATAATTGGCTTTCTCACTTCCACAAAGATGGGGAAAAGGGTGTAGTTCTTACTCTCTTGCAGAACTACACCATCTGGAGCTTCCATTCCAATAATATGATAATTCAGACAGGTAGCTAAACTTTTTCTTGTTATTTATTACTTTCTCACATACAGTACAGGGGATTACTATTCTTACCTTTCCAAAAGCTCCAACTCTGGTTTTATCCACAAATGGCTCTTTAAGAATGAAACTGTAAAACAATGAATGGATGAGAAATGTGATTAGAAGTAAAGATAAAGAACTTAAATGACAGTTTGGTTGTGTGATAGTTATGCCTCAGATCTATATTTTGGATTCTCTCAGACCATTACTTGTCATATGTGTGAGGATAGCACATCATCATTGGTAGAAAATAAAATTAAAGGTTAAAATGTGCTGTTTTTAAATGATAGATGTAGATTAAAATGAGCTATTTGAGATTCTAAACACAGTCTGCTTAATCTACTGAAATTCTACATCTGACTGCCTTTCATTTCTTGGACTTTGCACTGTTCACTCGAATGACCAAAAGCAACCACATACTTCAGGGCTTCTTTCTGATCCTGCTCTTCGAACATGCCCAGCTTTTTCTGGATCCTGTGCAGCAGGTTGGTGCCTTGGAAGCCGCTGCCTCGTCCGTCACAGCGCACCACGATGGCGCCGAAGCTGCTCACCAGCACAGTGGCCCAGTCCATGTGAAACTGCTCCGACACTGTCTGGCCACCAGGTGTCCCGTCGCTGCATCACAGACACACACATCAGCGCAATCACAGCTGTTAAATGTGGGTTATTTTCACATTATTGTGAGTGACTCTGAGTACGCAAGATAATCCAGGACTTTGCCAGAGGCTGCTATGAGAGCATGAATTTTCTAAATGAATGGGAAGTTTAGTAATGCTAAAGCTATGTAGAGGAGTTACTCCCAGTTTAATGGATCAGATATCCTGATTCCTTTCATAGGAATGAATGACTACACTGTATAATATAGTGCTGTTTCCACTAAAACATGGTGGCAGAGTGTTAAAGAGAAGTCCACATTTGAACTACAAGGCTTCAGGACAGAAATGCTAATGAGAGAGCAGAGAGGAGAGGAAGTGAAGCTTTCCTCTTCTCTGTGTAATTACCATCCAGCTGGAGTAGAGGACGAGTAGAGTCAGATTAATCTGTCTGATTAACACTCTGATCAGGATGGACGTGTCCTCTTTTAACTCGGAGAGAGGTGTGAACCTACGGTAGCAGTGCTGTGTGATTACTGTGTGAGAAACGTACATGAGCAGGAGCAGCGGGTAGTGTGATGTGTCCATGAAGCCGGCAGGTTTCAGGATCTGCATCGATAAGCCTGGAAAGACAAAGTACACTTAATCAACGGAGTTTTCTTCACTGGAAAAAAAAAATAATGATTTGAATTTTTTTTTTAACATTAATTAGAGCAAGGTAACGTAATTGCATTTAAAATGCAAATGTAGATTATTTAATATCCTTTAGTACCACTTAGCTGAATTATGTGACATTTGCAAAAAGAAGGCAAATTTAGAGTAAATACACTTCAAGTACTTAGGTGTTCCTAAAAAAATAGTAAAGACTTTTCCTTCCTAATGATGCATTGCCAAAATAATTGTTGTAATGCATTCTCTTTATATGCAGGCACATATTGTACAGAGACAAAAGCATACTGTAGTCATCCATGTTGATCTCCTTGTATTCCACTGTGGGCATCTGCATGGAGTCCAGTGTCAGCCTCAGGTTTGCATTGCTTTCCAGTTTAAATACTCCCGAAATACCTGTAGACGGCAAATATGAGAGATAACCTATAAACTTGCATAGCTGTAAGTGCCAAATGAGAATGCAGCAGACCGGTAGCTTTCTATTTAAGCACCAGGGAGGAGATTGACCTGAATGACGATAAATCTACACAAACACACACACTCACACACAGAAAACCCTATTTAAAGTTATGATACCCAGCAGCCAAGACAGCAAATATAAGATATAAACCCATCGTGTTTTTATTCTATGTTGATGTAAGTGTATTTGTATAGCTGAATTGAGACATTTTCTACTGAACAAAACTGACAAAATGCAGAAGCAGTGGGTTGAGGTATAAATCCTTCCACACTGCTTCCACAGAAATTAAGAGGTAAGAAGCATTCAGGTGTCACTTCATTCATATGACCTCTACAAAAGCATTTTTTTTTTCAGTTTACTGGTCTGGATCATTCAGGTGTTTGTTAATGAAAGGCCAAGGACGAAAGACATCAGCAATGACCTTAGAGAAGTAATTTTTGGTGCACATTAATCTGGATTGTGACTTCATCTCCAAACTATGTGGCGTCCATCATTTAACAAAGTTATTTGTCCATTCAGATACACTGTAGTAAAAATGTTTTCCAACAGCAAGTAGATATGAATGGCTCATGCTAAGAGAATAAAAACACAAGTTATTTACAGTAAAGTGATAGAGATAGCGGTAGTAACATTTTTAATGATATAATAAATTTTTCTGTCATTTACCTATGATTTTTGTTACACACTGCACCTTTAAGTCAAAGTATACTCTACATCAGGGGTGTCTAAAGTTGGTCCTCGAGGGCCGCTGTCCTGCAGGTTTTAATTTTTTCCCTGATCAAACACACAGCTGGGTGTGGTCATTTACTACAAGAAACGCAAACTAAGAAAAAAAAATGTAAAAACACATGCCTGCCGCTCTCACAGTCACCTGAACTGTTTCTTGAGGAAAGCTTCCTTCCTCGAGAGGCTGTTCTCCTGAGCGGAGAACCAGCTGCACTTATTCAACAGCTGCAGCTGCTTCATTCAAACACCAACTTATCACCACTAGCTGACACAGCTAGCAAGGTCACAGCGGCTGCAGCAAACATTGTATGTTGGAATTGGTTTGCGCAAATGGTCAGAAGGTGGCATCCAGGAGGGAAATCAACACAACAGCTGCTGCAGCTGCTCATACCTACCGGCTCAGATAAAACCTGCCAGGCTGCTGGAGGAAAACTTCAATTAAACCTTCTGAGAGGAGGGAGAGGAGCTCTGTCTGGATTAAAAAGCTGCACACATCAATCAGTGTGTTTCAGAGCGTGTGCATAGATGAATTCTGATATGACCTTGTCTCTGCTGCTCCTCAGGCTCAGATACAAAGACAGGCATTAATGACTGGGTTGCCATGAAATCTTTTTACTAAAATTCCTTCTAGATGTTTTTTTCCCTCTGGCTAATTTTACATGAAGTGTTCACAGTTTTTCAGGTCAGAACTGTTACAGTACTTTAGTTTATGGCGAAATATGTAGAAGCTAATGGCATCTTAAAAATTGCATGATGAACATTTAGCTTTATAGCTAAATGCACTACAGAGCTATCAAACCCTGCATACTTTATGGGCGTCAGACTTTGTAAACACTACAAGCTCGCTAGTTTGAGTCCGCTTAAAAAAAAAACAAAACAGACACACAGTAAACAGGTGAATAAAATATATTATATGCAGCATTAACAGACTGTTTTTAACAGAATCAAGACAGGCAGATTTTATTACTTAAAAATGACAAAGACTTACACACACACACACACAAACTCACAATCGAATTACAGTATGGTGATATTGCTGTTGGGCAGGTCATAATGTAATGAGCACCTCCACTGTGAGGAGTAATGTGATTACTGCCATCATGCTAGGCTTGGCTTGCAGACAAACAGTGACTCAGTGCACAGGTGGTCACTCTGCGCCACTGCAGACACTCCTGCCCCCGTCTGACAAGGTGATATTAAATGGAGCCATTATGCTGCAGCACACAAGGTCACTTGCAATTTCTATAGTGCAAGTCTGAGTCTTGTAAGTGCAGTTTTATTCTTCAGCTGGTGGTTATACTCACTCTCTCTATCTTGAGTCTCGCTCTCTGCATCTCTCTGCGTCTTGTAAACAGCAACGAATGGGATGTCTGGCCCTACAGGGGGAAGAGGAGGGTTAAAAAATGTGTTTGGGTGGATGTGTGTTTTTATGCTTGGTCATTCAACTTACTATTAGAAGCTAAAGTTATAACATGATGCTGCATTTTTATATTTAGCTTTTGTTTGCAACAATAACAACGTTTGCCTTTATCATCAAATGCGCTCAAAAGGAAAAGGAAGAACAGCAGATTTCCTGTGCACCAGACAAACAGGAAAATCGTTGCTTATTGGATTTATGTAATGCAGTAGCTGAGATCATTTTTCCATATCTGAGCCACAAACAGAAGCAAATCCCTGAGGCCGCAGAGCAGAGGGAGGAGGAACAAAATATGAAGTGATCGATGCACTTAGCAAATTGAGAACACAGCACAGGAACACAGTGTCTGTGTGTTATGAAAAACCCTCTCCCTTTTCCTCTTTCTTTCTTTCTCCCTTCTCCTTTCTCATTCTCCTCTTCCTCATGGTAATGATATCATAACCTCATCTCGAAAGATCACAGACAGACCTCAAGGCAGAGAACCAGATTAAAAAAACATGAGGTACAAGATCATTGAAAGTGGGGTCAGCAGAGAGGGTTTGATGTCATCATTATGGTCATTCCCTGACTGATCTGCGAACAGTGACAGTCGCTTGGTACGATTCAGGGCAATCGTCACAAAAAGCGCTAGATATGTGATTAAATATTCAAGCTACTGCCTTCACATCTTCAAGCAACAATTCATTGACATTCAGTATTTCTCTGATCATCAGAAGTGCTTTGTCTGGTCTTTTGGTATTTTCATGCTCAACACAGCAGATATGGATCAAAGGTTTCTCAGACATACACTCAATGGTTTTAGCAGTCATTAAATGAATGCAAAAAAAGGTTTTCTAACACGTTTCAGCCAAAAGACAGCAAGTACATTTATCAGCAATACACAAAAACGACCTCCCTAACTTTGTACATTATATTCTTATTATTTACCTGTTAAAACCCAAGGCATCCTTTAAGCATAATAATGAATTACTACACCCATATGTTGTATGATGTCTTCAAGTAAATCTCAGTGAAACTTTACTGAAGAGCTAATGCTGCATTTCAGCTGAAGGAACCTTCCCCAGGAACTAGGATCTTTAAGGAGGGACAAAGAGTTCCGGGGGGAGATATTTCATTCCTGAAAATGGTCCTTTAATATATTTTTGATATTATCTGAAATCTTTGGGATAAAGCAGGAGCACTGATGATTTGTCAGAATTTATGTCAGAATATGTGGTGCGCTAAATGTTTAAGTCTCATATCAGCCAGTTTTGCACCTTCCAGTTTTTATAAGCTGTTGGATGCTGTGTGAGTTGTGCCTTTAAAAAACAGTAAGAGCTGTGAGCATGTCCATTTCTACAGGTGTCAAAACTCAAGAGGATGTAGATTTAGGAAAAGTTTATAAAAAAAAGAAAAATATAAAAAAAATACAGCTTAATAAAGAAGATGATAAGTGCGGCTGTCAAAATAAGTTCATTTTTTATTAATTAATCAAAAAAAAAAAAAAAATGTATAAGACAAAAAAGAAAAGAAAAAAAAATCACATTGCAAAATGCGTTTTGACCATCTGCTGTGTCCACAAAGAAGCTTCCACATAGTGCCGTGAGCAGGAGCATTGTTCTTTCCTCTGCAGTAAGACGTTTTTGTACTATTGAGGTACTTTAGCATCACCTCATCACAGCAGCTAACGCTAACGCTAGCAACCATGACAAATGAGGCTCCACCAGGTGTTTAAATAAAAAAACTAAATAAATCTGCTTTTAACCTACAGAATTTGCTCCCTTGCAAAATAAGATAACAGTGGACAGCAGACCAGTTTTTATGGAAGAGGTTAGGGGGTCAGCAGAGACCTTACAGATAGCACATCTTCTGACATGACTCATAAGCCTCTGTGATGTGCCAAAAGTAGAAGTGACAAACTAAAAGAAAAAAAAAACTTCTTGCAATAGCTTTTTTAAACAGCTAGGGGTGATCGTATTTTATGATTTTATTGAATGATCATATTTTTTGTAGTGTTTCTTCTTTAATCTTTCTATTATGGGTATTTTGAAGGATCAATTTGGGTATCGTTTTCCTTGTTTATTTAATTTTATTGGACATGTTTGGTGTATGCGAGAGGATTTTATCGTTTCATGTTGTTATGTCTTGAGGACCTGTCTGTTATCAAAGTTTCCTGTTGGGGACAATAAAAATGACTTGAACTTGAAAAATGCTACTGTTTAACAGTATTTTGCTTAAAAGAAACCTAAAGATGACAAAGAGACCAGAGCCACATACATTATACTGACTGGAGATTACTGCACCTCAGTTAGCCATCACTGTTACCTTGGTGTTAATACACACACTAACATTAACGGGAAATTAAGTCATGTGCATTTTAAATACTAAACAAGCAAAAATTAATTTATGCAATTCATTTAGATTAATTTATCATAACACATGTAATCAATCCAGATAATCTTTGTAAAATGATAAGTTGAAACTGTGATTATGTTGTACGTTGTACTTGTATGTTGTACTTATTAGACTTCTAGTGCTATTCCTAAGGTGTGAGGTGTATTGGGGTCATTTTCTCAGTACCATGAGGTGCAGTGGTTGAGTAAGCTTGAAAACGAGTGAAGAGAAATCGCTTGAATTGTGACAAAAAAAAAAAAAAAGAAAAAAACATTTAATTGGCTGTTGATGGTTGATTTCAAGGACACAATAAAAAACACCCACAATCTTCAGTAAAAACACAGAAGACTCATGGAAAACCCTCATAAATGTTCAAAATGTGTCCTATGTTGATCAATTTAAAAAAAAATGGGAAATGGAGACTGTGTTAACCTTGGCAGTTGAGCAGGAAGTAGCTCATGTTGTGGCTGAAAGAGCCGCTGATGTAGCCACAGCTGTCGGACAAAGCACATGTCAGACAGCGACGGTTGAAAGATCCAAAAGTGTCGGCACTGTGTAAACAAAGATGATGACATTGTTAACATTTTGCACATCTGTTCCACTATTAAAACAACAAAAGCTACCATAAGTGAAATTAGAACAACCATTACCTGTAGAGATGTCTTCGCTTTGGGCCGTCCTCAGTGCTCAAGAAATATCTATGTTAAGATAAGAAATAACTAGAATAAATGACAAATTGGTGCTTGTCTGTACCATACAAAATCATGCTGAAATGGGTGGGGTGAACATTGCCTATGAAGAAAAAAAGAAGGAAAGCACCTGGAATACAGGAATACCGCCAGCTGCTTACTAGAATAGATGCTTCATAAATTAATGATGGTAAAAAAGAGGGATGAATCCTTTTAGAGCAGAAGTAGGCCATGTCTCCCCCCATGAGGGAAAGTTTTCTTTCTTTTTTGAAAACACTACAAATCTGGGACCAAAAGAACTACGGTTTTTGTGTATGTATCAGATCACAGTTGCCTCGTGGCCTAGAATGTGTGTGTGAAATTATCTGGTAGTGATGGGGATGAGTCACAGCTTATGGCACACAGGGTACGTTTACACCCCGCACATTTAGGGCACTTTCACGTGTAAAACTGTATGAGTTGGTCCCATAAACAAATATAAGACAATGTTTCAGAGTTTAGCAGCAACGGTACATAGTCGGTGGGGATTAAATTGAAAAAATACACTTTGGGAGGGTAGGAGTCCAAACACTGAAATGATGGGAACGTCTCTGTCCTTGGTGCTGAAAAACTAAAACAAAAACTTGGATACGGTACGTTGCAAGCATCGCCTCTATTACCTTTGGTTAGAATATTTGTAAATTGGCAGCTAGCTTGAAAAGTGTGAGATAAATAAATAAAAAAAAGTAAGTTGGCTCACATCAGTTGGTTGTCCTCATCGTAGGCCAGAACTTGAGTGACATCCCAGTCTCCAGATGTGATGGACTGCAGTGTGTCTGTACTGGTGTTTGGCTTTGAATAGTAAAAAAATGAAAATGTGGTGACTTAATTTTTAATGAAATGCTATATATTAAATTTGTATGAAATAACACAAGGTAGTGCACAACAACAGCCTCACTTCTCACTCGCTTTCAGTACGGTGACATGTTTCATTGCCAACTGCTAACACATCTTGAGGTGGGATGTTGAGAACAGTTCGGCTTTTAAAGAAACATTAGAGGTGCCAACCAATTAAATTCCTTGACTTATTGGGAATCTGATCTTGTAACTAATTGCTACTGAAATTCTAAAGCATTGCATCTATGTGACTTCTTCCTGAGAAAAAGATTAACAGTATAAATGTGTAAGATGCACCTGATGCAACAGCTATGCATCAATAAAATCAGATTTATCTAAAATATGAAAGATTTTGTTACTAATATATTTGTATTTATGCTGATTTTTCCTCTCTATCCTGTTTAAGTTACACTTACTCATCTCTGCTGTTGTTAAAGCTCATTTCTCATCCCTGTTCAAAATCTTATCATTTAGACTGCGTGAAATAAAGTGAAGTATTTGCAGACTTTACAAGACAGATGATTTTACAAAACATGTGCAACTTGGAAACTAAGCCTTATTACTCAAAGTTAGTCAAGTTAACCTGAAGCAAAACATGGTGTATGCTGAGTATCTGCTTCCCCCATTCTTTGGATTCAACCCTCCCCCCATCCTCACCAGTAAAAACCAGCTAGAAGACATGGTGAACAAAGTAGAGCACCTCTTTTAATGTTTCACTTTATTGCTCATATAGGTGAAGCGTGCCAGCTGCCTGCTGACTACTGCTGAAAGCGTACAACACATCCATCTGCTGGCAGTAGTTAAAGCACATTGCACCGTGCTGCTCTGGTAATTCTCAACTACTTTAACTGATGTATCATGTTGCAAAAGCTAAATTGGAGACAGAAAATAGGAAAAAAATGCCTGGTTTAAGGGGATTTTTATTTAAATCTTCTGGCAGAAACCTTTTCTTATGTTCTTTACAAAGGTCTTATGAAAGTGTTTGTTGATGAAAGAGTTTTGTAGCCATAAATTAGATGTTACTGTGGGGTAAAAGTGTAAAAAAAATGCTGTCAGCTCAAGAAGAAACAAAGATCAAAATCAAACTATCTGTATCAGACTGGTTTGCACAGCATTCATTCTTGTGCAACACATCATATTGAACGGCATTGTGTTTATAATCATGTCAAACTGTTCTTCATCGATTTGGTTGTTGCCTTAGATTAATTTTTAATGCCTTATATTGTTGAGCTGTGCCATTCAATATCAAAGGAATTTCAATTAAAAAAGAACAGTGAGATGTAGTTTGTGTCATGTTGTTATTGTAAAGTGTACTTGAAAGGTTTTATATTTTTTATGTAAAGTTATAATTATTATTTATTTGCAAGCTCTTCTAACCTGTGAGATGGACATAGAGATGTGAAAGAACTTGCCCCGGCCTCCTTGGGGAATAGCTCGAGTGAAGAAGAGCTTGAGACCATCTTTGGAAAACAAAGGCTCCTCATTCTGAAAACACACAAATGGTTATTTAGATCTGCTCCTAAGAAATAGCTGACGAAAGATCTCAGAAAAGAAAGAAAAGCAGATAAATGCAATTATTATAGAAAAACAATTACCCCACTATGATTTACAAAGACAGCTTAAGACAAATCAGTTTAAGACTTGAATCTAATTATGGCGCAACACTGATCTGTAATCAGGCTGGAAACGTGCGAGAACAAAGCTTGTAAAAAGTGACTTTAGCTAAATCACTCTTACAAAGGAAACCAGTCGGTTTGAGCAATTAATCCTTCAAAGCTTTCCGCAAACACTCCAAATGGAAGTTATAAACATGCTCCCAATGCTCACCTGCCTGTGAAGCCAGCCTTCACTTTCATCCTCATGTTTCTGTAAGAGCAGATTCAACAAGTTTTAGCCAACAGAAAACAGCCTCTGACACATGTAACCTGCACATTCAGCTGTACCTTAGTGCAGACTCCTGTCGTGGCTTCACACAGTGTGAGTATAGAGATGTTCTGAGCTCTATTCAGCCAGTTAATGGCCAGTTTGGTAGTGGTGGCCCACTTCACCATGGTCACATAGTATTCACTGGAAAATGCAGAACATTTTCAACAATTAACTTGATCAGCAGTCAACAAACTTCAGAGTTAAAAAAGCAAGAAGATACAATAAAGAAGTATATAAAAAGAAAGAGTGAAGGCAGAATGAAAATGATGAAATGAGGAATTAAACTTTATGTGATTAACCACAAAAGCACACTCAGTAAAAATGCTTTACTGGAGAAACACAACCCTGTCTTCATGTCTAACATGCACATTGTTAAGGCATCTTATTATGCACAATATATAGTACCACATAAAAAAAGAGCAAATAAGAAAAAAAACTGCCAGTGTCTTCAGGATATGTGAAGATCAAAGAGCTGATTTAAGAGCTATTTAAAGAGCTGATATAAAGTAATACCCATTAGTAAGAGTGAATCTATAAAGTTGGGAATTTGTCATTAATTACATCATTTAATTAAAAAAAACACATATCATGGAGCTACAAAGTCTAAATTGGAGCTTACATGTGAGGAGCCAATGCTAGCTGATCATCACGCAGTAAAAGTCAAATCTGAATTTCACATCTCCCTGATACTTGCAGTCTGAGCAAGTAAAAGCTGTTCTTTTCCAGTGTGTTCCTTCATGTCACCCAATCTATTGGATATTTTAATTGTATGTTCGTGTACGTCTTCTTTTTATCTATTTATTGAAGCCAGTTAAAGACCATCTGTCTGGGAGATGGGTATGTTTAAAAAAAAAGGAATAAGTGATTGTGTACAGGAAAGTCTAAGATTGAACTTGAAGCCTGTTGAAATTTTATTGAAAAGGCTTGAAATGTAAGGTTCATGTAGAAAACTATAAGCCATCTGAAATAATTTACCACTGAGGAATGGTCAGATGTTTCAGATTGCCAAATTCTGCTAAAGCAAGAAAAAAAATCAGGTGCACAATATTAGTTCTATTCAAATTTGGATTCAATAAATGACTGAAAAAGCCATTCAATCTGTAGAAAATTATAGTAACCCTAAGCTGAATCTATGCCAGCTGAGCAGAGGGACTCTTTCAAGCCTCACCCAATCCGGGGATCATCAGGTCTCCTCATCTCGATGGTATGCAGAGGACCGTTTAGGTTCACAACATAAAGAGTGATAACAGGGTTTTCCTCACCAGCCTGAATGGGGCAAATGTAAGATGTGAAAAGTAAACTTTGTGCACTATAAAGAAACAAAAAGTACAATCAGAATGTAAAGTTATTCAAATCTATGTTTGATGATTAGTTACTTAATGGAATACGGTTATAACTAGGGCTGCATAATATAATTTACTACAGTCCAAGTAGCATTTTGCATATCGATATAGTGCATGTTGTGATATCAATATATTTTTGCAAAGCCCTGATTAGAAGTGTTCCAAAAGTACCAGCAGAGGCAAAATGCACACCTTTGGATAATGATACTCTTTTCCCATTGGGTAGGGTGAGCCTGTAAACATTGGCAGCTCCATCTTGGGCACCAAAGTGTCGTTGATGGTGGCATACGCTAACCTGGCGCCATCAGGAGACCACCAATGGGCAATGTGGGAGTGGAAAATCTCCTCTAGAAAAGTGAGAACAAAGATGGTTATCAGTCATGGCAGTGCATTAAAAACTCAGTCAGCAAAAGAGGCAATTTAACAGCATCAGACTGTTGGTGCTTGTCAAGGTTAGAAATGAACAAGCATCAAGTGGAAGAATTCATTTAAAAAGTATAAAAGGTTCCATTTCCATGAGTTTTTGTAGAGCTTTGTTTCCTTTTTCTCTCGCCTACTGGTTGTCATATGGGATTTAGGTTTGCCAAGTTAAACGTTTTTCATTACAAACCGGTGACTGAAGCCCACATCACACAGTAGATGGGAAAAAATAATAAAGTATTTAATCAGAGAACAGTGATCGATAATGTAACCCTTGTTGAAATGGAACAAATTGGCCAAAAACATAAAGCTTACATTTCTGCCTTTATCAGTAATACGGTACACTTGCCCGCCCGGAATCCTAAATTTAATCTGTGTCCCTCTTAGACCTACACACAGAAACACACAGAGTACAGGCTGCTGAGGTCATAAATCACAACAGCTTTTAATCTCGGTACAGTCTGTTGACCAAAATAGAAACAGGCTTCATTTCCTAGAAATGAACCAAACAGCAATTTCTCTCCAGGTGCAGCAACAGCAGAGATAACTTTTTGGCTTGTTACTACCCATGTGCACCATTTCCAGCAAGAAACTCACTTCAGCTCTTTTCACAATTCTGGCCTCAAAAGGTTCACTCGAGTCCAACACACTCTTGTTCATTACATGAAGAGAAAACAATGGAGGACAAAAACATCACCGCTGCACCACACACACCTACAATACTGCTTCTATCAGCTTGCAGTGATTAATTTGGAAATTATGCAAATAAACGCTCGCTGAGGGAACTTTATGACAACATAAAGTATGGCCTTGACACTCCTTCTCTATTATTAAATCTGTGGCAACAACACAGTAGAACCAAAGTGTTTGACTTATCATTGCAGCCTTCTGCTGTCTACATTTATATCAGCTTTTGCAATTAAAATTTCATTAATGCTTTTTATCTGCAGGACTGTGTGCAAGCTTCAGGGGATTAACAGACATCAACTACCAATGACCATTTTCATTAACTATGCATGCTTTAATAGAGGTACTTGATATGAAGAATCATTTGTCAAATACTGTCAGTAAAGATGCACATTTGCTTGCTCTTTTTATGCAGATCTGTCAAAGTATTAGCGCCCCTTCTTACTAATTTCCACTGCTGGACACAGTTCAGCTAATTAAAACACCAGCCATCCTGATGGAGGTGGCATGTGAAGAAATATGGCCGATGGCCAGGGCCTAGTGTAGCCATGTGTTCCCTGCAGGCGGAGATCTGGGGGGTATGATTGTATCTTACTGTCTGATGATGGACAGAGCAGCATTAAATTGCATTTGAATATGAAAAAAAAGAAAAAAAAAAAAGATTTTCTGCATGGCCAACTCCACTGCTGCCTGACGACTTCACCAGCGGCAGCTTTTAAAAAGATTTCCACGTGGAGCGGAATCGGCGGGCTGTCGGATCCGCTCGGTTGGGGATGCCTAGTCACCTTGGCTGGTCAAGGAGAAAGTAGTTTCCTTTCTAGAAGGGTCCCGATTGTGATAGTAAAAGAAAGCAAGAGTACGAAAGGTATTGAAGGTAATAGTAAGAGAAGAAGATGTAAGTGAACCACTTTTAATGAGCCAACTCACATTTTCTATCTAAAGTAATGAGATCGCGTCTCCTTTCTTTTCATTGTGATGATCACCAAGGTGAGCTCATCTCCCCTCTACGTGTTCTCCATCCTCCTGTGCAGACGCCATTATTCACAGAGTGGAGCACATTATTAATGCATGAGGTACAATGAGTCAAGTGGCCAGTGGGAAATAATGAGTGCAAGGTGACAGACTCAGACAGAAAATCAAACATTCTCGGTGGCATTTGGTAGGAATATATATACTTTATTTATTTTTTTTTTTTTTTACTTCTAATCGAACACAAAAGCATCCTTTGACATATGAGTCATGTTGGTATGGTAGCATTTAAAATATATTCTGACAAAATGGTTAATTTGACTGGTACTTTAGAAAGAATGAATATATATTTCCAACAGAGGGCAGCGGCGACTCATATTACAACCATACAGTAGAGCAGTTCAGCACATTCAGGCCATGCTTACATATTTTTAGAGTTGAACCACTTTGTGTGCTAGTTTTTATTTATTTTTTTGCAGTTTGTATCCAAAAATAACAATTTGCATCAATTCTCCAGCTACCGTTGTCAATGTCTTGTGTCAAAACTAAGTCTGTCCTGGATGAAATGTGGCTTATGAATTGTAGACAGAAACCTCCATCCTGACTCACTGGGTTATTTTGTTTGTTTTTAACTAATACACTTATAGGTGATACAGCTGTTATTATAAATACATTGAAACTATCTCTGCATGAAGTGAGGATGGATTTCTCTATGAAGAAAATAAATAAGAAAAGTGTGTGCAGGTTGTGTCACAAAAGACATGTTTTGGGCAGTAATTAAAAAGCAACCTGCGACACAAACCAGTGAGAGGATTGTGAATGTGTTTAAAGCAGGAGTGCCCAGCTCCTGTCCTCAAGGGCCACAATCCTGCAGGTTTTTGATGTGTCCCTGCTCCAAAACCATCTGACTCAAATTGATGAGTCTTTGTGCAAAACTTAATAGGCTGTTGGATCTATTTCATTTGAGTCAGGTGTGTGGAAGCAGGAAACATTGGAAAATCTGCAGGACAGCGGCCCTCGAGGCCCGACTTTGGACACCCCTGGTTTAAAGATAAGAAATTGACCATTAACCCACCAAATCTGACACATTTTAATATTTGACAGAAATTATATAAAACGACAATTGTTTATTTACTTACTTTTGCAAATTAGTCTGAAACTGGATGTTTTCTGACAATGAAATGCAAAGACGTGCACCAAATTAAACGAGATTTAATTTCAGGTGAAATAAATTCATGTTTGAGGTTTGAAGTGACATCTACTGAAATTGAATGCACTTGAGTCAAATCAAGGACAACAGAGATTTTCAGAGAGTCATGACATGATGGTATGTAGTTATCTGTTACTAATGATCTTCCTGCTGTGAGCGAGCCTGAGTACTCACCCTCAGAACATCTTCTGTGCAAACTTTCCTCCTGCTCCCATTTCCTAAGACTGAAAGCTCAATTCCACAACTTGTATCTGGACTCTAAGGGTCTTCTTTCATTTCCTTCAGACCTAATGTGGTACCAATATTCTTTTAACACTTAAGCTAATACACATTAACACTTAATTGTAGTGTGTGAGAACTAATTACACCTTTTTTCCGTAGGAAAGAGGTTTACAAGTAGCATTCAGGTGCTGCTAACCAAGTGCACTTAATTAATGAATCATTAACAGGTTTAAGCATTTTTTAAAATAATAATAATAATAATAACAATAATAATAATAATAATAATAATAATAATAATGATAAAAAGGTGTATTGAAAACACTAAGAAGGAAAGACATCGGCAATTATCCTAGAGCAGCTGTGCTCATCAATATGGGAAACCTTATTAGATCATTTACAAAATATCTGGAACCATCATTCCACAGAGTGTGGATGTCACAGCAACCCCACCATACAGTGTAATGCTCAGAGAAACTGCAAAAAAAAAAACAAAAAAAAAAACACCTGTTACAGCCTGTTAAATGAAATTTGAAAAATAGTTAACACATAAAACTTGTTTCGAAGGGTTTCTCTCTCCAAAAGGAAATGGCAGCACAGTTTAAATTTGCAAAGTTTAATCTGAACAAATCACAAGACTCCTGGAATAAAGTCCTCTGGGGAGACAAGATCAAGAAGGAGGTGCTGGTCATAATACTCAGCAGCCCATTTGGAGAAAACCAAACACCACTGTGATGGAGAGCTGATGAGTTGGGCTTGTTTTGGGACCTGGACACCTTGAACTTACTGAGTCTAGGGATGGGTTTAAAAAAAAAAAAAAACGGTTTATCGGTTTTAATTGATTCAAAGGGAAACAAAAATACAATATCGATTCATAAAACTTGGAGATTGTTTTTTTTTTTTTTACATTATTTCCGGTAACGTGACTCTACTCTCGTGTGACTTGCTGAAGCTCGGCAAGATCTTAGCATATATGCACACAACTGGTTTCCTGTGTTTCCTCTGTCCAAAATGTTAAGACAATGTTAAGTTCAGATGTTTTCATTCACCAGCGTGGATTACATTAATCTATAAAGTCCTATGCAGTGTAAAACTGTTCACATAAGCAGCAAACGCTAAGACTGCGGGCCCTCATATTAGCAGCCAACGGGTGCCGCCACGTTCCACAACAGGAAGTGATGTCACCACGCATATGTGTACTTTGAAATAAATCCGACTTGGTCCTTAAAATTCACATTTCTTCTAGAACAGGTTTCCATTTCGTCTTTTGTCAAACAGTAAACAGTCTGATGCTATTTATCTGATTTACATGACAGCATGTCATAGCTGCTCTCTGTGTCCACGGTAGTGAGCCCACACACAGACACATGCATGCACACACAGGTTTCCATCAGAGGACAGAGTGCATGCATCGCAAAACAGGTCAGCCAGCTGCAAATCAGACAAATATGAGAGTTTTCTGGAATCTCTCAGGCAGGTGAAGATTCTTGCTCCAGTGTGGAGCAGATGGAGGATTTCTCCTGCTCCGCTGATAGCGCCACTGTCGTCACGACAACGCACACAGCTGAACAAGCCGAATCTACATCATTCCAGGAATTTCTGAGTCGTATTATGGCTTTAAATGGATCCAATATTCTTTGTACGTTTTATTAACATCAACACGTTATCTGAGATCTGAGCTTTGAGAATAATGACACGGTTTCTTCAGGACATTTAAAAAGTTTAACTTTTTTCTGTCCTGAGGGTTTTGTTTTTTATTTACCCTAGCATTTCTTGCTGTGAATTTGGGGAAACACTGTACTGTTATGGTATTTTAAAAATGCATCTAGATGTCATGTGTCAGATCAGATTATTACAGTAATCTTATTACTCTTACAGATTTTGATGTCAGGTAAATGATTGTGTTTTATTAAAAAAAATGTTATCTGAGAATATCTTTAATATTCAAGAAAAATAGGGGGTGTTACATAATTAGCTGTAAATTAATCGATATATTCGAATTCAATCACAATCTAATCAAAACAAGCTGTTGTGAATCAAATCTCTGATGAACTCCGATAAACAAAAATAAAGCAGAAAAACGAACATACAAATCTATAAGAAACTAAATATACAAATCTACATACAAATCAGAGAAAGTGAGAATAAGTGAGAAGAATATGATATAGAAATATATAAATTTAAATAGGGGTGTGTAACATCAAATGTAGACAAAACAATGTGCAAACCAAAGTAGAATTTAAAAAGTAAAGTAAATGGCAAGTGGATTAAAGCAGCAGGTAAAGCCTGTTGTCTAAGCAGCTCTTCCCTGTTGTGCCAGAGGTGACTTATTGAACAAAGTGATGGAATGTGGCAGCAAAGATTTCCTGTATTTGTCCCTGCAACAGTGGAGCATCTCAGTCTGTTAGTGAAGAAGCTCCGCTGTCTGACCACTGTGTAGTGGAGAGGATGGTCGGTGTTATCCATGATGGAAACCAGTTTGTTCAGCAACCTCCTCTCGACCACAGTTTCAAAATTGTCCAGTTTGTACCAAATGATGGATGCAGCCTTCTTTATAAGCCTATATAGCCTTCTGATGCTGCGGCCAAGCTGTGGCCTGCCTGTCAGGTAGTCAGTAATCAAGGAGACCATGGAGACACCCATCCCTGTGGCTTCTCACCCAGCAGCAGTGTCTGGATGGTGTTAATAGCATTACAAAAAAATCAAAGAAAGTGACTGTTACAATGCTGCCACCACCATCCAGATGCAAATGGTTTCTCTGCAGCAGGTAGATGATCATCAACACTAAGGCTATGTTCACACGGCACTGAAGCTGGTTCAGGTGTGAAAAGGGTGGCGAAAACTAGTAGAAAGGCTTTAACATCCCCACGAAACCGCTGTGGGGGGTGCTAAAGAGTAACACTCCAAAGCTAGAGCAAAACAACATGTGCAGATAAAGGCTTACTGCGTGTTGCAGGAAGTACACAATGGAAGCAGAGAAGAGAAGATTGCGGAGGATTCATTGCGAAGCAAAAGAGAAAAATTTCTTTGGACTAATGAAAAAGTTGAGCTTCTTCTTCAAAAAATGCTTGACTACAAAGCATAAAAAACTTGAGGAAGGGTGTATTGGGAATCGGTGTGTGTTCGTCACATTGACGTCATAGCCTCGAGCTTCGCTGTCCGCACAGTACCGCAGACGGTAGAGGACTCAAACCTATCCACTTTGGAATCTGGTTGGTTTCAGGAGGCTAATCCCTGGCTTCATGGGGATGAAAGGGTGATTTGTTAAAAAACTTTTGCAGTTTTGCTGCAATCCGGCGTCGTGGGATGGCCCCTAAGGCTATGTCCACAAGGCACTGAAACCGGTTCATGTGTGAAAACAGTGGCGAAAACTAGGAGAAAGGCTTGACTGTTATAGTACATACTACAAAGCTGTGGGGGGCACTACGATTATTAAAGAGTAACACTCCAGAGTGAGAACAAGATGTAGCGCATGCGCAGATAATGACATATCTGCTTGCTCCCACTATTGATGGTACAGTAGCGCAATACTGTGTTGTAAAAGCAGTTCATTTTGGTGCTAAAGCTGTACACAAGCCAGGACTGTCTGGAGCAGAACCACAGCACAGTTGGTCACGGACGCCATTGTTATTGTTGTGTTTGGCGCGTGTTTATCATACTGACGTCATATCCTCTAGGGATGCGGTTACGCTGTCCTCAAAATACCACAGATGGTGGAGGTCTCAAAGCGATCCATCTTGGTACCTGGTTTCAAACATGATCGGTTTCATGGAGGCTAATCCCTGGTTTCATGGGGATGAAAGTGTGGATTGCTAAAATACTTTTGCAGTTTTACTGCAAACGGCGTTGTAGGGACGGCCCCTCAAATGGGGCTGGTATGTATGTATGTATGTATGTATGTATGTATGTATGTATATATGTCTTTATTCCTATTTTGTTAAATGAAAAAGACGGTGGTCCCTTAGGCCACCGACATTCAGCAGTCCCAAACATGCTGACTGGCAAAGTAAGGTAATTATTAGTAATTCCAAATACTAAAAACCACTAAAATTAAGTACAAAATCTAGATCTAGATCTAAGATAATTAAAAAAGTTATTAAATTAATTAAAAATACAGAGCTGTTTTTGTATAATAGTATATAAACAATGAGCTGAGCCATGGAAGAGTTCTCCAAATATAGTTGAAAGATTTTTTTTATTATTATTCATTATTTTTTACTACTTTTACTGTATGTATTTAATAAATGTTTAATTGTTGTTTATCCTTTGCTTTCAAAGATTGTTTTTCAAATGTGCTATGCAAATAAATTTGATTTGATCTGAAATATATTTCTGTCTGTGTCTCAAATCAGTTTCTGTTTGTTTTCACATCAAACTAAAACCAACATTTCAACTCCCTTTTATTAATCTTTACTTTGTTTATTTATTTTTGCACACAAGTGTTGATTATGTGCTTACTTTGTGCCCCATGGGCTCCGGCACAAACAGAGCGATAAACAGAAACAACTTCACAAACAAGCCTCTCGACGCAAACAGTCATCTGGCCAAGCATGCACGTGGCAAGAACAATTCAAATCAAAGCAACGACAGGTTTTTATCTTGGCACAGCAAAGCTCAATAAACAGCTGTTTCCTCAGGCTGCACCCCACTGCAGGATGTGTCAGTATCAGTGCTGCCTCCATAATCAGACAGCTGACAGATGGCACAACACTCAAGGCGTTTTGGAGTATTTCACACAGCTGGCAGGACTCTTAGCTGTGTCTCTTTCTCTATTTTTTCTTTTATAATTCTTTTAATTTTCATCTTTTCTCCTTTCTCTTTATGCCTCTCCTGCCACTTCAGACACACACAGTCACACACATTCAAGGATTAAGACGGCAAGAGGATATTCAAGCCTGTGAGATTATTTGCCAACCTTTCACCCTCAGCATCCAATCTGCCACACATTGACGGGAAAAGCTTAAAGACCTCATTTCTCCTCAGCAGCAAACTCATCCTCAGCTTGACCTTGGCCAGAGGAGAGCGTTGAGTCATTAGCATGGAAAATGTTGTGCCTTGCAGTCTCACTGGTGAATGTAAACATTACACAACCTGGCATGGCTTTCTAAGCTCCCCCTGCAGATGCTTGCATCACCACTGGGCCAAATCCAAATCTATTTACCGGCTTACAGATAAAGTTTTTGAAAAGGGATTTATCTTTAATAGGAATGAAAAAGACTTTCAATATAATGTAAGAAAGAAAGAAAAAATAAACCCAGATAAATTCAATCATCAGCATCAGCTGCCTGTGAGGCATTCTGGCCTAAACATTACATCCAGAAGTGATTGTTAGACATACCAGTGAATAACCATGGGGGCATTACTCCACAGTTATCATTGCTTCCACTCCTCTGGGTTCAGGCTTTATACTACATTCTTTTTTTAACCTACACATAAAGGAGTTGGATGGAGTGAAAGTTGGAACTCTGAGCTGGCTGGTTAAGTTCTTCTGGTGCAATATAATACAGATTTCTTTATATGCAAGGGGGCTGGATAGGGACTGACCCAAAGCTAGAGGCACATTATGTTGAGAATGCCACTGCATACATCATCAGATAAAAAGGATGGCCAGATTCCCTTGGAAATGAATTATACACGTGAAGGGCATAGACTTTATAATTAAGACGGTGCATGTAGCTTTTCTGTTTTTGTCTCAAAAATAAAGCCAATGCAGAAATGTACAAAATCTGCTTTGTATCTAATGGCGAGCAGGAGATGACAAATAGAAATGAGTAATACACTGCATGGCAGTGAATGAATGAATGAATGAATGAATGAATGAATGAATGAATGTCAGTGCCTGGATTTAGGAGAGCAAATAGGTATGAGCCTCCTATTGGATCCTAACTACTGCATGGGCGATCTTCTTTCAGCTGGCAACAAGTTATTTAACCCCAACTGATACAATAAGTTGCTTTTCATTTCTGAAACAACCATTTTGAGAGACACATCTCGTGGTCGTGGAAAAGATGTTAGTTCGTTTAAGAAGAGTCAGATCATTGGCATGTTTAATGGTTAAAAAAAGAGCATTTCCACACACATAATGCAAAAGAAACTTGAGGGATTAGGAGTGAACAGCTGTGTAGCCATGTGAAAATTACTGATCAATAAGGCTAATTAGAGAAAAAGCTCTTCCATTTGCTGTGGAGCAGAAAGATTGGACTCTGGAGTAATGAAAGAAGCTCATGTGGTCTGAGGAGTCCAGATTTACCCTGTTCCAAACTGTACTGAACATGACATTACACTACATTCCAAGATGGCTGGCAGCACTGTCCTCTGTCTTCTTGTCAGTATATTCTTGTTTTACATCTGTTTGAATGAGTTTTAAACTGTTTTAAGCTAAACAAGTCAAAAAAAAGGAAGGCTTATTCTCAAATCCTGTCTAAAAGGAGCTTTCCCAACCGCTTTTTGGATTTTAAAACTACTGGCCTGCCACCAGCTACAGCCCGATCTCTGCTAGCTTTAGCCAGGCCTTCAACCAGCTATAGCCTAGACCTTTGCTAACTTCAGCCTGGCCTTCCACCAGCTACAGCTTGGACGTCTGCTAGCTTCAGCCCGGCCTTCTACCAGTTAATGTCTGGACCTCTGCTAGCTTTAGCCTGGCTTCCAACCAGCTATAGCCTGGACCTTTGCTAACTTCAGCCTGGCCTTCCACCAGCTACAGCTTGGACATCTGCTAGCTTCAGCCCGGCCTTCTACTAGCTACTGTCTGGACCTTTGGTAGTTTCAGCCTGGCCTTTTGCCAGCTACAGCTTGGACCTCTCCTAGTTTCAGCCTGGCCTTCCTCCAGCTACTGCTTGGATGTCTGCTAGCTTCAGCCTGGCCTTTCACCTCCTACAGCACCTACCTAAATCTGTGCAATTTAGCTGGATGGTCCTACTACCATAACATTATCCAACATCCTCCTACAGGTGACTTTTGAATGATCTTTTTTGACCTGAGTAGTTGGTGATTTAATCTCACAATGATTTTAACACTTGCACTGTCCCTGGTTTTCTTGCTTCTCTCTGGACCAGTTTTTCATATTGTTGGTGTTGTACCCGACCATGTGCCCCACCAATCTTTGACTTTGCCAAATGATGTAACTATCACCTGGCCTTGTCCAGCTTCATTTGTGATGTGTTTTTGTTTTGGAAAGACATTTTATTTCTTCTGAAACCACACTCATTGACACTGTGAAATCAAATAATGCTGTTATTGGTTCATCTCAAAATACAAAACGGAGAATTTCTATTTTGCTTTTACTTCTGTTATCAGAAAATGTTCAACCTAATCCAGGCCCTGTTTTAAATAACATTAGTACTCCTGATAAATTCAGAACCAGGACAGGCCTGGGGTTAATTAATTTAAATATCAGGAGTCTGCTCCCAAAACTAGATGCTGTCAAAATCTGGATTCAGTTAACCAATGCAGACATCCTTATTTTATCAGAAACTTGGCTAAGTAAAGCAGTCTCTGATAAGGACATTGCTATTGATGGGTATAATGTTTTCCGATGTGATCGCCCTCGAAAAGGTGGGGAAGTGGCTATATACATGAAAAAAAAATTCATGGTACCCAGTTATCTTCACTCTCCATCCCCAAACAATTTGAACTCCTTGCCCTGAAGTCAGAATTTTCTCACAGCCAATCTCCAACAATTATTGGATGTTATAGACCTCCCTCTACCTCCCATGAAGCCCTAGTCTCTCTTGCATCTTGTGTGACTGGGTTTAATTCTAGTGAACTTCTTCTGGTTGGGGATCTAAATCTTGACTGGTTGACCACCTCGTCTGATAATCTTAAAGCTGTCTGTGATTTACTAAATCTGACTCAGTTGAACAATTCCTCAACTCGGCCCAATACTAAAAACCCATCAAAATCTTCTTTACTTGACCTTGTCTTAACAAACGCTCCCCACAAGTACACGGATACAGGTGTGTTTACCAACAACCTGAGTGATCATTGTACCATTGCAGCTATAAGAAATGCCAAGCTTCCAAAGCTAAGGCCCAATATTATATGCAAAATGTTAAAAACTTTTGCATTTCAGCTTTTATGTATGATCTAGCTGCTGTTAAATGGAGTAGAGTTGCTGTATTTGATGATGTAGAGCTAGCTCTGGAATATTTTTATGATGAATTTCGAAGTATAGTCAATAAACATGCCCCATTTAGAAAATTTACGGTCAAGGGCCAAAATAATCCTTGGTTCTCTTCTGAAATTGGAAACCTCCTCAAAGAAAGAGACATTGCTTGGACCTGGGCTAGGAAAACAAAGACAGAGGCAGACTGGCTCTGGTTTAGCCAGCTTAGAAATAAATGTACTTTACTTATTAAGAGTGCAAAATCTGAATTATACTTGAATGAGTCCATCAAAAATATGAATATCCCAAAACATTTTGTACAATCATAAAATCCTCTATGAATCATTTGACAACAAATGACCTGCCATGTTATTTAATTACACAATCACACTGTCTGATAAGGAGGCTATACTATATTGTTTTAATGATCATTTTATTTCTGCTGGATCCTTGCTTGTATCTCTAAACCCTGAATCGACAAATGCTGATCTGGCTAGTGTAAATGTGCACTTGACTCCACAAGCTGTGTGTGGACCTATCACTTGTTCTTTTGAGTTTATGTCTGTATTTATCTCTGAGGTTAACAATGCACTGAAGAGGTTGGATACAAGTAAAGCAGCAGGACCTGATAAATTGAACCCCTTTTCCTAAAGCTGGCTGCTGATTTTATTGCCAAACCTCTCTCACATATTTTTAACTTGAGTTTTACCACCAATACAATTCCAAAAATCTGGAAGTCGGCCTTTGTTCTAACCCTGTTCAAAGGGGTGAACCCTCAAATGTAAACAACTATAGACCAATTTCTAAATAGTGTATTCTAGCTTAATTATTTGAGAGGATAGTCGGTGACCAGCTATAAGAACTTTTAGAATCTAATAATATTTTATCTTCATTCCAGTCTGGTTTTAGAAAACAGAAGGTCCTAAATGATATTATTGAGGCTCTGGATAGCAAAAAATACTGTATTGCTCTTTTTATTGATTTGTCAAAAGATTTTGATACAGTTGACCACAATCTCCTGATACAAACCCTACATTACATTGGCTTATCTAAACATGCAGCTGCCTGGTTTACAAACTACCTAAATGATAGAGCACAGTGTGTCCAGGTGACTGACACGGCCTCTTTTTCAGGACATCACCAAAGGGGTGCCCCAAGGTTCAGTTTTGGGACCCATTTTAATTTCAGTCTACATAAATAATCTCTGTAATAACTTGTCATATGCAAAGTATCATTTTTATGCAGATGACGCAATTATTTATTGTTGTTCAACCTCAATCGCTCAGGGTTTTGAGTTTTTGCAAGCTGCTTTTAATGTTATTCAGTCTCGTTTATATGATCTTAAATTGGTTTTAACCAAAAACCAAACTCATGGTTTTCTCTCATTCAAAGGTGCTTGCATAAAATATTACAAAAAAAATTACATCCAAAGGAAAACCTATAAAGCAGGTTTTAAATGATAAGTACTTGGGTTTTATTCTAGATCAGGAGCTTTTGTTCAAAGCACATATAAAATCTTGTCACTAAACTTTGTGTGAAGCTTGGGTTCTTTTTTAGAAATAGAACCTGCTTCTCTCTCAAGGTCAGAGAGAAATTAGTGACAACAACCTTTTTACCCATTTTTGACTATGGAGATGTGCTGTATCCGAGTGCATCATCCAAATGTCTCCAGTCTCTGGACACTCTTTTTCATTCAACACTGAGATTTGTCACTGGCTGCAGTCATCTCACCCATCATTGTGATTTGTACTTGAAATCAAACTTACCTTCTCTGACTGCTCGTAGATATGCACATTGGTTGACCCTTATTTATAAGGCTCTTTTAGGCTTGATTCCCCCTTACTTATGCACTTTATTGCAGACAACAAGCTGTTGCTATGCCTTGCGTTCTTGCACTTCACTTGTTTTATCTGTTCCTAGAGTAAGGACAGAATTTGGAAAAAGAGCTTTTTTGCAGCTTCCCGTGCGTGGAATACTTTACTGACTGAACTGAAACTCTCTGAACTGATTCCACTTGGAGCCTTCCGATCTATCCTGAGGGATAGACAGCGTGAGACCACTAAACAGTGCCTGTGTTTTAAATCTTAAATTATTTGTTGTTGTGTCACAGTGTCTGCATTTAAAAATACTACTGCACCTCCAAATTTGTATGTTTTTGTATGTTTTATGTAATACTATCACCTCTATGTAACTGCTCTTATGACATGTGCTGCTGACCTCTTGGCCAGGTCACCCTTGTGAAAGAGATCTTGATTTCAATGGGGTTTTTATCTGGTTAAATAAAGGTTTAAAAAAAACAAAACAAAAAAAAAAACAAAAAACAACAACAACAACAACAAAAAAAAAACAAGCTTGTGGGGGCAGTGCTATGATCTGGGACTGCTGCAGTTGGTCAGATCTAGGTTCAACTATGTTGTGTCCAAAGAATGATGTCAGCTGACTGCCTGAATATAATGAATCAGCAGGCTGCTCCACAAGTGTTTTTTTTTATTCCTGATGGCACAGCCATATTCCAAGATGACAATGACAGGATTTATTTGGCTCAAATTATGAAAGAGTGGTTAAGGGATCATGAGACATAATTTTCTCATATAGATTGGGCACCACAGAGTCCAGAACTGAACCCCATTGAGAATCTCTGGGAGGTGCTGGAGAAGACACAGTGGTCAGACTCTCCCATCATCAATGCAAGATTGCAGTGAAAAATGAATGCAACACTGGATGGAAATAAATCTTGTGACATTGCAGAAGCTTATCGAAACAATGCTACAGCAAATTTTGCTGTGATCAAAGCTAAAGGTGGTCAAACAAAATATTTTTTGGTGGCAACCTTCTTTTTGGCCAAGTAGTGTATTTCATTACAACTGTGCACCATTTTTAGACTTCACTAAACAATACTTAGTGAGTAGTGATCTTAATCACTAGTTTCATGTTTTATGTAACATAGTGTAATGTCCAATGTCCATTTTGTGAATTGTAGTCACATTAAGAGTACAGAAGACAATAAAGTAGGGAATGCCAACAGCTTACATTTACACTGACCCTGGTTTGTTTTTTAGAGTAATCGAATTACAGTGCATTCAAATACATTGAGTGATGACTTTAGTTTATGTAACAAGGCTCTTTGATCCAAAGATTTAGGTCTACTAGTCCAGGCCAGAGTCCAGACTAAACATGGAGAAGCAGCATTAAGATGTTATGCTGCAAAGAAGTGGAACAAATCTGTGGAGATTACATTTTCACCAAATGTAGACACTTTTAAATTCAAGTTGAACACATTTTTTTTCTCATGCCCGATGGCATGGTAACTTTGAACTTATCTTGCTTTTCATCATTTTAATTAATTTTGTTATGATTTTATTGTGATTTCTGCATTTTGTTGCTGCCTTTTACTACTTTTTAAATGCTTTCTTTGCACCATCTGTAGTGCTTTTAATGTTTTAATGTAAAGCACTTTGAATTGTTTCGTACTTGTAAATAATACACTGACTGTACAAATGAAATTTCAATGAGAAAACATCCTTTTATAATGCCAATCAAAAGAACGTTTAAGTTCAATGTTTTCAGACAAAACAAAGGTACTGTGGAAGTATTAATATATCAGAGTTGAGTTGAAAAACAACAGGTGCAGTGGCCCTGGTCAGCACAATATTAATAGTATGACATTATAACATGATATCAAAGTGATGTCAACTAATTACCAGTCAGCCCTAAAAGGCTGTGTGTGTGTATACTGAAATAGTAACAGGCAGGCTATATAAGAGGTACAGAAGGATGATCGTGGTCTTTTGATCCTGAAGGGTGTCCCCCTGTTCGGCCGAATAAAGGAAGATCATTAAAGACCTCTGTCTGCAGACTCTTAATATCAGCAAGCCCTTTTGATAAAGAATTTATCTACGACATTTGGCGAGCCAGCCAGTTAACCGCTGGGGTCGGACGTGTGGACCGTTTTGACTCACCGCTTAAGAAGGTAAGCCCCATTTTAAATCCTTCTGGGTGAAGTGAGCTGAAGCGGAGGGCCGTCCTGGCTACAAGTTGAACTTAGTTATACAGCTGCTGTGACTCTGCTGACAGATAAATTTGTGCGCACAAATAAAGTAGTTTATGAGGACCTTACCAGAAGTAGCTGGGAGGAGGGTCAGTTTTAAGGAGATTAAGTAGTTCATGAGGGCCCCACCAATTAGTGGGAGGGGGGTCAGTTTTAAGGAGATATTAAGTAGTTTATGAGGGGCTCACCAGCTAGTGGGAAGGGGCTCAGTTTAAGGAGATATTAAGTAGGTTGAGGACCCCACCAATTAGTGGGAGGGGGGTCAGTTTTAAGGAGATATTAAGTAGTTTATGAGGGGCTCACCAGCTAGTGGGAAGGGGCTCAGTTTAAGGAGATATTAAGTAGGTTGAGGACCCCACCAATTAGTGGGAGGGGGGTCAGTTTTAAGGGGTAATATTTTAGGGCCCTATCAAAACCTCGGCGTTACTGGACGCGGTCGCCCGGGAACTTTGAGAGGAGGGTCAGTATAGCGGCGAAAGAAGTAATTGGCAACAAAAATAGTAGTGAAAGTGAAGAAAAAGTGAAAGTGATGTGAAGGCACCGATCGATCTGTTTCGAGTTCCAAATTTAGTAAAGAGTAAATACAGGACTCACAATATTGCGAGCTTATAGGCTGGTATTGTAGGGAGTCAGATAAGGAGCTTAAGTAGCTTATGACTAGGTTCATAGGAAAGCAAGGTGCGATGATCGATCAAAAATCTGATCCTAAATTAAACAGAGCCAGTAGTGAAAGGTTTAAGCTCTGTTAACCCGGGAAATCTGCGTAAAAGGGGCTTAGCGCAGTACAGCTGTGAAAAAACCTTGTTGCAACATTAAATGACAAAGAAAAAGACTTTAAAAACTGACTTTTGACATATCCCTCCCTTTGACTGTTCTTCTATTCTCAATAAGAGTGATATGACAGCTGATGTCTTCTGTGTGTGTGTGTGTGTGAAGCGGATAGGAATGGGTGTCTGAGTGAGCTGAAAATTGTCTTGTGACTGCTTTCCCCCTCTAACTGAGAGAAAATTTATGACTTCTATGTGAAAAATAAGGGAAAAGTTTTAAACTGGTTTTGACTGTTTTATTCTCCTCTGACTAAGAATGATTTGCTCAGCTGTTGAAGTGTGTGTATGAAGCGGATAGTGTGTGATGCACCGGACAGAAATGTGTGACTGACTGAGTGTGTAACTATCCTTTGATTGCCTTACCCCTCTCACTGAAAGTAAACTTGTGACTTTTGTGTGGAAAAGATAAGGGAAAAGTTTTAAACTGTTTGTTGACTGTTACTTCCCTTCTTACTAAGGGTAATATGACAGCTGATGACTGGGTGTAAGAGCATAGTATGTGATGCAATGGATAGGAATGTATGACTGGTGAGCTGAAAGCCGGTGTGTAAATTTGACCAAATGTGTGTGTAATGCGTGTCTGAGCAAAACTGGACACCGAGTGAGCCGGTGAGCTTGTGTGTATGGGAAGTTGGACTAAATGTGGAAAGGAATGCGTGACTGAGTGTAATTGGAGATCGAAGCAGCTGCTGGGAATACTGAAAAACTTATGCATGAAACAGAGGCCTCTGTTTGCAGTGATATTGCATGTTGCATGTTGTAAAGAGTATAATCTGAATTGCAGTGCATAAATTGACTCGTTCCCCAACTCACAAAATAGTGGTCTGGTGAAATCTGACACTAAGCTACTTGCTAACGCGCATAGACACAAGCACTGACAAAAATAAAATAGTGCTCTTCTCTTGTGCAGCTACAAGGATGTAATCTGTACTATTATTATAGCTGTTAAAATAAAACCGCTGAACTCTTTTGGTTTCCTTCCAACAGAACACGACTCCTCCCATTGGATTGACACCAAGAAACAGGACACGGGGTTGCAGCACACCCAAGTGGATTTCATTTGAGTTGCATGATTATCATATTGTATTAAAGCAAGATTGACTTAATAGAATAATGATGAGTACGCCCCAGGCTATTGTTTGTATCCGTTATCCCCACAGGATGAAAGAGATTCAACACATGTCTCAGAAATGGTGCAAAAGGACATAAAATTTGATAGACCCATGGCCTGCTACAGGAAGCTTTGATCAGAAACTTTGTGAAATAATCCAACATCGTATTGAGGACTATAAAGCTGGAAATAATTCTAAGAAACGACAAAAGAAACGAGAGCTTGAATTGGAAATTTTAAACTTATTTAGAATCAGCAAGCCAATTAAAAGAAATGTCAAAACGATTGTGTCTTTTACGGATAATCCGGGGGAAACTGAAAACTGTACTAACGCTGAACTTTTCCCAAACTTAACAGGAACAATAAAGATAGATGGAAACTTTAATCTTGATGACCAGCAAAGCCTTCCAGGGGTACCAGCTAATGCTGACGTGTCGGGAACCGTAAGTAACGTTCATGACAGGTCATCTGTTGCTTCAAGGGTCACTGAGGTAGCACTTCCTGTTCCAGACCCACTCAACTCCAGACAGAGGAGCCTGTCTTTACCACCAAACACTGGAGAAGCCCAGGCCCAGGTCAGACAGCGTCCGGCTTCTGCCCATTCTCCTCAAAGGCAGGAAACCCCTCCCCACATGACAATCCCAAAATACTGTAGTACACAGCGACGTCAGTCTGGAATCATTAACTGTTACCAGGATCGAACCGAATTGGCTCGGAAAGGTAAGACAGATGATAGCTTTTGGATGAACTTAGGACCACGTCAGCAAGATTTACAACGTGAGTTGGGTCGGAGCCAGATAGTTGAGATGGAGCAGGAAATAGATGATTTAAATGAGGAGGTGGAGGAAGGGGCGACTTCAGGAGGCGGAGTTTCCATGCCTGCATGCTTGCAGAAACCCGGCACGTCCGCAGGGGTCCCTAGAGATGAATATGATTTAAGGTACAGGCCTAACATCAGACCTCCTGACAGATTGAGGGGGGGGGAGTTCCCAATTCTGATAAGGGGAACAAGGGCTGATTATCATCCTTTTTCAGCTCGGGACCTGACAGGTTTGGTCTCAGAGCTCCCTCAAATATCCGCAGGAGGAGGCAAGTGGATTAAGGCTTTGGAATCAAACACGGCTGGAACATTTCTTTCACTGGGTGACATCAAAGCTGTCCTCGCTCAGGTTTTGGGGTTGTCTAAAATGCAGCAGTTTTTCAGAGACAATGAACTGGACTGGATTTTGAGTGAAAGGGCAGATGGAACAGAATTAGCAGCCTATAAGGGGGTGATTTGGCAAGGAATACGCAAACAGTACCCTAATAAAATTGATGTTGATGCTTTGAAAGGGGAACCTCTGAAGGACGACCAGAACCCAGCAGCATACATCGATACACAGTTAAAAAAGGTGGCGTCAAGAGTCTCAGAAAGATGTGGAAAATGATCCTATTTTGCTCACTCTTTTCAGAAATGCAGTCATCGATTCAATGCCAAAGGATGTCAGCAGACGTTTGGAGGATGTCGTTGGTCTAACATCTATGCCAGCACAACAGTTCCGTGATCATGTGGTTCATGCAGTAACCCGATACAGAAAAGACCTAACCAAGACTTCTGAACAGGACCTCCAGATTCAAAGGAAGCTGGCACAGATGCAACTAAATGATTTGCAAGGCAAGCTGAAAGAAAAGGTTCAAGCTGTTGTGTTTACAGATCCAGGTGCGGGTCAGACTGCTGGAGTTCCTGAGTCAACACAGGCCGCTAGGGGTCCCCAGCCGTTCCGCCCTTCATACTCAAGGCTTGGTACTCCCTCGTCTTGGGCGTGGCAGGGATCCAACCGCTGCTGGTATTGTGGCATGTATGGACACTTTGCAAGGGCTTGCCCACGTTTTATGCCCCTCCCAGCAGGTGGTCCTGGAAGAAACGGAGGCGTCCCTAGAAGAGGTGGAGGTGGAGCCCTGGGTGGCACACGACCAAGACCCTCTCAGTTTTAGGGGGGTCCCGAGGATCCTGCGGGTAAAGGTTCGTACCCATTGATTATGCATACACGCACCGACCCCATGATAAATGTACAAATTGAGGATCGACAGGTCCAAATGATGATTGACATGGGGGCGACCCATTCATGCATACAGGGATCCCTTGCCAAGAACCTTCCCATGTCAAACAACTTTGTGAAGACAGTAGGATTCTCGGGAAAAAGTCAATTGGTTCCTATTACTGCTCCCGTTAAAATAAAAGTAGGAAATGATGAAATAAAAATACCCATTTTGGTTTCGGACCAAACTCCTGTCAATCTGTTAGGAAGAGATGCACTTTGTAAATTGGGCCTCAAAATTTTATGTTCCCCTTTGGGAGTATATGTGGAAAGTTGTGGATTAAACTTACAAATGAATGCCCAAGCAGAACCAGCAAATGTTTATTGGCTGGGGAACATAGAGGGGCTTCTGGGTTCGGAGTTGGAGAAATGGAAGACATGCATAAAGGCCTGGGCCCCGGAAGGTTCTCCACCAACATTACCTCCTCACTGTACAATGTTCTTTGATCCATCAGCCAGCTCAACATTTAAGGATAAGTGGGAAAAGGAGACGGATGGAGTGATGGTTAAAATACAGGCTCCATATATCCTGATTGGAGGCCAAGGCGCAGCATTAAAGGTAAACCACAATACCTTTATTGATAAATGGTACTGTGTTACACAATCCTTACCACACATTACACTGTTGGTAAACCCAGGATACCAGTCCAGGGACCTCGGTCCAATGGTAAGAACTGCAGAGCATTTAACATGGAAAAGTACAGACAACCCATTAATCTCTCTTTCAGATGATGGATCAATGTTAAGGATTAGGTGTGATCTGTCATTACAAGCAACACCTCAGATGGTGGTGCTACCAGGAAAAAGCATAATGATGACATGCAAAACCAACCCCCTTGGATTTAACAGTGATCTGGAAACCGATATTTTAACACAGGTTCCGGACCAACTGTGGTCCAGACATGAGACGGATGTGGGACTGGCAGTTTCAGCCAGCCCAGTTACTGTCAAATTAAAACCAGGTGCAGTTTTACCTTGGCGGCCGCAATACAAACTTAATCCCGCAGATGAAGAAGGGATTGGAATCCTAATTGATGGTTTTTAAAAAAAAAAAAAAAAGCAGGAGTGCTGATTGAGATTTCTAGTCCTTGTAACACCCCAATTCTTGCAGTTCTAAAAGCAGATAAATCAAAATACCGACTGGTCCATGATCTAAGGGCAATCAATGCCATTCTTGAAGATGTCGCTGCAGACTTCGCAAATCCTCACACACTGTTGAATGCCATCCCTACTAAAGCTAAGTTTTTTACAGTAGTGGATCTGTGTTCAGCATTTTTCAGTATCCCTCTGGCAGAAGAGTCACGATATCTGTTTTCATTTACCTTTAGAGGTCGACAATACAGCTACGCCAGAATGCCCCAGGGACTGACAAGCAGCCCCGCGTGGTTTGATCGTGTGGTGAGTCAGGATCTACAGGAGCTGGATTTGAGCGGCGTCCTAATCCGGTATGTAGACGATATATTGATTTGTTCAGACACCATTGAAGATTGTCAGCGCGACTCGATCAAAGTGCTGCAGAGACTGGCAGAATGTGGACACAAAGCTTCTCGGACAAAACTGCAATTCTGCCAGCCTCAGGTGGAATTCCTTGGCAGAGTAATCTCCCATGGAACAATAGCTCTGTCTTCTGACCACCTCAAAGGCATAAGTCGAGCACCGCGTCCACAGACATGCGCGCAACTAATGACCTTTTTAGGTATCACAGGATTCAGCGCGGAGTGGTTGGAGGACTACGCAGTAAAGACGGCGCCGCTCAGGGATCTCCTGAAGTCCTCTGAAGCCAAGACTTTAAAGAAGTCTTTGGAGTGGACCACAGAGGCACTGTTGGCTTTTGATGTGCTCAAGCAGGGACTGCAAAATGCCCCAGCGCTGAAAATGCCTGACTATGATAAAACTTTTCATCTTTATGTTTCAAACAGATGTAACATGTATGCAGCGGCTGTATTGGCACAAGACTCATGTGCTGGTGGAAGGAAACAACCCATCGCTTACTACAGTGCAAGGTTGGACGACGTAGCACGAGGGTGGCCCCCCTGCTACCAGGGCCTCGCAGCTGTTCACATGGCAGTGTCATAAACCAGACCACTGTGGGCGAGATGAGGTGATACATCGAATACAACAACAGGGTTATTGGGCGCCGTACCTGCAGGCATTGGTGACGGATGCGCTTGTGTATGGTTACTTTCTGGTCTACGAGGGCGTTCTGCGTCAGCTCGGAATCAAAGTCCGCCATGGAAGCATCTACACTCCCTCCAGTCAGGGAGGGGTGGAACGAGTGAATGGCACACTTAAAGCAGAAATTAATAAGATTTGTGCATGTACTGGTTTGCGGTGGCATGACGCATTACCGTTGGCCCTAATGAGTTATCGCATGCAAGCTCATCGGGTCACACATTTGTCTCCTCATGAAATGTTAACAGGTCGTCCCATGCCGGGCCCGCAGTTTCGGGGTCCTTTTAAGGGGCCCCCGCTGGAGCAGTTGGAGAAGGAGCTGCACAGTTATATGAAACAGTTGTCTGCTATCCATAAAGCAATTTATTTTCAGAAAAAAGCGAACGAGCCAAAACCTGTCTCTGTGACATCTGGTCCAGTGGTGCCCGGGGATAAGGTGTACATTAAGGAGTTTCGAAGAAAGTGGAACACTCCTAGACGCCGAGGTCCTTACACGGTGGTCCGTGCCACACCGACTGCGGTCCAGGTCGAAGGGAGCGTCGCTTGGCATCATCTGAACCATTGTTCGTTGGCACCTACGACCAACAACTGCAAAACGGGCCCTGGGGACTGGTCGGATTGTACAGCGTTCTCAAATGACCAGTCCCCCAAAAGGGGAAGTATCGCTTCGCATGCAGCTGACGAAGATAGTCCTGTTAGGGCAGATTCAGAGTTGCCGCCCGATGATGTTGAGTTTGACATTCCTTTGGTTTCTTCTGTTGTTCGGGACAGTAATGTGGACATGGGCAATTCAACCAATCCGGACCCGAAGCAGCAGCCACCACGTCGTCCCATCACCAGGGCCTTCTCAAGGAAACAGAGGGGCATCTGCGCAACGAGGGAGCGACCTCAGTGGCCAAGGGGGGTACGACTCACATGCCAAATGTCATTATCAGTCAGGTCTCTTGCCGGCATGCACCCGCACACATCTACACACTACCCGTGACTCAGTATTTCAGACAGATGTTGCCCTTTTGGCACAACATAGGCGGAAAGTAAGATCAATTAAGGAACAAGATGTAGAGGGGCATAACATTCCAGTGAATCCTGGGATGGTTGATGTACACGGTGCTCAGGGAGCACCAGACCACAGTTAACACCCCTGTTGTGAATAAAGTTGATTTTACACCTGAACAGCAGCCCACCGTGGTTACTGATGGCCAAACAGACAATGGGGTGGTTGAGTCATTCACCCTCCCCCCTCAAGGGTTAGATACTTTGGTAAATAGTTATCATGATAAAACATTAAAGGGGGGGGAGGTCAAGAATGTAAAGGGGCAACCGGAAGTACGAGGGTTGAAACCTAGTGAAGATTACTTATGGAAGGAAGCGATGGCCAACACTTGGTATCGCTGGGCTTGGCTGTCAGTAAAGGAAATGACATCGGAGGAATGCATATGGTGCTCAAAGGCGCCTGGAGCCCCTCCGGTTGTTGTCCCAGATAAGTACAGCTCTTGGGAGTGTGCCCAGGAACAACGCCGAGTGTGTAAAGAGGAAGCGTTCAAGTCTACAACGACGAATGCTTTCTTCGGGCTCCCGATGTGTGGTATGAAGTGTAGATTACTTTATGGGGCCCAGAGGATGCATGGTTATTTGAATAAATATAGGGGTTACAAAATCCAGGAATTGTGTGAACCTTACCAGGTGGCAAATACCGCCTTTATTCCAGCTAACACAGCGCCAGATGGTTCCTTTACATCTGCCATGGACGAGATAATACGGGTGGGAAGGGAGGTGCGAGAGCATGCTGGGAAGAGCGACTGGTCTCTTGATTGGTTGGACCAGTTAATGGCTGACTGGAAAAATGTATTGATAAAGGTGGGAGTTGGGTCAGCTTTGGTTCTGATCCTTCTTTTCTTGTTTGGCATGTGCATCGTTCCCGCCCTGAGGAGAGCATGGAGTACGAGTCTCAAGAAACAGACCTCTGTCATCATGGCTGCCCAATTGGTCCGTACTGAGTTGGACCTGTGACGTCTCAATAGAACTACAGTCGGTTGGACAAAGGGTCGGCAGCCTGTGACGAAAGGCTGGTGACCCAACACTCCTGTTTGCCTCCGGACTGGAAAAAGACTCTATCTTGTGTTATTCACGTGTGGTTTTTGTAGTCAGAAATCTTCTGTAATAGGTTATCCTTGTGAAATCAGATTGTAATGAAGTTTCTTTGTTGTGTGTGTATGGTTACTTTCTGTCATAGTACTTAGAAGGTCTCATGCAGGGGTCCACTGGCCTACCCGTGCCTGAGTGTCAAGTAAGATCAAAAGTTACCGGTGCTCGCCCAGAGGGGGGGCACAGGGGAATTTTTTCTCCCTTCGGGGTTTTTTCGCCCTCGTACGGGAGGTTCAGATTGGCTCCTATGTTATGCTTGAGACCTGCGTGTGTGGACAAGTGTGCTTAAAAAGGTTTCCCTATTGTAAGTTTCAGAGTATCGTCTTAGGGCCGATTACTCTGAAATATTTGAAAGGGGGAAATGTGGAAGTATTAATATATCAGAGTTGAGTTGAAAAACAACAGGTGCAGTGGCCCTGGTCAGCACAATATTAATAGTATGACATTATAACATGATATCAAAGTGATGTCAACTAATTACCAGTCAGCCCTAAAAGGCTGTGTGTGTGTATACTGAAATAGTAACAGGCAGGCTATATAAGAGGTACAGAAGGATGATCGTGGTCTTTTGATCCTGAAGGGTGTCCCCCTGTTCGGCCGAATAAAAGAAGATCATTAAAGACCTCTGTCTGCAGACTCTTAATATCAGCAAGCCCTTTTGATAAAGAATTTATCTACGACAGTACAAATAAACAAAAAAAATCACTCATGTTGGAAGAGTAAAGCCAAGGAATAAGAATGTGTTTTAAGCTCAATTCTGCTGCTCATGCAGGTGCAGTCGGTTCCATAATTTAGGAGCTACAAGTACGAAGGCTTTCTCTCCCCTGCATGGTAGTTTAGACCTGGGGTTAAGCTTAGGAAAACATCATGGTTTTGGTATTAAAGTACACAATGAAACATTTTCCATATTGCCATATTGGTAATACTTCTCACAACAAAGCATTAGTACAGGGCGAGTTGGGAGTTAGAACAAGCTTTGGCTACAAAATACAATTCAATTTATCTATTATTCAATTTTATCTTCACATTTTGAATTTGACGTTGCAGTTCATCTCTCTGTGAAAGAATTAACCATCAATAAATGATGAGTGTAAATTACAGGGCCTTCAGCAGTCCATAAATATGAGTCACAAGGTCAGATACAGCAGTAACACTCTGATTAATGTTTAAATGACTGTGGATGGAAAGCATGCCTGAAGGATGGAGGTGGTTTCAAATACCAGCCTGATTAATACAGAGATAAGATCAGCTGTGGGTGAGCGATGCACTGTTGACATCAGCTAACTTCATCATCACAGCAACCAAAGCCTCAAAAGTCTCCCAAGAGGCTGAAATTTACATTTTCAAACAGATATGTGAGTCTTCTCAGAGTTGCAGCAGGATTAACTGCTTGTTCTGTGCAGGCTGCCTCTTCCTAATCTGAGCATCTGTGAGTGCGCTGCTCCCCATTTCCCTCTCGCCCTGTTATTATAGCACCGTTCCACAGGAGCAGCCAGCACAGCAGATATAAATTCATTAGCTGAATGCGAACACAGTCCCCATCCTGGTTTATACAGAGAGGCACATAGGTGAGCCTTGATCAGTGGTATCGAAGCTTGGAAAGCACTGTGACATTTGTATGACAATGTACAACACACGCATTCACACAGAGCCGCTGAATTAATGCAAAATAACTCATGTAGAACATTCATTCATTTTCCAGGCTGTGTAAAGCAATGGGAAATTAACAGAATATTCATTTCCAATTTACCTGCAAGAAATTAAATGCTTCATGCAAAATATTAATGTGTTTGCAGACACTGGAGTCATACTGTTGCATTAATTCCTATCAGCATACAGAGAGAAGACAGAGCAGAAATGAGTACAGTGTACATATTGTTATTAAAACCAGAAAGGTTTGTTCAACTCGTCAAGTGTACATAAGAAATGTACAGTATATTAAGGACTGCAATCTAAGATTAGAAAAAAGGGTTCACACCATATGCATGATAATAGCATCCAGTATTTAGCTCATATCTGCATTGTTTAAGTGTTACAGAAACAAAGTGTGTCAATCCCAAAATAAAGTTTTGAACTGGATGAGCCACTGCTGATCATTGTTACAGCTAAAAACCACCTTTCATGGACGGCTGAGTTCGCCTGAATTTTTATTTCAGCAACATTTAGCTTGAGGCCTGGCAGTAAGGATTCATTCCTGATCCTCAACTTGAAAATTTAGCAAAAACTGGGCTGCTTCACATGATAATAACACAGCTCTGCTAGCTCTTGCTTTGTTTCCAGTCTCAAAAATATTGTTCCTTGGTAACAGACTGGAAAAAAGGTTGAGCTTAATAGACATTATAAGTAAGCCATGTGATATTAACTAATTGATGGTTGGAAATATTTAGGTGTAAACTTGCTAATAGAAGCATGTTGCCAAACATATGGAACAAAATAAATGACTTCCACCAAGTTTTTTTTCTTCATAATGACATGTTCTACATATTAGATTATAAAGTTATATGAAGATATATTAAGGTCCAGAGGGCAAAAAGTTAAGGAACCTTTTGAATTATTAATGAGGATAAAACGTAAGTAATATTTCGGCCTAATGATGTTAATAGTGCTTCATATTTGGATCTGGGTGGCCTTAAACCATATGTAAATCCTTTTATAAAAACCTTACAGTTATATTAGACCCCAATTTTAAATTGAAGAAACAGATAAGCTGATCCAAAATGCTGCGGCTCATTTCTCCACATGTGAGCATCTGCACATCTCCCTAGTGCTTTCTTCCTTTTGCTGGTACCCTGAGTGTTTTAGGCTGGATTTTAAAGCTACAAAGCACTTAATTGACCAGGTCCTTTGTAAATCTCTGACCTTTTGTAACCATATTTGCTGTCTAGATCACACATTAGTTGTTCTGAAATTGAGGTCAGTGCACAGACAAGACCGTCATTTTGTGTCATAGCCCCAAAATTATAGCACCAACTGCTTTGCATCTTCAGCAGACCTCATCACTTCCATTTTTTAAGTCTTCTAAAATATATTTTCCCTCAAACTAGAAGGGGGTTAGCTTAGCATAAACACATAAGACATTCACCAGTCTGGACACAGTAATACCTTAATGGCTGAATGCTTTTCTACATTACCTTCATATAGCCAGTCACTGAGACCATTGAAGATGGAGCCTTCCTTGCCGGTAGATACCAGACGAATCGAGCGGCTTTCCACTTTTGATCGATAGTAGATGTTGTTCTCAAAAATGAAGATCTACAAGCCAAGAAAGAGACAAAACATATTAAAAAAAAAAAAAAAGTAGGATCATGATTTTATAAAAAGCACTCATCTTGCTGAAGTGTCCTTATGCAGCTGAATGTCTTCAGGCTTTTTTATATATTGAATGAGCTGTTACCTTGTTAGTATTTCTAACAGGGAAATTTTTGTTTGTGACACACAAATCATCAACACTCACATTTGCAAAGGCAGGTTTTGATTAGAGGAAAAAACAGTTCTTGACAAAAGAACAACAAAAAAAGAAAAATAAGTCCTTTAATGTCTTGATGAGGAGGCAAACCTTGGGAAGAGATTTTGACTTTGACACCCCATCCCTTCAGGCCTGCATGGCTTTCAAGATCACTGATGGTTGACTCCTTCATTACAGAGAATAATAGATCAGAACCTACGGTGAACTTGGTAAAGCGGCACTAGAGTCTTAAAATGGTACAGCACTGATGCCATGCTGACATAAATGCCCAGCTATTTTAGAAAATGGCTTACACAATGTGTCATCAATTAGAAAATTTCTTGCCTTAAGCAACTATAATAGCGATAAGCCTGTAAGTGGTTTCCAACAAATATACTCTTTGGCCAACCTAAATGATTAAACTTTGCACAGCAGAGAGTCTAATCTTGCAGCAGTCTAATTCCATATTAATGTTTTACTACTAGATGAATTCAGTGATTTAATCTTTTAGAATACAGTTTGTCTAAAAATGTGACATTTTGTATAAACAATGTAAAATTTGCCAGATAAAAGTTTCTTCAAGAGAGGCTGCATCTTTGAAAAAGCTGCAGGATCTGTCACAATTAGTTTCTCTTGAGGAGACGCAAGCTGTGAGCCCCATGTGATTTGGCGTCAGCTTGGTGCAGATGGAGTCCCTGTATAGAAGCCAATCTAGGCCACAGCACAGAGAGAAGACCTGGCCCCATTCTCTGAAGGAAGGTGGAAATCTGCTCTGAGAATATTCAGAGCACATATTACAGAATCTGAACATTTTGCTTTGTTTGGATAAGTGAAACCACAGCAGCACCCATGACATCGCTCATTACTGACACTACATTAGATATTGAGTGAATTACAGAGCAGGAAAGGAAAATGGTGATACTGATACTCACTTTATTGACCCATAGGCACAGCTTTCTAGAGGTGATTCACATCTATCCAAGATACTACCCTGTTTTGTTTTCTTTTAAGGTGTATATAATTTGTGCTACAGCAGTAAAATGATTGGATCTCAAATCTGATATCAGACTCAGAAACAAAAACTGAAATTAAACCTGACATTGAAAAGAAGACAGAGAAATGATGGCAATACTATTAATACTGTCTTGACACAAACACCCAATCCTAATTTATACACTTGACATTATCACTTGTTCTGACTACGTTTCACAGAGGTGAGGATCCTCTTTTTACTCTTCCATTGAAGAAGTAGAGAGTTATCCAACCCTAGGCTCGAGAACTAGGGGAGCATTTAGATAGCGAGGTGACCACTACTCTTTGATCTCCAGAAGAAAAAAACCACCTACACCATCTGGAAGAATAAAAAATAGATTGGAAGGTAAAATGGAAGGAATTGGGACTGGATAATGTTCTTGGTTGTCACTGTTTCAGACACAAAGCAAAAGAAGACTAGGCCTGAAGCAAGACCATCAAGATACAGAGTTAAAATCAACGGACAGATACTTGCAACTTCAACAGTAGGGCAGACCTAGTGCTTCTAATATTATCAAAATGGTTCCAGGTCCTACCAGATATGCAGTAAGTCATGTTGAAAACACCACTAAAACTTGATCAACAATTTTCGGTAAATCATTTTCTGGAAACAAATATCCCTGGGGTCAGATTAACCCCAGGGGGGAAATGTGTTAGTAATATTTGAGGATAATAGGAGGGATAAGGTACATGTTCATTCTTTGCCTGCATATATGTGCATCTGTAGCGGCAACCAATCCAGAGTTACATAGTACTGAAAACCCAACAACTTTTGTGCATCTTTCTGAAATATTGCTGATAAATAATCTGATTTAACAGAAATGTCAACATACACATCTATAACAATCAATGCTAAAAGTAAAATAGATCATTTACAGGAGCTTAAAATTTATATCAGGCTATAGTATTTGGTTCCACCAAGTCATCCCTTTCCTGTGAGGAACTGAAGCATTTAGAGCAATCAACACTCTCTTCACAGCCATGAGATTATTTATAAAAATAGCAATATCACCTCCCAGAATACTTCCTGATCTATTGCTGTCTCAGTCTGGTAATGTGTGTGATTGTTGATGTTTGTCTTTCCGTTTTTTGGCATTGAAAATTTGATTGTGAATCATGATCACTTCTCTTAAAAATTTGAAAAAGCAGTGGTCTTGGTGAGGGATGAGATTTCTGAATGTTGCCATTATATGGTGTGACTCTGCTGCTGCATCTCCATTCAGACCCATAACCTTTTAAGAGGCCAAAGTCTTAATCAGTAGCACGTTTCATCTGTGAGCATGACAAAGATCAGTCATGAATCTGAGGGGATTAATCCTTCAGTCCACAAACTTCTGCATGGAATTCGTTAAAGCACAGATCTGTAAACAGATTAAACAATTTCACAAAAAAAAAAAAAAAAAAAAAAAAGAGAGAGAGAGAGAGAGAAATGTAGCACATTTTCAGAAAACCTAACCTCCAAAGAAAAATGGTGCATGCTAATTTCTGGGTTTATTTTTCATTGATGGTGCTCTCCATGTACCTTGGAAATAAGAAGTCAGAGCTCAGGATGTTTTAACACCAGACCTGATTTCATTCCACCTGCATGCTGAAAAACCAGTGGTAATTGTTCTCTTATCTGTTAATATTATCCACTATTAGGAGTCTGTAGCAGTTGATAACAAATTGAGTTGAATTTTGCTCACAGAAAAATGAGAGCACTATGTTTACCTTCTAAGCTTGGAGAAGCCAAGAGAAATGCACAGAGAGCCCTCTACTTTTAAGGAAGTGTGCTATTGAATTCACAGCAAGTCTTCATTTAATCAATAACTGGCCAGCATAAGCTTAAAATGATGTGACTAAGGAAATTACACACCGTTTCAGGGCAAAGAAAACACATTACACTGCTAAGTGATTTGGACAAAGTCTATGTTGCAGTTTCCCACCATCTCTCTTTTCCACTCGAATTCCCACTAATGCAATACGTCCTGAGGGTACAGTAAGCATCCACACTTGCTCTGTGGTAAAGATTAGCCGCCCATTCTTCTCTTTACTAGAGAATTTACATTCCTCAGTTTAAAAAAAAAAACTGAGCATTTTACAAAATGTTGCTTTTAAGATGCTGTTTAGACTAACAAATTGCATAATGTGGCTGGACAGGTGTGTTTTGGATGGACATGTATGAAAGCACTTTCAATGTAGGAGAAAATGGAGGTTTAATCAAGTGGACAAGTGATTCTGGAACAGAATAACAGGTGAGCTGATTTACAAAGATTAAAGTCTATATATGACAACACAAGCTTTGGCTTGAAGTCTGTGCTTGTGTGTTGTAGCGGATGGATTTTTTTTTTCTCTTTAACCACAACTTCTTACACAGGATATGTAAATCTTTAGGGAAACCAGATGCTGTGCTCCATCCTTACTGAAAGCACCTCGTGACTGATGGTGCAAAACTGAAGCTACATCAGTCTAGCAACTGTTTTAATTAATCAACTGATGATATAGAAGGTAATTAATAGCATTGTGCTGCAGGATGTAATCACTTACATTATAACCTCCCTGCAAACCACAAGACTGAAGCTCATTAATGCTCTGACAAGTTTGATTATGTTATGATGAAGACAGAGGATGACTAATTTTTGAAGAGTTACAAAGGACCTCTTCTTGTGATTCAAATACCTGCATTCAATTTGAAATTGGTTTATTCAAAAATCTCATTTAATCATAGCGAGGTTTAAAAAAAGTTCACAAAGTTTTTAGACTTACGCCGTTATCAATCATACACAATCCTCTAACAACTTCTCATTCATTCAGCCTGGGCTCTGTGCTATCAACTACTGACTAGGTCCAGAACAGACGGATAGCATGCTAGCATTTGCTTGCTTGGCCTGGAAAACAACCACTAGCTGCAGCTAACTTCTCCCCATAGCTTGCACTAGCTTTTAATTTCATTAAGTCCTTCTAGCATGCAAAACAGCTGCACCCTGCAAGTTATTAAGATTGGAGCATTCAATCTTCTATGTAATGAAGAAAAAAAAAAGATCTAATGAACATATGACCAGGGTTAAATGGTGAGAAGGGAGAAGGGGAACGACTCAGAGCTTAATTATTATAAAGGAGATGTTTTCCTCGGAGAACAGCTATAAATGAGGCCTTCATCTGGCTCAAGGACACAAGCAATGTAGCCATATACTCTGCACTGAAATTGGTAAATGTAATGGCTCCTATAGGGATCAACAATGCTGCCAAAAAATGAAATTATTTTTTGGCAATATTATTTCAAAACTACGCCAGACCTCGTGTGAGAACTTTGGGATGCGGGAGCGTCTATGGCAGCGTTGTTGCTCATTGAGAAGAATAAGAACGATATGTGCTCTCATGTCAGTTGCATGGTAATGGCAGCGGGTTTACTTCTGGTGTTTGCGCGGATTCATCTTCGGGAGTAGCAGAAGTGTACTGTACTGTCTTTAGGAACATGTGACATGTGAGGGTATTATGGCAAAATTTTTTTAACAAGCTGAGTTTTTTGTTAATATTTCCACTTTTGTGCTTGTTTGGAGCTAAAATCAACATTCTTTATTTTGCACAGCCGCACTCTGCTTTGCTCTGCCATGTTTACATGTTCACTCACTCAGCTTAACTCCACTGTGTTGCACTGGTAGAGGCGCAGTTAAATGACATCATTGCGCCGGAAAGGTGCAATATTATCATCAATGATACAATATTGAACACCCCTAATATCGTATCCTACAAGGTCTCACATCAAATCTTTAACATCTTGTATTCTGATAAACATTTACCTTTCCATAGCACCAGAGACACTGCACAATAGTCATTCTATAGCTTTGACACTGTCAGAGATTTATTTCTGGATAGCTTCAGTTACAAAGACCTTTGCATCAGGTGTCTTTGAACCTTTCTTATCTGACAGCTAAGAATCACACAGTGTAGAGGCTACCAGGCTTTTGACTTTGACTGTTTACGGGAGTATAAGCAGATGGCCGCCTGGTTCTCTAAAGAAACCAGTTTCATGGATTACCATCTTCAAACATACACATAAAATAAGATAACTTAAAGGTCCACTGTGAGCAAGTAAGCTACATTATGTGGTAAAAAGTGAAGCCACCGTTCAATGAATGAATATATGATGAAACATTATTATTCTATTCTATTCTATTCTAAAGTCATTTGGCAGATGTTTTTCTCCAAAGCGACTAACATTTGAGAGTAAGAACATCACAAGCAAGAATTCAAAAGGATTGGACATCAGAAGTAGTCGTCAGACTGCTGTGAGTCAAGTTGGACCCAGATGTTGTCATGTAGTGCTAGAGGCAGTGCTAATTTTCCCTATAAAAGTCCTATGTTTAAATACAAGATCACGAATTCATCACACAATATCATCTTATATATATATTATCAGCTTATTCAGTGCTGAGTTGTGCCAAAGAATTGGACAAATTTTCTTAACACTAGAACTGGAAACTGATCAAATCACACTTTTAGTTTACTATATTAAGCCAGCCACATGTTAGAATATGTTTTTTGTTTACTTTGCCCACATTAAATCACCAAATACTGGCAGCTCCAAAGACACTATAAGCCAGAAGTAATAGTGTGCTTCCTTTTTCTGGTGTTAAATGAAGACCCTAAGAAATCCTGTGCTACCAACACAGTGTTTACACAAAGATTTCTTTCACCAGTATAGCTTTCAGTACCCGCTGCTTTAAGACTTTGAAACAAAACTTCCACCCCAAAGCTTTATGAAAGATGGGCAAGCTGTTGTCACAACCAAGACTCCCTGGAAGAAGAAATGTTTCCTCTTAATGGAACTTTCTTGGCAGAATAAGGTGAAAAGTAAAAAAAAAGTTTCATCTGTCCTTAACTACAAATGAAGAAATACATGTTTCCTTGTAACGGGTGAAGGCTTTTCTCTCTTTTTGGTTTTATGAACTGAATCACTGGTGATGAAAGTAGGAATAATATATCTTTTTACCAGCTGCTGATCTTGGGGGCCCCAGCCTGCGTATTGTAACTGAGCATTTCGCACCTCAGGAGGGTTCAGGTTCCACGTCTCCCTGAGATGCAAAGACAGTAGGAACAACCCAATTAGACATAAATAAAGACCTGCAACACAAACACAGCGGCTGCCTGCTCCCAGAACTGCTGTGACAGTGGAACAAGTGTAGAACATCTGAGAACAAAGGTTTAAGTGTATCCATAAATACCAGCACTGTGTAACAGTGTCACCTCTCCTTATTGGGAAAAGTGCTGTGCAGTGCAGGTTGCTGATTTAGAGATGCCACTGCCTCTATGTCTTTGTCTGCAGCTGAGGATGAATGAGGTCATCAGCAGAGAGGGTTTTCCAGTGCATTACCACTGGGTGGCAGTACGTAAATATATTTAAGGAAAAAAGCTGCTGCTGATGCTGTCATCCTGTTACCTGATAGTCCAAGGAAAGTACATAATACAAATTGTGCACAAACACTTTCAGTGCCAAGGTTGACTTAAATGATGAGTAAAACATTGTTAAATATCTGTAATACATCAAGTTAAATATTAAACAACCTTCTCAACATTTGAAGCCAGACAAATGTGTCAACTGTTGACTTTTACCATTTTAAATTGGGTGAAAAGGAACGGAGCACAACCTTAGGAGAAAACCTCTACCAAATTATCACACTCTGATTAGCCTGTTTGGGTTTGTTCACACACATGGCTAGAAAATGGCATGTGATTCCAACTTAAATGTTTTATAAATAGCCTCACTCCTACAACCTCATCCCAACAATTGGTAATCACGGCGACTTTTTAAGTAGCTGCCTAGCACTTTAAATCAAAATAACTGACCTACTAAGAAGAAAAAGGCACAGAAGTTCGTCAAAGCCTTGGTTTGACTGAAAAAGACTGGAGTAGTAGTGCACTATCTTAACTGTGCAACCACACCTCAAATGTGACTCCTGTGGAAGAGAAATCAAAGAGAAAACCTCTTCTGCATCTTTGCTATTAAATTCTTTTTAACATGTAAGTGAACAGCTAAGTTAATAAATCTTCTGATCTGATGGAAATGAAGTAAAATGTTAGAGCTCCACTCAGAAAAGGTTTGTTTGAGAAGAAAAGGGGTGCAGAATTTCATGAAAACATCTTTCCAACTGTTATCCACAGGGCTGGATTGACCAAATATCACTGAAAATCTGTGGAAAGGACTAAAAATCCAAAAAACATCTCTCAGAAAATTGTTTGCAAGCTGTGATAGCTGTGATAGCTGCCATCGGGGGTTTTACTACAAACCACAAGGTGCCTAAGAGTTTGCTTTAAGCCCCCTTTCGTTTGCACTTATTTTTGAAATTTGAAAGAGAAAAAAAAAAACAGAAATATACTGTAGCTTTTTTGTTTTATAGAAAGACATTAGTCACTACTCTTGTTTAGAGGGTAATTTTCAAAATATGACTGAATCTAATTTAAAGTGTATTGTTACAGAGTGAGTGATGAGGATAGATGCAAATCAAATCTGCACATTTTGTCTCAATAAATTGAGACCACTGATTACATGGCAGCCTGTTCACCTCTAAGTTATCCTCAGTGGAGGTTTTGGTAAGAAGCTGTAGTGTTTTGTGGAAGGCAGTTGTGAGAACAGATGTGAATGAGTCTCTGTCAGGAAGGTTAGAAGAGATATTACTGGATAGTATATGAAAATTCAGTTTGAATGGCCCAGGCAGCCCTGACGGCTACTTACGGAGTCTCCAGACTACAGATGATGTAGAAGGCTGTGTAGGAATGCTCATAAACCTGGAAAAAGAAAAAAAACACATTATCAGAACTTGTTTTCTTTATTCTGTTGTTTAGTAAAAGCACTGACGCATTCAAAGTTCAACATTACATAACCTTTTTTTCTTGGAAAATAATAAAACAACTAAAAATAAAAACTAAACAGATTTACCACTGATGATAATAAATCCTTGGAATTTACAAATAAAACGAACAAAGTGAATATAAAGAGCATGCTATATTAATAATATAATGAGGGCTGTCAAAAATAGCACATTAATGGCGGTAATTAATTTATGTAATTAATTGCGTTAATATTTTTTAACGTGATTAACTCATGCGCGGCATGACAAGCCCAATACATCCGCCATTTCTCTGTTATGATGGCAGGATGTGGAGAGGCGATGAGAGGGTTCCACACCTGCACTTTTCCTTTTATTTATTTATTATTTTTTAAAAACTTATCCTGCATTTTGCACCAACGTGTCCGCCCTTTCTTTCTCTCCTCCTCCTCTTCCTCTTATGTTGTTCTGTGAATCATGAATGCTGTTGTGATCAGCTGATCGGCTTTTCTTTCTTCTTGAGTTTGTTTATCGTTAAGCTAAGAAGGAAGAAACTAGCAGTTCATGGTTCACAACATCACATAATTACCCAAAAGTACTGTTTTTGGCAGGACCTTCTCTAACACAGTAGTTGGCTGGTGGTAGACCGGATTTATACTTCAGCTATGCAGGGGCGGGTCTACAAACGGGGGGCCAGGCAGGAGCACTGACCAGGAAAAGGGGGGACAAATGAGACCTTTTTTATGTATAGATTTTATGAAATATTGAACTGATTATTACAACTAAACAGATCATCTAATGTAAAAAAAAAAAAAAAAACACGAAGAAAAACTTTTAAAACAAAGAGCCAATGATCTAATTTATCAACAGGTGTTTACTTTGGGTGATGCTGCTGTAGGACTTTAATCACTGCTGCACAATGACTCACACTTCAATGATAAAAGGAAAAAGGTGTGTTAAGACAGATCATCAGTTTTATCAGAGTTTCTTCATCAATGTTAACTGTTCAACTTCAGTCGTCACATCTACTGGTTTTATGACATATTTTCACCATGGAGACGGTTGGTGAGATGATGATATATAAATTCTGAATTATGATCTAGAACACGGTAGGGATGATTTAGAACGATATATAGAAGTACATGACATGCTGCATTTACTGACCATTGGACATCTGATATGATAGCAAATCTGATATCTGATAGCAAAAACGGGCAAATTTCATGTAAAGTCACAAATGGTGATTAATCATGATTCATTTGTAAGCTGTGATTAATCATGATTAATTAATTTGAAAGCTGTGATTAATCTGATTAAAACTGTAATGATTTGACAGCCCTAATTATAATACATAATTTCAAAAGCACTGGAAAGGTTTGATAAAGTAATGTTAATATAAATGACCCCAAAGTCAAATTGGTCCATGCTACTGTGTGTGCCATTTTAGAGTGAAAACAGGAGTATCTCAAGATCCCCTAAAGAACCTTGAGCTTAATATCTCATCTTGCTGCAGTATATAATGTATGTGAAAGCAAAGCAGTTTTATAATCCATTCATTTGTCCATTATTTATTTAAGATTTAATCTCAGGCTAGGTTCACACTGCAGGGCATAATGCTCAATTTGTTTTTTTTGTTTTTTTTTTAACTTGTCCTGTCCAGCATCATAGCAGCAAAATGATAATCTGGTTGCTGTATCGTGCTGAACAAATTTGCTCTGCCAAGGGGAGGCCTATGGGTAAGGCTCCTCTTGATAATGTGATTAATTAATTTATTTATTTACTTTGAATCACGGAATCTATGTAATCTTGCTGGACCTGACCGGAGGGGACATTAAAAGATGGAAAATAGCAAAAAGAGCAAAAGGGAAAGAAGAAAGGAGACAAAAAGATCACAGACAGAAGTAAACGACCCTTCAGTCCACACCATCACCAGACAACAAACTGTTACACCTGTACATGAACACACCAGAAAATTTCCTTCCGCCCCAGCCACACACAGGGGGAACAAGGGTGTGAGAGGTCCCCAATACCCTCTCCCTCCCCGCTCCTGACTGTTTATGTAGTGTGTGTTGTGTGCAATTAAAATTGAGGGGCAGTGACCGCAATGAGCAGGGAGCCGCCCGGCATGCACCGCATGCCATGCCCCCCAGGTGTTGTTTGTGTGTTGTGTTTCTTGTGTTTTGGTGTCTCGGTGCAATTAAAACTGAGAGGCGAGTCGACACGGGGTGCATCCAAGGAGACCACTGAATGGTCTCCTCCGTTCCACCCCGGGTTTTTTTGAGAGTCCGTTCAAAAAAGTGATCTCGTGTATGAACCTTTTGTGCACCCAAAGTGCGTGTGTGTGATGTCACACACACACACAGTTATTGTCCAACCGTAGCCAGCACATTTTCAATGGCATCGTTTTAAGGAGGAGATTACAAAAGAGGAGAGCCAGAATTTTGGCCATGGCATCTTGCGGAGCAGCGGCAGCAACGTCTGTACAGAGAAACATGTTGGGACGGAGTCGCAGCCAGGAGTGGTGGGAGAGTGATGTGAGCGCCTTTACAGATAAGAGTTTATAAACAATGTCCTGTATGACATGCAGGGCGGATTAATGCGGCCTGGCCGCTCAGACTGAAGTCGCATGGCAAAAGATCAGAAACGTATCAGATTTAGGACCACATTTACAAGTGGCATGGGTCGCATTTGAAAAAATCTGATTTGTGTAGTTCAGACTGTTATGAAAAAGATCAGATACAGGTCGCATAGGGGCAAAAAATTGGATTTGGGTCACTTCAGCCTGCAGTTTGAACTTAGCCTTATTTACATAATCTCAGAACTATAATCTATGGCTAAGAAAAAATCTAATTTCAGAAAAGAAAAAAAAAAAGTTAGGAAATGGTGTGTTTGGTCGATTATTTCTCCCCTTTAATAATACCATAAGTGTGAGTCGTCATCTTCACAAAGACATATAATGTATAAAAATTGTGCTTCTGTTGAATGAAAGACACAGCTAAACATATCTCTAAAAATCTCCTGCAATTTTCCATTTTTACACTTTGTCTAAATTTACAGTCAGGAAAGATCCATATGCAGACACAACAGGATGGCAACCCCCTCCTTATGATGTTCACCAGCCTGCTCATATTTTGCTGTGGGATGGCATCCCATTCCTCAACCAGGAATCATTGAAGGTCAACTGGTGGGGTTGTGTTGGTCACTCAAGCAGCTACAGCACGACCAAGATGATCCCACTTGTGTTCATTTGGCTTACAGCAAACCACTCCATCCTCTTCATTCCCAATTTCTGGAGCTACTCTATGATGATCCTGACTCTGGAGGAGGGAAAGTTTTAATCCAGTAGGGTGGAGTTAAGTTCTAGATTCTGTAGGTATGGAATTCATTCTAATATTTCTATCCATTATGCACCAGTCATACATCTGTGACTGATTCACACCTGGCAGCAGAAGATTGTAAGAGACACTGGGATGTTTTATGAGTGTCAATACGCAAGTGTTCAGCTGTAGGTTGCTCATTCCCCAGAAGCATGATGCTTACAGGTTATATTTCATTGTAAGGTGACTAATCTATAAACACGGAGCGTTTCTTTTTTCACATATTGGGCTACGCTATGTGCAATAACAGGTACATTTTACAGTTGTGCATTAATATTTATTCATAAATTTTTATATGAGTATTTATGTACATATGTATGTATGTGTGTGTGTGCGTGTGCATGTATGTATACAATATTTTTCTTCTCTTCTTTTTATTCCATGACTATTGTTTCTCTTATGTAAATAAGTGCTACACTGCTTCTGAAGCTCTAATATCTCTGGGGGCAAGTGCCCAAGGGATCAACAAAGTCCTATTCTATTCTATTCTATTCTATTCTATTCTATTCTATTCTATTCTATTCTAACAATGTAATACAACACCATTTGGTATCCTTATGAAAGAGAAATAATCAGCTAAACATTTTTTAACTTCTTTTGCTAAGTTTATCAAGTACAGAAATCACACATATAATTAACATAGGAATGTGTTTGTAGTAATCATATCAGGAGCTTTTAAATCGTGTTTTTTAACCCATTTCTTGACTTCCATTTTATCCAAGGTTTCAACGAAAGTTATGGCTTCACAACTGATAACTTTTATTACTCACAATCAAAGTTTTGAGAAAATTTCAATCAGGTATTTTTCATCCTACAAAAGTGCCTTTGCTGCACTGGTCAGATAAAGACTCAGGAATTTTAATGATCTTGAATAATAATAATAATAATAATAATAATAATAATAATAATAATGTTATAAATTGCTTTACAAGAAGGGATAAGGTGAGATAGATACATTGATAATTATATCAGACAATACCCAGGGCTTTTTGAAAGAGGAAAGTTTGAAGATAGGTAGTGTTGTAATGTGACTGGGTTCAGTGGGCAAGGAATTTAATAAGATTGGGACTCTAATGGTATTTCCAGACCACAAACTGTGATCAGGGAATACTTAGCAGGCCACCATCTGTGGATGTCAGTTATCGGGAGGGCACACACCAGGTCAATAAGTCTAAAATGCATTTGGGTGCTAGGCCATTTAAGGCTTTAAAAATTTTAAGGCTTTTAAAAATCAATATTAAATCCAACAGGAAGCCAGTGTACGGTGGTGAATACCGGGGTGATGTGCTTGTGCCCTTTTTGTTCTGGTAATGAGTCAAGCTGCAGTGTTTCTAATCAGCTGGCGGTAATGAGGGGAGCCCTGACTGATACTGGACTACAGTAAATTATAGTAGACAGTATAGAACAGAATAGGATCTGTTTTTTTTTTTTTTTTTTTTTTTCATTATTATTGCTTTCTGCACCCTGCTGAAATGTTTTATGTAAAGCACTTTGAATTGTCTTGTACATGAAATGTGCTATACAAATAAATTTGCCTTGCCTTGAACTCAGCATCTGACACAGCTGTCAATAGTGGTTTGATCATTGATATTGCGAAACCTGGAGACATTACAGTCTTGCCCTGCACAACAGACTTTAATCAGAAGTTTGCTCTATCAAAATTTTCATAAAGATGTACAAAGCATACAGTAAGTGTCATATTCTAGTCTGAATTCTCTCTTGATACTAAAGCAACTAAAGTGTTATTTTGCACAACTGACTATGATGAGGAGTTTCCTCTCCCATGCTGATTTAGAGAAGGTCATACAAGCTTTTATCCGGTCCAGACTGGATTATTACAATGTACCTTAATCTGGCATCAGAAAGGAAAAACAAAGTAAATGGATCAGCGAGCATTTCACAGCAGTCTCTGTGGCCCTTCACTGGCTGTCTGTAAGCTTCAAAATAATTGAACTATTTCAGTGCTTGTTTTTAAAACCATAATTGGTCAGGCCCATGTCAATTTATGTGACCTTTTAAACCCTTGTGATCCAGCTCAACCACTGGGACCCATCTAACGATTCCTAAATAACAAGTTGTCACTAAAGGTGATCTGGCCTTTTCTTATTGGGCCCACCACACAAAGAGCTCATACAGATGAGTTTAGATTCCTCTTTTAGTAAAGTAAGCAAGATAAAAGTTAGTAAGTGCTTCACAAACAGAAACAAGAAAATAAGAAATACAACAAAAGCCTAAAGAAAAGCCAGTTAAAACAGGAAGTTTATTAAGTTGCTTCTTAAAAGTCACTTTTAACGGTTGACCTTTTTAATTGTTTGATAATGCTGGAGTTTTGTACTGTAATTGTTTCAATCGTTTGTTCCTGATTTCATTACTTGTAGAATCTGTAAAGCATTTGGGCTGCGCAGTAGTCATTACCAAACTGCTACGTATCAAATAGACAAAAATGCTGATTAGTTACTGCTGTGATGAGATGTAACTACAAAAACAAACAAACAGGAATGTCTCTAGGAACTGCGGGAAGCTGAAAGGAAGATGAATACAGGACTTCACAGTACACATGCAAACATACTTGTTACAACACATAGAAAACTAAAGGAGGAGCTAATTAAACGATCTGATTATTTGAAAAGTCAGAAACCAACATGGAGCAGTGGTATTAAAAAAAAACACATCCACACATGGATCAACTCTAAAAGATGATGCAGAGCAGAAGGCATGCATGAGATATTTTCAGGAGACATCACACCAACAAATCTATCACAAGCCAAGTGCATAATGATGCTGTGTACATTTTCACTTCAGCAGAATGCATGTTCTCTCATTCTCTGTTCACTCACCAAAGGTTCAGCATTCATTAAAGGTGCACAAGTGTAGTAAGTCACTTCCCCCTTGGGACACATCCACATTCAAATGTAGATTATGCAAACACAGGGTTTAATATGTATTTGATCTTCACTGTGTGCTGCTACAGTGAACATATAGGAGGACGAACTGTCATCTATCAAAGTGATGGAGCTTTGGATGGATAATACATGCAAACACATGCAGTACAACACACTCCACTGTGTCGTAATGGTTTCTGTTCATCTCAGGCAATAACACAAGATTATATATCTGCAGGCATCCTTCACAGACTAACAACAGAAACAAATTCTCTCTACAGCATCTCGGTGAGGCAGAATAAAGTGAACACACAAACACTAGCTTGCCAAATGATTCAATATATCTGATCTACCTATATTAGGAGCTGAAATGCTTTGATGCATATCAAGGGGCTGGCAGAGCTGATGTAGTCATGGGGCACTTTATTCTACAGCTGCACAGAAATGATAAATTCCTAACCAATACCTCCTGCTCTCACTGCCGATCTCATCTCCTTCTGCCTGTGAAGCGCCGAGGGGTTTGTTTGTGTTTTTGCTTTCCTCGCTACAGTTCTGCTCGGCTGTGCTAGTCCCCGCCGCTGCCGATGACAGGAAACGGTGTGCGACAGGCCTTCACAGCCTGCCATGATTACATTTTTCTTCCTTTGCTCCTTCCTTTTCCCCCCATGCCCCCACTCCGCTGCATGCCCCCTTCCTCTTTCTCCTCCCTCTTTTAAAGCAGCTGACATATTTGTCAGTTTGCTAATTCAAATAAACATATGAGAGGCTCACCGGTGCAACGTTGTAGGCCAACAGCACATGCTTCATGTCAGGGGACACCTCATACTTGCTGGCTTTGTACATTTCCTGTGAACCAGAGGAAGATGTAAGTAAAAAAAAAAAAGTGCACGTAAAAAGATGAGAACTCTAACCATGCGTGCTGTTTTCATTAAACTACTCCTTAAATGCCTGTCTTTGACAGATTGCTTGTCTCCTGAAGCAAATGGGGATGGCATTAATCTTTGCACTAGGGCTTGGCAATTTGATGGCAGACATAATGTTGTGTATCGTCTCCTGAGCTAATGCAGCATTGAAGCTACATCTCCATTTGAATGTTGGCCCACATAACTAAGCTCTAACTTTTACATTTGCAGTTCACATTCCACTGATATAACAGCTCGTTTGATTAAGTTTTACTAAAAATATATATTTATATATAAAGGTTTGAGGGGCTTTGATTTGCTGACCCTTAAAGGACAGCTTTAATTTAATTCATGAACAGCCAAGGTCAGCTCTTTTGTCCCGCGGTTATAAGAAAAAAAGATTAAAAGAAAAGGTTAAAAAGGACTTACAAATTTCTTGTTATGCACCAAGATGGTTTGTTCATCTGTGTCAATGTTGAACTTGATGACATCCCCATCCCGGTTACGGTATAATAGCTCATTGCCTGTAAGGAAAGATGAAGAATGAGGGCAAAGTTACTAAAACCATAAAAAATAAAAAATAAAAAAAAATACAAGAACTAACTGCTTAATCCATTTCATGTTTCCAGCATGTTCTCCACCCATTTCCACTGTCCACTTACAGCAAGGAGATATGACGACTCAAGGAAGTCTTGATTTGGCTTAAAGTCAGGGGGCCTGAACCACTTGAACTGGCTCCTCTGTTTGCAGCAGTAATGGGTCTACATCCCACGATTTTTCCAAATTTCTCACCAAATCTCCCAGATTGTGTATAATCACATTCCAAAGAAAATCTTTTCCAGTTGCATGTACTCAAAGCCTTTAATTTTTGATCATTACCCAAAGATCAGGTCATAGAATGTAGTAACTCCAGAGCTTTGCATCCCTCTTCACCATTAACTCAACTTGTGGTGTGTGGAGGTTAGGCTCAGCTGTAGGGGGCAGCAGTGGGGCTGTGGTTCAGGGATTGGTGGCAGGTGGGACAGACTGTCACAGCAGGACTTCATCAGTAATCACTGCCTGTCTTTATCTGCACTAGTGTGCAGAGAACCCAGGAGAAAAGATGTAGACTGGAGCAGACAGCCAAAGCTGGTTGTCAGACTGCCCAGCAAACCAGTAAATAAAAGTGTTAAACATAACCTACAAGTTTTGTTGTTTGGCTGTAAGCAAACTTTGATAGTCGCAATCCTGCTACAACTTGGTTCAGGGCTAGGAGGTCTACTGATCCTCAGGGCTATGTTTCTTGGCCAGAACACTCCTGACAGGGTCTACCAGGACAGGCAATTGACTCCTATTTTTCACAAGTCAAGGCTCATTTACACTCCCATTACGTCTGTAAACAGGTATGTCTGTTTCAAACATCACCGCCATCATTTTTCTACGTGTCCTTTTATGTTTGCATAGTTAGCCAATACATCCACTGGAGGGCAACGCAGAGTTCCCCTTCGAGTTGTGACGTCAGTTTCAGAAAAATGGCAAGATCGTGAAAATCTCTGTTCTCAGAAAAATGCATTAAAAGAAGCCACCACAGCGGCCATTAAAGACATTGCAGCTTCCTCTTGTTTGTTCCTTGTGCTGGTAGCACGGCAGCTATGTGACGCAAGAGCTGTGAAAACAGTCCAAATTATGCGTAGATAAAATAGATGCCGGAGATGGAAGGAAGGCTGCGTATCTTTAGCGTGAGGGTTTATTCCTTTTTCAACACCTGAATCTAATTAAATGGATCAGACAGCCTGTCAAGTTCTGTACAATGAGTCATTAATTTGAGTCAGGTGTGTTGGAGCAGGGATACATGGGAAATTGCTGGATTACAGCCCTCGTAGGACTGAACTGAGTAGCCCTGGCATAGAGTATAAATGGCCCTGGAGATTAGAGAAACTGCATCGCTTTGGACCGCATACAGGGCTGTCCCATCAGTTCTATTACAAGAGGACATAGTTACAATATTATATTATTTGCTCAAAGACTAGATGCCAGTATCTAGTGTACTCTCCTTTACTGGACTCGGTATTGTTTTATTCCAACAAGTCACAACATCCTTTAGACCTCGTAGCTCATTTCTTTATAATTCAGTGTCCTGTCCTCTGCAATCCATGCTGGGGATGGTAGCATTACGTGCAACACTTTCAACCACGGGACGCCAGTTTGAGACCAACAAATGACAAGTGCTTTTTAACTATTAGGCAGTAACAAAAAAGTAACAAAAACATCACAACACGGATGAACCTGGTGATAAAGAACATGAAATCAACTTTCTTTTTCATGTAAAAAGGACATAAAGTATTGCTCTTACAGTTGGACTCTCCTTGTGAAACGCTCCAAGTGTGAAAGCAAAGCAACATGATAAAAAAAAAAGTTAAGTGGACATTAAGCATTAAACATTTAACTTTTACCCTCTACTTCGACAGAAGTCTAAATCTGAAGAATTCATTCAAGCTTTTACAAGTTAGTAAAAACATTTACAAAACAAATACTTGTCTCTGAAAAAGTGAAATAGGTGCTGGCATAATTGGAAAAGGAACTACTGAGTGTAAAGTTATTACCTGTCACAAGCATTGACAACATAGTTACCTTTTTTAGAGATGCTTTTATTTACTTACTTTTATTAAATGTCATAGGGATATTAATTCAGACGTATCTGAGAGCTATCAGGAGCCAAAAAGCAGAATGTCTAATAATTATCTTCATGCCACTTAATGGCAATGGTAAGCATAGCAGAAACAAATCTAAAAATGTGGACTGAAAGGAAAGGCTGTGCAGTTGCTTGGGATCACAGTTTTGGCCTCAGCTTTCAGACTTCTTTGGTTGCAACATTCAAGGTCATATGTTTTTAAAATATCTCTGCTGACAGTTAAACACTATTACAACCAGGACAAGAATCTTTCTAGCTCATCACTCAAAAAGAAACTTATATTTAATTCACAAATTTCTGTGAACATTTTATAGTCTTGACTGAAGTGTGGTAAAAAGAAGCACCCTGATTTTTACAGGCAACAACTCAGCAGCAATAATCTGCTTCATTTGGACTGAGTAAGCACAGTTATATGATTTGATCAAAGAAAACAACCCTGCATCAGATTTGGATTTAAATACAGCTGACTCCTGACTCATGAGCTAACCAACTGTAATGTTTTCAGATGGGAGCTGCGTGAAGAGCTCAGATGTGAAAACTACAGAAACATTTTGCTTCTTGTGTCATTACAAGTAGATCTAGCTTATTTCTCCAAAACCAAAATAGAGCTTTGATTTTTTTCAATAAATTTAACAAACGGGCTCTAAAATCAAACACTCTTGACGCCATAATGCAGAACATCTTTCACTATATGTCAATACAAACGCTTCCAGCAGTGACTTCAGCCCACTAAAGGAAATTCTTCAAGGGAGCCATTATTTGGCAGATGTATGAAAGTTCACGCTGCTCCTCATCCATCAGGCCTTTATCAGTGTGGGATACGTTTAATATGGCAACTGCCCCTTTTCACCTTCAATCTATCTGTGCTTCTCTGTCTTATTGCTTTAGTGATCCATAGGCGCACGAACAACCACGCCATTTGGTGAGGTAATTAGAACCCAGAGATTGTTATGCAGAGTGCTTTCTATCTGCTAGCATATCTAATTGTCCATTAGAGGTGACAAAATTACCATCACAATGGCTTTAATAAAGGATGTGCTTGGTATAGTAGTTTCAGACAGTTTTAGATTGGCATAGCCAAACAGCTTTTGTCTCCTTGTTTAAAAAAAAAAAAAAAAACTGTTGGCATGCTAACAAGAGTGTGAAATGGACTCCTTCATGGAAATCATGGTGATAAATAAAAGGATGCTGTCTCATTTTCTTTCTCTCCCCTTGTCCCAACCCAAGTCATTACTTTAGTTTGACTTTGTTTGGCATCTTGATAAACAGTCTACTTTTATAAATGAAAAGGTAATTGGAAAGTAGGGGCATGAATGAGGAAAGAGATAAGTTGGCGATAAATCAGTGGTCAGGGAGATGGACTGGGTTTTATTTTTTCTTTCGTGACTTACTTTGTTTTCACAGTGGGGCTTTTGCTTAAACTCAGAGACCTGCATCTCTTTAAGACACCTTTTTCATCTCTATCTCTCGCTGATTTACCAATCTTCTTCTCAAACCAAGTGCCTCAAGACACCTCGGCTATACCACAGATCTTTCAAATCTTTCCCATCGCTCCCCCCATTTATAAGCCCTCCTGCTACGCTCATCATTCTAGACCTTATCATCCCTTCTTCCCCTCTCCAAGTCTTTGTTTTCTGTTCTTTCATAGACATGTTCTATTACTATACCCAAAGCGTTATGTCTTCCCCTCAGTTTGTCTCTTTCTAGCTATCTTTCTTCCCTTCCCTAACACCTTCACTCACTGTGGATCTGCCCAGGGCACTGTTTTCTGCTCTGATCTATACCTTTTCAAGGCACTATGTCTTATTAATACAACCTCCTGCCCAGGGCACAGCCCTAACCCAGCTTCACTGCAGGGAGGCAGGGGGGTGAGGCACACATAAGCGGGAGAGAACAGCCAAACCTTCACATACAGTTTGTTGGAATGAGGATGGAGTATGGACTTAATTTAGAAAAATCATTGAACTTGGAAGCAGACATTTAACGTGATGAATGTATTTACAATGAATTTTATTTAACTCCAGATGGCATTAACTCACAATATTTAATGTTTTATCACTTTTACTACATTAAATTAGTTCATTTAGACCTATCTTTGCATGTCAGGCCCAAGTCTTAAAGGATGGTCTGAGGATTGCCACTTTCTCAACAAATACATAAGAAAAAGAGTTCAGAAACAATGTTTGTCAGAAAAATATAGAAATGGATTTTTTCTTCTACTACAATGCAGAATATCATCAAAACATTCAAGAAATATGGAATTTCAGTGTTTAAAGAGCAAGGGCGTTCGATTCAAGTTGGATGATGCATTCCTAACTAGTATCATCATTATCAGTAGCTGATAAAGTCACATCGGCAAGAGAATACTGTTGTCAGGCTTTGTCAGCACTGCAACACAGACTTACACTAACATGTCAATCAAAACCTTTCCAAGCACAACCCTAAAATTAACCCTGTCCTGAGGTGGTGTCAACCCCAAGGCCACATTTTTTTTCCAGGGAAATCCATTATTTTTCCAGCAATAAAATGCAAAACCACTATTTGCACACATTATGAAGGCATGGCTGAGGAAGAGGATGGTACTGGGATTGAATAAAAGTTCAAGTAGATGTGAGAATCACCACTCATACAGTTTTCTTCATTCATTCAAGTCAGCTGCACTGTTAATGTTGCACATTCCTCTATCCAAGCCATCCTTTATTTCCATTCATATTTTTAATTTTTCATAAGGCATAACTCCATTCACTGCACTTCATGCTCCTCCTCTGTGTTTTCCAGAATGACAGAGTTAAAATAATTCAGGTGCATTAAAATAGTTGAGGTTTCAAGAGATAAATCAATAAAAAAAGCCCCAAACTCTGTATAGAAACTAATTGTGTCTATATCAGGACGTGAAGCTTTTATTAGCAAACACCACAGAACATCTGGAAATGTCCAGTCATGTTACACACGAAAATTATACAAATCACAAAGAAAGGACTTGGACACAGCAGCTGTAGTGGATTTGCTGCTTTAAGGGTCTTAATCTCCAACCGCTGTCTTGACATAATACATCATCATACGATTACACCAAACACAGCAGCTTTTGAATTGTGTAGTTTCTCTAAGCTATGTTGTTAGCCGCGAGGTGAGCCAGGTTGCAGTGTTAAGTTCTGGAAGAAATGGGATTTTTCTTGTCTGTTCCAGGTCATTTGTCCATGCCCAACAGCTACAGCTGATGACTAGTTTGATAGAAGTGACAAAAGCTGCTGTGTGAGAATTATAGTGTCCCCTTTAAGTCTGCAGGAAAGTAACAAGGACAAATATTCTCATTGGTTGGTTCAGATCTGCTGTGAAATATATTTTATTAAAAATTTAATCAGCTTAAAAAAAAAAAAATCCCCATTTATATTTATAGTGCTGGAGATTTTTACATATATTGTTTCTAAAAAGAAATTCTCTGTGACAGATGTAAATTTTTTTATACTCATGCAAAGCTCTTAAGTCAGAAACCTGAAATTAATTTCTAAATAGCTTGATGAATGAGCATATGAACAAATGAATGCAGAGCATAAAACATGAAACCACCCAGGCTGCAGCCAACCTGCTTTATGGCCAGTTCTAAAGGTGGAAGTCATGTGTGTTTATCAGGAATGCCAATCATTGTTGCCTGCTTGCTTCATTACTCTCTGACTCTTCAGCTTCTCAATTCACCGTTGGGGTTGAAATACAGCGTTGCCAATTTATTTTTGCTTCATGCTGTTTAGCTCAGGAAATACAGATAATGTTTTTATTTCTGTCTCATTATTTGGACCCTGTGCACCTTGAAGCACCATGGGGTGGAGGTGGGGGATTTTTTCTATAGTAGAGCAATCTATTGACATACCACAGCGAGATCAGCACTATGATCAAAGACTAACAACTTTCCCATTAGATTTTCACATTGAGGTCCTGTAAATAAGGAGAAAAAAATCGATAATCCGCTTTCATCTACAACTGTGTTTCAAAGTTTGTGAACTATTAGATGTTCCCTCTACTTGTAAAAGAAGATATGACAAAAACAAACAAACAAACAAAAAAATTTACTCAATGATTAATGTACAGAAGATAACGTTCCAATTACATATTCATGAATGTTAAGAGTAAACAAAGTGGGGTTAAAATTTAATCTAACATGATGGTGAAATGAGTCAGGCTGCCCTGTCCTTTTCAAAGAAATCAGATCTATTAGAGTTTGATCTTTACAACACCTTTGTGGGATTGTATCATGGCATGAACAAAGAAAATTCCTGAGGAAAAAAATAGAGTTCATGCTGGAAATGATAACAAAACTATTTACACATGTCAAACACAGGTAGTGTAGCACCACATCACTGTGTTCTTAGCTGAGTAACAACAGCAGCGCTGGTTAGTGGCAAGTTCCACAATGCTGGCTTGATGAGTGTAAGCACACACCAAGGTGGGCCAGTCTGGCCAGTGTTCCCTTGTCAGTTTAGAAGCATATCAGCAGCAGACCAACTTCTACCACCTCTGCTACTCTTCAGACATGACAGACGCAAAACTAAGCAACAATGAGAAGGGTTCTTTTTCGTCTGTGAAAGCTGGAAGGAGAGGAGGGATAATTGAAGTGAGAGCTTAATTTTCTGAGAGTTTTGTTCAATAATTATTTGGTGATACACAGCACTGAGCAAATGTAAAATTGTTGAATAAACTAGTTGTGTTGCCTTGCGGTGTAACTCATTTACCAAATCTTTGCACTGTATTTTTATTAATTCAAAGTCTGACTCCTCAAAAGTGTTTCTGGGCAGCGGAGTAGCTTTCCATTTCTTAATGACCAAAGTGTCTTTTAAGCACATTTCACAAGTTAATACTTTCCCAAAAAACATAAGTGCGCTGTTATTTAACAAGCTGGAAAGCTGTGGGATAAACGATTTGTGAACACAGAAGATCAAAACAGAAAATTTTGTTTTAAGGGAGATGCATTAAACTAAGTGTTTCTTAGTTTGTTTCACTGTATCAGGGTTTAGACAGCTTGCCATCACTCCACACATTTAAATGTATCATTAAGCCAGGCTACAGTTATAGCTTCATTGGACCATTTAATTGGACTGCTGTTCTTTTCTCAATATAGAAGCAGAGGAAGGAAATTGATGTATTGACCAAAATATGTCAGACTCTACGATGATAAATGGCAACAGACCACCTTTTTAGCTTCGTAAAAGCTTTGGCCTTTTTTTTTTAATTAGATGCAAACAATCGCCTGTGATCATTAATTTGTTACTAGTCTCTTTTGTTACTTCCATCTTAAAATCTCTCAGGGAAAGTGTGAAGCCTGTGTAGAGCTCCATTTTGAATCCCATTGAATGTATACATGTAGAACAAATTTACTACCAACACATTATCTGGGTGTATTAGTCTAACTTACTTACTGAGTAGTTCAGGGCCGTACATTTTTATTTTTTTTGATTAACATGTTTACACGTACTGTAATGTCAGCTTATAGTTGGGCTACCATGATAGTTAATTTTTTCTCTGACATTATGCAAACATAGAAATAAATTAAACACATTGTAAATTATAATGGTAAATTCTGAAATGAAATGTAAGAAAAATTGAGAATAACATATCTAAAAAGAAAGTGAGTCATGTAGCAAGACTACAGCTTTAAGCAAACAAGTAACTTAACCAAACAACAGTTAAAGAATAAAATCTGTATTCATTTTATTTAATTCAGACTAGTCCAACCGATATGATTTAAAGAAGACCTGAAAGTGTGCAGTTTTTGTGATGAATCACAATAGGTATTCCTTGAAGGTGAAAACGGCTGATGTGCTGGAAACATTTAGCTGCCGTTACTGTTGTAGAGGTCATAGCATATACTTTCACACTTTCAAGCACCACTGCAGATGAAGCAAACTCAAACATATTTGTTGGTCCAACCTCCTCAGAGCCTGAGACCAAACCCAATTTTATCCAGCATTCGATGTGGTCTGCAAAAATCTCCATGATGAATGTATCTTTAATGTTTTATTATTGTATTTTATGTTTATCATTTTAAAATAATACAATGTGGCAGGGAACAAATATATGGGAAATATCCAACAGTCACAATGTGTTACAATCACAATATTCAATAACAAAATGCTTCTGTATATAATGGAAATAGGATAATCATAACTTGACAGTAAAAGTCACAACAGAGTATTTATTACTATCACATCAAAATCCCACATGTCTACAACCTCTGAGAACAGCTGAGTTGAAAATTTGTGATACATGAAGTCCTCAAATATTTCATCAAGCTCCATCTTCCTTCCAAGATGACTCCCAACGGAGCATGCAGATGTTCTCAGGAATGCTCTATCAACCCATTTACAACTCCAAAGATTTCTGTAACCTACAACCTCAATTTCTGATTAATTTTTAAGTACTGTTATCGATTCACCTCACTGCCAATGAGGTGACGGTCATTTCATGCCAGCTGTTTAAATACTCCACATAAACTCATAGCCTCTCTTGCTGTTTGATCTGCACATTTCTGATTCAATCTAGCTTTTCTCTCTGTGTGTGTTAGTGCAGTTATAATGTGTTTGTGCTTGCAAACTGATGACTGAACTTGAAAAACATGAATGTGTTCATAATTAAGATCATTAGTAGGCTTAGTGCCCGTAAAAAACAATTATAACAACGATAATGACAACAGGAACCAAACATTAGTCAGGTTCTCTTACTTGAACAGCTACACAAGCTCTTAGAGTTACTTAGCTGTTCAAAGACTGTATTTGAATAAACTATAGTAATTATCAAAATATATATCAATTAAACATTCAAAACAGTAGGTGTACAATTAAATAAGACAAATTTGCACATAGATTATTAAAAAAAAATCTTGTCTTCATTGTATTTGTATTTCATTCATCCTGCAGGCCTGTTATAAGCTGCAATGCATTGACATCCTCTTTACTGTGATTCACAAGCACAGTTAATGCAACTCTAAATATAAGTCCATTTCATGGATTGTATGCCAAGTTATGTGCAACCGGCATTATTGAGACAAGGACTAAAGACAGATGATATGAGCTAGAAATGCATTATCACAAAAGCAGATGCTCTGTCTGCCTGCACTAAGAGGATTCTGCTTATAATAGTGAAAATCTATGATTATATCATTAACAAATATAGTCAATATTTGGATTGATCAGCTCAGCCCTAGCTGTCAGGGTTGCGGCGTGGATGAGGTGAGGACCCAAGTGCAGGCAGATGAGGCAGGAGGTAGATGGGTGCAGGAGTTAAAGTTTAATTTACAAGGACTAACCTTTCAAAAACAAAACCTGGGTAATCACAACAGGGACAAGACTGTAACATGTAAATTACAATAAATTGGCAAAGAGGAACTAAAACCAAGGGGCTTAAATACACTGAAAGACTAACGAGGAACAGGTGAAGTGAATGATCCAATCAAACCAGATATATTATGAACAAAAGCAGAACAGAATAATACACAAGGGGAATGAACAACAAAATAAAAACAGGAAACCAGACTAGACAAGGAACCCTTAGGAACATAAAAGTAAACCAAAAACATTCACAACAGCAAGTGTTAAGAAAAGCTACTTCATACTCTTTTTCTGCTGACCTGTGCATTTCCAGACACATTAGAGTAGACACCTTTGGGTCTAATCTAGACTACTTTCAGCACCCATAATTAACTTTAAAACATTTTGGCCCAAAATTCTTTCCTATCAGGCTTGCTTGCTATTTGCTCATTAATCATAATATAATCAAGATATCATTAATCATAAAAAAAATTATATAAAAGAAATGTTTATTTCTTCTGCTGGTGGTCAATGTGCCCTATCTCATATTTCATAGTGAGTGTACCTCTAGCAGAAAATCTTCTGCTGTGTAGTGCATGTGTGAACAGCAACAGCAGAAAACAAATGCAGGACCATGCCTATGCAACAGCAGCATGCGAGCCATTTCACCATCGCCAAAAAAACAGAAAAAGGGTACTTAAATTAGCCTAAAGCTAACTTCTTTCTGATGGTTTTGTTAGACAGTGTTACTTGTTACCATTGGCAGCATAACAGTAAATCCTGCTAAAATATGCCAGCCTCGTTGGTAAAGAAATGTATGTTTACATTGTTTCAGTCGTTTTCATAGTCATGGTAAATGCTGTCTTTCAGTTGCAGTAAAAACAGACTAAAATCCTGTGGAAAGGCTTTATAACCTGGCACTAACGACAAAAAGCCATTGATGTTTCAAGACATTTCAAGTTGCCTTTCCCCTATGGGAACCATTCTCCCTTCTAAACACACAGGAACGATATCTGACGGTTTGATGGGATACAGTTTGCAATTTTTACGAACTCACGAACCTGTTCACCTGAGTGAACACTTCGTGAACTATCAGATGACATGCTTTCATCGGTGTTGTCAAGGCTTTTTGAGACTCTGCAGCTACTGTTGTTGCAATACGTGTTTTAGAAAGTGAGGCACTAGAATGCACTATATGTTAGAATATGATAAACGATTCCAACGTTAGAGGACAGTAAGTCTTACACAATCTCCCTTTAAGGAAAATTTGATAAATGTAAACATTAAAATTGTCCTGAAAGAGCTGCTTTGTAAATTCATAATATGTTTCTGGGTTTAATAAGTGAACAGGAAAAAGTTTCATGTTTATTTTCAGGGCAACTCTTACGATGCATGGCAACACACAATAAAATGTTGTCAGAGTAAACAGCCTACAGTCCATCATATGAGGTAAACAAAGCTATACTTCAGTCTAATGAAGTAATTTCACTGTAATTTAATGGAATTTCCTTTGATAACACAAAAAAATCACAGATGTGATGATTTATTCAAACACTGCATTAAACCCCCCCTGTGTTTACGCCTGCAGAGTCTGTAAATAACTATATAAATATAATCACAGCTGTGTGATCAGAACTGGTGGGTAAAACCATCATGGAAATATACAAGAATATGCCAGAGGCCATCATAGTCTATTTTTCATGGGAAGTAACATATGAAATTGTTGTATTATGTGATGCTTGAATGTAAAATTTTCTTTTTTTCCGTCTTTTTAGCCAGGATTCCCTAGAGGAAATTATTGTAAGTCAATAAAATCATACTGGCTACTATAAAGATAAATAAAAAAATAACTATGAAGAACAAACTGTTTATTATTTATCTTGTTTTTCTTTGCATCTTTTGTAAGTTATATGAACCAAAGATAGACCATGCATCTTTTAATTCTGCTCATGAGGATGAGCCTTAGCTTGTAAAACATACAGTATAAAAATCTGACTTCCTTTTCACAGGTTACAATGAAAATCCTTTAACCCTTCAACACCAAATTGGAAGTGTCCAGTAAATAACAAATTTGCCCTTGATGATGATGAGAATTTTGCACAGTAAAATCTTGTCAGTAAATATATCAATGAGAATTTTACAAAAACACTTGTCACAACACTAAACTTTTATTATTTTATAGGATCCCCACTGGCTGCCCATTTAATGGGCCACTAGTCTTCCTGGGGTCCACAGGAAAATTAAATTACAATAAAAATGAGTCTGAGTTTGAAGCAGGATGTTCATATTGTCTGCAGTAATTGTGTAAATTCAGGTCTTTTTACAATTGTATTTAACTTTAAATGTACGTGTGGATCCTGTGAGTTGATTCTAATGAAATATTGCTCTATAGAGCACTGTTGGCTTAAGAGAATTGGTCCTAGGATGAGGAAGTTTTAAATTAGTGCCTGTCTGGTCAGATACTTGTGGCTGTTTAACAAAACTTAACTTTTCAGCAAAAAGTGGTGGCTGTTTTTAAATTAATGCATTCATACATTCATACATTTTTGCTGAGGACATTATTTTTTCCAGAGCCACAGCAGCTTCATTGTTGCAGCTCACAAGCAAATACAATCTATCCTTTAGGCTGTACAAGTTTTAAATATGTTACCTGTATATACTTGACAACTAATTTGTCAAATCCTGCATCTCATCTAGAAAAAAGAGACTAGCCACTCCTTGGTTGAAATGTCTAAGGAGTGTTGTAATGTTAAGCATATGAAACTCCCAATAACAAGCTGTGAATAATCTAAAAATAGCTAATGGTAGAAAAAGCCTTAGCATGTGTTGTCAGCTCCATAGTTAGGCTCCAGGCAACAATGCATGATGGTCTGCTAAATCAAAATTTAACCCTTGAGGTTGTACAAATTTCAGATATTGTGTCTGAACAAATTTGACAACTAATTTCTGAAATCGTGCATCTCATACAGAAAAAAGAGATTAGCCACTTCCTGGATGATATGCATGAGTAGAGTTATTGTGTTAGGAAAATCACAAGCCCAAGCTGTGAATGCTAGTGGAAACTATAATAGTAGCATACCTTGTCGGCTCCATAGCTGCAGGCTCTGGTTCCCAATGCCTGATATTACATGTCAACCAATGTAGTGTACAGCTTTACACACTTTTACAAATGGCTAACTCATTACATGGTGAAATATATTGTAAACAAGTGGATCTAAGACTTTAGAATTAATCTAATAAAACCTTTTGGCATCAAATTGCTGTAAGTTTTTCCTTTTCTTCCCTCTTTCAATTTTTTCTTTACAAATCTTTTGAGAGAAATATGTTGATAAAGAATATATGCTGATCGGTGCTTTCCAAAGGGGCAGGAGCATTTAAATTTGGCAAAGACATCTCTTTCAGCTCAACCATCAAAGACTATTGCAGTAACAGCACCATCTCAAATTGGACATTTGCCCCTGCTGCTTCAAATGATGTCACCATTATACAAAAGCTGATCGTCTGCAACACTGAATAAACACTTTATACTTACAGCGGGTATGTGGGGTAATTTGATATGTCTCATTGGTAAAAGGAAGACCCATAGCAGAGCATCATTAAAAAAATAGCACTCACATCATTACTCATGTTTTGTAGTAGGGGCAAAGCTATAAGAAGACAATAAGGAAGAGACACTAATATTCTCTGAAGTGAGTCGTTTATAAAAACATTAGAGATGAGAGGTCATGCATCATCCAGAAACAAGGTAATTCTTGATTGTACACACATACAAATTCACATATTGGCAAAACAAACATGCCTCACTCATTTTAATCACAGCCATAAGTTATGCTCAAAGTCACAGTAATGGCACTTTTGCATAGCGACTCCTTTATAAATGGCTCTCCCTTCACCATATTTAACAAGCATAAGTGAGACAAGCGCAGTCGTACAGCGGCAAAGAAAAAAAGGAACGCACCCATTAAAATGGCAAACAGCTGCTCTGAGAGACTGCATCATGTCCCACAGGGCAGGCTTCACCTTCGTTGTGAGAGAGGGATGTTGATGAAGGTGTCTGTTCGATTCAGATGCAGCAGTAAAAAAAAATATGCATCCGTGGGATATAAGTCATGCCTGCTAACTGTGCAATTACCTAACTGGGAAGACTAAGTGAAAGCTTCAGAGCATGATTAGAATACAGATGAAGAGTTTAAGAAAAAGCAGTTCATAAGGATTTGAGATAAGATAACACAACTACAGGATCACGGTTGTTAAGGTCTGATTTCAAGTGATTAGCTTTTTTCCCCTAATGACCAAGAGGAAAGCTGGACTATTGCTACAATATTCAAAGCTTCAAAATATAAGCCAGCAGTTTAGATACAATCCAAACCCATTTAAATTGGGTTAAAGATAAAACCTGGTAGAAAAGAAAATGTAAAAGAGTCAGCACAGATTCTAATTTTACTGTTTGCAATCTTTTTCACCTCCAAATACAGTTATTAAATATGTCATTCTGACAAACAGCTCAGAGAAAAACTAAGCTCAACATAATTCCTGGAAGACTTCATTGTAAGAACAAGTTTTTGTTTTTTTTTCTTTTTGCTGCAACAAAAGATGTCAGTGACGCAAAAGCCTTTGATGAAAATATAGCACAGTGAATAGAAAATAATCTAATATTCTTTTGAAATAAAAATAAAGATGAAACAGATTTTTTTTATTTGGTAGAATTTTACTCGAAAATAAGAAGTGAGAACCATCATAAGTTTAGCCTTTCCCAAAGATATAGTTAAATAATTTTCCTTAGTCTGCAATGTGAATAAACAGGTTGTCTGGAGAAATGGTGCAATGATCTTCTCTGCAGCCATGCCTTTACAAATATGCATGATGGAACAGTCATAAAAGGAAAATGTGAATTATACAGAGTTTCATGTGCCATCTATCAATCTGTGGAGCACTGGAGTGGGCTGATCATGGTTTGGGATTGTGCAGCAAGTGGCACAGGGAACATCAGTGGCAGAGCATTGTAATGATGGATAGAGTAATTATTCAGATTACCCTTTCCTGAAAAATGTAACACTGTTTATTTTAACGGCAATACTCCCATCACTAAACGTTACAATGTTACTGTAAAAACCTGGCCGGATGGTGCTTCTTAACAGCTGCAGGACTGCTTTAGGCGGACCAACTGGAACATTTTTGAACAGCTAGATCATGCAGTGTTCATGGACAGCGTTTTATGTTACATAAAATACTGCACTAACACTGGACAGAAGCATCTGGGTCTACCCTAACCGGAAGCCCTGAATGAACTGGAAGGCCCAGCAGCTGCTGAAGGAAAGGAACACTACCTTTAGGTCTGACGACAGGGCTTTCTACAGCATGGTTCGAGCCAGCCTGAAGAGAGGCATCAGGAAGGCCAAGTTGGACACCAGGAGGACTGAGGACCATCTGGACAGCAATGACAGAAGGCAGGTGTGGAAGGGAATCCAGCAACTCACCAGCTACAGGACTAACCTTGGTGCTGCAGAAGGTGACGCTTCGTTGGCAGGGGAGCTGAGCCTCTTCTTTGCCTGCTTTGAGGTGAAGCCACCAAATGCAGCTGTACACCACCCTGAGTCCCACCTGTGGCAACACCTTCACGGTGGAAGAGAGTGAGGTGAGGGAGTGCTGTGGGCCTTCAACCCAAGGTTGGCGGCTGGACCCAATGGTGTTTCTGGACAGGTACTGAAGGACTGCGTGGACCAGCTGGCTGGAGTCTTCCCCAGGAACTTAAACCAGTCCCTGTCCTTGTAAAAGGACACGATAGTCCCACTGCCCAAGAAATCCCACATCACTAGTCTCAATGACTACCAGCCAGCCGCACTCACCCCAGTAGTGAGGAAGTGCTTCAAAAAACTGCTATGGGGTCATATCACATCATTCCTCCCACCGACCTTTGACCCACACCTACAGGGCGAACAGATCCATGGACGGCCCTTCATGTTGCACTGCCCCATCTGGAGCAGCAGGGAAGCTACGAACGGCTGTTTTTTGTGTACTACAGCTCTGAGTTTTACACCATCCGTCCCCACAGACTGGTAGACAAACTAGTTGATCTGGGTCTCCCACATGATACCTGCATGTGGATCAGGAGCTTCCTGTCTGGTCGCAGTCAAAGGTTGAGAGTGGGCCTATGCACATCCACAGCCCTCAGCCTTAGCATCGGCTCCCCACAGGGCTGTGTACTGAGCCCCCGATCTACACCCTTTACACCCACGACTGAACTCCTACCCACCACAGTAACACCATCATCAAATTTGTGGATGATACCACAGTGGTGGGACTCATCTCGAGGGAGGATGAGACCACCTACAGGGACGAGGTGGAGTGACTGACTGTGTGGTGTGGGAACAGCAATCTGCAGCTCAACAACTCCAAAACCAAGGAAGTCATTCTTGACTTCTGGAGGAAAAGGGAGGACATAATGACACTAAACATTGGTGGGGACTGTGTGGAGAGGGTGGAGGTGCTTTGAGGTGCTGAAAAAGGCACAGCAGAGACTGCACTTCCTGAGGTTATTAAGAAAGAACAAAATGTCACAGAGACTGCTGGTATCCTTCTATCGGTGCTCCATTGAGAACATCTTAATGTATTGTATTTGTGTGTGGCACAGCAACTGCAAAGCAGCTCAGAGGAAAGCGCTTCAGAGGGTCATCAAAACAGCTCAAAAGATCAAAAAAGTTTTTATTTAATTGCAGACCACACACTCAATGCTAAAAAACACATATAATGTGCAACATGTTTTGTAAGGGATGAGTGCAATAACAGAATGTAGGCATGTGTGTGAGTGATGGGTCTCTGATTGTGATGCTTTTTTATATGTTGCTTTTATTTGTACATCTAATACTAATTTTATATATTAATTATCTGACTGGATGGCCCTTTTAAATATTTTTGTACTTGTTACAATGACAATAAAGATATTCTATTCTATTCTATTCCACTTGTAGACAATATTCCCATAAATAATCATAAGCGGATGAGGTGTTGGATGTGCATGCTTCGTCTACAGCACCCCTCTTTTCACCTGCATTTGCCATTTTAGAACAGAACTGCACCAGTGTTGCCATGGAGAGTTCCTGGTTTGTTTTGTGGTGCACTGCGGGTTATTTGTATGGACTCAATATTAAGTCATAAAGATTTTGCAGTTGTAAATGAATAGTTGCAAAAAATTTTAAAGTCTGCATCTATAAGTCATGTTTGTCACCCTGTAAAAACAATCTGCCTGAAAAAATCAAGTCTGCAAATGTGCAGAAAAGGATTTGCATGCTTGTAAAATAGAGTTGTATTTGTGGGGAAAAAAATAAGTATTTTTTGCAAAAACCCTGTTCACAGATGCAAAGCACAAAACTGCGTGAGACTCTGAAGTTGCGGTTGCAAATTATGTCCATTTCTTTACACTTCTATCTGATTGGATGGTGACAAATCAAAATGTCCAATCAGAAGGCAGACAGCTTCCCGTCCTTCCACACGTTGCCGGCTCTAATCTAGATCTAGAACTACACTTTTTTGTAATTGTTTTGCTGTTTAACTGATTTTTTTTTTTTCATCGACCTGCCATCTGAATGTTGCAACTGAAATGGAGACTGATGGAGACTGATCAGATCAGGCAATGTTCCACTGTTCAATTTTAGTGATCCTATGATATATGTAGTCTCTGTTCTCTGTTCTTATTTTGCAGGTGTGGCACCCAGTGTGATCTCTTGCTGCTGTAAGCCTATCAGCTTCAAGGCTGGACGTGATGTGTTTTCAGAGATGTATTCTGCATACCTTGGCTGTAACCAGCGCTTATTTAAGTTACTGTTATCGTCTCTACTATCATCTCCAATCAGTCTGCTCATTCTCTCTTGACATCAACAAGACATTTTCATCCAAACAACTGCTGCTCACTGGATATTTTCTCTTTTTCAGACCATTCTCTATACGCCCTAGAAATTGCTGTGTGCGAAAATCCCAGTAGATCAGCAGTTTCTGAAATACTAAGGCCAGCCCGTCTGGCATCAACAGCCATGCCATGTTCAAAGTCACTTAAATCCCTTTTCTTCCCCATTCTCATGCTCAGTTTAAGCTTCAGCAGTCTTGACCATGTCTTTATGTTTAAATGGACTGAGTTACTGCCATGCAACTGGCTGTTTTGCTGGCTGTGTTAACAATCTATTGAACAGGAGTACCTATTAAAGTGGCTGGCAAGTGTAGATGGGAGTGGTATAATTTTCCAAAGTTAGAAGCATCCAAAGTCACAGATTTATTCCTGAACTGAATTTGAGCTTCAATTTCAGTCAGTTTTCAATCTAAACCTGTCAGTCTAGGAGTTTGAATATCACCCTAATCCCATGTTTTTGGTGCCGACATTGTTTCAAAAAGAAAAAAAAAGGAAAAACAATTCTGCACAACCAGATCTCAACAAGCAACTTGGTGAATGCCTAAGCAACTAAAATAAATTATTATAAACTTTTATAAAGCTAAAAAAAGTAATGATTTTTTGGCTGCACAGGCAGCAATCACAATCTCTGAAGCCTTTGTGATAAAAGCACCTAATGATTCTTAAGTGCAATCCCTATTTAAGCTAATGCAATTGGAAAATACATGAGGAAGCAAATCAGCCTTGTAAAAATAGCCTAATATATGATCATTAAGGACTCTTAGGATTAAATTCACCCTAACTCCAGGGAATTGACTGATAGATGGAGACAGCCTTGGATGGGGGAATCATAAAACCAAACTAAATGAGGTTTTAAAAAATTCAATTTCACCCTCCAACCAGGGGAGCCTTTATTGCCAATCCAAGAAAAATCCCCTAATGCATGTAGGTTGGTTGAGTTCTGGTAAAAATGACACTAACGAAGACAAAATAATAAGCTTACGAATCCCTCTCACCATTTTCTTCTCCACTTTCTCTCCTCTTTGTGAGCTGCACCTAATGATTTGCTAAAAATACCCTGAGATCAAGGATGGTGCTGTCAACAGCACAAGAAAAGATGAGATGAAAGAACGGAGTGCTTTCTAATGGCAGTCTTGTCTCTTGGTGATTGGTGCTGTATGTATGGATCATTACAAACCTCCTTCGTCTGCAGTACCCCTCCTCTTTGTGCATGTTAACACAACCCTTTTAAGCTAATAAAGCAGATTTTATATCAAGTACAAAACAAGCTCAATTGGTAATCTCCAATCTTCTTATTTCCTGTCAAAAATATTCTCTCAATCACAGTTGGAGCTGTTGCTGAAGCAGAGATCTGAAGAACAGATGTTAGTTTCCAGATGTGTACAGTGACACCGCAGTTTGTGATATTCATCAGCGCTCATTCAAGCATGATCGATTTGTTTACAACCTTTGGGTCACAGCTAGTAACAACGACAAATCAGCCACACGAGAGACTTTTCATCTTTGTACACACATGGGGAGCTGCGGCAAAAAATTTATTCAGCTTGTCATCTCACATTAAGAGGAATGGCTTCGTCTTCCTGCCACTAATATAATAAATATGAAGTTTCAGCTTTCAAATTAGAGCCAGTCACAGGAGGCGGGGGGGGGGATTTTTAGGATTTGTGAGAACATCTTAGCAGCTGCATCCTCTTGCAGCCATCTCAGATGTGGTGATTAGGACGAGACAGCTTCTCTGGGCATGAAAGAAGACAAAATCTGTCTCATAAATCTGTCAGCTGTACAGATCCCCACATCCTGAAGCTGTGATCATTCTCTTCAGTACCGCACAAAGATAAATGTGGCTGCATCAAGTAGAAGTTTTCCATGAGCAAAGAAAAATGTGCTTTTTTTGTAAAGGAATGTGAGTGTTTATTCTGTCACTGTGTTTCTATTAAAAACAACACAAGTGTTTAGAATTGGTGGTGATAAACTTCAACATCCTCACAGAGTCACAAATCAAAGAAAATGAGGGCTGTGGTTACAGGTAATTGGGTATCTGTTGAAGCAGATGGGATAAATTGCTTGGAGGTTTGTCAGACAGTGAAAGACGCACACAAATGCACGTGCACTGATTAGTTTAGTAAATATTGGTCATGCACTTTAAACTGTTATTTTTAATCTTTATTGTAAAGACAAACCAACAGTTTACAATTACTGATATTAATCTTGGTAAAATAACTGTCATCATGTATCATTATAGCTACTTAAAGAAGGAAAAGTCCAGTTTTATATTTTACTTTTATTTTATCTTTATATTTATTAATAGAGAAATAATGGCATGTATTGAGAAAATTAAGCAAGTAACATCAGCCTATCCCAGCTGCTACTAGGTGAAATGCAGGGTAGATCCTGGACAAGTAAATATAATATAGATGTATATGGAGCTCCTGCTGCAGCCCAGAATGCAGCAGAAAGACATATGGGGGAGAAATAAAAAATAACACAGAAATTTATTTAAGTCTAAAGAGGAACTTTAATTGCTGGTAAGTGGGGGTGTGGAATGGTCAAGTTTCTTTCTCATTTGCCCTCCTTTAAACTTTGAATACCTGCCCATCTAAAGTTTGTCTGCCTGCATCAAAAATGATCACACCCAGAAAAAGAAGCCAGTTTTCTTGTTTCTTTTTTTTTCTTTTTTACACTACAGTGAGCAGGGAAGTGTAATGCTGAAGGGGAATACTTACTGCTTATCCATTTGGCATTTGGATCATGGACTTTTAAGTCTTTTCTGAAGAGGTCTCCAACTGTCACCTTTCCCTTCAGAGCCAGACGGTCATCTTCACCTGCAGAAAAATAAATAAATAAATAAATAAACACAGTTTTGACTCAGTTTGGAAATAAATTCACACATGATTGCCTGTACTTAAGAGTAATTTCATGGACGTCTTAAACTTTTTTTTTTCTTTTCTTTTTGTGAGCAAAGAGTACAAATGCTTCAGATTATTGTCTGCAGGGACTATGGCATTTTCAATCCCAACACATCACATATTGACACTGGGTTAGGAACACACTTACTTACTGTTCCTGTAGTGTAGTTTAACAACATGCAAGTGATCTACAACAGCATCTTCCTGGGTGAGGATGCATAACAACGAACAACACATACAACTGGAAGCTGAGGGAGTTGTACAGGAGTTTGAAGCCCCAGAATCATCCAGCATCATCGTTTTCTCTGCCTTTATTAGGTCTTAAACCTTTTATTCCACACCCTTTGTTTAAACCCCCCAAATGTCTACATGTACAATAATATTGAGACAGCTGGCCTTAATCTAAATAAGACGATAGCCTAATGTCACACAACATGGTCTGTTTAATGGCTCACCCCCACATTATGTCCCTGGAGGCAACAGCAATATTTTTGCTAATTCATAGTCTTAGTGTAAGGAGTTCTGTGATCAACTAGTATCAACATCTTAATATAAAAATAATAAAATATCAATATTGTGTTAATAAAATTGTGACCTCTAAAAACAAAGATGGATGAGCAGATAGCATTTCATAGTTTTTGACTTGTTTATTAATCATTGCAATAATATCATCATCATGTCTCATTGTGACTGCCTCTGGCCACAATGACAGTTAAATCTAATTTGCTAACAGCCCTAATCCACATTTCTCAAAACACAGAGCATGAACCTCCTTTCGTTACTCCCTCGCCCCAAATAACTGCAGACTATCTGTTCTGCACTGATATTGTCAGATCTGGTTTTGCCCGATCTTGTGATAGAGACATGCAGCCTGATTTAACAAAAAAGTTTACACAGTTTGCACCGCTGTGTCTTATCCTGAGTAAGGCCTTGATCCAATCATCCGTGGGATATTACTGTGCATGTAAAAACCTCAATGAATGGGAATAACTTCTGAATGTTTCAGTGCTTTAGGTCAAGCTCTGTTAAAAGGTTGCAATGGATTCACTGAATGCAGATCAAGTGAAAGAAGAATTTTTTAAGAGCTAATAAAAGATAAAATTTTACTTTAGCTTTTGTAATTGCAATGAAAGCTTCTGACGTAACAGACCGATACAAGTCCTTCATCTTACAGGATGCTCAATAGGCTTAAACAGTTAAGGCCCGACCCATGAAAAAATGTTAAGAAAAGTCAAATTTTTTAAATATGAGGTCTTTATTTGGCCCTTTAACAAAATGTAACAAAAAAGTTAACTTTTTTTTTTTGGGGGGTATCTACCATTTATTACCATGTGATAGTTTAAAAGTATATTATGGTTTTCTGCTTCTGGGTATCTATTAGGGGACAGAAGACAAGTATCATATTGTGTTTATACCATAAATTGAAGCAAAATGTCTCTGAAACTGTATGTGACAAATATGTCATGTCAGACTCTTATAGGTTAAATTTTAAAGTTTCACTGAGCTGAACTTCCAGGCTAATGGTCAACTTTGTTTGGAAAATATCCATCCAGAAGCTTTACAGGCAAGCTGATTTGACAGAGAATGTAAAGTTACGTCATGGCATGTTGGGACTATAGCACCATGTCAGAAGGAATGTTGTCCTCCTTTTAAAACCATTGTTGCCAAGTTTGTTTTGTTTAGCTAAAAAAAAAAAAAAAAAACAGTCAATTCTGATGAAAAAGGGAAGAGATGGAGAAGGAAAAATGGAAAAAGAAGATGGGTCTTTCTAGAATTATTTGAATTGCACTGCTGAATGCAACGTCTGCTTATCAAAACCCAACAACCATTTCTGAAAACGTGACATTTTGTCTTTGTTGTTGACAGTGTTTGCACCTGTAAATGCTTTACATCAATCACAAGAATCTTAGCTTTTCAACAGAATGTTTCATGTGCAGACAGGTATACATACCACTTGGGTATGAAACAAAGTTGTGTGTAGAGAATGTATGATGGCCCATCGGTGAGCTGTCAGAATTTTAAGCGTTAGAAGCTAAATCTAAAACTGAGGAGAACAGTAAGATCAAAGTAAGATATTTTGTTTTAGTTAAAAAAAAAAAAAAAAACTGACCTTTGACAATACGGTTGGCAATACTGAAAAAGTATTTCAAAAACAAACCATAATATGAGACTTATCTTCTGGGAACTTAAGCTATGTTTAGGCTATGGTGCTATGTGGGGCCGGCTGACATCTTATTTTATTTTTATGAAGAAAAAAAAGATTGAACAAAAATGAAAAAAGTGAATTCTTTGAAGAAAAATGACAGAAAAGAATGATTTTCTTTTTACTTTTGACAACAAAAACTGAGAGAATATAAAATGTCCTTTTGACATACTTCTATCTCACCCACCATCAACAACTTTTTCCTTCAGGGTGTTTACCTTCAAAAGAATCTTACTGAAAACAGAGGAAACAAAACAAGGAAAAGAAAAGAATAAAGCAGAGCATCATCTTCACTCTTTCAGGCCTTTGATAGAACTAGTGTGGCTTCTGATTAACAAGAACAGACAAGCATATTTACACTAGATGTCTCCCTCAATTTATTTCAGCTTAATTTCATCCACCAATGCTCATTTTACCTCCATATAGTGGAGGATAAACAGCAAAAGGCAATATTGTTCCACTTTTTTTCTAGTCAACATGTTTTTTACTTTTAAATGTCATTTTGGTGAGTTTTAGAGAAAAAAAAAAAAGATTTGTCAGACACCTTCCATCAAGATATAAATGACATCTGAGGGATCATTTTGATACTGTTGGGATCAAATCTGGAATTTTCTGTACTTTTTGCACGATGTCGAGTCCTCCTGGTAATTCTCTTTGTGTTCACGCTGTAGTTTTCCTTTTCTTAGGTCATAACAACCCTTCTCAAACTGTCCACAGCACTGCTGCAAAATGTTCTAAGAAACAGGTGAAGATTTTTTTTCATTTTTTTAACCCCTTATCAAGCAGGGTCATTTTGGCAAAAACGCCTGTAATATGACCTCTCCAAATTAGAATTACTGCTGTTATTGAACCCTCTGGATTGTAAGTACAGGCTTGGGTTCTTTGTAAAAGTAACACTCTCTAGTTTCACCCACAGCAATCAGAATCACTGTAAGTATTACTGATAAAAAGTTATACACTTTAGAACACACAGAAAAAAATAGTTTTTTTGTCCTCGCCTAAACTGTACGGACAGAATGAGTCCAATCTTGATGGGAAAGATTGATGTTTGACCTATAGAGAGCCCTCAAAGGTAAGGAAAGTTAACACATGCACACATGGCGGCAATGTTGTTGATTAGTAGTCATGTACCGGGACCGGTACGTCTGCATCATAAGGGAATGACCACTGTGGAACCTAAAAGAAGCCTTGTCTGCAATTTTTATTATGATGTTATCTAGAAATCACAAGTTAATTATTCTATAATCTCAATAAAACAGAGCTTGCTTGTGTAATTATTTATTTATATATTTAAAATGTGTTTGAGTTTTCTGCATGAGCACCAAATTAATGTATGACTTGTAACATCAAGTCAAGACAAGCATGAGCAATTCTCTTTGCTGTATGAATGATGACTAAATGTCTGAACTTGGCAGCATCTGTGGCATAGAGACGAGTTTAACCAAGTCATCCTCAGCTAGCAAATACTCCTCTGTTCATCTCGCTGTTTGCAGCTTGCAGACAATAAACTTCATTACTACAAACTAACTAATAAGTTAAGCCTTTACGTTGAGGAAACAATCCCTGTTATTTTGAGATAATGACATAATGAAACTGTTAGTACTACAAACTATAACTCATTAACTCTGTTGGCTTCGTCAGACCACAGACTCTTTTTATTTATTTGACTTTTCATACAGAAACCAGAACAGTAAATTCTTTAAATAAACTCTAGAACTGGGGAACCAACGTGATCCATTGCTGAATTTTATGGTAGTGGAGTACTATTTCATGACTGTGTTTTTTTCCCCTTTTTAAAATAATGGATTCACATCGTGCAAGCATTGCATCACATCCACATTTAGCTTATTGAAACTGCTGAGACATGAAGTCTAACATATCATTGCCTACGATGTGTTTGAAATGCAACTTGCTTTCCAATTTTTCTGCATGTTGTCTTTAAGTGCTTGTGAGCTCTGATATCAGACAGAGCAGCATGCTGAAATATTAAAGAGCTTCTTGACTGAAATTGAGAAATCTTTGGCAAACTGACCTAAATTCTGAGATGCTGAAACATCCAAGAACATACATTTCCATAAGATAATCAATTGTGCTACTTACAGCTTATATAAGAACATTTTTGGGACAATATTGATGTTCCTTTGATCCACACAGTCTCTAAAAGATGCATTTAAATGTACATTTTAATAACAAAAATACAATAAATGTTTTTAATGATTTATGAAACAATGACACATTAGATAAATTTGCTTTATATCATGACATAAAAATATTTAGTTGCATCACAGTTTATTTGTGGAATTATTTAAGTCTTTTTAGATCTCAGTTTTGTAAAGTTTGAAACTTCAATGCAATTTTTATAAAAGTAATGAAAAAGAAATGCAAGAATATGCAAAAGTTTTACAAAATACTATGTAAAGATAAGGATGGAAAAATATACAAGATTGAAAAAGGTTGAGGAAAAACAAGAATGCAGCTTTCTGAATGATTTATTTATGGTAATTAACAGAGAAAACAAACTGAAGACTAATTATTATCAATCAAAAACAGTTGTTAATATTAAAAAATAAAGTTGAAATGTATCAATAGATTAATTTAAAAAAGGATTTAGTTAGAAGGCTTTGCTATATACTTTGTGTAATGGTGGTCTGTCAACTTAATTGTTTTAAAGAAATCCACTGCCTCATTCATTCATTGTAAATTAACATTAAAGCAGGAAGATCTGAGAAAATCTTTGCTTTTCTAATTCAGGCCGAATCCAGCAAAGAAACGTAATCCGAGTTACCATTTTTCAATAAAAACTGTTTTTTAAAGCTGAACTTGGATTGTCTCTGAATGCGTACATGAAATGTATGTGTGACATTTTTGCTTCTAACAGATGGAAAGACACCAACTGATCCTCAGGTCCTCCTCAAAGCAGATAAGGACACCTTTAAAGGCATCAGCTGAGTATTAATTGTTATTTTAAGAATCATCCAGCTGCAGGGAAACAGAGTGCACATGAGCTGCAGTCTCCCATCAGATGGTGTGGCTTAGAAGAGATAAACACCTAATTCATAATGAGTTAGGAGTGTTGGAATTATGAGCACAAAGGAAGATGTCTGAAGAACATAGTTGTGACATTTTATGCTTTAACTTATGTTTTATATATTGTGCAATATCTAAAAGTCAAATCCATGTTCTCTTAGTTCAGTGTTTTGCTCTGTGATGTTGACATTTTTTTCTTTTTTTTTACAGTTTATGTTCAGATAAATGGCTGCTTAAGTAAAAAGAAGACACAGTGGTGATTCAGTGTATGGAAGATGATGAAACCATTGCATCTACTGCAAACTGAACTTTACAGCAGCTTTACACTAAAGGCAATACTGTAGTTTACAATGAAGACATTCCTTCAGATTTTCTTTACTGCTTAGATTTTTAATTTAACCAGATCCAGTCTTTGTAAGTCTCAGATGACCAACATAATGCCCAAAACTGTTTTAAAAATGTTTAAATGGTATTTCAAGGCGCTATATTTCTTCATCTGTCACAAAGATGCATAAATTGTCCCTGTTTCTTTAGCTGCTTCAATAAAAAATGCCAAAGATAGCACAGTTTGACAAACCTGAAATAGAATTTTTCATGGACAAGGTTGATTCCCAGAGAGCTGCTTAAACTTAAAACACACATGGTGTGTACTCAAAAATCTGAGCAAACTGAGCAAGTGGAGAACAAAATGAAGAACAGTCAGGTCTAAAAACTAAAGAAAAAATCAACAGACATGACACAGGACCTGGAAGATTTTTCTAGACATTTCTGTTATCCATCTCATGATCACTGAACACAAGGTAGAAAACACTAAAAGAAAAAGCTCTAACATCAGCTGAAAGTTAAAAGATGAAAACTAAGCTTAATTTATAGAACAATTAGTTGGATGGGAGATTAATTCTGATCTGTTACTTGAAGGTCATGCCTGTTTATCACCAAACAAACCTCTCTGACTTCCAAATGTGGGCTACTAAAACTGACGATCATCATCTTTTACTGCCGAGACTGAAACTTTGTTGACCTACCATCTCCAACGTGATCGCAACCTGAGTACTTGTGAGCACATTAACATGCTTATGAGAGTACAAAATGTTGCAAAATCCAAGTGAGCTCCCTAGTTCTTGCAGCCCATTAACTGCGATTTGAGAGTTGGTTTCATGTCCTAATAACTGTGACTGCTCACTTTCAGCTGTGCCAAATAAAAGTAGCATGTTTTCCTCCCACTGTTTCAACAAGCTGCCATGCTGTCAGTCATCCTGACATCCGTCAGTCTGAGAAACACTCAGATGCCAATAGCGAACGTCTGACCTAGTTGTACTGAGAACAAAGCAACCTTTTAGTAATATGGAGCTATCCGTTACAGCAGATGCAGGTTGTCAGAGGAGAAGGAGTTCAAAACTGCATGCCAATGTGTATGTGTGTGTGTCTAAAAGAGTGTTTGTGTGTGAGGGAACAAAGTGGTTGTCAGGTGCAGTTAGAAACTGGCTGGCCTATCTGGATGGGGAACATCCATCAAACAAACCTCTTAACTGAGTGGAAGCAACTCCTCAGACGAGCTACACCGCTACAGTTTGCTGCTCAGAGCGGGACGCTTTCGTTCCCAAAATGTGTCTCCTTCAAGTGTAATTGGAGCAAAATTAACATGTTCTGAATAAGTAGCAGATTTAGCATTTTTGTAGGAAAATCTTCCCTAAAAAACTTATGAGTGTTTCAAGCTGCAGGTGATCAAAATTGCCCTTAAAAAAAAAAAAAGAATTGCCCTTGTGGGACCATTTTGCGCTGCTAGAAATGCAGTTTTATCTTTAATTAAACTCAAATTTCCTAAAAGCAATGAAAACAGCCACAAAGAAGACTGTTTCTGCTTAAACTTCTGGTCCAATAGTCCAAGTTTGGTCCAACATATTCTTCCTTTTATTTTATAATATGTCAGATTTTTACCACATAAAATTTGACATTTCCGGAAGTTTATAGCCACAACTACCTTTTAAGAATTTTTCTGCTTCATCACAGAATAAATTCTTCATATTGAAGAAATAAGTGACAGAATATCTTTTGACTGATTTGTACTTGCAACAGCAGAGGTTTCGATAATACAAAACTGTTCAATAGCAGCAAGCAAACAGTTGTGACATCAGACCAATAAGGCCTTTTATGAGAGCCATGCAGGGAAGGATTTATCTTAAAAGAGGTTATTTCCTCACAGACAGGAACCTGAATAATCCACAGTGCTTTATAGAATGGAATGCCGCTGCATCTTTGGAGATCATAACCAGCAATGCATAAGACACAATAAGCCTTTCTAGCAGCCTTACAATTTAAAAACCTAGTGAAGTAAAAACCTTTGTCATTTTTCCACAAATACATTTTCTACAAAGAAAAAAAATATTGCTCCTTTTAAGCAGAATCCACTGACACTGATAACTTATCTCAAAGCCTGTGTCAGTGACAACTGAGATTTAGTTTGAGAAAAAGACGCTAAAATCCTTTGCATTTGAAGATTTTTTTATAAGGGGGAGCTGTTGCTCAAATAAATTTGTATCCTACCTTCTTTTCATGTACATCAGATCAAAAATTACCCTTAGATCAAAATTGCCCTACGTTGCCAAAAGCTCCATTCTCTCCAGGTTGAAACGTGCACTGTGGAAACTAGAGCATGAAAAAGTTCTGACAGACACTTCAGTTATGTCATACTGCATGTCAGGCCAGCTTGGCTCTTTTAGGTGTATGACTGTACATATCTACATTATTTTCTGTCTAATATGCTGAATAAACTGGTCATTTATGAGGTGAAGTGGGACGTAACCCAGTATATCAGCGCCTGAGGTGTGCTGGACTCTGCATTCAATATCTAACACAGAAGGTATTGCTACTCAAAAAATTTTATATTTTCATTTTAAAAAAAAAAGTTGCACAGGAAATATATAATTAATTTAAACTTATCTACAGTTCCAGCTTTTTTTTTTTTTTTTTAACTGTATTTTTGCAACAGCTGCTGTAGTTTTACTGGACTGAGAATGTGACATTTTTCTTTGCTTGACTTTGTTCATTGTGTTTTTGCTGGATGTGTCTGTCCCCATATGGGTACGTACTGTGATGACACAGTAAAAGATAAATTTCCTTTGATATAGGTGTTCTCAGGTTCTGTTCTTTAGATTGGGTCAAAAGACATGATCCTTTTTATGAGTACAAATGGTCCTCTGCAGAAGAATGTTTTGTCTTTTTCTCTGTAAATGACTTACGGCACTCTGTAAGAGGACAGACCTTCTTTAAATGACTAAAACTTGTGAAATACATTTATCATTTTAACATTTATGTAGATGTTTTCACTTTTTCAAAATGCACAAAATGTTACAAAAATGTGGAGATGGATGGACAGTGGCAAAAAGTATGACATTAGTTTTAGCTTAGGATGCATTCACCAACAGTTTTTTACTAACAAATTTACTCTACTTGCATACTTTTTTTGCAAAAATGATGTTATTCACCAAAATGTTTGTATCTTGGACTTAGGTAAGAACAAATCTTAAGAACACTGTTTAAAGAAAATCAGTTCATTAAGATACAATAATAAAATTGCTCAAAATTTATGAAGCATTTCGTTATTTTAAAAGAAAGCATAACGTTTTGCAGATCATGTCTTAACATTTTATATTTCACTCAGAGGAAAAAAAATGAATTACATTTTCAATCTTTTAATTCATTCAAGAACAACTAGCAGTCAAAAAAGAATTTACCTATATTATTGGTCTGCCTAAAACCACTGGCGCAATACACTGCACTCACGCATTAAAGCACCCTCGCCAGATCTGTTCCCTCAACTGCAAGAATATCATTCTTTAATTAAATGTCCAACTTATCTGCAACTCTCAGAACCACATGACTCCTTCATCCGACAGAGTGGGCTTTTGGGGATGTGCCTCCAACCGGGGGCAGCTGGCTCATTGCTAGGCTACATATCTTTAAATACTTCAAATTTACTAAAACAGTGGCTTTTTATTATCACACTAAGTTTTATCAGGAGATCAAGATTATGCCCTGGCCTCCAGTTAAAGGCTAAATAATTAGGATTTTTTCTGTAAAAATAATTTAAAATTATCTCATTTGTTGCGAGGGATAAAAGGAAGCTTCCCTATAAACAATCTGTCTCTCTACATTAACAATGTTTTGTCAAGTGTTTCTCCTTTCAAAGTAAGAGTTACATGATGCAATAACTTTGGTGCACTGTGTAGCTCTTTCCTACTTCCTGGTTCCTTAACCGATCATATGTGACTCCCAACGGTTGCCAAGCCAAGAAACATTTGGTATTTTATGTCGGCAAAAGCACAGCAGCGTGCAGCCTGCAGGTATGGAAGCTAATAAAAGAAGCGGACCAGAAATAGTTTCAGAAAAATCTAAAAAGCCTCGGCATCCTGCTAAAAAAGCAAACGACCAAAAACAGACAAAAACGAGGATCAGTATTGGAGAATCTTATGCAAGATGGAGAAGTCTGAGAGACCAAATTCATTTGCTTCATTTGCTTTAATTAACCAAAAAGTTTATCTTAATTTACAAAGATTTTAGCCAAATTTATTTCACGGCACTCATTAAATGAATTTGTGTGACTGTATGGATATATTAATGGAGTAAATTGGTGGTCTGTTAGTAATGATGTTTGGGCCAAATGAATAATATGTTTGCCCTTTTAAACTAATGAAATTACTATCTAATTAATTTATTAAGTGAGACTAAGGGAAAACTGCCAGTGCGTGGAATTTGTTGATCAATGTAGCGTTTGTTTACACTCTATGCTAACATAATTTGCGCATGAAATTAGCGCTAGCATTGCAAAGCAAAGCAACTTACTGTGTGTGAATCATCTTTGCTTGTTATCATGATGTTTGCTGAGGCTATGTTCTCCGTCCTTCATATACTGTACATAAAAGAGTCGTCATCTCACAAACCGGCAACCTGCTTGAAACTCTCTGAAGCGGTTTTGATTTGAAACACTAGGTGTCAATGCTGCTTATTTCACCTTTAATAACATTGTTGAACAAACTTCAGACTTACTTATGCTGTAAGTGTTTGGACACTGCATGTGGTAGTTTGCTGTACAAACTATAAAAGTTGTATAAAGAAAGATGGAAGTTTATTCTACGGCGTAACTTTCACCTTTAGCATCTTTAGCATAAGGGTGCATCCTGGACCAGACTGCAGACTCGCTGCTTTAATATGACTAGCATTTCAATGTGTGATTATTTATGTTTGTTATTTTTCCTCTTCTGTCTTACCTCTGTATATATCTGCACACGACCCTTCAGTCTCATGACCTTGTATGAGCATTTTCAGGCATTTACCTGCAAATATTTTCAAGCTGGTACATTCTTTAAACTGTTGAAGAGACTGGCATTCATCTATCTCAGAGGAAACATACAAAAAATGTTCAATTTATGAACATTGTGAATCTGAGTTTACTTTAGAAACTTCTTAAGAATGAAGTAAAAATATTCCTAAGATATTGGTGAATGAGCCTCGATAATGCAAATAATTTACATTTTTTCCAGAACCTTCACGAGGCGACACAACTTTCCCGATGTGCTCCAAGGTCCTGAATACGAGTGTTTGTTGAAAATCCGACAGAAGTGGAAGTGCAGCATATCCCTCTTTATCCACCAGGTAATATAATCAAATAATAATAATAATAATAATAATACACAATTAAATTTAACTTATAAAATATATTCGTAATTAAAAGTATTCACAATTGTAGAAATGAAAACTGACGTACCAGATCATTAATATAGATTAAGAATGATTTTGCAAAATGTTTGTGACCATCACGAAATGGATGGTGTGTTTAATAACAAAGAGAAAATTTGATTTTTCCACTATATAAGTAAGGTGCATTTGCTTTTTTTGATACCTGTACAGCCCAGGTCAAAGTATTTAAACAGACTTTATTTTAACTCTGTGAGTAAAAGATTTAAATATATTCCACTACTCATAATTCAGGAGTTCATCCTGAACACAATAACCCTAAAAATGAGCTTAATAAATTGTCTGTGCACAAACAAAACACTGTCCTTGTGAAATAATTTATAATGCACCAAATTCCGGAGGCTAATTAAATCAAACTGAGAACAGACTTGAATTTGATGAGGCAAGAAAAATTATTATTTATCCTCTAAAATATTTAATAAATTCCAGTTTAAAGGGCATTCTGTGTGTGACCTCACAGTTTTAAGGATCCAGTTCAGGAGACGATTTTGAGCGTAAAGTCTCCACTGAAGACTCCACTTGCTTGCCGCCTCGACTCCTCCTGTCTTACCTTGTTTCATTTCTTAACAAACACCCCAGGTTAGAGCCAGGACATTATTTGGAGTTTAGGTCTCACTGCTTTGTCACCCGGCATTACACTCAAGTCTGCCGTGCTGACATTTCTGCTCTGAGAAATGTCTGCATGTCAAATGTAGAAAAAGACTCAATTGAATTCCTTTTATAGTCACTGACCCTGCTTTGGCACTATATCCCACTAACTCTAGGAAGCATCGCCTGCAATTTTATCTGATAGAAAATCGTAAACAGGAACACAGTGATTATTGTCTTTGTAAATGAATTATTGTGCATGCAAGCTGACAGCTACGCTGACTGATTTGACTCTGGTAGTGCATAAGACCATATCAAGGAGCTTTATGAGCCTGAATGCAAACAGATGGTCTATTGATTAAAGTTTAATCTAAATCTGCAAACAGAAATCCTGAAGGTCAGTCACAAATGAAACTCAGAGGTCTTGAAAAGAAAAAAAAAAAAAAAAGGAGAAGCAGACATCCAAAATCTGTGTGCAAAGAACAAAAAAGGACTAAATGAATCAGACACACTGGAGACTTGATTTTGAAGAAAATAATGTTGCACAGGCTGAATTCAGTGAAGTTTACTGACCTTCACTAAATGTGACTGTTCAAGCAAGAACGTCCATGTGGATTTTAAGTGTGATATTACTGTGGTGACAGTATAAACTGCACCGGAGCCTGGGCCACACAAAGACAGAGATACCCTGTCACTTGCACTTTGTTCTATGCATTGTTTGTGGTTAAAATTGATTGTGAAACCTAATGGGGATTTTTGTGCATAACAATCGCTGTGTAAACAGAGCGGTGTGAAGTGTATGTCGTAGTGGAGCTCTCTCCCTCCTGTCCTGCATCCAGTACCTGGTGTCAACAGGATGACGGAGGTGACGATCAGCGAGCAGATGACCAGAATGACAAGAAGGGCGATCGCTATTCCCTTCCAGTTCCTCTGCGGAGGGTTGCTGCCCACCAGCTCCTACAGAGAGTGACACAGAGAAGAAGAGAAACAGTCAGTAAAAGAAGATTATCAGCAGAGGGAATAAGAGGACATGTCACAGGTAAGAAGGGCAAGTCAGACATAAAACATCTGAAGTGTGGGGAAAGAAGGAGTATGAATGGCAAACTCATGAGAAGAAAAGATGTGGGGTGTCAGTCAAGGACAAACATGAGTCAGAGTCGCAGCTTCTCAAGGAGACACGATAGTGGCAGCAACAGCAGGCAGAGGAGGGGGAGAATTCTTAATGAGCCGAGCATCAGCGGCCATCACACGCAAACGAATGTGACAGATAAAAATGGAGCTCACGACACATTGGTGAATTGCATGCTTGACAACAGTGCAGAGAGAAGCTTAGAGGCCAGCAAAACGGCTCTGAGTAATGAGCAACCTTGAGGCCTTTTTTGTTGTTGTTCTTGTCTTGTCTGACCAATATATGCAAGGAGAAATAAATTTGTTGCAGGTTAATATTGTTCTAAGCCAAAATAATATTTCAAAGAATGAATATGGCACTTGACCAACTTTCACTGGGGATGATTGGAGGGGGAGCAGAGTGGGGAGGTGGGGGGTGATCAGCTTCAGGCATCTTCTTCCAGCTGAAAATCAAATAATGTGCAAACAACATGTAATGCATTTGACACATGACTGTGTGCAGCAGGTGGTTGGGGGGATAATTTAATGAGCTCAGATTTTGCTCAATGCTATTATATGAAGAAAAAAAAATAAAAAATAAAAATACACATCCAAGCTGTCCAATCAGCAGTTCTGCAAATCCTCTTGTTTTCCAGTCAGGAGCTGAAGTTTCCAGCTTTATCTCTGCATATTTCTCCACATTACTTTGCCTTAAGTGAAATAATATTTTAACTGCCATGATAGCAATCACAGAAATAGGTTATTTCAAGCATTCTTCAGATTTTTTTGTGCTTTGCAGAGGTTTTGCACAACACAACACAACGCACTGAAGTTTGGAATAATATATAAAACTCCACAGTATCCACTGCCAAAAAAAAAAAAAAAAAAAAAAAAAAAGGAGAAGCTGATGTCAGTCATGAATATGTCTTTCAGATTTCCTGAGAAATCTTACATTCTATGTGAGCTAAGGCATTATGGCTGCACAACTGAAGTAGTTCAGTAAATAAAGAAAAACCACAGGGGGGAATGGAAAGACTCTATTGTCACTTTAAAATCCAAGCAGCTCAGAATGTCTCCCACATCAGCCCTGAATGTACTGGCTAACACAAAACCACATCCAGGAGGGACTCTGCAAAAAGGGTCCAAAGCACAAACTGTTAGTGGAGGATTAATAAGTTCTTAATTAGTTTACAGAGGATAAAAGAGTGAAGCAGAGTGCATGCTTTGGGGACCTGTGGCTGCTGTGTTAATGAATGCACAAAGGATTTTAATGACGCTGAATGGCTGAGGTATGAAGCAAATCTTTTAGTGACCTCCTTCCCACCTTAATTGAAAAGGGCCCAGGAAATCATTAGCCAGCAGATAAGAGCAATCAGGACCATTTACCAGACCACCCATTACCCACATTCATTAAAACTAAGAACCAGTTGGTTAGCTGTATGGTCATTTGATGGCCACAAGGGGGGAAGAATCCCTCAAGCAGAGACAAGAAGTGAAAGGTTCTTATAAATGACTTAATTTTACATGTTGCTTTACATATATCCATTAGGTTATTTTTTTATGGAGAGCAGTCTATGTGGTACACAGTTTGGACAAGTCCTGGAAGGTCCACTACACTGGGTCTACAATCCCTTGGTGCAATTTTGTAAATAAATTATACCTCTCTGTTAGGACCTGTGCAAGTGTTTACACAGAAGCTTCCTATTTGATGCATAAATAAATTCTTTTCTTTTTTTTTTATTTACATGACAGATGAATGTATATATATATATATATATATATATATATATATATATATATATATATATATATAAAAAACAAATGTGACGTAAAATAAGATAAGGCAGGGCAGAACAACAAAGTGGAACGTTGCACTAAAGCCAACAGTGGTGGGCCACCCTTAGGCCTGAAACAGCAGAGAGCTGGACCACTGCAAAATCTCTTTCACAACAGGTCCAATACCCTGGGGAGAAACTTGTTTATTGTGGAATTTTACGGTCCCTTGATGCTGAGGATGTTTGATGGTGTGACCTAGCCTTCACAGTCAAACTATGAGAATTCCCAGGAGTGACTCAGAACTTCCAAATCCCAGCACAATGGATGAGGAAAAAATAAGTTTCAATATAACGATAAACTGATACAGTAAAATGTATTTTAATGATTTATTTTGTTTGGTATTTGATAAATACATAAAAAATACTAGTTGCACTTACTATGGTGACAAAATTCATGACAAAATAATAGCCGCTCCTCCATTTCCGATCTACAAATGTAGAAGTGTCTCATTGCTATGGTATGGTGAAAACTGTTTTCAGCTTAGTTTGCTCTTGCATGTTTAACTGTGGAAAGCTGAGCTGACACAAAGCAAAGAAATTTCATTGTCAGTAATGATGTATGTTGTTAAATAACAAATAAATCTTGAATTTTTGTTCTCCAGCTACTGCTTACTGATAAGAATTTCATAGATTTTGCTGGAGAATTGGTTGTGAATATTAAAAAGTTTAAGATTTTTGGTCTTGGATGTTGTTTTTTTGTCTCAGCTCCTAGAAGAAATGAGGTCTGGTCGACTGTCAGGCGCGAGTTTAATAGAGAATGTGCACTAACATCTTCAACGGACAGAATTGTGGGAGAAATATCAGAACACTAAATGTTTAATTAACATATAAATGATCAGTATAATGGTGCAGTCAACAATTTGTAGACTTGAGGGTTTTAGTCCATCCGTTTATAAAATAGCTGCATGAATATTAATCTGTAGTTTTTAGTCATGACAGGCGTAGGAACTTAAACCAAATGCAAGGTAAACACTGACTTCTGAGACAGGTGAAAAAGCATCTAAACCTGAACTTCATTCATTGTTCATCAGATTGTAACACTAACCTATTAATATTCACTGTTTCTACATCATAATGACTCTTCTCTTCTACACTTATCCAGGTAAGAACGTTTCTTTTCAGGGTGTTTAACATGTGTTTTTAACAGTTTACTAGTGAGAAACCTTAAAGTGTTAATGAAAACAGTAGCTGAATGTCCCCAGAATGGCAGAAAAGCCGCGTGGACGTCACACGTGCATTCTTTATATAACTTAATGTGAATATACCTTCAGATCCCTGCCTGTGATTGTGAAAGTTTTAGTTTTTCTAACTCCACTGAGCCAAATCGCTGATACATCAAAGGTGATCGGATTAATGCTGATCAATGCAATAAAGATATTCATAAACATAAACCAAGAAATATGTCAAGTCATGCATTCAGAACAGTTTGGGGGAATATTTTAAGAGGCCCACCAATAAAACTGAGCAATATGAGCTGACAGTCTAAATTAGATTTATTTAGTCTAATTCTGTTCTAAGCCATGTGTGTGGAAAGAAATAAAAATCTGACTGAATATCTTACAAGAATGGTATGAAGCCCATGGCCGATTTTTGTCAAGGATCCTTTGTGTGACTGAGCAGGATTTACAGGGTAAAAAATACTCAAGAAACAGAGGGAAAATTGCTATATAGAGAGCCACCACTTCTATCCAATAATGGGATTTCAAGTGGTTCTAAGAGAGTGATCAATCTGTATTGGTCCCAACAAAAGAGGCAATAAATCATTGTGCATTACTGAGCCACAACTGTTCCCGGTGTATCCTATGCAAATAGCTGCTTAGTAGATAATTTACACTTTACATATTTCCATCTCAGCATCTAACTTTCTTACACATAGCTGAAAAAGCCCCAGCATGAATCACACTGTGTGACAAAAGTGATTCAGTGAATAAAAAAGTCTCATTATCTAAACATCCATGCAATTATGTTATCTGATATACACATTTTTTTCTTAAGGTACAGAAACGTCACACACGTCAGAGTGTAAACAAACCACTCAAGATTATAACTTCCAAGGTTAGGTGGAAGAATCACTGAAAGAAAAAATAGTAATTGTAGCTTCAGCAATAAGTACAAAAGTTCAGTAGACAGCCAATTATGTGTAAACAAGCTAAATCTGCAAATCTGAAGCTGCTCAAACTGCTGCTTTCTGTTACTAATGAGTCAAACAGCATTTCTGTACAGATCAGCACACCAGTGGGAACATGCAGATATTGGGAAATTGGCATGAAAAATCCAGCCAAGCCAATCGTCTTATAGCAGCGCTCCTGTATTAACTGGTATATGCTGGAGGAGCAGCACGCTAATAATTAGACCATGCATGATTAAGCCAACAACAGCATAGACCGAAACCTTGCCCAGACTTTATGTCGCTTCTTTGTTAATCCTGAGCTCCAAGGGATAATCATTTATTCAGCCTGGATTCAGAATCCAGACAAAGGCTAAAAAAAACCTTGCCTAACCTTCCCAATTCTGCCTCTGTGATCTATAATTATAATAATGATTGGGCTAATTAGCTAGATGTGATGTGCTCAAGTGATGGCAAGGTGATTACAAGGGACAGGCCAACGGTAGACAGACAGAAAAGTGTAAAACGAGCCTTGAGTCGCAGATTGCAGGAAAGGTGAATAAATGAAATGTTAGGAGGCAGCGGGAGAATTCCCTGACAGGGAAGCTCGAAGCGTGACCAAAAGATGACAGAGAGGGTGAAAAAGACTTGGACACAGCAGACAGATCCAAGCCCAAACTCGAATGAAAAAAGCAAGGTTCTGGTGTGTTCTGGTCCTGAGTAGCTGTCATGTATAAATCTGTAGAGCATGCACAGACATCACCGGTGTTTATTTAAGTCAGAGAGTGTAAAACATGACACCATGCCAATGTGATCATTCACAGATCACAACTCTGTGATATACAATTCGACTGAAAAGGCAAAGATAAAAACCATCTGCTGGTTTTTATCCCGTCTTCCATCCTGCTGTTGGAAGCAGTGGTGGTGTCTTTATTTGGATTACTGTAACTTCAGATCAACTGTGCAGACTTGGACCTTATTATTCACACATGGACAGTCTGAAGACGTCTTCAGTGATCTCTGTCATGTTTAAAAAATTCTTATGTGTATCTATGATTTCAAAAGGTCAATCAGAGCCAAAATAAACTTAAATAATTCTGATGATTCGCAAAAATCTCGACCTAATCAGAGGAGATATTGGTATAAAAATCTGTTAAAAATATAAAAGATAGCTTATGCTTTTGGAACGGGCTGTAGTAAACAATGACCAGTGGATTTTTTTGTTTAAAAAAACAAAAAACAAACAAAAAAAAAAAAAAAAATCCAAAGAATGCAGCTGCAAAATGCATTTAGTCAGAGGATTTCGAGCCAGTGAGCTCCTTACCCGCTGACACTTTGACAGACACAATATGACATGTTTATAGACACATGCCGGCAACTAAGTGGATCAAACCTGTTACTGGGCACGGACTCGTCAATAACTTGTCGTGATGATAATATAATGAGAGAGATGCTTTTCAGGGTGGCGAGATGCAAACTGAAACACTGAGCACCAGCACAGGAAGATAACTGTCGGCACATATTTAGGTTTCAGTATGTAGTCCACACACTAGTGGGGACAGAGAGCAGTTTGAGCCCCATTAACACAAAGGTCGAGCAGTTTTGACTTCATTATGATGGAGATGGAAATAAAGGAACAAATTTTGATATGATTAGAGATTGATAAGCTAATACTATATAGTAACAAGGGACATGGTCCAAGCAAGAAGAGACCTCTGAAAATGACATACATTGGAATTTTATTGATCAACAGGCGTCACAATTGGAATTAAACAGATAACCAGAGGATTAGCTGTACCTGGAGGGGAACACTCATCTGTAGCTGAGTTCTTAGTTGTAAAATGGGCGTTTTGAGGCTCCGAGGAACACTCTAAATCCACAATTCTGCAAGTGGAGCCATTTACACCTGATCAACTCAAACCAAAATGCAATATTATTACCTAAATAATAAGATGCAGAGGCTTGCAGTCCATGCCACTTCCTTCATGTCTGATTCTGCTGCAGCATCCGATGTAATCAGGAGAGAGTGGGTTTATTAAAATGAAGAGACGCGTTTTTGTCTGGCACTTAAGAAAGAAGGAAAAGAACCAACCCTTCTTTTTGTCTGTCAAAACCCATATATATATATATGTGTGTGTGTGTGTGTGTGTGTAATTGGTTTTACATGTGCATCGCTGTTAATGGTTTCAATAACATATAACTTCCTGAAGTGCTCATAAATGGTCAAATTAAGTCGTTCAATGGAATCAAGGAAACAAAAACATTTGTAATGTAACATAAAGATAATATTGAAATTGAAATTCAAGCTTCATCCGATCTTTCGCCAAAGCTACAAGAATTTCTTTGAAGAATTTCCTCACCAGTTCAAACCCACACAAAAAAACACTCGAACAGTAAAGTGATTATTATAATGTATGAAAGAAAAACGTAGAGTGATAGAGGTAGGAACTTATTTTCACTTGATATGACAATGACTGGTGATTACGAGTTTTTGAAAAAATATAAAAATAAAAGAGTTTTGCACAACTTTACATATGAAAATCAAAATGGAAGATGCTATGTTTTTTGTTGTTGTTTCCCACCAGAAACTTTTCATCTTAACCCCTCACAGTATTCTTTTATAACAAAACTTTTCTTACTAGCTAAAATATGTATTTTGTTTCAGTGAATTAAAGATTATCCCAGTAACACACTGGTACAGAGAGCTATTTTGCCAATGGAAAATCTTTCTGCTACTCTAAAAGGAAAATATACATATTTTTTACAAGTATGGCTGTTATTTCACAAGCCATATGAAATCTCAGACATGCTACAGAAGGGCGGACTAACTTTCAGAATCAACCGAATATTGTAGGAACTTGACTGAAATAAACTCTTTAGTTATTTATCTTTTTTTTCAAATTTTATTTTTGAATTTTTGACCATCTTAAAGAAATTCAACATCTTTCCTACTATGTTTAAGAGAATACTGGGTGTCTATGCTGGAATACCATAGATTTCTTTTCTGCACTGATCTAGTTTAATAATGCTTTTTGTCATGTTATTACATGGCTGATTATCGTCTCTGTCTTGCCATCTTTCTTTCTGTGTGGTCTCTCGTTAATCGCGGGAGTTACGTTCTAACAATAACCTGAAGCTTTATGTTTTTACAATTATTATAGGTGTTTTAAGGCTGTAAAACCTCACTACACAGTTTATACACTTTTCTCAGACTGGCATTAACATTTTCACACTTTTCTCTCGTTTAAATGCCCTCAAAGTTCAAACCTTCATAGAAAATTAAGTCCAGTATTATGGAATGAAACCAAAGATCAAAACCTGTTTTCAGGCCCAAACATTTGTTTGAGAAATAAAAATAAAATGTTTTCCTATAAATAATAATAATGGATTTTAGAACTAACAAATTTAATTTTAAGGATCAACCCACGAGGTTGGACACATAAGAAATTATTAATAGTCGACATTGTGGGGTTTGTTGGGGAGAAAACCTGCAAACATACAGTACAGCACTTCAGAGTCATACTGCTAGCGATCAAAGATTTATGTAAATTCGGCAAGCTGAACGCATTCTGTACTGTACAGGTGACACAGCACGAAGGAGATTGATTGACAGTGGTCTACAGCCAATCAGGACGCAGAACACAATGACCTGTAAAAGAAAAACATGCAAAATTGCACAAAAAAAATATCTGAAACTGCGAGGCCGCAAAAGGTGAACCGCGTTAGAGTGAGGGACCACTGTACTTACATTGTTTCTATACAAACTTTAGCATTTCTCATTCACGCTTATTATTTTGCAACATGTTAATTTGAGTAATATGCTTGAGCTCCATGTCATTGGAATTTACAGTTATCATTCAGAACAAGTTTATTATTATTTAAAAAAAAAACAATTTTGTAATCAGAAACAGAGAATTCAAGAGTTTCTTTTTATCCCCCCCTCCCATGCAACTAATGTCAATTTTTGATTTTTAAATGACTCTTGTGTGATTGCCACTGTTCTCGCTATGCAATTCCATGATACCAGCCCTGAAGCTTCGTCCCTTGATGAGGCGGAAGAAAGAGAGGAGGAATCACACTGAGCTGAAGTTACAAACTTCCAGGTTGATCTGGCAGCATCTTGGCGACTCATCAACCCGACGTTGCTTCTTTGGATGCAGGAACAATCCTTTCAATCGGATGTGTGCCATCTCAAAAAAGTAGGAGCCTCCGACAAGGACTGAACTCTATTGAATTGCCAAAAATATAACTGGTGTCACAAAGATTGGTGATAATACATTAGCCTTTCTTCATTAGTATCTAATTTACTTCAGCCCTTTCAAAATTAGTTTAATTCAAAAATCCTTTATTCATTCTCTTGAATAGTAATTAATTCATTAACACAGTCCTTAAATTCATTCATACTTCCTTTTACACACCTTCACAATACACACTTTTGTTGAACATTATATTTACATATTTTCTGTTTATGCTTTAAAGGAATATTTTATCATATGTAGTTTTCAGAATAGTTAAATAAATATATCATTTCATCTTAACTGGACGTTGTCTGTTGTTTCATTGTGTGGTTCTGAGGTCAATTTAAACAAGAACTCTTAAGTAGAGTTGTGAGACTAAATTGTTTTTTTTTTTTTTATTTCCCTCTAGGTGAGGATGGTCCCTCGAAGTTTATTCTGTTATTAAAAGGATTAACACTACAATTATTTGGAAATTATAGTATTTTTAAATAATTCTAATGGCTAGGTTTTGCTATATGTTTGTTAGTTAATTTGACAAAAAATTACTATTGTGTCTGAAAATATCAACTCCTCTTTCACAATTCTGAATTCTTCCTACTGAATATCAAGTTAAAGAACGATTTTTACTCCATAGAAATCTGAATCAGTCCTTAGATCGAGAGATCTGAAATCTTTGCTTCTTTCACCTTCCTCACTCATTTTTTTGCACAAATATGAGCAGATTTTACTCAAACAATAGAAAAGGATTTGAGATTAAGTGGCTTCATGCACAGATGTACTTTCTCAAAACAGACTTGAATACTTGCTTGAATAAAAGACTCCAAAATCGAGCGCCTGTTGCAGCTCTGTGCGTCACAGGTCAAAAAGCACCATCCTATGCAACTACATCCAAATCCATTAGTGCAATCTTGTCATTGACGTAGAAAGGGGCTGCAGCAAAGGGGCTGTAAATAAACAAGCTGTCTTGTTTGTTACTCACGGCAGGAGAACTAATTTCCAAGTGACCAGTGTGTGTGTGTGTTTGTGTGCATGTGTGTTGCTCTTGAACATCTTCCGCCTGGTTTGTTTGATTGGTGAGTGAATCTCTTCCAGTCCATTAGAGAGATGCTGTGAGGGTGCCACTGCCAGCTGACCTCTCTGTGCAGAGTCTGCTCTAAATCACATCTGAGTAAAATAACACAATCCCTACTGCTGGTGGACGAGTCAGCGTATATGGCACAGAGCTGCTCTAACAATAAGAGAGAGAAAAAAAAAAAAACTGTTGGAATGTTTTTTATGACATATGATGCAAACTGACTTTGAAAATATTCTTATTCATCATCAGCAACACAAGTTTAGTGCTTCCTAACCCCATATCTGCTCATATATGTACATTAAATATGACTCTGATGCTGTTGCAAATTAAATCTACATTAATATGCCAGTGCACTTTCTGCAGAAGCAATTAATCACATCGTCTCTACGTTATCATCACTATGGAAACAGAATGAGAATAAACATGGTATTTATCCCTATGGCTATAGCTCTTCGACGTGGTAAATATGCTTTATTACACAGCTAAGCAAGTGATGAGGCTCATGTAAAGGAAAAGCATTCCCTATTTGCCTCTCATGCATAATGCATAAGAGTAAATTTCAGTTTGTCAGTCTTAACACACAACACTTTTTTAAGAAACAAGAACAATGAGCAACACAGTCAGAGTTTCTTCTCGTTTCGTCACTTTTCCTGTGGCAGTGTTCGTTTTCATGTCTGTCAAGGGAGGCAAAATGTGCTCACAAATGTTCCTGCAGCCCTGCTGAATAAAACATATAAAAACATATAAACTAAATGGTTGAAAAACTACAATACAAAGGATATGCCATAAAATGTTTCTTTTTGTTGTTATTTTTGTTGGATTTAATTACATTATTTTCAGTAAAACAAAAAAAAAATCCAACTTTACATGCCGTAAAATCCTAAAGCAACTTTTTTTTTACTTGCAAGCATGTGTGACGAATAACAGAGTTGTTAATTACCACTCTCAGCTTTACCAACTTTTTAATCTAAATTTTAAACATTACACAAATTAAATTACACAGTAACTATGAATCTTCTCAATTATAGCAAAGCCATTTACACACAAATTTATGTAGACTTACAGAGCTTAGTCTGTTAATTTGGCCCAATACAGTTGGATTTGAAACACTCCTGCAGTACTAAGTCTGAATTTTACAGTTTTTCAATTAATTTCAATAAATTCTTCTGTAAACTGATCATTTCATGTGGAAAAACCTAAAAAATGCTATTTTCTAGCAATTCAATGTGGCCAGATTATCATTGACATGCTAATGTTGGTATTTTGAAGTATTTCAAAATTACAGCCAAAATACACAGAATTATTTTTACAGTGCAAATTCACATTCAGAACTGTGGTCTATTGAATTTTAAATATACTGTGTATTATGTAGATCAAGCCTTTTATATTATGATTTCCTGTAAAACTCGACAGTTATGATTTGAGAAAATAAATAGTCAAAATTGAAATATCATCAGTCGATTGTGACAAACATGTCGGTCTGAAAGGGATACAGACACATTTCATTCAGTCCTAATTTTGTTAGATGCCTTTTCAAAAGCAGCACCAGGGATTGTTCCAGCATATCATTATCTGAGCATCAAAAGCTACCCTCTGTGTGAAAATGCGTTATGTCCCCACACATCTGACTTAAATTAGATCTGTATAGATTAGCAGTGACAAAACCACAGTTTTCCATCTCACTTCTTTTCAGAAAGCAGATGAAAAACATGCATGTAATGTGTGAACAAATCACCAATCAGCTACTGTTTACGCACAATGATGCTCTGAAGATTTAATTTAACTGGTGGATTTTCATTAATAATCCTTTAATTCCTACTGACACAGAATGTACCCACTTTCTGGAACTGCATGTAAATAGTGGGATAATTCATCTGTCAGCTTTAGCTAAGTTGTACTAAGAGTGTTATTAGCTACTTTTTCACCAGCCTTCTAGGAAGAACCAAGAGCGGAGATCATCTTGCCAAGTGAATGAATTGCTGCAAGAGTTTATACTCCATTCAGTCAACATGATTTGGCAAAACGCCTTTACAAGATGTTTTACAAAGATATACCAAATTATGCTATATATGAACACGTGTTGTAAGGTGGTTCAGTTGGTGTCTTTTTAAATTATCTTCTGGGGGTTAGACACAAAAATGGCTAGCTTTAAAAAGACTAAAAAACATGACAGAATATCTACATTCAGTTTATTTCTTCACTCATTTCTCTTCTGATAGGTCTGTTTCTATAATCATAGGAGGAAACACATAAAAAAGGTAAGTTTACCTTTACAAGGTACGTGTTCTTAAAGCCCTTTTAAGACGCTATGACTACAAAGATGATCATCTGGAAGTTCTCCATCTAAAGACTGAAAATTATTTAAAAATTAGAAATGACTTATATTCAGTCAAATTTAAGATAACTTGAATTATTAATAGAGGGCAATATCATTCTGGAGGGCAACGGCTACTGGCAGGAACCTCCTGCCTTCCACAGCCTACCTTAGAGTTGTTGCTGACCATGTCCATCTTTTTAAGTTAACAGTATTTCCATCTGTCACAAACTCAAACCATCTCAAACTGGTTTCTTCAACCTGCCATTAAGTTCACTGGACTCCACAGTCACCAGATCTCAACCCAACAGAGCAGCTTTGGGATGTGGAGGAACGGGAGATTCTCATCATGGATGCAACTGTGTGATGCTGTCATGTCAATATGGAGCAAAATCTCTGAGGAATGTTTCCAACAGCTTGTTTTTTTATGAAAAATTACGGTAGCTCTGAATGCAATCCAGGGTCCAACTCAGTACTAGCAAAGAGTAAGTAGCCTAATAAAATGGCCGACCAGAGTACGTTGTCAATAACTGGATGAGAAAACAACTCACAGGGTTTATTCTTGGACGGTATTTGTAAACCCTGCAGCACAAATAATCCTCACCATCACCCTAGTTAAATGAATTGGGCACCTGAGAGAAACATAACCATTTTAGAATAAAACTAACCAACACAAATGTCTCATAATTAGCTTATAATACATAAATGATCATGACCCACAACAATTTCTAAAGGATTCCTCCTTGAGTTCAAGTGGACCTTAGTGACAAATCTGAAGAAATGCCTTCCAAGAACTATTGATCAACACAGTTCTAGGAATAAGATAAACAGACTTACAGATGGATGTATGAAAAAACCAGAAGTTTAATTTCTCTGACTACCGCCAGCCTGAAGGCACAATAACCAAACAATCCTCCAGACAAACGTCTGCCACTCAGAATGTCTGGTACATAGAGATCAGTTTACACTCTGTCTGCTCACCTCCTACTTGAGTTTTATGAGATGTGAGTTTGCTGCTCAAGCTCACTCAAGTGTTTTGCATGAAAACTTCCCAGCTGCAAACTAACTAGAAAGTCATCTAAACCACAGTGGAAAAGGAGAGTGGGGAAGAATACAGAAAACCAGAGTAAGGCTGGTGGGAGTGCTTCAGTGCAGAGCACAGTGTGTCCCCACAGCCCACACCCAGAGTTATTGGTATTCACCACGGCCAGGTGGCAGCGCCACTGTGTGCTGCATCTCTCAGGAACAATTTAAAAATGAAAAGTATCTTTCCTTTTGTTCTTATCTATCAGCCTTCATTCAATAAGAAAAACACTTGTTGTACCTCTCTGGCAAAATAAATTGCAGTCATGGAAACAATATGCAGTGGCAGCAGTGTACGCTTTCTGGAAATGAAATGCCCTACAACCCACCGCTTTCAGGCACAGGGGTCTAATAAAAAGAGGCTGCCGCTCCTGTTGATGTTTACCCAGGCTAATGTATTCTGGCCTGCTGTTTTTTATCACCTTCCCTGACAAAATATGAACATTCATGTTGACAGAATAGTCTTCCAGCTTCTTTCATATCATTATGTTTGGCTGAAGTGCTCTCACAAAGAAAAGTGCCTCATACTTAAGAGGCGTCTTTTCTTTCTGGAGAGAATAAAAATCACAATCACCTGATTTCACATCTAAAAAAATGCATCTTGTCTAAAGAAAAAATATATATCAGTGCTGTCTAAGATCTTCACTGTGTGAAACTAAAGAGGCAGCACAATAACAGCCACTTTCATGTATTAAGAACACTACAACAGCTCAGCAGACTTTCAAATACACCCAAGTGAGGTTCTACAAAGATCTGAAGTGGTGCAAAAAAATAAATAACCCTGAATGATTTATCAACATCTCAGGTAAATTTCCTGCTTACTGTAGTGTGCACACAGGACATTTCCACCCATCTACTCCATTTGTGTGGCCTCTTGTCACGTTTCCATGGTAACTTTGTCAAAGAGCAAAAATAATTCACCACTTACCCTCTACTTGGCCACCTGTTGTTGTGAATGCAGCCCAATTGCTCATGTTCAGCTGAAAATGACAGAGCGTGCTTTGCTCATAAGAGTGGCCCCTGAATGTTTAAACAGGTTTTTAAGTTTATTTTTTTGTTGTTTTTTGTTTACTAGTTCCCTGTTAAGGTTTATGTGCTTATTTTTCAACATATGGCTGCATATTACCTGAGGCCTAATTCAGAAAGTTCTCCTGAAGCACATGTAGTGAATCACAAGGTCATGCAATAGCATCACAAATGTCAAATTCTTTTTGTTTGTTGGTAACTACACCGGTTCTGCACTTGCAAAACAAATGACCTAACAACTAGGACTGCAACGATTAGTCAACACTGTCGACAATGAAAATAGTTGACAACTAATTTACCCGTCGACTATTGTCGGCAAAAGAAAAAAAAAAAAACCAAACAAACCCTACAGAGTGAGACATCGTCTTCTTCCCTGTCTCTGCTGAGAGTTGCACAATGCACATGCACATGAGTGAGACATCGTGCACATGCACAATAAAGTCCGCGGCAGAGGACTTCAAAAGTCTGAAATAATGTCACGTTAAACTTACAAAAAAAATTAAATACATGTCAGATTTGTAAAGGGGACCTTGCGTACCACGGAAGTATGTCTGCAATGCTCCAACATTTAAAGAGGAGGAACATCGGACTTGCATAACAACCTCATGCAAAATTTAAAAGCTGAAAGTGATATAAGAGCCATTTAATAATTATGAGATACACAATCCGATTGATTGAGTAGTCGTTTTAATAGTCGGTGACTAATCGACCATCATTAGTTGCAGCCCTACTAGCAACATGTCTGCTTTTGTGACCAATTAGCAGGAATCATATAGAGGCAACACAAGGTCAACTCAAAGCTTTAGTAAGAGAAACATTGTGGGCTCTCCAGTTTCTCTACACCAGTTAGCTATAACATAATGTCTACAAGCCTAATACTGAGTAAGTCCTTCTTCTTTCTCTAAAACAGTCCTGACCTGTTGAGGCGTTGATCCCACTGGATCTCTAAAAGTATGCTCTGCATAGATGGTTGTCTAAAAAGATGAATCAGTGTTTGATTTTTAAAAATACGACAACACGTTCTTGTGAAACAACCAAAAAACAAACTATAACTATAAGAGATGGATTTTGTTTCTGTGGTCAGGGCAGAATGTAAGGCAGCATCTGCCAGCAGAGTGAAGCTTATCTCAGAGGCAGTCAGTCAAGTAAAAAATGCCTCTATTTGTCAGTGCTGCAAGAAGTATTCAGAGGCAATACTGAGGCAAAAGTACAACACCCTAAAAACTCTGCTTTACATGTTATGTAATAAAAAAATGTTCATTGTGGACTTTAAAACATTATATTTACATTATTATGTCATGTGTGTGATGGTAAATGTAATCTAACATGATGCCATTGTAGTTATTAATGTTGATATGTTAGGCTGCAATTAATGATTATTGTCATTAGGCTGCTGATTATTTTCCCAGTTAATTGAATCAGAATATCTGATCTCAGAGACTCATTACAATGTGTGCGTTGTTCAAACTTCTAGCTGAACAAAAGCGATGAAAGAAATGGAAATCTTACACATATTTGGGGAACTGTGACATTTTGGGACATCTACATGAACGACAACTTACGCAAATAATGACTGATTATGAATTTTTCATTCATTCATTGTCTGTACCGCTTGTTCCATTACGGGTCGCGGGTAAGCTGGAGCCTATCCCAGCATTAAAAGGTGAGAGGCAGGGTACACCCTGGACAGGTCACCAGTCCATCGCAGGGCTGATTATGAATTTTAATAAGGTGATATAAAACTAAACATTCATCTCTTCTTCCACACAAGATTTATTCTTTCCTACATATTTGTATCCAGCCCAGCTATGACATAACAACCATTTTCTAAAAAGTCAATTAATAATAGCTGTGCGTTTGCCATTTCCTGGGAAATGACTACCTGGTCTGGCCCAATTTTGACCATAAAAAGAAAACTATACAGGAAGCACAAATATGTCTACTTTCCCTTTCCGGAGGCAGTGATCCCTGTGGAAGTTGTGCACAATGCAACAGTAAAACTACAGAAGTCTCATAAACATCTGCCTCCTCAGACGTATGAAAACAAATCCACATGGACACAAAACTAAATAATAAAAATAAAATCAGTTTTATTAAAAAAAGTAAAAATGGACACTTCTTTTGGCTTCTCCTTGCTTATAATAAACCTATATAATACTCAATAAACAACACAAACAGAAAATCCCAGATGTAAATCACTGTCAGCAATGGTAATGGAACCCTGGGGTCCATTACCAGTTTATCCACTTCTGACTCCACTTTTCCAGTTCAACAGAAACAAAAAGAAAAACATGCCTTATAGCACAATTACTTTTAGACAACATAAATCAATTTATGCTGCTGCATATATACGCAATAACAGCAACCAACTTTTACTAGAATCTATCAAAAATGGGAAAGCAATCTACAACATAACAACACATGCTGATATCCAAAGTTTGCTTTGTCTGACAGCAGGCCAAGCTGCTGGGTGAGAAAAGAAAAACTTTGATTAATCAGAGCTTTGTGAATTTGCTTTTCTGATTGTTGAGTAAACGTAACTGTAGTGAAGGCAAGCATGTCGAGTTTGAGCATGCAAAAGCCTGCAGTGTTTGTTGCCTCATGTGTTTAAAGAAAAGTATTTATATAAATATCTTACTAGCCTCCTCTGCTCAGTGCCTGTGGAGGATTTATAGATCTTACAGCTCCGTGCATGTTGGGATGCAAGCTTTTTGAAAGCAGCCAGCTCATCGAGCTGTCAGGACATGAGCTAAAAGGGAGAACACAAATAAACTTAGTGAAACACAAGGTTAAAAGTATAACTACGACTAAATCTTTCTCTTCTTCTTAATAAATATAAACACTTCTTATAGAGTGTTGATAACATAGGAAAAATAAACAGAATGTCAAAAGAATGAAAGAGGTGCACTGAAACCTGATTGCCCTCAATTTTAAAGTAATACACATGGTTATAGATAACAACACAGTGGGATTCAAACCATATAAAAGCAATTTTATGTACAAACGGGTAATTAATTGCTCCTGAACTTGAAAAATATCCTGTTCATCTGGTCCCAAAAACACATTAGGACTCATACTATCATGGTGTAAAAGGTTAAGCAGGGAGAATGTACACCACAGGATAAATTTTCATTACATAGCCCTCTGTATCTTCTACAGTTTGTAAAGCAAATTGCCACAAGCTGTGTCATCATTGATAATGTGGTGTGCTGATGGAGTGAGTGCTGCGTCTGATGAAATGAAACCCACAGTCGGTCAGTATCAACCAACCGTCCAGGGCGTGACCTTTATTTCTTCATAAAACTAATCATTACAATAAAAATAAACCATTGAAGAAAAGTTAATTATTAAGGAACACATCCAGTATCTGCTGGATTTGAGAGTTGCAGGTGACTTGGACATTTGTGTAGTAATATTCTTACAGTTGAGGGAACAAATCTGGCAAAAGGGGCTTTGATTTGCAAGTTTGCAGTCTACTGCACTGGTGGTGTAATGAAGACCAGCAAATGAATTAAGTCCCCTCTTGACAGATACCTGTTTTTGAATGAATGACAGAAAAATTTTACATTGGTACATGATTTGAAAAGTTTTTTTTTTTTTTAAATAAAATGTTCTATAAATTTTTTAAAAAGTTATTTAGAATATCAGACCAAATAAATACTGTAAATTTATTATTTTATTTTAATGAACTGAACAACAGAAAACAACATAAAATTTGACTTTGTTCAAGCAGTCTGTACTCAAATGTTTGTAAGTATTCCTGTTTGTAGGATTTGGTTTTAGCTAAGAGCAAATCAAAGAGATGCAACAATCTTTGTAAAAAGTTCAGAAGTAGGACTTAAGAACAAATATACTCGTAAATGAAGGCCATTGTTTGGCCAGAAGCCTCTTGGACAAATTTAAGTAATTTTTTAAAGCAGTCTCTGGGATTCTTGAAGGACATTTCAGAGCTTTATTTTCAGTGTTGGCTGCCTTTTGTCCTGAATTCTGTCAAGATGATCCCACACTGCTTCAACAATGTAATGAGGCCTGGGCTTTGGGGAAGATTCAGCACTCCATTAGACCTGTTGCCACTGATTTCCAGTCCAGTTGTTGTGTCATTTGGCATACCCCAGCCTTTTCTCCCCATTTCCCTCCCTTTAAAAATGAGCCACAAGTCCAAGGAGAAACTTCTGATCAGGCTTCAGTGAACAGTAGATGGATCAAATGAAGGTCCAGATCTATCTATCCTGTCTGTGTCAGGTATTTGCTGGGTTTGTTTTAGGGATGGGAGATACCAAACTTTTTCCTGTGGGTATGATACCATTAGTTTATGGTACTTTTTCATCGATACCAATCCTGATATTGTTACTTTTTGGCCCTTATAGGAAAAATTGTAAAATGTAATTTTTTCTGACGCTATTTTTTTTTTTTTTTTATCACACATGCATTTATATAGATTTCAAAATGACAATGTTTTCAAAATAAAAGAATTAAAAAATGTTTATTATATATGAAGTTTAGGTGAACTCTGACCTAGTTCAAGGGGCTTGTGCATGTGGCAAAACCTTCGTGTTTGTGGAGAGTAGTGGTCAGTGAAGATGGATGCATGTTGGAGGTGGGGGTGGGGGGGGTTGTTGGTCCTTTTCTCTGCTGTGAAAGGAAGAAGCGTGTTTTTCATTTGCAGGGCGACTGTGGCGACGGTGAAACAGCACAATGTGGAGCAACACTTCACTACGCGTTATTAAAGCTACATGTAGAAAAGTACAGTGGCGTATCAGCAGCTAGGTTCAACCCATCTTGTGAATCTGCATTTTCGGACATGAACTTCATAAAGAACAAACACAGAACACGCCTCACTGATGCACATCTGCAAGATTCACCTGTTACAGCGTCAAGTTACACACCTGATTACAATACACTGGTAAACAGCATGCAATGCCAGTCTTCACACTAAAAAAGAAACAGATACCAGAAAGTTTAATTAAAATATTGAAGAATTTTGTTGATGAGTTTTGTTGGCCTTTCTGTGTGGAGTTTGCATGTTCTCCCCGTGTAAGCGTGGGTTCTCTCCGGGTACTCCGGCTTCCTCCCACCGTCCAAAGGCATGCATGTTAGCTTAATTGATTACTCTAAATTCTCCCTAAGACTGTGTGCGACTGTGAATGGTTGTTTGTCCCCTATGTATCGGCCCTGCGCTGGGTACACCTTGGACCGGTGAACTGTCCAAGGTGTACCCTGCCTCTTACCTGTTAATGCTGGGATAGGCTCCCGCTTACCCACGACCCGTAATGGACTAAGTGATACAGATAGAGAACACGAATGAATGAATGCATATGAATGAATGAATGAATATATATATATATATATATATATAATTTGTTATTTTAGAGGAGTGTATCAAACTGATAGCCCTTCACATGACTCGGTACCCATGAAGTAGCTCCTGGTTTCAAAAAGGTTGGTGACCCCTGCTCTAGATTAATATGAGCTTGAATGGTTGTGTCTTTCTGTGTTGGCCCTGGGATGGACTGGTGACCTGTTCAGGGTGTACCTTGCCTCCCTTACTTGGACAAAGAGGTATAGATAATGGCTGGAAAAAATTATAATAGTAATAGTAATATAACTTTAATAAAACAAAGTGCTACTAAAATATCAAAACCTCATCATCGCTAACAGTAGCGACATCATAACATCTGATAGGCTATTATGATCATGTGACACAGAGGGAATACACTGTGGCTGGGCTTCACATGCAGCTTTATTGCCTAAAACTGTCATAAGTAAAAAAAAAAAAAAAATGGCATGGTTTTCATCAGCAGAGTGGTATCTCCAGAGTATCATATGCCCATCCCTAGTTTGTTCCCATTGTTCTCAGACATCACTTACCAACACTCCCTGTTGACATTTAGGACTTGCTGTTGTCTTAAAATTTGAGGTGTCATCATGCCAACATCTAAACAGCTCTCAGAGATATTCACTTGTTTGTTATGCATGTTTTTATGTTTGGGAAAATATTTAAACAGGTCGAAATTATCTCAAATAAAGAGTCAAATACTGATTTCAAATTCAGCAATCTCATACGTAACTCCTGCAACTGTTTGGTTTCTGAGAAGATGTATTTAGAGTCAGAAGGAAATCTAATCTGCATGGAAGGAGTGCAGGAAAAGCTTTTGCTGTTCAAAAAGAACATTCAAGCAAAGCCCCAGCTTGACAGTTTGTGAGAGATTGCTTCAACACATAGAGCAGAGCGTGTACTCAATGTGGACTCAAAATACTCACATTCCAGTAATAATAGTTTTTCACTACAGGAGAAAAAAAAAGTCTAAATTCACAGAGGCAGCAAAATCCAATTCTCTGTCTATCTCTATGCCCACTTCGCTTTAATAAAGTCATATCTTTAAGAAAATATGTCTAAAAAAATTGCTTCAGTCTTTATCTGCAGATTTGTTTGTAAAAATCATGACAGAGTTACACTGAAACCACAGTCCATGGCCGTGTACTGCAGAGGTTTGATAAAAGTTTATCACTATATGCAGAACAAGAGAAGGACGCTGACACATTTAATCTTGCAGTAAAAGAATGAGCTGTTTTATAGGATTAAATCAGACCAAAACCAATAGGTAGTTTTTTTTTTCTTTTACAGAGGGCACACAATCTGAATGTGTTTTCTTTCTTTATAGCTTAGAGTAAAGAAGACGTTAAAAAAAAAAAAAAAAAAAGCATTTTACTTAGAAAAACAAGATGGAAAATATGCAAAAAGTCCGATTTCCATATACCTAGTGAAGTTCTGCATTTACTATTTGTTTCTATGAAACAGCTAAAAGACAGCCTCCTGTGACTCTATAACTTTCTGCAAACTGTCTTTTCATGCATATCACAAAATGTGTCATGTTTTAGTGTGTTCAGTCAGAATTTACAGCAAAAGTCTGACAGCTTAGCAGAAAGAAAGTGGCAAACATTTCAGCGGCCAGACAGCCAGGAAGCCATTTCTTTTGCTTGCTGCATGCTGAAAACCCACCTCCATCTCGTTTCAAGAAGGTAATTACAAGCAGTCATCATAATCTCATGGTTTCAATGACTCAACCATCTCCATCAATTCAACTTAACGCTCCTACATCAGGTCCCTTCACACCTTATTTCCAGATACGAAGCCTGACATTTCAATCTGAGCGTGACACTTCAGCTGCCCAGCAGACCATTACTGGAGAGGAGGATCCACTCAAATAAGGGTCATTTGAAAACATGGACCAACGATGAGCTGCAACATGATCCTGTGTGCCAAAAAGAGTTTTGGCATGCAAATCTGTCGGCTTTGACTGACACACTTAGTGGGCCACAGCTAATGAGTCTGGATGCTGAACCATCAAGCTCAGAAGAAACACACAGTACTATATCATTATCTTCCATTAAAATAATCCTGTAAGACTGAAGTCACTCAAACACATAACAGTGCCAAGAATCAGCCAAAAATAATCAGCGTTTTTGTACATGGTTTCTAATGTCGTGAGGAATCATGTAGAATCAGAACCAGATTGTAGCTGAATTGATTTTTCGATACTGAAAAACATACATTCTCTGCCATTCCCTTTCTTTTGCTCCCTCCTCTCTCCACTTTCTACGCTCCTGCTGCTTCCACCTGAAAATAGCCTCTCTTCTCTGCCGAGCAGGAGCAGTTTGCTCTCCTGTCAAGCTACAGTGGAAAGAAAGGTCGATTTGTGTCTCTAGCAAGAGTGGAGCACAGAACAAGAATGTGATGCAAAGGCCTTCGTCTGTGCATCAGATCTGAACGCAGAGACAGCCCGGTGGTCAGGCTCTATATAAAGGGTCCGCACACTGTTAGAGAGACAAAGGATTTCTTCATGTGGGGCTGCTCTCTTTAGGGATAAAAAATATATTTTTGTGCCAAGTCTTTAAAATATGACATTAATCCCATTTATTATCATGCATATGCAACACACAAGCTTAACATTCTAAAGAGACTTAAGGAAATTTACATGATGGAACTACTTTTTGAGGATGAGTATAACAGTTAAGGTCTCCAATCACAGTCCTGTCTTCCTCAGAACATTATGTGGTGTTGTCATAGAAAGGAATGGTAATAGGCAGCTTTCCTCCCTTGTGTCTTAAGGTGGTACGACTGCTGTCAGCACTGTCACAAAGACAAGATCATGTTTTCTTTTTAAAAAGAAAGAGAAGAAAGAAGCAGATTTACTGAAGAGCACATGCGAGACATACAGAAAAAATAAGGATGGGATGCCATTTTGTAAGAACAGCCTTTCCCTTTTACCACTGTTTCCTGGTTAGACTCGCTTCTTTTTTGCCTAAAAATTGTCAAATCTGGTAGAGTAGGGAAGAGATGAATTGAGGATTATGAAAAAGAAGATACAACTTACTGGAAAAGATTGTATTATGCTGGTAGGGGCAAAACAAACAAGCTAGAATTGTGCCAAAGTCTCCCTCCCTGCAAAATACAACCCACTTTTATGGCCCCATTTACTAAAGTGACTGAATCATAATGTAAACACTGTCGATAATCATTTGCTATAATCTTGAAACACGTTGTGTTTTCATAGTAGTGGATAGATATGTTAACATTCGGATAAGAAGAATAGAAAAATCTGTTTATTTTAGAAGCTGATCCTACAAAAAAAATTTCAAGTAATATATAAAATCAGACAACCTAATGCAGCATCTGGGTCATTAGTACAGCACAAGGAATCTTCTTTCTTTCCTCACCTTTAGCATTGCCGATTGGCATCACGTTACTTTCTTAGTATCTTTATTTTGCAACATGAAAACAAAAAGAACAGTGATATTCTTTCATATTAAAAGAGCAAATCAAGACAAATTTTAGTTCATGTTGGTTGCACAATGAAGAGAAATATAATCACACCGTGCAGTGGAGGCTTATCAGGAAGTTATCTGAACACAGATGGCATCACCGCTGCATGACCATTATGCTCTGTAATTAAAATTTACTTCATTATTCGAAGTAAAATACCAAAAGTAAAATATCTGTATTTGCTTTACCCTTTTAAGTCTGACCCTGTAAGTAGTGGGCAAAACTATTCTGAATATGAAGTCTTTATTTTGTCCTTTAATGAAATGCAACATAAATAATAATAATAGTTTGCATATATGTGCTGTTTATGGCTGCAATACATCTGAATTGTTGTAATGCAAACGATGGGCAGAAGACAAATATCAGATTATATGCAACATTCCTCTATTTCACCATAAAATATTGCAGTATGTCTTAGAAACTGTACATATCAAATTTGATACATGCAGCTTTAAATTAATCAGCTCTGAGATGAACAAAATTGGCTGTAAACTCAAAAAATCATAAGATTTATGTAATAAAATTTACTAACTAGATCCAGCTTCATATTTAATGCACAAAAACAGAATTCCAGAATAAAAGAATTCCCAAAACCCTAACTATGTGTGAAATCATTCACCTGTACAGCATAGTGATTCAGTGACGAGCAGCCTCATGACTGTAGGGCAAACACTGGGCTTTATGGTTTACTGCTTCACAGACAGACTTATAGGTTTTCTCATTTTTAGATACATCTTCAGATATATTGATACATGAAAAATTTTGTTCAAGATTTCACTACAGGTTGTTTGGGATGACCGGGCTTAAGTGGGTGGTGCCCATGTCCCTTCCTGGATGCAGAAAGACTCCTTATCACCAGGCTGTTAAAATAGGACTTTCATATAATAGGACTTGTCAAAACCATACATTAGAACGCCTCCGAATGAGTTGGATCATTTATCGCTATCTATGATAAACAAATTTGAGCTGATCAGAACAACATCACTACAAGTGGACCAGGCTGGTAAAAGATATCAGGGCTCCAGACTGAGTCCACTTAGCTGGATTTAGTGACAATTTTACAAAATTTTCAGACAAGTGCTAATTGAAAATAAGTCCCCTATTTGTTCTTGTCTGCTGTTTGTGCTTTTATCATTTTTAATCAACTGAAGCAGCAACGATAAATGAGGCAAAGTATGTGCAAGCGTTTAGGTAAGCTATTCCTCTGAAGCTCAGTAGTACGTTATATGTTACTGATGTCACAATTAGTTTGTACTGCTACCGATATCAAGCGATCACAACTTAAGTGGCAGAAAATACAGATCTAATGCTTGAAGATGAGGTAGAAACAATGCAGTACTAGCTGTTACCCGTGTATACAGCTTATCACTCTCATCCCATTGTGCTAACCTTTTATTTTAAACAAAATATCATCCACAATATTTTAATAATCATGATTTAATTATAATGATATTTTAAAATATACCCCGCATAATATTATCAGCACAATATCAGTATCAACCGATATCAGCTTCAAACTTAAATACTGGATATCATCACTCCACTGATATAATTAACCAATAAAATAACAGGCACAATCCAGGTTTGTTGAGGACAATAGGATGCACACATCTTTCTTGTTTTATTTAAAAGCATATGTCATGATTTAACTTGACATGTTATACATATAGCAATTTGAAATATTTCAGAACAGGGCCTTTAGTCAAACTTTTTTTTTATTTTTTACATTTTTACATACACAGAAAATGTGTAAAGTGAATCAGATTTAACAAAAATAACAACATATATGCAGCTTAATGTAATTTATCCAAACTGTCAATGTAAACTATCTAAACTATCAATTACCAAAGTGCTTTCAGTAATGCAGTTAGGATGGAAGTTGCTCTATTAAACTGTGTGCTGGTGCATCAGTGATATGAGAGGAATAGGCTGACTGTAACTGATGTATGACATATATCACAGCCATTGTTTACTACAAATAAAACACAACTGAGCTTGGAGCCTGGCAAGAATCCAGCTACCTCACAAGGTAATTTATTGACAGTTAAAATGGTAACAATGACATTAACTAGACACTGTCACAAAAAGTTAATTATAAAAGAACTTCTGCTCAAAATTCTTTGGCTCTTCTGATATTGGTGTTAAATATCTCTTATAATCTTTAGAACCTTCTCAAAAACCTACCAACATAAACATTGAAATAACATGGAGAATAGCTTCTACTGCTGAGAATCACTTCTCAGAAAGACCCAAGAGGCAAATGGTGCACTGTAGCCTCGAGAGTGTTATTTAAGAAATCTAAGAGCTGCTAGTTATTGGGTTGGGATGTGTGACTCAACTCCTTCTCTCCTCCTTCACTATAATAAAGGGAGTAGCAGAGGGGTCAAAAGAGAATTGCAAGGGAGGTCATGAATTGAAGGTGCTGTGCAGGGGCGGATAAAGGAGAAAAGCAAGTGAGAGTGTCTGAGAAAGACTTCTGTGTATGGTGCTTAGTTACACCAAAGCCAGTGGAGGATAGCATGCACTCATGCGTATTGCTGATGTCAATATGGACAGGAAAAAAATGTTTAACAAGGTTTTCGTTCATGCAGAATGCCTCTTGGACTGGAATCAATAGTGTATGTCAATTACTTGGGGAGAAAGCTATTGATGCTGTTTTGTCAATTTGTCATCTAATTATAGCAGAATCCACAGCACTACATAAACATACAATAGAGGAACATTAATTTATACAACTATGTTTATTAAAAGTTATGGTTATTACTACGGGTCGGGTTGTGAATACTTTTTGTTGGGAAATTCGCATTCAGGAAGGACAATTAGAAATATTACAAATGTATTTAGAAATTTGGAATACAACGACAATGATGATACAAAGGGTGTTTGTTACAGTATAAATAATAAGATGCTTGTTTTAAAGGTAAAGAGATATCAGAATCAAACTAAGTTTATCAGTGTCATGGAACTGATGCTGCTCTAGATATTTTGATTCCTTCCTAAAGCCACAAGTTACTCTGAACAAAAAAAAAAAAACAAAAAAAAAAAACATCTAAAACACATCAGACTTGAAGGAAAGCTTTAATGTGAATGTTCTAGTGTTGCGTCTGCGTCAGACAGACCCTTATGCAGGCTGGATTGATCTGTGTTGCTACACAGATGTTCTGCAGCTGTGGAAATGTAATGAGAAGGAAAATCACAGTGAGAGGCAGAATTGATGGTATAAAGATAGTTCTTATTTAAACCATTCTAACATTGTAGAGGTTTGAGTTGTTCTGCTTGCTGAAACATTCACCTTTCTGTTGGGTCCAATCAGAGTAGCTTATAGCTTTAGTACGCCCATCACTAAAGCTTCAGATTCAAACTTAGAGTGTGCTGAACACAAGTAAGACACTAACTAAATACTTCCTAGAACCCCATTTTATAACACCCAGTTTACAAAGAATTGGCGTGTCTGACTTCTTTTAATGTCCAGAGAATAAACTTTAGTGACATCTAGTGTTAAAGCTGTACATTGCAACCAATACATAATACTCTTCAGCTTTTACTCACATTTATACTGTGGTGGCTGTGAAAAGGGGTATAGGGGGTTCACATCATGTTTAAATCCAAAGCAAAGAAAAAAAAAAAAAAAACACGTCTGCTGATCTTTTAATATTACACACATTTACTCTAAAAAAAAAAAAAAAAAAAAAAACTCTAGCAACAGCTCTATCAAAAAGTAATTCACAATATTGCAGGAAAAACTGAAGCACAAGTTTTCAAATGTTTCTGCTTTTTAGAGACAGATTAGCTAACAAATAACTGAAAAGTCTTTAATCATTTGTGACATTTAAAGACTGAAAGGAACAAGGTTAACTTTTTTTCCCGTTTATTCAAAAGACACAATCAATCATGAGGTCTGATTATGCCTCTGCAAAAAATAAATAAATAAATGAAAAAATAAAATAAAAAGAAAAGAAAGAAGTAAGAATTACAGCTGGGTATCGCCACTAATTTCCTGAATTGATTCAACTCACAACAGCCTATTTCGATTTAATATTGATTCATTATTGATTCATTAATTATGTAACACCACCTATTTTTCTTCTGAATTAAAAACATTCTCAGATTACCTTTTTTTTTTTAATAAAACACTGAGTGCATTTACTTGACAGTCAAACTCAATTATATGGGCATAATCAGTACTTTAATAATCTAATGTAATAATCTGATCTGACACATTTACATTATTTTCTGAAGTACCAGCCAGAGATTGAAACCGTTTCATTCATTCAGTGGAGTTGTTCAGGGGTGTCCAGCTCCGGTCCTCGAGGGCCACAATCCTGCAGGTTTTCGATGTGTCCCTGCTCTAAAACCACCTGACTCAAATTAATGAGTCATTGTGCAAAACTTAATAGGCTGTTGAATCTATTTAATTTGAGTCAGGTGTGTTGAAGCAGGAAAAACCTAAAACTTGCAGGACAGCGGCCCTCGAGGACCGACTTTGGACACCCTGCTCTACATATTCTTAAAGTTCAGATCTCAAATAACGTGTTGATGTTAATAAAACCTACAAAGAATACTGAATCCATTTAAAGCCGTAATACGACTCAGAAATTTCTTTATTGATTGGAGATTCAGCTTGATCAGCTGTGCGCGTTGCCGTGACGACTGTGATGCTGTCGGAGTAACACCGGAGCAGGTGAAATACTCCATCTGCTTCTCATCCTGCTTCCATCTTCACCTGCCTGAGAGAATGTACAAAACTCTCATATTTTGGTCTGATTTCAGCTGGATGACGTGTTTTCAGATGCGTACACTCTGTCCTTTGACGAAAACATGTATGTGCTTTCATGTGTTTGTGTGTGTGTGCTCACTGCCGTGTACACAGAGAGCAGCTATGACATGCAATCATATAAATCAGTATCAGTTTACTGTTTGATAAAAGGACGAAGTGTAAACCTGTTCTAGAGGAAATATGACTTCAAATGACATATCTGGTATTATATAAACTATGTGTGTGGTGACATCACTTCCTGTTGTTAAACGTGACTGCGCCCGTTAGCATTAACTGCTAATATGAGTGCCATGGTCTTAGCGTTAGTTGCTGATGTGAGCGGTAATACGCTACAAAAGACCTTAATATATGAATGTAATCCACATTGGTGAATAAAAATACATCTGAACTTAACATCATCTCGGCAAGAGAAACTGATTTTGGACGGAGGCAACACAGGAAACCAGTTGTGTGTATATATACACTAATGTCTCGCCAAGTCTCAGTAAGTCACACCAGAGTAGGGTCATGTTACTGGAAAAAAAGACATAAAAATTAAAAAAAAAAAAATCAATTTCCAAGTTTTATGCATCAATATTGGATTTATTTAATGTGAATTGATTAAAATTGATATTTTTTTTTTAACCCAGCCCTAGCAGGAATGTTAAAGTAAGAGAAAAGTGCCTTTAAGTAAATAACATGTTGGTCTGGAAACAGGCTGTTGCACAAGTTCTACGGTGTGTACATAGAACACTAGATCCAAACAAAGAACTAGGCCTGAACTAAACATCCGTAAAGTACATTATTTTTGTCTAAATTTGGCTTTATCATGATATCCAATGAAGAGTCTGGTTTTAAAGTGTAAAAACTTGTTTAGCCAGCCCACAAACCATTCTCACAATCAATAAGGCCACAGCGTGAGAGGGGGAGTGCATTACCTCTCCCAGCTGCATAATCACACACACACTGTGATGTTTTCAGCCATGTGAGGAGATGCATCTCCATGTACATAATACACCTTGTTTAATGGTGAAGGTGTACTTTAAACTCACAAAACATACATGGTGAGAGCCTGTCATTTTGTGGCTTTGAGAGTAAATTGAATTCCAGGTACATACTTGATAGTTTTATATTTCACAGCTTTCATGTTCTTTCAGATAAGAAAACATTCTCCAAAACACACAAACATTGTTTTTTGAGTGCCATTGTTTGCCATCAATGTGCCCAATTGTCCACTAATATTCCTGCTGAAAACATGATATTCTTCTGTTAGATAAGAAGAGGAAGGGCACATGAATTCCTGAGCATCAGCTAACACAGAGATAACTTCAGAATTGCCAGAGTCATTTGTGCATTTTTAAAGGAGGTGTAGCAAAGACTCCTAAAATAAAATTTGGTAACTTAATCTCAAGGACTCACTGAGGGACAAGGGTGCCTTGAAATCCGATCATCTCCTGGACGGATAGCAGCCGGAGACCAAATATAGGTCCAGTGCTTCAGTCGTAATTGGGAGCTTTATTGATTTCCGGGCCTGTCGTCGCGCCTGAGGTGACCTTTTTGTTTGAGAATAATTGCTCTATTAGAGGGTTTATTCAGGCACCTGCTGGGTATCTCAGACACTTATTATTGTCCAATAAGAATCCCCAGGCAGTAAAGCAGTGACCCGCCTCTGATATGATGTGGGGTGTGCGGAGATAATCTGACTTTTTGCACTATAGGGGCTCATCTCCAAATGAGAACACAGGAATGGGTGGGTATGTTTGGGGTTTATGTGAGATATGATGGGCTGGGAAGCTTGATAAGGTGAAAACACACTGTCTTGATTGCATTGCTTTGTTTCACTGAAATAACGTATTTCTTATCAAATATCCACATTATGCATGTTTGAAAAGTCAAGTTGTTGGGTGTATAAAGTGACTAGGTGCTTCCATCACTTTTCCACCACTGAAATAGGACCAGTGTCATTAAAATGTGGCTCGTGTTGTCCGAGGGTTCATCCCAAGTGTAATAACCACAAAGTCAACAGAGATAGAAGGGTTTACCAAGGAAACTTCCTCAGGCTGTGACTGAAGCATACTGGCCCCTTGCCCTCAAGAGAGGCAACAGAAAGTCAATAATTAAAAACATAGGGATGAAATCTTGTTTTTCTGTACTTGGGCATTATTTATTTATACTACTGGCATTGGCAAGAAGGGCAAACAACTTTCACCATGCAGAAGAACTCCTTCCTTTTGACATTATGCCACAGACTGATAACACTGAATCAAATTTACATCAATGACTCTTCTGCTAATTTCAGCCACTTCCTGTTGTGATACAGGAAAAACAATGTAAACGTGTGGTGAAGATGTGAATTGAAAGGCACATATGAAATGTAAAGACTGGAAAACAAGAAGGAAGGTTAGCATTGCCAATCTAGAGTAAATATCCCTATGCATAAGAAATCACATCAGTAATAGCATCAAGAGGACAGTGATGGAAAATGGAAACTTCTAGGACAATATGTCCAAAGAAGGGAAATTCAAAGCCAAATTCAGGACAAGAGGAAACAGAAAAATAAAGTGCAGATGAGTTTCAAATCAGAAGTTTCTACCAGATTCCACCATCCTATCCTTTGTCCTAAGAAGCACATGTGGTGAGACACAGAAAGTGGGCATTCTTATGTAGAAACAATTAAGGAGACATAGGACATCAACATTTTGATGGATCCACACTTTAACTGAGAAAGGGCTCTTACCAAAGCTTTCTAACAGATAATATAATGCTGAACATCAAATTGCTCATTTCTGTAACTTTTTTATTATCATTCAGAAAGCCTTAAAGATAAACAGATGTCATTTTTATATATGTTCCAAAACTTATTTCCAATAAATGGCTGATATTTGTTAGAAGGAATGAAATTATTATAGGGTTTATAATATTCATAACAGTGCAATTAAAATGGGAACACAATTAAATAGTGAAGAAGCAATTATTTGATGACAATTAATCGTCACTAATGATGAAGATGGATGGTACAAAGCAGAACAACGTACAAAAGATGATTGGTCATTAATAGTCAAATATATAATAATGGATTAGCTAATCTGCAGCATATGAGCTCCAATATAGCACATTAGGAGAAATGTGCAATGTTTCTATAATGAAAGAATATTTACTGAGTATGTTCCAGAAATTAATAGGGTTTGTAAGGATGCATTTTTACCTGTTGGTTTATATTCTTGATCATTACATACAATAAAAAACTACGTTTACAGAAAAAAAAAGAAAAGGAAAAATAAGAATTCAGATGTAAGCTGAAATGGCATTTTAGTTCAACATGAGGAAATATTAACACCTTCAGAAACCTGATGTGCTTTCATATGTCTTCACGTGTCTTATGTAGATCAGCTGAAATGACAGCCGGGGCTTTCAGCTTATTAATCTATATGGCCTACATCATGAATACATGAGATTTGGAGCCAGTTTTCCGAAGGGAGATGGAATCACTGGTGTTTGACTTTAATGTTTATATCAAACCTGTGAGCTGGTTGTCACTGATAGAAGCCTTTCCAGCAGCGCCAGTGGGAGGAGACTGATGAACAGGGAGCTGAGCGTTTGTCACCGTGATACAGACTTCACACTTTCCCGACTTTATAATGCAGAATTGTCATGCAGCATGTTCCCTGGGGCACCGCGAATGGATGCAATCACTGAATCATGGAATAAACAGTTATGACTCATGAGTGTTATTTGTTATGATGCCATCATTCACGTTCATCCTT